>NC_141695.1:1381445017-1382115517 GCF_964263255.1 Lissotriton vulgaris
CCCTGCCGAGTCCCACGAGCCACTACATATCGGTGCGAGATCATCGTACCCACCTTTACTCTCACCACTGCAGATGTATACAACACTGTCGTCAATCCCACAAAGGCGTCCCCCAACCCAAAACACCCCATCGTTTTATAGAGAAATTGCCATTCTGAGCTATCAGAAGCCTTTTCTATGTCTACCAACAGTATCGCGGCCAAGTGCGAGTCAATGCGGGCCTCCCCTAATATCCTCACCAATCTCCGTATGTTCGTGGTGGTATTTCTAGTCGGGATAATCCTAGCTTGATCCTCATGAATTAAATTGGTCATATGCTGCAGCAGGCGCAAAGCCAGGATTCGGCTGAGGATCTTATAATCCGTGGACAACATTGACAATGGGCAATAAGCAGCCGTATCCATACCTTCCCGTCCCGGCTTCAACAATGGGATAATGAGTGCTTCTCGCATCGACATCGGGAGTTGGCCAAACTCTCGGGCTTCACTATAGACCTCCAGCAGTTTTGGTGCCAGCAAGTCTATATACTGCGAGTAAAACTCTATTGGCAATCCGTCCACCCCTGCCATATGTTTGATTGCACTCCGAATTTCCTCGATCGTTATACCTCTGCCTAACTGCTACGCCTGTTCCTCCTCCAGCTGTGCTAACGGCACGCTGTCCAAAAAGGAGTCTATATCCACCTCTCCTGCCACCAACTTACTCTCATACAGCGTCTCGTAGTACTCCTGAAACCGAGTCATAATATCTCTCTGCGTGTACACTGTGCTCCCATCCCCCGCCGTCAGTGCCGGAATCGGGGAGCCCCTCGGAGCCGGATTAGCCAGTCATGCCAGCAGCGTACCTGCTTTATCCCCCTCCGCATGGGTCTTCTCAACATATTTCTTAAAATCAAAGCAGCGCAATCTCTCTACCTCATTGCTTCCTCATTGCTTCCTTAGCTTCCTCCACTTCTTTTTGCACATCCTGCCGCTCAGGTCTTGCCTGTTCTGCCAATCTTAATCTAAGTTCTGCTCTGTCTACATCCTGCAACAGGACCCTCCGCACTCCAGCATACTTACTAATACATAGTCCTCGTACCACCACCTTAAAAGCATCCCACTCCACTGCCCTGGTAGAAGCTATGCCTGCATTCTCAGTTAAATAATGCATTATCCGTACTCCCACTTCTCTTTGGAACACTGGGTCATCTAACGTTTCGGGGCGCCGTCTCCAAGTAGGAATGTCAGACCTTTTCCTCGTCCAGTGCATGGTAACCAACAACGGGTTGTGGTCAGACAGTGTCCTAGTGAGGTACTCAGAGTGGGCTATGGGGGACACTACCGTCTTTGAGCATAATATTGCATCTAATCGAACATTAAGTTCATGCAGCGCCGAGAAATAAGACTAATCCCGGTCCTGCGGACGATGCGACCTCCACACATCCACCAAGTTCCATCTAGTCTGCCAATCCAACCTAGGAGGTCGATTAGGATGGCGGACTGACAAAGTCTGTCCGCCATCCTGTCTGGGGCAGGGACCATCCGCCAAAAGGGCGGAGGTACCGAGCCCCAAATTAGGATGCACCTGCCACAGTGGCGGGTGCATCCCGCATTTTTAACATTTCGGCCGACGGTGCTGAAAGAACCGTCTGTCGCAATGTCAAAAATGCATGTTGTGCGTTTCACAGCACAACATGACAGCTTGTACTGTCAAACGCAGGGGGGTACCAGAGGTACACCCCATGTGTACCCCCCGCCCCTCCTTCACCCTGGGGGCCTGCAACGGGCCCCCAAAGCCCATCCTAATATGGCTGGTGGTTTATGTCACCATATTAGACCTTTTCCGCAGCGGTCACCTCGCGACCGTGGCGGAAAAGCGGCGGACCGTCTTCCCGTCCGCCACGGTCCCCCCGCCATATTACAATGGCGGGGGGAAATAGGTGGCGGATGGGCAAGGATGGCAGACGGATCGCCACCGCCTTCATGGTCCGCCATCCTAATCGGCCCCTATATTTGGACAATCTGTGAACAGGGGAATCCGGCAAGGGGGGCTGCAACCTGTCTCTGGAGGGATCCACTAATGAGTTTAAATCCCCTCCCAGCAATATCGGGCCTGACAAATAATGCGCCAATGCGCCAGACATCCGGTCCAGGAAGCGCGCCTAGTCCACATTCGGTGCATAAATACTAAATAACGCTACATCCCTGCCATACAAACGCCCTTCAATCACTACAAATCTTCCCTCAGAGTCTATTGTTTGTTTAGTCCCCTGAAAGGGGACCCCCACCCTGATCCAGATCAGTGCCCCCCTCGCAAATGCTGAATATGATGTACTGAAACCTGCCCTTTCCATCTACTTTGCAATGCCAGTCCCTCCAATTTAGTGAGGTGAGTTTCTTGAAGCAATGCTATATGTATACCTCTCCTAACTAAATACGCATGGACCTTATGGTGCCTTGTCATCGTATGTATTCCCCGTACATTCCAAGTGACACAACGCAAATCAGGCACTGCCCCATCACCATAAAGCAACCGACCCTCCCCTCCTTGCAAAAAGCTGAACACACCGTTGAACACCATGCCCCAACCATTCCCCGAACCCCCCTCCACCCTCCAAGAACAGGACCTAGAACAAAACTGCTAGTCCCCATCCAAACCATTCCAACTCGTAACACATACATACGCCTACCAGTAGTCACTGCATGAAGCTGACCTTCATGTTGTGCCACATGTTGAGTGGGGTGTTCGAAATGGTTCCAATTGAGTCATTGGACTTTCATATGGCACCGATGTTATTTTTGTGCTACTTAGATTTGTTGCACTTTTTGTAAGTCAAGGCTTGTCAGAGTTATGTAGAAGTTATGGAAGAGGTGAGAAAATACACTTAATCCCACTTCATATTCTGTACAAGAAACTTGGCCCAGAGATGCCCAGTGTTCTTATCAAGGCACATATTCCTACGGGTGATGACACTATGAGCAAAATTGAAACAAAGCTTGGAGCTTTAACTACTGAACCTGTGAAGTTTCAATAAGGATTTGCTGAGAAAGTTGAAGAATGTG
Organism: Lissotriton vulgaris; assembly: GCF_964263255.1. Lineage (NCBI taxonomy): Eukaryota > Metazoa > Chordata > Amphibia > Caudata > Salamandridae > Lissotriton > Lissotriton vulgaris. Next base: position 1,381,448,062 of record NC_141695.1, read on the forward strand.
ACTTTAAAGACATAGAAAAATACCTTGTGCATGTGTGGAAATTGTGTTCTGTCACACATTTAACAATCTTCGGTACAGCGAGTTCAAGAGATCAGTTCCGCTGACCTTCTACAGCTGTCATATTCTGTCTGTGGACACATTATGTTATGTTATGTTATGTTAAAGTGCATTTTTATAGCGCTCGGCTACTCTAAAAGAGTGTCCCGGCGCTTTCCACAGGCAACTTACAGTGTATAATCAACATAACAAGTAAAACAGAACCCAAAAGAGAAGGAAAAAGAAACCCACCTAAACAGCATGATTAAAAAGCCAAGTCTTCAAATTCTTCCTGAATTGAAGCAAGTTGGGAGTACTACGGAGTACCAGTGGAAGCGAGTTCCACAGCTGAGAGGCCTTAAGGCTGAAAGAGCGCCCCCCAATGCGGGCCTTCCTCACGCGTGGAACCACAGCAGTGAAAAGGGATTCCGAGCGCAGTGAGCGAGCAGGGCGATAGAAAGCTAATCTTTTCTTCAGATATCCTGCGCCTGAGCCAAACAAAGCCTTGTGCACCAGCGTCAGGGATTTGAAAACAATCCGCTTCCGGATTGGCAGCCAATGGAGCGTCTGCAGCAACCCAGAGGCCCGTGCTCGTCTATGCAGACCAAAGATTGCCCGGGCTGCAGAGTTCTGTGCCACCTGCAAACGCTGAACCAAGTAATCCGGAAGGCCTAAGAAAAGGGCATTGGCATAGTCTAGCCTAGATCCGATGAGCGCCTGCACCGTAATCCGTCTGTGCTCCGCAGACAATAAGGGAAGAAACTTGCGGAGCATTCTGAGGATGCCGAAACAGGTGCCGGACAGGCCAAGGACGTGCGCTCTCAGAGAGAGTTTGTTATCAAGCTTAACACCCAGGTTCTTGGCAACCAAGGAGGATTGTGCCGGAGGACACATGGCGGCCGGCCACCACTACCGCCACTCGGGATCGAAGGCACAGCCGAAGAATAGAACCTCCGACTTGCTGGAGTTGGCCTTCAGACTATTTCGCTGGAACCAGCTGAAGACCCTGTCCAGGCAGTCCCGGATTCTCTCCCCATCAAAGGTCTAATCTTTTTCACATGTGAAGAGGAGTTGCGTGTCATCGGCGTAGGACACGATCTGGGCTCCGTAAGCCTCAACCGCAGCCGCCAGGGGGGACATAAAGATGTTGAATTATGTCGGGCTCAACACAGAACCCTGTGGAACCCCAACTCCCAATGGCGGCATCTCGGCGGAGCTCTGGGGAACCCAGACCGTCTAGCGGCGGCCCTCCAGGAAAGATGTAAACCATCTGAGCACCGTCCCCCTTAGGCCGATGTCGTAGAGCCTGGCGAGAAGCGCCTCATGGGGACGGTGTCGAAAGCCGCCGACAGGTCCAACATGACTAGCATGGCCTTGCCACCCCCATCCAAGGTCTCCCTGATGATCTCAGAGACCTCCACCAATGCTGTTTCCGTACTGAAATTCGGACGGAAGCCGGATTGGGATGGATGGAGCAGATTGTTAGACTCTAGGAAGTTCGACAAGACGCCATGAACATGTTTCTCAGTGATCTTGGCCAGAGCCGGGAGAAGTGAAATTGGCCTATAATTGGCCAAGACCTCGGCATCAAGACCAGGCTTTTTCAGGAGGGGGATCACCATCGCCCTTTTCCAGGTGCGTGGGACACTCCCCTCCCTCAAGGAGGCATTGAGGATCGGGTTGACCAGGGGATTCACCACTGCCGCCATCCCAGCCAAAAATTTGGCGGGGCAGGGGTCAAGTGGGGAGCCAGATTTAAGACTGGCTAACAGAGTCCGGGACATGTCACTGGAGACAGGTGGAAAGTCCTCCAGGATAGCCATAGGCATGGCCGATGTTCCAAGTCCTGCCCCAAGATCACAGCAACCCTCCACCGTGCTCTCCGAGAAGGAGGCCTGAATGGCCTTATTCTTGTCGGTGAAAAAGGTGGCAAGATCACGCGCCCACGCATCAGGTGATACAGGCGGAGGTGAATAAGAGGTGGGAGACGTGAACTCCTTCACAATCGTGAAGATCTCCTTACAGGAGTTCGCCGACGTCTCAATCCTCCTGGCAAGGTATTCCCGCTTGGCACCAAGAATATCACGGTGATAGGCCTTCACCGCCGACCTATAGACGAGTTTGGCCTCTCCATCGTATTGATGGCGCCAGGCCCGCTCAGCGACCTTACATTGGCTGCGAGCCATGCGTAGCGCCTCTGTAAACCAAGGCGCAGATTGCCGTTTCGCCGTGGACCGGGGGGTTGCCCTGGGGGCAAGATCATCTAACCTCTCAGTCAGCCATCGCTGCAGGGCCTCCGTGTCTCTTTCCGGATCCCCCGAGAGAGGACAAGGATGTACCGTGAGCGCCTGCTCTAACATAGCAGGCGTCACTCTGTGTAACGCTCTCGAGGCCGATCTGGGCACCGTGGGGGCGCAGGTGTCAGACCGCCCATTCTCCAACACAGAGAACCCAATCAGCCTATGATCCGACCAGAGCACAGGCCGCGTTTCAATGTCAACAATTGGGACAGAGGAAAACACTTGATCAAGGGTGTGCCCTTTCTCATGTGTAGGCCCCGACACAAACGGTGCCAGGCCAAGCGGAGATGTGATATCCAGCAATTTAGCCCCATCCGGATCGTCCGTGACATCAAGATGAAAATTAAAATCGCCTGCCAGCAAACAATGCTGTGCAGACAGCGCCAGCTCCGAAATGGCTGTCTGGAGGTCCTCCCAAAAGGAGCCCACCGGACCAGGAGGCCTGTAGACCAACAGACCCTTAAGCGCTTGGCCTGGAGACAGTCTTAGCGTGAAAGCAAGGGATTCAGAGCCCTCAATGGGGTTCACGGGAAGAACTGAACAAGAAATGTTCTTCCTCACCACCACAGCGACTCCGCCCCCCCTGCCCTTAGCTCTGTCTTGGCGAAAAATGTTATAGGTTGGAGGGATCGCAGTGAAGATATCCGGATTGGACGCCTCTCCCAACCAAGTTTCGGTCAGGAGAAGACAAAGAGGATTATCCCTGACCAATAGATCATAGATGTGCAGAGCATGTCTTCCTACCGACCTTGTATTAAGCAGCAGACAGAGATGCTTCGCATGCACCTCGGTAGTCCTAAGGGCGCTACACTGCGCCCCCGTGGGCGACCAACCGCAGGCCGGACAGCGTCGTTTACCCTTGTATCGACCAGGGAAAACTGAGCGACACTGGCAAGATGTAGTACGCAAGGCGCGGAGCGTCGCCGAGGTATAATGGATCATCCTCGCCCACGCCTGGCCAGAGTCCTGCGCCGCCCTGCCGCCTCCGGGAAGCTGACGGGCGCAGACGGGCAGGACTCCGGCACGACTCAGGCTAAGCGAAGGCGTCCACCTGCGCGTCCCGCTGCGCGTAGGGAGCGACTTTAAATAGGCTCTCCAGTGAGCCCTTGGCGCGCGAGTCCGCTCAAAGATGGCGGCCGCCGCCGAATACCAAGCCCCAAACAAAGATGGCGCCCAAAAAGGAAACCCAGGACCCGGAATCACCAAAGTGGTGGTGCGTTGTAGGCACAGAGGTGCGCTTTTTAAATGCAGTAAAGGGACTGGGGTGCGAGCTGCAGGCAGCCAAGTAAAAACAGGGGTAAGTCAAAGAAAAAGCTAACCCAAATAGAAAACGAAGGAAAGGTTAAAACACACAGAATTACACAGCGCTAGTCCAGCGCGCTTGCAGCAGTGTGGTAGGTGGTAGGAACCACCGCCACGCTAAAGACCGCCTTAAATAGGCTCTCCAGTGAGCCCTTGGCGCGCGAGTCCGCTCAAAGATGGCGGCCGCCGCCGAATACCAAGCCCCAAACAAAGATGGCGCCCAAAAAGGAAACCCAGGACCCGGACCCACCAAAGTGGTGGTGCTTTGTAGGCACAGAGGTGCGCTTTTTAAATGCAGTAAAGGGACTGGGGTGCGAGCTGCAGGCAGCCAAGTAAAAACAGGGGTAAGTCAAAGAAAAAGCTAACCCAAATAGAAAACGAAGGAAAGGTTAAAACACACAGAATTACACAGCGCTAGTCCAGCGCGCTTGCAGCAGTGTGGTAGGTGGTAAAAGAGTGTTGTACTTGATCAGAAAAACCATAAATGTTTTGGATCATGCATATGTAGAGAAAGATCCATGTGAATTTGGTTGGACGATATTAATGGGATGCTAACCGCTATGAAATTTCTAAAGTCTTACCCACAGAACTTACACATACATGTACTTGCAAAACCTGTGCTACAAAAAGATGTCCCTGTCATTATGCTCTTCTCAAATATTCAAAATTCTGCAAATGTACCACGAGCGATTGCCTCAAACAAATAAATAACGTGAACTACTAAAATGTGTCTAAAACAGGAGTGTTAAACAATTTTTTTCAGATCCAGATCATAAACATTGTTTAGGGTATACATAAAAGGATTAAAAACCATTATAATTTGTTTAATTTCTATATATGTCTCTACTTCCTCCAGTATTATTATTATTATAGATTTATAGAGCTCGCAGCTACCCAACAGGGTCTCCAGCGGCTGAGCAGGACAACAGACAAACCACTGTCTGCAAAACATAAAGCCAAGGATATAGAATTACGCTTGACTGTAAAGGAAAGTCTTTAGATTCTTACGAATGATTAGCTACGAGTGGCACATCCTAAGTTCCATTGGAAGAGAGTCCCACAGTTTAGGGCCCAAGTATGAAAACAAACGGCCTCTCATACAAGCAAGACGAAACCTGGGCACAGAAAACAGTGAAAGGCTAGCTGATCTCAGCTGGCGGGTGGGTGCGTAAGGTTTCATCAGGCTTTGTATGTAAGAGGGCGCCAAACCATGTTTGGCCCGGAATACGTAGCATAAAGCGCTTGCTCACCTTGAGAAAATGGAGTTTATAAAGCAAGGGTGAAATTGAGGCATTTCTAGGCAGCCGATAAAAGGAGTTGCACAGCTGCATTCTGTATAAGCTGCAGACGATAGACTGAGGCTTTATCTGCGACCAAATATAAGACATTGCCGTAATCTAGTCTGGAAGTCACCAACACCTGCATTACCGTTCTCTGGGCTGCCAGTGGAATTAGCTAGAGGATTTTGATTTTTTTTTTGTTATTTGAGACCTGCAAAGCAGGTTGCAGTGATCTCAGACACCTTGGATTTGAGGGAAAGGTTGTTGTCAATAGTGAAACCAAGGTTCTTAACTTTAGGGACGGGAGAAGGTACTGGTCTCAAGGTGTCAGGCCAGTGGTTAATTTCTGTTTTTGTACCATTCAGCTTCAAGGCATTTCAGGTCATCCACAAAGAAATATTACTCAGACCAAGCTGGAGCAAGTAGGGTGTAGTATTGTCCCTTTAAGAGTTGTTGTGGTCCTTTAAGAATTGTTATGGTTCTATCTTAGTTCTGTATTCTATATGTGGGAGTTGGGCATTGTTAGCCTGTCTCCTGCATACTGTGGATGTACAAGCTGTTTCTCTGCATTAAACCTTCTCTTCTCCACCACAACTGTCTCCTGGGATTACTACATAATTTTGGCGACGCTTTGGGATATTCTACAGAACATCTTCATTTATTTTTTTAAGAAAAGTGTATATTTGGACGAAGAGAAACTGTTTGAAACAGCGTTGACGCATATTTCAAGGTATTTATTTTATTTTGTGTATACTGATTGCACCTGCGCCTGTATTTCTTTTAATCTACGTGCTTTGATTGCACCAGTGGCAGAAATGTCTTTCTTTCTTGTGTTTTTCCTTCAATTACAAGATTTCTACAACTTTATTTCCCTTCGAGTCAAGCCTGCTTTTTTTCCCTTCGTGTCAAGCCTGCTTTTTTAACTCTAGCCTCTGTTTTCAAGCAAAGTTCCTATTTTTATTAATATTTGCACTGTGACATTGGATATTAGAAATCAGCTTTACCGTCTTAGGCTCTAGCTTCTCGAGCCGTATTTACATTTGAATTGGGTCCCGTATTCCGAATTCTCTGCTTCACTCGCACGCTCTGCATTCTTGTCATCGCTGCCATCAAGCTGACGAATCCTTCTACGAAGAAAAGAATCTTCATTGCATCGCATCGTCATCACGCATCACGACGCTACGCACCTTGTCATAGCGTGACTCCATCTTGTATCTCCCTGACAACCATTTCCAACGCCGATGCGCACAGCAACGTTGTTTTCCAACGCTGATGCGCAGAGCTTTCACGAAGAGCATTTCCGCTTTTACCGCTTTAACGCTGACTGTATTTAACTATTGAATTATCACCGGATTTCACCTGTTAGACATCAAGTAGACATCGGTGACTACTTTTCTTATTTTAATTTATTATATTCCTATTTCTTCATGTTTATTTCTGAAATGTAACGTATTTTACTCATTTTAAACTTCTTGTCCTAGTATGTTCTACAGTCTATTTTGATTTTTTTTTTTAAATATTTCCTCCTCACAACATTATTTATTATGGCTAATAATATTGTATCTCCTGCACATTTTCTTCCTGTAGCTGGTGATGCCAAAATGGAATGGAATCTATGGTTTCCTACATTTTTAGCCTTTGTTGATGTTGTAGAAGAGGATGGATGTTCTCCTAGAAGAAAGTTAGCTTTATCAAAAAATTGTTTGGGTGGCGCAGGTCTTAAGGAACTAGAAAATGTACCTCCCATTGAAGGCACAGGCGATATAAATGTATTTGATGTTGTAGTTAAGCAGCTAAGTGCTAGGTTTGGGAGGAAAATAAATACTGTTATGGAACGTTTTAAATTTTACTCACGTACACAAAAAGAGGACGAATCAATTGAAAACTATGTAGCTGCTTTGCAAACTCTAGCTGGTTCCTGTGCTTTTGAGACAATTAATTTTTAACAAGTTCTCAGGGATCAAATTATGATGAGAACTAAAAGTAAGAAAATACAAGAACGTTTGTGGATGGGTACTGAAACTACTCTTAAGGCTGTGTTAAATATTGCAAAAGGCATCGAACAGTCTGAACTTTTTGTGAGTGAAATTCAAGGTCAAGAAAATAAAAACAAAGTAGTAATCCCTGAAGTTTCAATAGAAAAAGAACCCTCCAATTTCAAAAAACCTTTTGTTCCTTATAAACCGCAGTTTATCTCAAATAAAAAAGAGAATTTTAGAAGAGATATTAAACCTTTCGAAAGAAGAAATCAGGTGGTTTGTTACAGGTGTGGAGGTGTCGACCATGTAGGGAGCTACAGAGGTTGTCTGCTTGGAACAAAGTTTGTATTAAATGCAAACGCTCTGGCCACTTTAGTAAAATGTGCAGGTCTTCGCAAAAAGTGAATTTATTAACAGAGGATGAATCTGATCTTGTTGATGCTCTTGGAATTAACAGTCTGTTATGTGTTGGTGACACTAAATGCAAGGGTTTTCCAAAAGACATAATTTTGCTTGACGGCAATGAAATGTCCATGCTTATTGATTCTTGTGTATGGTACAGCATTATTGGCATGGACATTTTCAAAAAATGTTGGGGTTGATTGAAATTGTCACCACCAGATGTACAACCTGGTGGCTACACTGGTCACAAAATTGATTTAGTTGTTTTTTTTTGGGCTGACATTACTTTTAAAGGCAGGAGTATTAAAGGCAAGGTCTATGTTGCCACTAATGGCGCGTCTATTCTCAGTTGGCCCCTCCAACTCGATCCCAATGCCACACAACCTGTGTATATCATATCCCATGAGCCTGATGTGTTTACCAGTCTCATAAAAGAAAAGTTTCCTGCTATCTTCACTGATAGATTAGGCAAGTTTGAAAATTTCAAACATCGCATCATTCTTAAAGATGGAGCCATTCCTGTTCGACACAGAGTTAGGAATAAGTATGGGTGAATTTTGCGAATCTGGCGTTCGCGAATTTTGCGAATTTGCAAACTCGCAATCCGCAAAATCCGCGAATTCTCGCGAATTTGCAGATTTTTTTTTGTGTTCGCAAGGGTTTCTGCCAGTTCGCGAGGGTTTGGTACCAGTTCGCAATTGCAAACTTACTTGTCGGCTCGCAACGGTCGCGACTATGTTGTTTCTACATCTGGTTCATCATCACAGGTTCCCAGCACCCTCTGTTTCACATCTGCCACCCTCTGTTTCACCCATGCCACCCTCTGTTACATCAATGCCACCCTCTGGTTCATCATCACTGTAGATTATAGGGGGCAAAAGCGAGCACACCTGCCCTGCTTCAACTGACATGAATTAATTTGGGGTTAGTTTATTAATGTGTCACTGTTTTAAAATTCCAGGTCTGGCACCTGCTTCCTTATCAGTAATTTGCTTTCTGTTGCAGTGCAATTTTTTTTCCAGGACCTTTGTGGCCTACTTGTAGCTATTCTATGAGCCTGCTGTGAGGGTCAGAGCAGGGTCATACAATTGTTGCAACTAGCAACTGAACTCTGGAGGGGCCCCAGTCAGGAAGCACTACAGGGAATGGTTACTAATGATGAGTTTGAACTCTTGCACCTGCTGAGTGCTTTCAGTTTTGCAAAACTCGTTTTTGTGCAATTTCGTGGGATTCGCGGGGCGCGAACACGCGCGAGATCAGATTCGGAAGCCGCAAATTCGTGCGAATATGCGATTTGGTTTTTTGCGGCGTGTTAGTTCGCAAGGTTTTGTGCGTTTTCGCGAGCCGCTTGTAGCGCAAGGCGCGAAGTTACCCTCGGGGTCGTTCAAGGGCGCGGCCATCTTGTTTTCATGACGCATTTCCGTTTCCGGGCGCAAAGTGTAATCTCGCAAAGTGTGCGGCTCGCCAGTACATTTTCGGGGGTGTTCGCGAGGAAAATCTCGCGCGAACTTACTTGCGCGGTCGTGAACGGGCGCGGCCATCTTGTTTCTCATTCATTGCTATGGTTCTGGGCATGCTTTTGGTATCCTCTCTGTATCTCTGCCATCCTTTGCTTGTTTGAAGTTTTTTTGATCTATTGTACTTATTATCTATCTCTCTATTTTTCTTGCTCTATATTTTTGTGTTTTCTGCTACTTTTGGTTAATTTTAAACTACTTTTTTCAACTCTTTACTTTTCTTCTCTTCCCTATTCTATTTTCTTTATTATTTAGCTTCCTTTCTACCCAGACCATGGTGAAGGGAGCCGGGATGCATCCCGAGAAGGGGAAGGGTCCCGCACCCCGTGCCCGGCTCCCGTGCGGGCGTTTGAGGGGGGAGCAGGTCGTACCCCGGGAGATCTTTAGCCCGGAGGAGGTGGCCGCACTAATTTTTTATGTTCAGCGCCGCCTCCCCAGGACCATCATGGCAGGCGGCAGGATCGGTGTCGGGTACGGGATCCGGGAGTGCCGGAAGCGGTGGGAGAAGGTGTGCCGGGCCATGTACCACCACTCTCGGGTCCGGCGCACCTACAACCAGGCCACCCACTGCTGGACGGATGTCCTGGACCGTGAACGAGCTCTGCTCGACCTGCTTGGCCTTGAGATCCCCGGGCTTGGTGAGTAGTAGTAGCTATTTCTTTACTACTCTGTTTTCTCCTGCTCTGTGTGTTATTATATTGCAAATTTTTGTTTTTTACCAAGAGCAATAATGCTGCTCATTACATTGTAGGTTAATTATATTTCAAAATCTTCTGTGCATTTCAGGTGCACTGCTCTCCTTCTCAGTAGTGTTGCTACTATGCTTATTTGTTTTCGATTTTGTGTTCATTTCATTGGCCTGTGAAATTATGCATGAGTGTAGTTTAAAGAACTGCGTAATGCTAGACACTAAGGTTCAGATTTTTAATTACCGGCGCATCCCTGAAAAGTAGCAGGGATGCGCCAGTAATTGTGTGCCATGCCACCACCACCCATGGTGCGCCGTACTTACAATGCGGCGCACCATGGGCCCAAAACGTCACCAAAGCGTTGCGCATCTGTGCCGTAAAGGCGGCGCATTGCTGGAGTTGCGTCGCAACGATGGCGCAGCTCCATCAATGCTCTGGGGTGCCCTATCTCCCCAATGCTGCGTCAAGCCGTACGTCTGCTTCAAGCAGGCGCAGGGTTTGAGTCACGTATCATTGTCGTTAAAGTGAGTGATTGAAATCTTGTAGATTTCCCTCAGCCACTTTTAGGATGCGTTCCTGCGCCGGAACGCCCCCTGATGGCGCAGGGCTTTACAACGTGATGCATCTCCCATATGCGTCACATTGTTAATATATGCCGCACCATTGCGCCTCTTTTGTTCTGCCGCTGCGTCACAAAAGTCACACAACAATGGAGCAAAAGAGCCGCAAGGGGCTTCTAAATCAGCCCCTACAGACTCAAGTCCAGTCCTTCCTTTGTACACATGGCGATAAGAAGAAATAGTGGTGGTGGATTGATAGTTTGAGTATTTTAATGACTGGTTAATGTAGTAGGAAACTTTAGTGTTGTCGCTGATCTGCAATCACGATGGACTTTGTCTGTCACTTCGCGTGCTGCGGACTGCTGCCTGCCAATCCTAGGCAAACCTTTTTAGTACTTTGTTTAGTGAGTTACATAAAAAGTTTCCAATTCGACGGTCCGCAAATCAAGCAATACTAATAACGTAGTAGACCACATGAGATCGGTCAATAATATATCCTGTGGAATAGTTGTCTATTTGCTATTTCGCCAAAATATTTTGTTATTGTTCTTTTGAAATGTTTGATTTGGTTGACAAATATCATCCATGTTTTCTGGTCTTTCTGTCTTTCATGTTGTACATCATCTCCCCCCAGGGGCAAGAGGACACAGGAGGAGGAGGACGAGGGTGCTGTTCAGGATGCAGGCCAGGATCGGGCAGGCGAGGGCTCCTTTGCTGGCCCCAGTAAGTTTTAATTTTAATATAGAGTACTTATTTTTTCCTAGCGTTCCTCATTCGATTTTTTCTAAATCGTCTTTGATCTTCTTGTATACTGGATCTAAATTCTTATCCTGCCTCGACTATGACTCCCTGTGGTATTACTAGATTATTCTAATTAGTCTGTCTGTGTAGCTAACTAAGATTGCACATTTGGCAATTCCATTGGACTCCCATTCTAGTCAGCAATAGCTCTATGCACTGAGTGCAGTCCTCTGGGATTGTCCATAATGTCTTTTCAAGTCTTCTAAATGTTTATGCTTTGGCAATTGCCAACAATAAAAAGGTGAATGACCACCAAGAAAGAATAAGATACTACTTTACTTTTGGTTTGGATAGTAGGACAATCCATTCTACTACTGTTGCAGGGACAAATCTGCACAAACAGAACTAAGGACACTAAATAATGCATTGCTTAGCTTATCAATTATAATAGGTGCTGTTAGACTTTCCACATACCTCAGTGATAACAGACTCTGTAGTTGAACCCCCAATCTCCTTACTGACTAGATAGTGTGGCAGAGTCATTTAGCTCCCAAAGTCACCGATGATTGATCCCCAATGATGTCAGAGGCACGGACTCATGCTTGCAAAAATTCCAAAACCTTTAGCTCATCCACTCTAGTCTGGAGGACCAAAAACCACAGAGTCTATTTAAGTTTAAAAGCTTTATTAAAAGTAAACACATTTATTAAAATCAAGTTTGTCATAAAAGTAAACGTTTAACTGAAAATGGAAAAGTGCTGAGTGCTGACGATTAATTGGACACATTTCTTGTGGTCGAGCCGAGCTCTCATCTGGTTTGAACTTGATCCTGCTCGTGTTCTTAGAAGTCAAGCTTCTGTCTGTTAGGAGAAAAAGTGGTGCGTGTTAAAAATAAAAAGCATCAGTTGTGCCAAAAAGTGCAGCAAGAAAACAGCCTTCCCTGGAAAAAGGGACATTTTTACTTTAGAGTAGAAAGTCACAAATTATTACATTGTATTCTGTTTTTTTCACATTTCTTTCTTCCTCCTAGACCAAATATTATATAGTAGTGAGTGGTGTATTCTAACATTATTAAATGTACTTTGTAGGTGGAACATCTGGAGGCGGGGCCAGCGCGGAGGTGGTGGCATTGGACGAGGGGAACAACTCTGGGGAGGAGGCGGTGGAAGTGCCGGACAATCCTGTGAGGGATAACAAGGTGGTGGCGGGCAGAGGTAAGCTATATATTCCTTACTTATTGAGATTGAAGACTGCAGAGTGTGCTTTCTGCACGGGTGTATTATAAATCAACCAGGTAGTAGCCTCCTCTAAATGTACTTCGACTTAGCTGTGAAGTTTTCGGCAAGAAGAATCTCAATCAGATCTGAGATGAACTTGATGGATGGGATGAACGAAAAGCTAAAGAAGGGTGTAAGTAAGTGTGGAAGGAGGAGAAATGTAATGATGACTGTCAAAGAAGAATGATATGTGTTTGCTTGGTCCCCGAGGTGGCTGGGAACGAAAGAATATGGTATGGTGCATGGCGGGGTGAATGATGAAGCAAGGATGGGTGGAAGGAGAACAGCCTGGGTGGGTGAAACAGAAACTGTATGTGTGCATATACTTTGAATGGATGGATGCCTGGATCGTGGTACTATCTGACTCTTAGATAGCATATGTGTATCTAGAGAGAGTAGACGGTCACTGGATGAACTAAGTGTTACTTTGAAGAGCATGTAACACCGCACCCGCACGTCCGTTCCAGTGTAGGAAACGCAAGGAAAAGAAGTTGTAATTTTGTCCAAATACTACCATGAATAGTAGCAGTAGTTTGTATTGCAACTGCAAGCACAGCATATATCCGGTTATTACGGTGGACACTCCCTACCTCTCTTAATAACTGTAGTTTAGTAGTAGTACGTCATTCATGTGTGGGTGTATCACTGTTCACTCAATAATAAGCAAAGCACCTAAAGTCATCCCATATGTCATCAAATACATCCAATGTGAAGTGATAGATAATCAGATTATTTAGCTTCTTTATTTTCCTTTTCTAATACTCATTTGCACTATAGGGTGAAAGCTAAATTAATTAAGCAGTAGCCCTTTTAACAGAGTATTCTCAGTGCCACCCGTAATAGAAAAGTAAGAGCTTCACCACCTGCATGTACTGGACCGGTACAGTAACGCAAGTCTGTCTCACTCATCATGGTGTGCGTCTGTTTTTCTCGGGTGCAAGTTCACTGCGCTGGCATTATGCCGGCTTGCATAAAATAACGTACCAATTTTCCTAAACAAGAGAGAAGAAGAAGAATAAGACTGGTGTACTGTCATAGTCGAATGTAATGGAAGTCCATAGTGCTCGTAGAATTTGTTCCTTAAACTCCCACTAATGTTAGAGCAAGGATGAAGAAGTCGGAGGTTACATAGATACTGTCCTCAATAGTTATGTACTGTGCTTTCAATTTGCTACTTGTACTGTGACACAACTTTCTGCTCAATCATTTTGTGTTAATCTTAAGGAGCATTGGTTACAGACTATGTCTTTCTTTCTTCATATAGTTGCTCCTTCCAAATCAAAGAGACCATCAAGGAGGAGGGAGCTGGCTCGAATGGCCCGGCAATGGAGGCTGGATGCCACTGTCGCCGAATATCGGCGGCTGGTGGCCCTGGAGGAGGAGGAGACGCAGTCTACCGGTACAACAACAACATCCACTGGGACAGCTGCATCCTCCTCCGTGCCCCCACGAGCTGCCAGCCAGCGCAGTGCTCCAGCGGTACGGAGCCGGGCTACCAAAGCCAAACGCCACCGCCGAGCAGCAAAGACAGCAGCTGCCCCCCACAGGATTTGCAAGGCACGCCAGCGCCGCTTATGCCTCAGAGTGTCCTACCTGGAGCAGGAGGTCCTAAGCTATAAGAACTTGGTGGAGGGCCTCCGCTTCGACCATGCCACCCTCCGCAAGGAGCATGATGCCCTGGCTGCTAAAGTCAACAGCACCCTGTCGTAGTGTCCCTTGCCCCTTTTTTAGAGACTTTTGGGGGGTGGGAATTGGGAGTTGGGTTTTTTTGGGACTTTTGAAGGACAATCGTTGGGGTTAGGAAGGGTCTTGCGGGAGATTATTTTGTTAGGGCTATAAAAATATACTTTTTGAAACTTTATCTGACCATACCTGTTTTTTAATGCTTTTGAGTCTGGTGGGTGGGGGTTTAACAGTAAGTTTGTTTTCCTGAATAGTCCTAGGACTTTAGTAGTACTACTGTCAATCTCTCGTCTCTCCTAATACTCCATTATACTACCTCCAACACAACGCTTATCTTACCTGTAATTTGTGTTTGAAAGTAGGGCTAGGCCCAGGGCTGGCTCCACGGGAAATGGCGATTAAGGTTGGCAATCCAGGGCGGATGAAATTTCCTCCTCATTGCGGTGGTACTAGTGGTGTGACACAGTGGCAGTTGCATGCCTATGGAAAAAAAGAAAATGAAACCTGGTTCGTCCTTACTGTAGCATTACAACGGTACGATAGAGAATATAGCAGGTGACAGTACACTAGAACAGTGCCACAATGTAGCCTAACAAATGGTAAAGTATTGATAGTATAACTTGTACTTGTGTTGGATTTTTGACATTGGCTACTACTACAAGAAATAGCACTGAAGCTGAGTAAGTCTAGAATATATCCTCGGATTCCTTCACCAGCCTGTTGCTATGACCTTATCCTCCCTAGCAAGTGTGTGGAATTATTGATGTCATTTAGTCACACATCAAGCAAAACCACACAGCCCGGGGGAAGAGGGTTAGGGTTTGTAAAATGGATGGGAATGGGGGTTTCTTTTTGGGTAGGTTTAGTTGAGAGAAAAAAAAAAGCACAGCATGGACAAACAATAATTGAACATAAAGAAATTTTTGGGTACAAAGCCAACCATAAATCTTTTACGTGACATAAAGGAAGTGCATGCACTACTGAATGCATTGTTACTGAAAAGTAAGTAGTACTTTCGACAACCGTGAATGACAGAATGCGACAGTACAGGGCTACATTAAATTAGGTTTAAAAAATAGCCGAAGTAAAACCTATAGAATGGCTGTAGGGATCAATTTAGAAGCAGAGAGAGATCCAAGAAATGCAGTCACACTCATAGAAGAAAACAATGGATACTGTATCTGTATGTTGTTGTAGTTGTCCTGTTGAATTTGGTAAGTAAGTTGCATGCAGCAAACAATTCCTCTTATTAGCGGCACTCCTCCATTCCAGCTGACGCTTCGTCCATCAATGTTGGTGACCAGAAGACACCCTGTCCACTGCCTGCCTGGCGGATGCTGAATTGCGGCTCGCTAATGTGAAGCCTGACTCCATCCTTTTTTCCCCATTGCACAGACTGAAACCCGGCCTGTAATTATTGAATGAAAAACAGGAAGTGATATAATATTACAAAACCACTGATAAATAAATATAAGGTATGTACGCTGTGTAGTGCAAAAAGTCACACTTTGATTTTCCTAATAGACAGTACAATATTTTTGAAAGTGCGTACTCTGTCTGAGTCACCTTTTGAAGGATAAATAAGTATGGGCAAATTAATTTAGCGGATCTTCTCCCTCAAGCTAGGTGTACTGTAAACTGTGTTTTAGAACAAAATTAGACCTTCCCAGCAGTGCTCCCACCCAGACCCTTACTAAAGCCAGTCACAAAAATGTAGAAGACCCCCAATCAGATCTCAAAAAACGAGGCCTAGCAGAAAACTGGTGACAAAACGTACTTTGAAAGTAAAAGTAGGCCCAAATACCCCCTTACCCACCGTGGATTGTATTCAAACCACTTGCAAGCAAGCAAAAGTATCCATAGCCAGCATCGCTCCAAGACTCCCCCCCACCCAAACACATGCAATAGAAATACTGCTAACCCTAACGAGTCCTAAGTTAAGAATAGTGGCAAAGGCTTTCTTTAACTATGCCAAATCCCTCCTTTCCCACCATGGATTTTCTTCAAATGGCTCGCAACCAAAATTACACATTCTCACGAGTGCTCTAAGACCCCAGAACTCAGTTGCAAAAATCTAGAACACCCCGAAACCCATGCAATCCTGCTGCTAGGGCTAACCCTAACGAACCCTAAGTTACAAAAAGTGCCAAAAGGCTTTTCCTTATGGATTTTGTCCCAAACACTTCTATCCGGTATTAGACCTTCCCAGGAATGCCCAAAGACCCGCCAACCCACCCGCCAAAAAGCACAACACCCCCAAACAGCCAAAAAGGAAAATCTCATACTTCCAATATTTCTCGGCCTTCGGTCCAAACGCGCTGTGCAGCTAGGCCATAACTCCCGTTTTCCACCACGGATTTCCTGAAAAGCAAATGAAATCAAGATTAGACTGTCCCAGCAGTGCTCCCAGACCCCAAAACTCACCCACAAAGACCCGGAACCCCCCCAAAGAGCACCTCAAAGGCAAGCAAGTCAGCAAAAACACAAAAAAAATTCCGCCTCCGATTTGGTCCAAACCACTTTTATCCGGTATTAGAGCTTCCCAGCAATGGCCCCAGAGCCGTCAACCCAGGAGAAAACTAGTAGAAGACCCCCAAACAGCCAAAAAGCAAAAGTACAAAAATGGGGACTTAGTCATTTTCTTGCCAATTTCCCAAATCACTCCACGCGCGCTCTGCAGCTAGGCCCTAACTCCCCTCTGCCACCATGGATTTGCTTCAAACCTCTTGCAAACTAAAGTATCCATAGCCAGCAGTGCTCCCAGATCCCGAAACCCACCCACAAACACCAGGAAGCCCCCCAAACAGGCCCCCGAAAACGCTACATTGAGCAAAATGTCAGAAATAGCAAAAAAAAACTGCGTGAATTTTGTCCCAACCACTTCTATCCGGTATTAGACCTTCCCAGGAATGCCCCAAGACCCGCCAACCCACCCGCCAAAAATCACAAAACCCCCAAACAGCCAAAAAGGAAAATCTCATACTTCCAATATTTCTCGGCCTTCGGTCCAAACGCGCTGTGCAGCTAGGCCATAACTCCCGTTTTCCACCACGGATTTCCTGAAATGCAAATGTAATCAAGATTAGACTGTCCCAGCAGTGCTCCCAGACCCCAAAACTCACCCACAAACACCCGGAACCCCCCCAAAGAGCACCTCAAAGGCAAGCAAGTCAGCAAAAACACACAAAAATTTCCGCATCCGATTTGGTCCAAACCACTTTTATCCGGTATTAGAGCTTCCCAGCAATAGCCCCAGAGCCATCAACCCAGGAGAAAACTAGCAGAAGACCCCCAAACAGCCAAAAAGCAAAAGTACAAAAATGGAGACTTAGTCATTTTCTTGCCAATTTCCCAAATCACTCCGGGCGCGCTCTGCATCTAGGCCCTAACTCCCCTCTGCCACCATGGATTTGCTTCAAACCTCTTGCAAACTAAAGTATCCATAGCCAGCAGTGCTCCGAGACCCCGAAACCCACCCACAAACACCAGGAAGCCCCCCAAACAGGCCCCCGAAAACGCTACATTGAGCAAAATGTCAGAAATAGCAACAACAAAAAATCAGCGTGGATTTTGTCCCAACCACTTCTATCCAGTATTAGACCTTCCCAGGAATGCCCCAAGACCCGCCAACACACCTGCCAAAAAGCACAACACCCCCAAACAGCCAAAAAGGAAAATCTCATATTTCTCGGCCTTCGGTCCAAACGCGCTGTGCAGCTAGGCCATAACTCCCGTTTTCCACCACGGATTTCCTGAAAAGCAAATGCAATCAAGATTAGACTGTCCCAGCAGTGCTCCCAGACCCCAAAACTCACCCACAAACACCTGGAACCCCCCCAAAGAGCACCTCAAAGGCCAGCAAGTCAGCAAAAACAAAAAAAAAATTCCGGCTCCGATTTGGTCCAAACCACTTTTATCCGGTATTAGAGCTTCCCAGCAATGGCCCCAGAGCCGTCAACCCAGGAGCAAACCAGTAGAACACCCCCACAAGTGCTGAGTATTTCTTCATTGGGCGTAATCCAGCCCTCTGCTTTGATGGAAATAGGAATCTGGAGAAGGAGGATAGAGGAGCATGTTCTTCTGAACTTGTGAACCTGAGGAATGCAGACTGCGGCACCTTCAAATCAATAAGCAAACAAGTGAAGACAGTTCTGCTGATGGGCTTGTTTTTGTGATTAGGTGATTAAAGTTTGAATTATATTAACTGTGCACAACAAAGAAAGACAGACACACAGGAATAAAAGTGAATAAGGACGAAAAAGAAAGTTATTGATTCATTGTCTCATTTTCAGGGCTCGGTGTCAGGGTCTAGGAATAAGAATAAGGCTTCGTCATCATACTCTGCGAATTCAGGCAGGGTGAGCTCAGTGTCACCTAACAGAGAAGAAATTCCCTCATCTACATTGCTGTCCACCTCGTCTTCATCCGGCGTGCTTTCTCATACTTTGTAATCTGGTGGTATGAGGTGCTGATTCATCTTGATCATTGTTAACCTCTCCACATTTTTGGGCGAGAGGCGGCTCCGTTTGGGAGTTACAATGCCACCAGCAGCACTGAAAACACGTTCAGAAGACACGCTTGCGAGTAGGCAAGACAAGTAGTTTAAAGCCAGGTTGGAGAGCTGTGGCCACAATTCTTTTTTCCCATGCCAATACGCCAATGGGTCAGCATTAACATAGACCTCTGTTGAGTCATTCAGATAGTCCTGCACCATCGACTCAAGGTCCTCCTCCAAGCTTCCTCCACTTTGCTTAGCTGCTGCTGTGACCTTTTGAGAACCAAACCCAAGCAGAGCTAGCCAATCCTCTTCAGCCTCCAATGTTACTGTTGTGTCTGGTGCAGATGATCCGGTTGCCGGTGTCTTTAACGGCTGAGAGGTCACTTGTGCCACAGCCACAGGTGCAGAAGTGGATTGTTTTGACTGGGGATGGCCTGCTGATGCTGATGTACTGCCTTTTCCTTCAATGAGCTGCCATTCTCTTTCAAACCTCTTGGCTGACAAGACTAGCCAACGTTTGTACTTTGCAACATCTTCATCAGCAAAAGGAAAGAATGCTCAGCCTGCCAGCGCCTTTTTGTAGCGTGGATCCAGAATAGTAGCACAAATGTAATGCTGTTCTGAGTCGATCATTTTAAGACGTTCATCACCTTGGTTTTTTTCATTTTTTTGAAACACAGAAGATACCGCCTTCAGTTGGTGCTCCAGCATGTACAACAATGGGATAGCTTTTCCCAAATTACAGTCCTCCTTGCTGACTGCACGCGTGAAGAACTCAAAAGGACGAAGCATGTCTGTCAGGCTTTTAACTAGCTCCCATTGCGCCGCATCCATCCTCAGGTCCTTGTGAGCTGTACCCTGTTTTAAGAAATAGTGATTGAGTACTGTATACTGCTCATACAGACGCTCAAGCATGTAGAAGGTTGAGTTCCAACGTGTTGCCACCTCCTGGATGAGTGCTTTCACTGGCATTCGACGTTCATGTAGCAGGCTCCTCAGATGCTTCCGGGCCTTAAAATAATGGCTGAAATGGTTGCACATTTTTCGGCAGGTGTCCACTACCTCGTACGCTGGACTGTCTTTATCACTCAAGAATTTTTTAACAACCAGGTTTATACAGTGCGCCAAACACGGCACTCTGAAATAGTGACCCAGCTCCATGGCCTTAACTACATTGGCGCCATTATCCGTGGAAACATAACCAATCTGGCATTTTTTTGGGGACAGCCAGTGAAGGACCTTTGTGTTAAACTCATCCAAAATGTTTTGTGCTGTGTGACGTTTCTCCAAGCCAAACATGGCTAGTGTTGCATGTTTCCGAGCAGCTTTAAAAACTTGGTCCGGGTCAACACCTGCGTTTAGCTTTGCTTTAACCCCTGAAAAAGAGACCCAGTGTGCAGTGATGCACATATAATCAGCGCCTGCGCCACTGGTCCACATGTCTGTTGTCAGATGCATAGTGTGAACAGCACTCTTCTGCAAAGCTGTCCCAATCACCTCCAGCACATCTTCATGTAGTGCTGGAAACGCAACTCTGGCAAAATAGAGCCAGCTAGGAACCTTCCATTTAGGGCAGAGCGCTGCCACTAATTCTAGAAAACCAACCCCTTCTACAAAAGAAAAAGGGAGAAGGTCCAGAGCTAGCATTTTAGCCAGCTTAGTGTTATACAGACGCGTCAGTGGGTGGTTGCGTTCATATTGCGCTTCTGTAAACAACATATTTTTAATGTTGCCCTGGACCAAGCATTTACGGGATGATGATGATGATTTCTTAGACCCAGTTATGCTCGCTGATTAACTTTTTCGCATTGGTGTCTCACTCTCTCCCACACTCTTAGTGTGGCTCACATGGGGTGTGCTGCTGACAGGGGTACTGGGTGTAAGTGAAGTGTTTGACACGTCTTCTTCCTCCTCGTCATCATCAGATGAAACATTAACTTTTTCATAACGTGCAATTCGGGCTTCCTTGATCGCCTGTAGGTGCACAAACCATTTGACAGCGTGCTTTCTTTCAAGATGACCTCTCTGGCCTCCGGTACCATAGTTGGAACCAAACTTACCACGACTAACTGCCAACTTACAAATGCTACAAATGGCGAGGTTTTCCTTTTTTGGGCAAACACTAAAGAAGTCCCAAACTGCGGACTTGAAATGTCTTTGGGGGCCGGAGGAGGCGGCGATACTGGTGGTGGTGGTCCTGCTGCTAATGCCAGATGAAGTGGAGGATGTGGATTGCCGAACTTCAGTACGTTTTGCACTTTCACCACCACTAATTGAGGTCGAGGTGGATGGAGGTCCCTTCTGCCGAGTAAGAAATATGGAAGCGGTAGGTGTTGGTGTACTAGTTAACTCCAATGATTGTGGTGTTTCTTCCATTGCCTCCTCGTCGACAACATCATCACGCTCAGCAGCTTCTCGGGCTAGGGTCAAAATGTCTTTTTGCTGCATGCCCGCTGGGGCTGCAGTGACCTTTATGATGACTGCGCGTCGTCGTGAGAATCTTCATCAGCAGGAGTATCCGCCACTTCTTGTTGAGCCTCATCACACTCCATAACTATGAGTCTTTCGACGACCTTCCTTTTACGCTTAACAACCTTTGTCAGATCATGGTGTGCCTCACTCTCAGACGGCAGTTTAGATCCGTATCATCAGAAGGAGGTGGGCTTGAAGAAGATGTAGACCTCACCCTTGATCTCTTCCTTGCTAGGGGTGTGGAAGACAATGAATGATCATCAGGAGGAGTGGCTTCCTCAAATGATACCTCGCCTTGATTGTCGATTTCCTGATGTGCCCCTACTTCGGGAGGAACAACTATTGTGGGCACTTGTGACCCTCCATGCACCTCTGCTTGCGCATCTCCTTGCGCTGCCTCTCCTTCCACATGTTCTTGGGCTTGTACTTGCACATGTGGTTGTTGTTGCGGCTGTGGTTGTTCAACACTCGTCAGATGAGTTACAACAACCTGTGTTGATTCAGGGACATTGCTGCTACTTTCTTGCGATGAGCCAACATCACTGGTCGATGGTGATTGAACAACTAGACTAAGTGCCTCTGCAGCACTCAAGGGCTTGGACTTAAGTTGGCGTGGTGGTGTGGTGGCACTGAGCCCAATGGAGCGGGGGTGCTGCTCCCAGCTTGGTCCCCAGCAGATCCCGTTGCTGCTACAGGCGTACTTTTTTTTTTACTCCCAAAAAACATGGCGGGCGGCACACCAGTCTGCTTGGTAACTTGCTTCTTCTGCTCCTTACTGGCAACATTCTTGCTAGAGGAGCTACGGGGAACTTTTTTTGGGGCCATCTTCCTCAGAGCAGGTCAGAACAGCAGGCCGCAGTTGCACGAGTTGCAGAGTTGTCTGTGGCCAGACGTGACGTTGAGTGACGTTATGCTGCACACACACACCGCTGCAGGACTTCTTCCTGGCACTGGTGGTTCTCTTGAGTCTTGTGCACCTAAAAGCAATGGAAGACAGAGGAACATCAGTTCAGTTATACACCCCAAAAAAATCGAAAAAACACAGAAAAATCAGCACAATCCCATGCCCTCCTTGATGTTTAAATTCAAGACACCCCACAGAAAGACTAGGCACATGCACCACTCACTACCCCTGGTGAAAAGGCCACAACAACAGCCCAAAAAAACGAAAATCACAGAAAAATCAGCACAATCCCAAGCCCTCCATGATGTTTAAATTCAAGACACCCCACAGAAAGACTAGGCCTATGCACCACTCAGTACCCCTGGGCATAAAGGTTGAAAGCTAGGCAAAATGGTTGCAGACCTAAGAACACAGCCTGCATTCGAAATGGCCCCCTCCCTCCCAGCACATGGCCAGGGCCTGTAGCAGCACTCAAAATGGCCCCCACCCACATGGCCTGTCCCCATGAACACCCCCAAAAATCAAAAAACACAGAAAAATCAGCACAATCCCATGCCATCCAGGTCCTCCATGATGTTTACATTCAAGACACCCCACAGAAAGACTATGCACATGCACCACTCACTACCCCTGGTGAAAAGGCCACAACAACAGCCCAAAAAAACGAAAATCACAGAAAAATCAGCACAATCCCAAGCCCTCCATGATGTTTAAATTCAAGACACCCCACAGAAAGACTAGGCCTATGCACCACTCAGTACCCCTGGGCATAAAGGTTGAAAGCTAGGCAAAATGGTTGCAGACCTAAGAACACTGCCTGCATTCAAAATAGCCCCCTCCCTCCCAGCACATGGCCAGGGCCTGTAGCAGCACTCAAAATGGCCCCCACCCACATGGCCTGTACCCATGAACACCCCAAAAAATCGAAAAACACAGAAAAATCAGCACAATCCCATGCCATCCAGGCCCTCCATGATGTTTAAATTCAAGACACCCCACAGAAAGACTAGGCACATGCACCACTCACTAGCCCTGGTGAAAAGGCCACAACAACAGCCCAACAAAACGAAAATCACAGAAAAATCAGCACAATCCCAAGCCCTCCATGATGTTTAAATTCAAGACACAATAAGTAATCAAAGTAGGGAGGAGGAATAAGTGTCCACTTGCTTCCCCTGGGTAAGTATGAAGGTTATCAGGTGTAGAATGGACACTTGTAACAAATCTCAACTTTTGGATAGATTTATGGTATTCTCAAAAACACAATGTTTTGGTTGGAATAGCGGTATATATCTTTCATCCACCCCTACATTGTAGTTGTGGCAGTTATCATTGAATACCATAAGACGTGCTAGGTGCCTGCCTCATCCAGAGGCTCCTCTGGTTTCGATTTGCAGTGTCCGGAGATAAATTGAGGTGAGAATTACGATTATAGGGACCCCAAAAGAAAAAATTAAAATTAAAATTAAAAATTAGGTCTACACCCAAGTTTTTATTAATGGTGTGGATCTAAAGGATAAAATATATTGGTGCTCATACTAGACCAAGTGACTGGATCTAGAAGTATGGCTTCAAGAGTGGTGTCGACATGTTTCAGCCCCCTATGGCTCAACGAAGTCTGCAGGGCTTTCGTCAGGACTAAACAGACATACAAACATAGTCCAGCTACACGTGAACCGGCACTCATGCCGTTCTGTTTGTGGTTCACGCTGTCCAACAGTGGAGAAGGGGACCCATAGACAACATAGCACTGGAGAGGCTACCATTATATGTTGGACACACGCATGAGGTGAGCCCTCATACAAGGAAGCGCTGTCCCTGAGTGCTGCTGCCCGACCTTCCCGCTACGCCTCGCGGCCCCCGCTTCGCGGGCGCCGCTCGTAGGCAAGACTTCCTTGGGAGAATTATTTCCTGCATCTCTACTTGTGCATTGTGCACCAACGCGTCCTTTGGACTTTGACAGCCTGCTGACAAGGGTAGAGGCGGGACTGCGAGGACCAGCGTTCCGAGCGGCGTGGATCGGCCGCAGCTGGTCCTCTTCCCGCCCTCCTCCTCCCTTCAAAATCTCTGTGGAGCGAGCGTGCCCTGTGAGCCCTCATACAAGGAAGCGCTGTCCCTGAGTGCTGCTGCCCGACCTTCCCGCTACGCCTCGCGGCCCCCGCTTCGCGGGCGCCGCTCGTAGGCAAGACTTCCTTGGGAGAATTATTTCCTGCATCTCTACTTGTGCATTGTGCACCAACGCGTCCTTTGGACTTTGACAGCCTGCTGACAAGGGTAGAGGCGGGACTGCGAGGACCAGCGTTCCGAGCGGCGTGGATCGGCCGCAGCTGGTCCTCTTCCCGCCCCCTTCTCCTGTCCTGCCTTCATTACTTGTGTGGGCAAAGGCGCGGGACAAAGGCCGGGGCGAAGACCGGGCAAAGAGCGGGCCGTTTAAGGCCGTTCAAGGACGGCAGAGGACGGCCCAGGCCCCGAATCCCTGTCTCATCGCCCTGAAACCACCATCCAGGTAGGCCGATTGCCACTTAGCCTTCTTTGAGGTCACAGCCATTCAATACCTGGTATAGCATTTTTTATTGCCAACGCCAAGCATGCGGCACAAAACAAGAAGCTGTACCAAAAAAGCTACGGAGGTAGCACAAGTGACTGGTCCCATTGACCTTTTCATCTCACGGGTTAATGAGACAATTGATAAGAGCATTGTACTCCTAGAGAAAAGAGTCTCCCTGGACCTCATAAATGCCAAGCGCTCCTCCCTGGGCTCCCTTGCAAATGCAAATTCACCCTCTCAGCAAGCTTCGAACAATTGCTCTTTGCCCTTGCCCTTGACCACCATAGGCACTGTTACAGTACCGAGTGCTGTTGACTTGTCGGTTACCTGTTCGGAGTCGGACCCGTCCTTTGTGGATCTGGAGGCGACCCCAGACCTAGAAGCCTGTCGGACACCCAGAGAGACGGAGACGGAGCCGGGCCTGGATGGGTTAACTGCCAAGTCGACTCCTCACGTGCCTAGTGATTCCAGGGGAAAGGTTACTTTTATTCCAACAAAAGTAGCGACTAAGTCCAAAACTAAGGAGTCTAAACCCAAGGAGAAGACTAAAGCCAAAGTTAGTAACCATAATTTGATAACACCTACTCCACATACAGCGTCTGGTATTCCATGTTGGGTCGAAAACATGGTCACGGATCTCAAGCATGATCTTGAAGCTACAATAGCGGCCCAAATCAAACCCTTGATTTCTAAACTCGATAGGCTAACATCGCTCATTAATACTAAATGGCCCAACAAGACTAATGAGCTTGGGCCTGTCCAGCAACAAGGGCACGGAGAACTACCATCCAACCCCCAACCGCCAGCCAAGGTCATCAAGCCCACAACTGATAAAGCGAACATCTTCCCATCTTCCAAGGACCAAGCTGCATTTCATTCTCCCCATTCAGGGAACAACCTTGCTCAGCCGCCACCTATCTTCAATACAAAAGCGGTGAGCAATCCTTCATCCGTGCAGCAATCAGCCGTTGGTACCAAATCTAACACCTCCCAAACTACGGGTCCCAAAGGGAAACCTACGAATATCCTAGTCTCTCACTCTACTAACAACTCTGAAACCCCTAAGCCAAGGCAGACCCGTTACAAGTCTATTAGTCTGCCACCAGAAGTTTCTCCTTTTGTGGTTGTGTTGACTGCTGTCCCCCCACTGAAGGAAGGAGTTAAAGAGACCTATGTAGAGTTAAGAAATAAATGTGCCCAGTGGCTCCAAATACATAAACCACTACCTAGTAGTATGAGTGGGGAAATTCTCACTGTACGTAGAGGGGATTGGGTGGGTAGGAGTAAGAAAACAATACCAGGGGATGTAATTACTGTTAATTTCAGGGATGTGGGGGCTGCGACTTTTATTTGTAATGCACCTAACAGCGGTCCTGCCACCCAGATCAAACCACTCCCCTTGTCTTACTTCCTCCCCAACTCGACAAGACCTAACTTCCACCGGCCAATCATTCCAAGTAATCAAGGGCCTGTACGTCCCCCCCGATATGCCCCTAACCACTGGCAGCAGCCGCCCTACCTTCCACCTTTTGTCCCGCACCATGTGGGCCCCCAGTGGCAACAACCTTTCCACCCCTTACCACCTTTTTTCCAACCCACCCAGCAGTGGCAACAGCCTCCTCAGCCACCACTCACTGCCAATCATCATCAATGGCAACAGTCATGGCAGGATCCATCTTCATCCCTGTCCTTTAACCCCTCCTACACACAGTTTGCCCACCCAAATAGGTACTGTGTACTGGATGAGGTTGATTGACTTTCTTCGAAGGGAGGCTCAGATACTGACCTCCCTCATGCTGATGTCGCCATGAAGGATGCAGTGCTGGGCACATCTCTCCCTACAAACTTAGAGGTGTCATCACCTACACTAATTAGGGACAGTGTAGTTTCATCTAACCCCCATTGTACTGTGATTCCAGACGGAAACTCAGCACATGGCGAGTTAAAAATTCTTAGTTGGAACCTTGCTGGGATCTCAAGGAAACTAGGCCTCCCGGAGTGGAATGCCCTGGTTGATGCCCATAAAATCTGTATATTTCAAGAGACATGGGCCACTGAACCACTGCACCGGGTGGGGTTTGTCACCTTTTCCACACCAGCAGTAAAATCCAAGGCAGGGAAGGGGCGGCCATCGGGGGGGCTAATTATTTGGATAAGTATCCTGCTTAACTGCAGGATAACCACTAAGAAGGCAGGAACCCCGGATATTCTTGGTGTCTCCCTATTGGGCCTACGGGGAAGTATAACTGTTGACCTTTATAATGTTTATATCAGGGGAACAAAAAATGGATGCATTTCACCCACAATGATGGAGCTTGAGGCTCAGCTGGGAGAGCAGAGTGGACATGGTCATATCCTAGTAGCAGGGGATTTTAATTGTACATATGAACCACTCCCCCTAGAAGGAATACCAGACCTAGGAGAAGAGGATAGTAGATGGGGTATCCCTACCCTCTCTATCCCACCCATCAAGCGCTGGACTCGCAGTGCAATCCATCTAAATGCACTCACATTGGAGTTTGGATTAAGAGCTGCTAATGGTCGCACTCGATCTGACCTCCTGGGTGCTCCCACATTTAACAGAGTTGGTCAATGCACACGGATTGACTATATTCTGCTGGATAGGGGCCTCTGGAGCCATGTTAACGACATGGTTATTACCAATACCATAGAGAGCGACCATAACCCACTCTCCTTATCCTTAAAAAATCCTTGGCACACTGAAGTATTGCCAGCCTCTCTAAGCCGCCCACAGGGGATTACTGTTGCCACTTGTGGCAGGCGTCTAAAGTGGAGTAAGTTTATGTGTAACACCGACAAACTATCCACAATAGACGAAGTGGTTAAGGGCACGCAGGCTGAAATTGGCTCTATTGATCTAACCATAGCAGCAGACAAGGCCACCGCTATTTTTGAAGCTGCCGTAAAAACTATTGGGGACCTCTTTTGGGTACAACTGCCCTCAGGGAAACAGAAACCCAAACCAAAAGGCAAACACGATTGGTATTCGGCAACATGCAGGAAGGCCAAAACATGCCTAATAGAGGCAGTTAAAGGGAAGTCCCCCCTACTAATCCAAATTGCCAGAAGAGACCATAAAAAGGCCCTACAGGTAGCTAAAAGAGAGTGGGAGGATGCCTACTGGCTAACCCTTAAGGAAGCCAGTATGAAAAAAGACTCTAAATCCTTCTGGGATACCATAAGGGCACGCAATAGACCGGATAGCGACCTTGTAACCTGCAGTATTTCGGGCCAGGTATGGGAGGCTCATTTTTCCAAACTTTACTCCTGCCATAACGACCTGAATGGAAGAGGGTCTTTCCAATCCTCTCCCTACACTAATTATATTCTTCTCCCTAGTGACCCTGACTTTACACTGAAGGAAGTAGAATATGCTATTAACTCCATCATTCCACAAAAAGCCGCAGGACCAGATGGCATCCCCGGGGACCTGTTAAAATCCGATGGTGTTAATTGGGGCAAATTAATTCACTCCCTCCTTCTTGCCATCTGTAGGGGTGCCCCAATTCCCGTGTCTTGGAAGGGGGCAGAGGTGGTTCCCATCCACAAGAAAGGCCCTAGAGATGATCCGTCCAATTACAGGCCGATTAGCTTACTAGATGTAAGCCAAAAAGTTGTCGGTAAAGTTATTCTACTCAGGATACTCAACTGGGTAGATGAAAACAAAATACTTACCGACTTTCAGGCCGGTTTTAGAGTAGGCACTGGAACGATAGAGCAGGCCTTCAGGCTTATGATGATTTACTGGAAGGTGGTAGTGATAGGCAAGGGCAGTCTTTATCTCGCATTCATCGACTTAAAGACTGCCTTTGACCTTGTCCCCAGGGACTTGTTGTGGAAGGTGCTGGCCAACATGGGGCTTCCAGAGTATCTTTTGTCCCTATTGGTCAGGCTCCATCAGGACAGCTTTGCCCAAATTAGGTGGGGCTCTGGAGGGGAAAAAACGGGCTGTATTCCGGTCGAGAGAGGGGTACGCCAGGGATGTGTTCTGGCTCCCACCCTTTTCTCTTTGTACATCAATGGGGTGGTTGAGCACCTACTTAAATCACCATCCGACGAACCATCCCTGGCGGGGGTACGCATACCGACCCTCCTCTTCGCGGACGACACGCTCCTAATCTCCAAGACCCCAATGGGACTACAGAAACTCTTGGATAATTTCCAAACCTTTTGTACTGACCGGGGCTTGGTTATAAACACCAATAAAACAAAATACCTCGTCCTTAATCCCCCTAAACAGCAAGTGCGTCCCCCTATCCTAAACACCGAGTTCCTGGAAAGGGTTAAAGCATTTGATTACCTAGGGATACGCATCTCGGACAAAATGGATTGGACTCCCCATCTAGACAAGATGCTGCTGAACCATAAAAGGATCACAGGTGCCCTATTGAGGGAGCAATGTTCCAGTTCGTTCAAACCAATAGGAACAGTCCTAGAGATCTACGCTGCCAAGGGTGTCAGCTCTGCACTGTATGGAGCTGAACTTTGGGGCTTTGCATCTTCTCAAGCTTTACAAAAATCTGAGAACAATTTCTGTAGACAAATAATGTCCCTCCCTCAAAGCACCCCACTTTTACCCTTATTTATGGACCTTGGCTGTACCCAGATTGGCGAAATTGCGAAATTCCGTCCTCTCCTATTATGGGCCCGTATTTGGCGGGTAGAGGAACTTAGTGCCTACGCCAGAGGCCTGGAAGAAATAATGGCGTCACCACACTGGGCCAGAGTCAAATGGTTAACAGACATGAAAATTTTATTGTCGAATTTGGGCCTATTGGATTTCTGGTCAAGCAGAACCTCTCCTCCAAAACAAGTACTTAAAAACCTTTACCGGGATTGGATTTGCTCCCAAAGGCACTCTAGCACATCCATTGGTAGGCTTACAGAGGATTTTTTAATGTTTAAAGACTGTCCCAGGCGAGAACCCTACCTAGACACAATCGGGAAACCGTTTGCCCGGTCTTTGTATTTTAAATTTAGAACGGGTACCTTGCCATTGAATACTTTCACCAAAACATGGAAATCCTGCACAGATAAAACTGATTTGTGCCCATCATGTTTAGCCCACCCAGAGACATTAGCCCACTTCTTATTTGTCTGCAAGGAATATGCCAATCCAAGAAGGGCGTGGCTGAAGAACTTGTGCCGGCAACTGGGAACCAGGAGCCATGATGTGGCAATTAGGATTCTTGTTTCGGACAGCTATGTACCCTACGCTTGTGCCCTAGCAAAATTTTTATTTTGGGCTTGGGCTATTCGAGCCAGAAAGCTTAAATACTCCGTTTAATCTCTTTTTAAACAATATTAATTCTAGTAAATGTTATACTCTTTGCTATTAGCTGGAAATGTGTTACTAATTTTATTATTAACTACCATTTTTTTAAACTTGCTTTTATGATAATGAAATTTTATCGAAATAAAGCTTTTTGACTTGACTTGACTACAAACATAGAATAGTTACTTACACTTTGTGTGCAGTTACTTAGATGGCTATCTGGTAAATTATTCAGTGGCCATTCCAACTCTTTTAATCTAAAAGAGAAATATATGAAAATCAGTACATATAATGTCGTTCAGTTATGCCAATAAGTTTTTACCAACTGTCTGCTCAATCGAGGCAGGACCCACACCAGCTACTTAGTTGCTTACCTCCACGTCTCAGTTCCTTTGCCGTACATTGTTCCTTTTTGTAACTCCACAACAGAAATATTCTGTAATTTTAAAATATCCCAGTAGAGACTAATACGTACTCAGGTGCCTAAGTACATACAAATGAACGACATTATATGTACTGATTTTCATATATTTCTCTTTTAGATTAAAAGAGTTGGAATGGCCACTGAATAATTTACCAGATAGCCATCTAAGTAACTGCACACAAAGTGTAAGTAACTATTCTATGTTTGTATGTCTGTTTAGTCCTGACGAAAGCCCTGCAGACTCCGTTGAGCCATAGGGGGCTGAAACATGTCGACACCACTCTTGAAGCCATACTTCTAGATCCAGTCACTTGGTCTAGTATAAGTACCAGTATATTTTATTCTTTAGATCCACACCATTAATAAAAACTTGGGTGTAGACCTAATTTTTAATTTTAATTTTAATTTTTTCTTTTGGGGTCCCTATAATCGTAATTCTCACCTCAATTTATCTCTGGACACTGCAAATCGAAACCAGAGGAGCCTCTGGATGAGGCAGGCACCTAGCACGTCTTATGGTAAAATCAGCACAATCCCAAGCCATCTAGGCCCTCCATGATGTTTTTATTAAAGAGACCCCACAGAAAGACTCAGTCTACCCACCACTGAGTACCCCTGGGCAAAAGGCCCCAACAACAGCCCAAAAATCGAAAATTACAAAATTGTAGTTGCAGCAACTGTAATGCCCCAAACAAACTTACTTGTGAAATTTCTAATCCAAAAGTGATCCAAAGAAAGTCAAAAAGGCCTCAAATCCAAATATCCAGCAGCATCCACAAAAAGTAATCCTTCCAGCTCCAGATCCAAATGAAAAGTGACCAGGAGATGGACAAAGCACTGGGAGGAGCCTGCTGGACAGGAACAGGAAGTTGGAGACTGTGGGGCACTTCCTTCCTCCCAACCCCCCACCCCAAAATGGACTCCTTGCAAAAAAAGTGCAGGCAAATGTCAACCTGAGGAGTTATTCAGATAAAAATCATCATTTTCAGAAGGTTTATGCTGCTTGCTGGTGGATTTCTTGTGCAGAATTGCAAATTTTGTATTTTCGCGAGTGCGAGATTGTTGCTGCTCGCCGCATGTACGAGTTCGCAATTGCGAACTCCCGCTATACGTGATCACGGCGTACTCGCGTTGACAAACTCTCGCTGTGCAAGGTGGCGAGCGCGATGACGTAATCGCGGTCGCCAAACTCCCGCGGGATCTCGCAGCAAGATCCAAAATGGCGCACCACTCGCAAAATATCGAGAAAAACAACTCAGCAAACGCTGAATGA
The DNA here is from genome assembly GCF_964263255.1 of Lissotriton vulgaris. Taxonomy (NCBI): domain Eukaryota; kingdom Metazoa; phylum Chordata; class Amphibia; order Caudata; family Salamandridae; genus Lissotriton; species Lissotriton vulgaris. The sequence continues at coordinate 1,381,479,243 of NC_141695.1, forward strand.
CGGTAAGTGAACGCTGCGCGCCGCAAAATTGTATCACCAAGAAAAAAAAATCCGCTGCGTGCGAATCTGCGGATTTTCGGTAAATTCGCGAGCGTTCGCGGATTGCGAATTTACCGAAAATCCGCGAAATCCGCAAGCGGAACGGATTTTCCGCCCATGCTTAGTTAGGAATGTGCCACTGGCGTATCGTGATAAACTAAAAGTAATGCTATCTGATCTTGTTTCCAGGAAGATAGTGGAACCTGTTGAATCCTCTCCTTGGGTTTCACCATTTGTTTTATCCATTAAGAGTAACGGCGAACTTCGTCTATGTGTGGACCTTCGGAGCTTAAGTCATGAAATTTGGGTTGATAGGCACCCATTACCTAATATTCATGAATTGATATCTACTCTTGCTGGTGCCTGTGTATTTTCTACTGTAGATTTAGCAAGCGCCTACCATCAGGTCCTTTTACATGAAGACTCTAAGTTGTTGACCACCTTCATAACACCAGAAGGTATGTTTCAATATTGTCGCATGCCCTTTGGCTTAGCCAGTGGCGCATCAGTGTTTCAAAGACTCATGAAAGAGGTTCTTGAGGGTTGTATTGGAGCAATTGCCTTCCAAGACGATATTTTAATTTTTGGTAAGGATTTTGAAGATCACGATAGAAATTTAGACTGTGTATTAAAACGTGTCCAAGACAAAGGTTTAACTTTGAAATTTTCTAAGTGCAAGTTCAGACAGACCAAGGTGGAATATCTTGGCCATGAAATATCTTCCCAGGGTATCAAACCCAAAGTATACTCAAGGCTCCTGCACCTTCCAACAAAAAACAACTTGTTTCTTTCTTAGGTCTTACTGAATTTTACAGCAAATTTGTGCAAGACTACTCTGCTAAAGTGCATTCGCTAAGATCTTTGTTGAAAAAAGATACAAAGTTTGTATGGAATTCTGAACAACAATGTGCTTTTCATCTTTTGAAAAAGGAGATTTTAAATGCTCCATTTTTAAGACCTTTTGAGTTGGGTAAAGAATGTATTGTGTGTGTGGATGCGAGTAACGGGGGTCTTGGTTCTGTATTAATGCAAAAGAACAAGGGTGAGGAATATGTTGTTTCCTATGCTTCAAGGACTCTCCGTGGTGCTGAGTACAACTATTCCACTATTGAGAAAGAGTTGTTGGCTTGCACTTGGGCTGTTGAACATTTCAGACAGTTTCTGTGGGGAACTAAATTTCGTTTACGTACTGACCACAAGCCCCTTATTAACATGTTAGCTGCAGGTGGTGGTAGGACGTTGACTGCTCGTTTAGCACGGCTAACTGCGAAGCTGCAGGAATTCCAATGTGTTGTAGAATATGTTCCTGGACGTTTGAATGTACATGCTGATTGCATGTCTCTTTACCTTTGGATTCACAAGTTTCAATTGTTTGTAATGATCGCGATGTCTTGTTCTCCATTGGGGATATCAATGGTGAAGGTAACAACAGTTTATCTGTTTCCATTTCTGAGACTGAGTGGAGAGATGCTATGTACAAGGACTCTGATTTGTCAAGTGTTGTGTCCTATTTGCAACACGGTTGGCCTAAGGAACGCAAATTATCTGGTGATGTCTTGTCTTTTTATAAGATTAAGGACGAGATTATGTTTGATCAAGGTTTTGTTACCCGTGGTGATAAAATTGTTCCTCCTTCGAGCTTAAGGAAGAAGATTATCTCAATGGCTCATGAAGGTCACATGGGTATGTACTGTACTAAAAGACGTATTCGATAGTTCTACTGGTGGCCAGGTGTTGACAACATGGTCGATAAATGGGTTACTTCTTGCTCGCCATGTTCTTTGAGTGACAAGTCTGTCAAACCATTAGCTGTTGGTGTTTCGCCTATTTATTTATTATTATTTATTTATTTATGAGTCTTATAGAGCGCACAGCTACCCCCGTCGGAGGTGTCCCGGCGCTGATACTGTCAGCAGGAGAAGGAGGGCCTATCTAAGTAGAAGAAAATAGCCACGTTTTCAAACGGCTACGGAACAGTGCTTCTGATGGGGCAAATCTGAGGTCTAAAGGTAGGCTGTTCCAATGTTTGGCAGCAAGGACAGCCAAGGCTCTGCCACCCATTCTTGTGCGGCGGAAGCGTGGCACAACCATAAGACGTAGGTTGTTGGAGCGTAGGTCTCTGACTGAGTGGGATAGTGTCAGTCTCTTTCTTAAATATAGTGGTCCGGTTCCGTTCAGAGCTCGGAAGGCAAGAGTGAGTGTTTTAAACTTTATGCGGCTGGCTATAGGAAGCCAGTGAAGCTCTTTGCGAAACATTGAGATCGAGTGTCGGAAAGGGATATTGCCAATCAGTCTTGCTGCCGCATTTTGAACTACTTGAAGGCGTTCAATTAGATACAAAGGGGCTCCCGCATAAAGACTGTTGGCATAATCTAGATGGGATGTTATTAAGGCCTGAGTAACTGTTCTGCGCGCGTCCATCGGCAGAAATGGAAAGATTTTTCTCATCATCTTTAATTTTGCAAAGCAAGCAGCAGTTACTTTATTAATTTGAGGGCTGCAGGATAGCGTATCATCGAACTGGAACCCCAAATTGCGGGCGGTGTGTACCGGGATTGGGGGGGGGTTGAGTACCGTTGGCCACCATAGTGAGGGGGGTATGGTCATTTTTTGATTAAAAAACAGGACCTCCGTCTTGTCGGTGTTAAGACGAAGATGGTTCGAGGCCATCCAAGAACAGATTTCGCCCAGACAGTGGCGAAAGCTAGAGAGGCTGGAGTCAGAGTGATCTCTAAAGGAGAATATCAGCTGTGTATCATCAGCGTAAGAGATCACTCTGACCCCACATGCCTCCACTACCTTGGCCAGAGGGGCCATATATACATTAAAAAACAGAGGACTCAGGGACGAGCCCTGCGGGACTCCACGGGCCAGAGGTTTGCATCCCGATTTAAATGGTCTGAGAAGAACCCTCTGGGATCGTCCTTGGAGGAAAGAAGTGATCCACGACAGGGCAGTGCCACCCAGTCCGATCTGCTCCAGGCGATCTAAAAGTATTTTGTGGGACACCGTATCGAAAGCGGCGGATAGGTCGAGGAGAACCAACATGGCCTCCTCGCCCTTATCCACACATTCTCGAACAGTCTCCGCTACTTCCAGCAGTGCGGTTTCCGTGCTAAAACCTGTGCGAACGCAACGCAACGCAACTGCACAGGGTTGGCTACAAAACCTACCAAATAGAGGCTGTCCCTTCCCCGAGAGGTTGTGCTTCTGGAGGCCTCCTAGTGTGGGTTAATGTTTCCATAAAGCTAACTATCAAAATGATTAACACCGACTCTCCAGACATTCTCTGTCTGGAAATAAGAACAGCGGATAATAGGACATTTCATTTATTTAATGTTTACAACAGTCCCCAATCTTCCCACAAGGAATCCATCTGCATAGGGAAGTTGGAATCGCTTTTGGATTTACTAAAATCAGAGTCTGGTGTTATTTTATGTGGAGACTTGAACTGTAACTTTGAACCTATCACAGGGATAGCCGCACTGTTTAAGGAGGAGGACATTGCCAATGCAATACCTGCCCTGAGCGAGAGCTGTATGGTTGCTGGTACAGCATTGGCCCTACAAATCACACGCTTCCTGACCTCACACGGTCTGAGAGCATGTAATGGACGTATGCCTTCAGATAGCCCAAAAGCCCCTACATTTAAGAGAGGTAATTATGGGAGTAAAATAGACTATGTTATTGTCTCCTTTGACCTCTGGCCCTTTACAGTGGATCTAAAAGTCAAAGAAAGATACGAAAGTGATCACTACCCCTTAGAAATGAGTTTTCTACTAAGCTTGGTTATGGAGCCTGACAACAGGGAGGGAGATCAGAGTATGGCAACCTCTACCACTACCGATAATATTGTCCTTAGTAACAATCGCAGGGCGGTTAAATGGGCATTTGTGTTAGAAAAAGAGGACCTACTGACCAACATTTATAGTGCTTTTGCAGATACCCTGGACCAATATTGCCCCTTTAGCTGCTACCCTAAAGAATTTATTGATCTGCATAAATCCCTTTTCAGCAAATTATTAGAAATCCTTACCAAGAAACCAAAAAGGAAACCAAAAAGAGGTGCAGGTAGGACTAGTGCAAAACCTTTAGGCAAACCTTGGTACAACAAGGAATGCAGCATCGCCAAAACTGCACTGATTAATGCTGTTAAAGGGGAAAGCCCATCAATAGTTAGAGAGCAAAGAAAGGTCTATAACAAAATAATATTGAAAGCTAAATCCACATGGGATGAGGAATTGTGGCTCAATATGTTAATAGCCGCTAAAACAAAGGATCAGAAACAATTTTGGGAATTGGCAGCTAAAGAAAATAAACTAGAGAAAGGTTCCAGGGAGGTCTACTTAGATGAAGACACTTGGGTTAAGCACTTTTCGTCATTATATGCAGCCAAAACCTCGACCGAGGCAGCTAACGATGTACCGCCCCCTAAAATACCAGCTAACACTCAGCAGGTAGTGTTCACCTTACAAGAAACAGAGGCAGCAATTATTTCAATCAAGAAAGGGAAGGCGCCAGGGCTCGATAGAATCCCTGGTGACCTGTACCTGTATAGCATCGAAGTCTGGGCACCCTATCTAAATCATTTATTTAACATGATTACAGCCAGTGAGCACATTCCAGATACTTGGAATGGCGCAGAAATCATCACCATTTTTAAAAAAGGGGATCGTGGTGATCCAGCAAATTACCGCCCCATTAGTCTTTTAGATATTACGCAAAAAATATATGCTAGGCATATTCTTAACAGAATAAATTCATGGTTGGAAGAGGAGTCAATTTTATCTAAATATCAGGCGGGATTCCGAAGCAAAACTAGTACTATAGACCAAGTATTCAGGCTATGCTGCTTGTATTGGAAGTATGTCATCATGCGCAAAGGTCACTTGTATGTAACCTTTGTTGACTTACGAGCAGCATTTGATCTCATCCCACGAGATCTACTTTGGGAAACCCTGAATAGGCAAGGGCTGCCTGGCGACTTATTAAAACTAGTAATAGGATTACACCGGGAGAATTACGCTAAGGTTAGATGGGGCCCAAACGGGGAACTCACACACCCAATCCCAATAAAAAGGGGAGTGCGGCAGGGCTGCGTCCTGGCGCCCACCCTATTCTCCCTCTATGTAAATGACATTGCAACCTATATGCAAGATTGCGATAATGATTCTCCTCGACTGGGAGGGGAACGCGTTGCGTCCCTCCTCTTCGCGGACGATACAATCCTAATATCGCAAACGCCCCATGGCCTACAGACCCTTTTAGACAGGTTCCAACAGTACTGTATCAATAAAGGATTAGAAATTAACATAAAAAAACAAAATATATGGCTTTGAACCCGCACAAAACCTTTAAAAAGAATTTAATGTTGAATGGGCAAAGATTAGACTACGAGCACAGTTTTACTTACCTGGGGGTGCTGATGGACTCCGCAATGGGCTGGGGCCCACAATTGGAAAAATCTAAATTGGTGTTCAGACAAAATTGCTTCCCAATCACACAGAGATATAACAAAAGTGTAAACAAAGCAGTTACTCCCGCAATAGAGCTTTTTAGATATAAGGTACAATCCGCCTCCCTGTATGGGGCAGAAATCTGGGGTCCAATATGTAAAAAATCTTTTGAAGTATTGGAAAACAAATTCGTCAGGGGACTATTAAAAATTCCAACTAACACCCCCCTGATTCCCCTATATCTAGATCTTAATATCAAACACACAGACCAGCATGCTATCTTGAGACCATTGCTGATGTGGATCAGATTATGGACAACCGTAGAACTATCTGACTACAGAAATGGCCTGAAGGAAGTTTTAGAGTTGGATAGAGATAATAAGATTTTTTGGTTTAAGCACGTGAAAAACTGGCTTACCAAGCTCAGATTAGCACATTTTTGGAAGGAGCCGGAAACTCTAAACGCAAACTCCAAGAAAATTGTTAAACTAAGCTTCTGGTCATATGTGAACTATAATTCTGTGTATTCGAGAACCCATGGCCCCCTTACTGAAAAATTCCTACTGGCAAAAAATGAGGTTCTATTTGAACAATTCCTAGATGATGTCCAACCCCCATTGGCAAAATCCCTATATCTAAAATTTAGGTATGGAACATTGAGGTTAAAAGTAACTGAGAAAAGATGGGGGAAGTCTGATATAGAGCATTGTACTTTGTGCACCGATAACCAAAGGGAGGACATCTTCCACATATTGTTCTTTTGCCCTAGTTATGACAAAGCTAGGAAAAAATGGATAGTCCCCCTGTGCCGTAATCTTGGTACATCTTCCCATAGGGAAGCGGGCAGAATCCTAACTATGGACACCAGTCAAGTAATCGTGTTCGGTATTAGTAAATTCCTACTGTCCACCTACTTTGTTAGAAGGAAGCTATCTCTTCCATTTTAAACTAGACTCCCCGGAATCATGAATAAAGCCAATGTATAGCATTTTAAATTTTGGTGTAAACTCAATTTAATGTTTTTTTTAACTTTTCTACTCTTTTTAAACTATTTTAATATTTATTGATACTGTGCCAAACTGAGTTATATATTATGTGCTCTATTGATGAAATATTTGCCAATGTGTTAAATTGTTGAATTGTAGAAGTAATGTAACATTAGGGTGCCCTTATGATGAAGATTTTACTGTTGTATGTCTTATAATGTATTGTATATTTTATTGTATCTTTTATGTTGCAAAGCAACGAAATAAAGATTGAATTGATATTGCCAATCAGTCTTGCTGCCGCATTTTGAACTACTTGAAGGCGTTCAATTAGATACAAAGGGGCTCCCGCATAAAGACTGTTGGCATAATCTAGATGGGATGTTATTAAGGCCTGAGTAACTGTTCTGCGCGCGTCCATCGGCAGAAATGGAAAGATTTTTCTCATCATCTTTAATTTTGCAAAGCAAGCAGCAGTTACTTTATTAATTTGAGGGCTGCAGGATAGCGTATCATCGAACTGGAACCCCAAATTGCGGGCGGTGTGTACCGGGATTGGGGGGGGGGGTTGAGTACCGTTGGCCACCATAGTGAGGGGGGTATGGTCATTTTTTGATTAAAAAACAGGACCTCCGTCTTGTCGGTGTTAAGACGAAGATGGTTCGAGGCCATCCAAGAACAGATTTCGCCCAGACAGTGGCGAAAGCTAGAGAGGCTGGAGTCAGAGTGATCTCTAAAGGAGAATATCAGCTGTGTATCATCAGCGTAAGAGATCACTCTGACCCCACATGCCTCCACTACCTTGGCCAGAGGGGCCATATATACATTAAAAAACAGAGGACTCAGGGACGAGCCCTGCGGGACTCCACGGGCCAGAGGTTTGCATCCCGATTTAAATGGTCTGAGAAGAACCCTCTGGGATCGTCCTTGGAGGAAAGAAGTGATCCACGACAGGGCAGTGCCACCCAGTCCGATCTGCTCCAGGCGATCTAAAAGTATTTTGTGGGACACCGTATCGAAAGCGGCGGATAGGTCGAGGAGAACCAACATGGCCTCCTCGCCCTTATCCACACATTCTCGAACAGTCTCCGCTACTTCCAGCAGTGCGGTTTCCGTGCTAAAACCTGTGCGAAAACCGGACTGGGAGTCATGGAGCAGGGAGTTAGTCTGTAGATATTCAGCAAGCTGTAATTGAACGGCTTTTTCCAAGACCTTCGCTGGTTTCGGAAGGAGAGAGATGGGCCGATAATTACAGAATTGTGTGGGGTCCGCATCTGTTTTCTTCAGGATAGGCACAAGCAAGGCTTCTTTCCAGGCAGAGGGGAATTGGCCTAGTTGTAAAGAGGCATTCCAAATGGAAGTGAGTGGTTCTAACAGTAGGGTAGCTAAATCACTCATGATCTTAGGAGGGACCGGGTCCAAAGGAGAGCCCGATTTGCACTGTATAAGAAGTTTAAATGCAAGATCTGGGGTGAGGTCCTTGAATGCCATAAGGGTAGGAACAGTGTCATGGCTGATAGAAACCGGGGGGAGTGAGGGGTCAGATGCCACCACAGGAGGAAAGGAGGATGCGATTTTCTCAATTTTTTCCTGAAAGAAATCTGATAGTCCATTGCAAAGAGACTGGTTGGCTAAATTGTTAGGTGTCATTGCAGGGGGTTTGACAAAGTCTTTAACGATTTTAAACAAAGTTTTAGCCGAGTTGTCTGCGTCTTTAATTTGCGAGGCAAAAAACTCTCTCATGGCAGCTTGTTTTAGTTTGGTAAATTGCTTTAAGGCCGTTTTGTAAATAAGTTTTGCCTCTGTGTCATATGTTAATCTCCAGCTGCGTTCTAGTTTTTTGCAGCGGCTTTTTTCTTCACGTAAGGCAGCTGAAAACCAAGGAGCAGAGGGACGGGATCTTGCAGAAGAAACAGGTAGAGATGGAGCAATACCGTCTATCGCAGCTAGTAGGGTCGCATTGAACTTGGAAACACCAGCATCGATGTTTTCAATGTGAGGTTCCAGAGGGCAGCTAAATACCGGCTCAAGGGCAGTGCGCGTGATTTTGTGCCATTTTCTCCTGTAGTCAGTTCCCAGTTCCACCGGAATAGGTGCCTGAGGAAGTGGAATGTCGACCGAGAGAAGGTAATGGTCAGACCAGGTGAGGGGAAGAATGGGGTGGATGACGATACCTGGGAGATTGGAGAAAATTAGGTCCAATGTGTGGCCCGCCACATGTGTCGGACCTTGGATAAGTTGCGGCAGGCTTAGGTTCTGAAGAGAGTCGAGGAATCGAGTGGCTTGGGTACAGGTAGGGTCATCAGCGTGTATTGAGTTTGTTACTTCTCCTTGGAAAAAATTGGGTGTGGATATTATTGGTCCTCTTGATTTGTCATCCAGCAAGGACGTTTTTATTTTGGTTTTGATTGACTACTTTTCCAAATGGCCCGAGTTGAAAGTGGTGGATAAGATTGGCTCTTCTCAAGTGGTAGAATTTTTGGATGAAGTATTTTGTAGAGAGGGCATTCCTGCTGAAATTGTTTCAGATAATGGTCCACAGTTTATTAGCCGTGAGTTTTCCTCTTTTCTTGAAAGATGTGGTGTGGTTCACAAAAAAGTGTCAAATTATAACCCACAGGCCAATGGCCAAACGGAGCGCTTCAATAGAGTAATTAAAGGGTCCATTCAACTCGCTGTCAAAAGCAATTTGAATTGGAGAGAAGCACAGCGTGCTTCTCTTTTGTCTTATCGTGTTTCCCCTAATTCCGTTACGGGTTTGTCTCCATATGAAATGCTAAGAGGAAGGAAACCCGGCTCTAAACTGCTACCGTGGTGGATAAAAGATAAAATTCCTTGCGAGCGTTCATTTGACCTTGGTAAAGTCAGGGATAAGGTGTTGGCTTATCAGGATAAGATGAAAAGTAGTTGTCGTGGTTCAGCCTCTCGCAGTCCTAAGATTAAGGTTGGTGATTTTGTGCGTGTGAAATTTGGTAGAGCTTTTGGGAATAAATGGTCTGACCCGTGTAAAGTCACTGAGGTTTTTACCAAGGCTGTAAGAGTTGATGGTGGTAAAATGTGGAATTTCAGAAGGATTTCTCTGTGTAGAACTGTGGATTCTGGGATAACCCCATGTAAAACTTTTGATCTTAAGACCCCTTCACAATCAACCTTGACCTCCCTGCATTCAGCTTCCAGCGTTAATGATGATTTAACTTTTTCTGCTATGTTAGATACTTTTGGGTGTGAGCCACAAGCTGTGAATGTTGATTCGCCTGTTGGGGATGCTGTTGTTCCTGTTGACTCTGCTTGTACTCTAAATGACTCCTCCAATGTTAACTCTGATCTTGCAGTTTCTGAACGTGTTGTTGAACAACCTGTTAATGAATCTTTGAGGAGAAGTGTTTGTGTAAAGTGTTCTCCTGTCAAATTGCGTGATTATATTCATTAATCCTTGTTTTTTTTTTTGGTTTTTTTTCCCAAAGGGGGAAGATGTGTAGTATTGTCCCTTTAAGAGTTGTTGTGGTCCTTTAAGAATTGTTATGGTTCTATCTTACTTCTGTATTCTATATGTGGGAGTTGGGCAGTGTTAGCCTGTCTCCTGCATACTGTGGATGTACACGCTGTTTCTCTGCATTAAACCTTCTCTTCTCCACCACAACTGTCTCCTGGGATTACTACATAGTGGTCCTGATGCTGAGCAGCTAAGAGAGAGAAAATGATGTGAGTATTATCTGCATATGAAAAAATGGTCAGTCCCGACTTCTCAGCAATGTCCGCCAGAGGGTGAACATAGAGATTAAAAAGCAGAGGGCTTAAAATAGATCCCTGAGGCACTCCTGAAGATAATGCTATGGGATTTGATTTGATTGTATTTGAAAAGACTTGAAAGGAGCAATCTTTTAAAAAGGAGATCAGCCACCTCAAGGCCACACCCTCAATACCTGAAGCTTCAAGATGATCTGCCAAGATGGAATGTGACACCGTATACAAATCCCGCCGTCAAGTCCAGTAAAATGAGAGCGTCCGTACATCCGCAATCAATCTGCAGCCTGAGATATTCAGTGATTCCAAGTAGAGCAGATTCGGTGCTATAGTCAAATCTGAAGCCAGACTGTGACAGATTAAACAAATTGTGGGTTACAACAAAAGAGAGTTGGGCATTGATGTGTCTTTCCAATACCTTAGAGAAAACAGAAAGGAGGGATATGGGGCAGAAATTTGACCAACAGAGAGGATCAAGACCGTGCTGTTTCAGTAAAGGAATAACAAGGGCGTATTCCAATTCTGAGGAACGTGTCCTGAGCTTAGACAGGTATTGAGAAGGTTAAGAATCACAGTAAGGGCAGCTTCGCCCAAGCGTCTGAGCTTGGAAGGGGGAAGGGGGTCAAGAGGGGATCCAGACTTGATAGATCCCAGTAATGAATGAAGTGTGGACAAATCCAACTGGAGCCAAACCCTGATTTGTCGGGGATCATCAGAATAAGAGGCCTGGGAAGATGTATCAAACTGACCAACATTTAAAGCAACAGGGAAAGTACAGTTACCTTGAAGGGAAGTATCTAAGTCAAGTTGGCAGTGAATGGACTTGACTTTATTATGGAAAAACGTCACTAGCTCATTACATTGGTGTTGAGAAAGTGAGAGAGGAGGCAAGAAAATACGAGCTACCAAAATTTCATTCACGACTTTAAACAAAGTTTTCTGGCAGTGTTGAGAATTTGTGATCCTTTCTGCAAAGAAGGTAGCACAAGCAGATCTACAAAAAAAGTGGTATTTTTTAAATGTTGCACAATAAACTGACTTAGCCTCATGTACGTAGTATTTCCTCCATTGTCTCTCTAAGGCTTTGCAGTGTTTTTTTACTTCTTTAAGCGACTCAGGGAACCAAGGGGCAGGAGGGTGCCATCTGTGTTGTGATTTAACTAACAGTGGAAGAGTTGAGTCAATAGCCTCCGAGAGCCAATGATGCACAGAGATTTGGTCTGGATCAGGTTGGTATGTAAGGATAGCGATTTTGTTTAAGAGCCGTTTTTTAAGTGCTGCCATATCAAGTTTGAACCATTTTCTAGATTTAGCTGTAAGGTCGGCAGGGTAAGAGGGGCTGGGAGGGATATGATGGTAAAAGGTACTACAAAGTGATCCGTCCAGCAGAGTTGAATAGGTGGTGCAACAGATAAGTTTGAAAGATTGGAAAAAATGGGGTCCAAAAGGTGCCCCGCTGAGTGAGTAGGTGAGGAATTAAGAAGCTGAAGCTTAAGAATATTCAGGTCCACTATGAGTGCTGATGCTGGATTAATATTGGAGTCGTCAAAATGCAAGTTGAGGTCACCAAGCACTGAAAAATTGGCTTTCCGTAAAATATGGGGGCCAGTGCATCAGAAAGAACTGAGCCCCAGTTGTAAGAAGGCCGAGTAGGTTGATAGAAAAGAGCACCTGAGAATGTAAATTTAGGAGAAAAATAAATGGAGAAGAGCAGGGGTTCACAATTAGGAACCTGAAGGTTCTCAATTTTACATATGTTGATTTTCTTAAAAATAATGGCAATACCACAGACAATTTTGTGGGGTCTAAATATTCCCAGTAGCGCAGAGTTGTCGGGAAGTTCAGCAATCACATCTGGTAGGGACCCGTCATGAAACCAGGTTTCAGTTAAGAAAGCCACATCTGGGCCAACATCAACAAGAAAGTTACATAAATAAAGCTGATGTGTGAGTAAAGAGCGCCAGTTAATGCTGAAATATCGAAATTCATTGGCTAGAGGAGAGTCAACCCAAGCAAAAGCGAGGGGCCAGGGTGCATCCACTCTGGCCAGGGGGTCAAAAACAGTCCACTACTGGGAGTTAGGGGTACTATCAAACTGGCAACTAGTACTGTACGAAGGAGATGTAGCAGGATCAAAAACCTGACAGTATGCATTAGGTGTGGGTCTTAAATTAGACAGGGCAAGAAAGGAATAGATTCTGATGGCTTGCTCAAAAGGAGCATAGATTCTGGCCCCGGCCCGGCGCAAATGGGCTTGCCTTTTACTGGAGCTACTTCATTCCTCAGCTGACACCAGGAAAAGGAGGCAGGGTTACCACTGGAGAAGCTGCTGTCAATTGAGCAGGACCACTCTCACTGCTGGTGTCAGCAAACCTCCTGTTCAACATCCCTAAGTGCCCAATTCTTCAGGTAAACCAACCAAGTGTGCTCAAACATTGATTGCGTGTCTACCACTAAACTGAATGACTATTTTTCATCTTTACTTATTGTAATCAGAAAGCGCTTCTTGGCAGTAGGACACAATCGAACTGACCTATGGGGTACTAAACCAGGGAGGCTGTGCACACATGCAGTTAGGAGGTTGCACCTGTGTTGTAATTGTGCAGAGTCGTATCCTGTGTGATTATAGTCCTGCAGTGCCCTTATTAGAACCATGTCCGTATTGGATCTTACTTTGTGTCATAATTTGGTGTGTAATAAAAATAACAATCTTTTTCTATAAACTAACCACAGTGATGGGCAGCATGTATTGGCTCTGTAAATCAACTGTTTTAGTTTTGAGTTACTGCACCACCTACCAACACTAAGTCCTTGAGAAGCGATTGAAAGCTCGCTATCAGAGGATATATTTGGTGCTCAGCTTTCCAATGTGAGGTGCAGGGTAATTACCCCTTGCTCTCAGCAAGGGGTAATTTCCCTGCACCTCACATTGGGTCGAAACGTAGACTTCTACTTCATTCCACCAGCTTCTACCGCTAGCATGATGTTTACAGCTGTTTTAAGAGCATGGTGCTCATAAAGTCTACAGAACTGATTGATACTGTGTTTTGTGACCCTGGGATCAGGGGATCACACAAATATTTCTTTTGTTGGGAAATCCAAATATTCGCATAAATTGCTCCTTCCCCCCTTTTTGCGTTTCATTGGAAATTGTAAGTTTGTATGTATAGTTTCCTTTACATGTTTTTCTTCCGAACCCCCCCCCCCCCTCCTCCCCCCCCCTCTTTGTGCATGGGCGCTCATTTGAAACAATTCCTTACTAAATGTATTCTAATGTTTAGCCATTGAATATGGTCTTTAGTACATTGTGAATAAAAACATTTGTTTTGGTTTTATGTTGGTTGGTTGGTTGATAGCTTTATTTCGATATGCGTATATCATAAAAGCATTTACATAACAAATTTAAAACAGCACATCGATAAGGAAAAAAGACTGAACATTAAAATCAACGAGTAAAAAAAGGCAATTGATCAGAATAGATTTGTTAAAAAGGGATTAAATTGAAATAGACAGTCTTTTTAGGCGAATCAACCAAGCCCATTTAAAAAATTTAGATACTGCACAAACAATAGGAGGGGCTGTGTCCGTTAATAAGATCCGTAGAGCCACCAAACACTCTCGAGTGCCCAATTCTCTACAAATTGGTTTGAGCCAGTGGGATCTAGGTCGCACGTAGTCCGGGCATTCGAAGAGAAAGTGTGCCACAGTTTCGGGTCTATCAGTACATAAGGCGCAGTGGCGTGATGCCTGCTTGGGCGTGTTCCATCTGGAGAGGAGATCGGCAAGGGGTAGGGTCCCTAGTCTAAATTTAATGTAGAGAGCCCGGTCCATGGGGATGGTAATAATGTCTAAATATGGCTCAAAAGCAACAACGTCTTTAATTTCCAAAAATGTATGTATGTATGTATTAGTGTGTCACTACTTACTGTAGATCTTTTTCTCCCAGTCCAGGACCACTCTGTCTATAACATTAAAATATTATGAGGCGGCTGATACTTGTAGAGAGCACAGTGACCTCTCTACTGTCAACCCTGTGGAAGCACCATTGGCTCTAATTGAACATGTAGGGGCTATTCACCTTTTTTGTACTATATTCTGCAAGGTCCATTTAGTATCATGTTTCTTAAACAGAAAGATGCATTTGGCAAGGCATTGCATTTATAGAGCACTTTACACCCCTGATGAGGTACCGATTGCCTTTTGCTTAATCAATAGCAAGCTATTCCATGGATTGTGCTAGGTTGGAAGGTGTAGTCTATGCAGGGAGTGTTTTAGTGTTGTGTGTGATGACTGGATGTGCGCCTTTATCCTGTCATATGTAGCTGCACTTGAACTTGTGGTGTAGTGAAGTGCGGTTTTAGAGAGAACTCTTATGATCCAGTAAGGCCTCATTCAGGATAGGCCTGGGTGACTTTTTATTACACAAGTGTGATCATGCTTAATTGTTATGTTATAGTTATATAATGTTACAGTATTAATATAAGGCATAGTATGCAGGTAGTGTGGGGCTTTAGTGTTCAGAATTCTGTGGCAAGAACAGGGAGCATTAAAATAGACTCTTTTCTTAATCGGGAGCCAGTTCAATTTCATAAACGCTGGTCCCAGAGAGGAATATCTGGGGATATTCCAGATTATAAGGTTTCATGCATTTCTCAAGCCTTGTGGGAGCGGTAAAACTGAAAACTCACTATATAAAGGACCAGTGTTTAGGGAAAGCAGATAGTTTTTTTTTAGATATTCTGCTGGATAATCAATTAAATTGGGGACCTCTAGCAAGAGCGCATATCAATCTTTCAACAGGGTATCTCATGGCATAGACTCCTTTGCTAAGCGCCTAGGACATAGCTACATCAAATCTATTTTACATCTCCATAACGCAAAGGCCGTTCCGACCGTGGTTTTTGGTTCAGAAATCTTGGGATATAAACCCTGTCGCTCAATACAAACTGCTGAAAATAAAAATGTTAGGAGGTTATTACAAATTCCCCAGAGTGTCCCAGAGGAAACTATGCACGAAGAGGTTAGCAGATTATATTTCTGATTTTATTCAACACGGCCCAATACTTCTTAGGTTCCCTATTTGCTTTAGGAAGGTGCTAGAATTTAATAGAAAGGTTGTGATCGGCTGCATGAATATGGGCCTGAGCCTCAGTAAACCATGGCTAATCTATGTCAAAACAACTCTAGGGGCATTGGGCACACCTCAGTTCTTCAGCACCCCAGAGTTGATCTATAAATCAGACATAGCTTGGGCCAAAGAGATCTTTAGGCTAATTTCAAGAGAGGCAAGATTCCAAGCGGGTCAACATAAAGACAGTTTCAAGCAATTTATGATGGTGAAATCCGCAAATTTAATGGAAATGTATTTAACTATGGATATGTCAGCCCAGCACAGAAGACTGTTAACGTACTTTTGATTAAACCTGTCGCTGCAGTTATTTTTAATGGGGTGGCATGAACCATCAGATCGTCCTTTTTTGCACATGTGATATGATGACTGCACTAGACACTTTACACGTTGTTTCTATTTGCCCTAACTGGTCAGCCTTAGGACAAAAGTGTGTTTGCCCTCTCATTGTACTCAGGCTCGTGCACGGGTCATAAAATTCAGGCTGGGTATTTTGCAGGTTAGCAATTTTCACACGTTATTGGAAGTCCAACCCAACTAAATCCGAATTTTGCACACTCTGCTGTGGTATGATTGAGGGTGTTGAACATTTGTTTTTATTTTGTCCAACTATAACAGGCCAATGAAGACACAGAAAAGGGTCATATGTATAGCCCTTGGTGTGAGACAGTAAAAAGTTGCATTTAGAATTATTATGACAGACACTAGTCCACTCATAGCCTTTGGTCTTAGCCGTTATCTACATTCAGTTTAGCTTTAAAAGAAGAGATTGGGTCTACTATTATAATGGTTGAACCAATGTCTCTGAAACTGATTTTGTCACCTAGTGTGCTCATGTAGAAAGTTTTTAATGTATGCAAGCATTTTATTGTAGGATGTATGACGTTACAACGCATGCATTTACATCGCATGCCTTTACAACGCAATTATTATAACGCAGTCCATTACAACGCATAGTGCTTTGGGGCGCTGGATAGTGAATAGTTTAATTTACTATTCCAACTCCAGTCCCCGTGGACACTAGGGAAGGTTATTGGATAGTAAATTAACCTATTCCCTATCCTAGAGCGCCCCCCAGAGCAATGCGTTGTAATAGTTTACGTTGTAATGGTTGCGTTGTAAAGGCTCTGCGATGTAAAAGTTGCGTTGTAAGTGTTGTTCACCTTTATTGTATTGTCAAATTTATGAACTATTGTTATTGTGTCTTTTTGTTTACTTATTTTAGTTGATTTGCGTGATTTATATTTATATACTTAAATATTTTGCATAAGTTGAGGCATCTCATGCACAATAGTATAGACAAATCACTTAACTATGCACTTTTTTAATATTGTCTTAAACAATTGTTTTATGTACTATTGTCTCATATGCAATCATTGATCTAGGGCTGGACTTATGTTTTGATGTCTGTTTTGGTAATGTTTTATGGATATGCCGCCTAAATAAATTTACCTTGAATGAATGAAACAATTATTAGGATTATTTGCCACCGGTCTGGCACTGTGGTTCCTGCTTGTGAAGTGTTATTTGTTTGTAAGTGGAGGGCAGATGTACGATGACCAGATTTTGAAATCCAAAAACCAGGATATTCCACAGACATAGATGTAGAAACACAATATTGCATCCAGTGAAGAGCAAATAATAAATTAACTGACAGCAATCACCATCATAGGGAAGACAAACAACACAGTAGGAGTAATTAAATGCAACTTGTGTATGTAGTAGTATCTGTGTTAACTAAATTGCTTTCTGCTAGGCATTGTAATCTCATTCTCCCTCCCTCTGTGTTGAGTGAACTCTCTGTTAAATCAGTGCTTAATTTCTGCTGATGTTTCCAGCATATATATTTATGTGAGTGAACCAAAAGGTAGTGCTGTATGTCTGTTGTCAAACAACAGTGACAGTCACTAGAGCAAATAACAACTCAATATACTAACAAATATCAAAGTAGCACTTTCAGGCTATTCCCACACCTTGGGGTAACCTGGAATGGTCCAAAATATCACACTTGTGTAAGAGTGACGAATAGCAAGCAATACTGTCACTGCCATATGCCAGCAGTGGCTGTGGGTTTCCTCAGTTCCAATGAAATACTTTGGGGCCTGCCATTTACATTTTAACACATCATGGACTGGTGAAAACCAAGACATGCTAGATTTACTGAAATGTGCCAGGACAAATGGTGAAAAACCAGGAGGGCTGCTTCAGCAAATCCAGGATATCTGGTTACCTGAGGCTTGAGGGGAGGGACAGATACTCTAACTTCCTTATGGCCTAAAGAGCATATTTATTGTGTCCCAGCTTCAGCATGTAGAATTTTGCCAGATGACATATATCTAGCTCTGTTGTATGAGTGTGTGACATCTGCATAGCCTCAGATAGTGCTACTGTATGAAGCTTTGGGGTGTCTGACAGTGCAGGATCTGTGCAATTTGAGGGATAGTTCAGTGGTCTGAAATTTGGGCCTGTACAATTGGTGTAATTTGAAGGAAAGTTGCGTTTGCTGCCTGGTGTGACCTCTGCGAAACCTCAAGGATAGCTCTGTTGTCTAATCCTCAACGTTTGTATTATCAAAAGGGAATCTGCTGTGCAAGAAAGTGGGGTCTTAGGAACACGAGTGGTTAACCCTTCTGCTGGGAACCACCACGTGAAACTATACTAGGGGGAACAGGTGCCTTAGGGGCAATGGTGGCTGGAGCTGTGTCCTTTTTGGTGCAATCACTAGTCCAGTGACTATTAACCTTACAAACCTGTGACCTAGTCACTGCAAGTACATGTGCTGAGATTCCTAACATTCCTGCATGGGTCCTATACTCCACTTCAGACCAGGCTGAAGTCTCTAGGTCATCTCCAAGCAAACATTCTACAGGGAGGTCGGCACTTATCACAACCTTCTTAAGGCCAGTTACCCCTCCCCAGGAGAAATTAACAACTGCCAGACTATGAGTGGTCTCGACATTGCTAGCATTGATCACTTGGTAAGTCTCTCCAAGTATGACTTGTCCCCGGTCCACGAAGCCTGGTATCACCATTGTGACACTGGCACCTGTGTCCCTGTAGGCCTCAGCCTTTTTCTCATTAATTAAAGGTGTTTGTCTGTACTTGCCCAGATTACTGGGACTCACAGAGGATCTATGCCTCTATCACAGACCAAAACAGCTTGGGTTGGTACTCTGACTAGGCCTGAGTCCACCCCAGATCCCAGGGTTAAACCTTCTGCCAGGAACCACCACTTGTAGCAATACTAGGGGGATCAGGTGCCTTGGGGGCAATGGTGGCTGGAGCTGTCTCCTTTTTGGTGCAATCACTAGTCCAGTGACTATTAACCTTACAAATGTTGCACAATGGCTTCTTTGGGCCTTTTTTCTTATTAGATTGGGGACCCCCACCATTAAAAGCTTTTTGGGAACCTTGTGAAGACTTCTGGTCTCTACCTTTCCCCCCAACCTTTTGGTCTTGCTTCTTTTGGTCACCACCTTGGTTCTGTACCTTCTGCTTCTCCCTGGTTCTGACCCATTTGTCTGCCTTCTTTCCCAATTCTTGGGGAGAGGCCAGATCAGAGTCAACCAAGTGCTGATGCAACAGCTGGTTCTGACAGTTATTAAGAATTTGTTCTCTCATGATCAGATTATACAAACCTGTATAGACACACCCTTTACTGCCCAGCAACCAGCCCTCCAGAGCCATAGTAGCACACTCTACAAAGTCAACCCAGTCCTAAGTCTGTGTCTTTTGGGTATCTCTGAACTGCAACCTGTACTGTTCAGTGGTTAGGCCAAACCCATCTATCAGAGAACTCTTCGGGAAATTGTAATTGTCAGCATCCTCCTCTCTTACAATGAGGAGCTTGTCTCTACCTTTGTCTGCAAAGGAGAGCCACACGATTGCTGCCCACTGCCCCTGGGTTACCTTCTGTACTTTGCAGGCCCTCTCCATTGCAGTAATCCATTTGTGCATGTCATCCCCTGACTGATAGGGGGAGACAATCTTGTTCAGGTTTCTATGGTCATTAGACCTATCCCTACCACTAGGGATACTGCTGCCACCATGGGGCTCTAGCCCCATCTATTGTCTCTCTCTTTCAAGAGCTAGGGTCTCCTTTTCTAAGGCTACTTCTTGTCTCCTTATCCTAAGCTTGGCTTCTCTCATCCTAGCCTCATGCTCCCTCTTCTCAAGTGAGGTACCCCTCCTATGAGAAGAGGCAGAAGACCCTACAGATGTACCAGAATGGTTAGATTCCACTGAAGGTGATCTGTTCCTCCTAGGCACAGCTCCAGGTCTACTTGGGAGGATAATGGGAGGCCCATTCTGGCCTACCTCATCGCCAGGTAGATCTGGATTCCTCAGGTTTAAGTCACTAACACCTACCTGGTCTGCATCATCATCAGAGTCCTGGTGAGGTAACTCACCAGTGTTCTCTTCTTCTGATGTCTCCACCCCATTGCCTTCCTTGTTAGGATCTGATGCTTTCTTAAAGTCATCTAGCATTAACACCTCTATAAGGCGTTGAGTATTTGGGTTCTGCTCTGGCTTCAATTTTCTCATGGCACACAAAGTCCTTAACTCTTGGAAAGGAAATGTTTCATACTTAGATACCTGTCCTTGACTGGCATCTGGAGCAGATCTACTGGGTCCCTCCTTTGAAGACATGACTCTAGTGAGGTGTGGTGTATGCGCCTACCTACACTATTTAGTTTCCTACTAAACCTCTCTTGAGTTGTAGAAAGGGTGTTCTAGGCCCTTGAAACACAATTCTAAGTTCAGTAGAACTTACTGTATTCTAAGCTTGATTTATATGTACCTATGGTACCTTTAGAGATTTGTCAAATGATATTCTCAAGATTATCTGGTAAAACAATGCAAGCTGGAATCCCACACGCTGCAAACCAATGTGAGAAGTCGGCCTAGCATTTGATGTCCACTATTCTAGTGGGCACCGTGCACCAGTCCAAACGACCCTTATTGATAGTAGGTTTAAGACAACCTTTATAGAAAGCTATCCTGGCGGTAGCTGTGGAGAGCAGACTTCAGGCTAAGTCTTGAAGGAATGTAAAGCAGCTTGTTTTACCAATCTATAATCTCTTGACTGATTAAATGAAAGTACACCACACAAGGTATATATACATAAAATATATGTATTTATTCTAAACACAACCCCTCTAGTCTCTTTATGAGGCTAGAGGCCAAAGTACAACACAAGAACTTTAAATAACACACAGTAAATAGCACAGTATACGTTTTGCCCTAGGGGTCTCACAAACCATATACTAAAATGTAAAATAGTGGTATAAGAACCACATTAGGGAAAGAAGTGAGGCCTAGGGCCTGTAAAACCGCTGGGGCAACCAGGAACCACCCAAGGTACGGACGCAGGAGATCCACGGGGGACGCGTGCAGTGTCTAAACACAGCCGCAAATCACCATTGACTTCTATGGAAGAAAAGCAAGTTACAATTTTACAGATTAGGGACACTTCGGAGTGAACTACGATGGAATCCCTTTAGACTTAGACACTTCGAGAGTCAAGACCCACGGGACCACCGGTGTACTCGAGCTACCTTACCCAGGGAAGCCGGGTGCATAGGTGTCTTTTGGTGTCGGGTTTTGCCGTCGATTCCAATGGAGAGCTGCGAAGAAGTGCTGCAGGCGACCAGAGGAAAAGTATCCGGGTGGATCCAAGGGTGGATCGGAGATCTGAAGAACCTGAAAGCATAGGGGATATATTCTAGGTCACTAGCCAGTGACCAGGATGGCAACAGGAAGATGCCAGCCGATGTCGGGTGTTTTAAGGTGAAGTAGGTGTAGCTTGACTTTTCAGCCACGAGGACCAGGAGGCGTCGATGATGACCAGGAGCTGGATTCGAGCGGTCCCATGAAGGATGTCGAGTGCTGCAGCATCAGTATCCGGATTGGACCCAACAAGCCTTGGCAACAGCAACCCACGCAAGATAAAAAGATTGGCTTTGGTGTAGACCAGCAAGGTCTGAGAGACTCACCCTTTGAAGGGGAGTCAAGTCACGTCTAGAGCAACCAGGAAAGCAGAAAGAAACAAAGGATTGTTCTTCGTGGGGACTCACTAGCCAACAGAATAGGGTTCGCGAAGGAGCTTTGAGCTGCAGTGAAGAAAGTTGGCTCACAGGACACTTGTGGAGTGTAGGCCTCTCAGCTTCGGTGCAAAAGGTGCTCGGGGCAAGGGCAATAAATAGCCCAAGGCACAACCTTGGAAAACTTTGGGAATTATGTGCATTTGCAAAATTGCAGGATGTCCAGGAGTTCCGGTCCCACGTCTCTCGTGATGGCTGCGGGTCTCAGCTTTGCTGGGATTTCGTGTCGGCCTCAGAGAAGTCTGGAAGTCCGTGTCCTGTGTCGCAGATTCTTCGGGATCCGGCGGGAGCCTCGAAAATGCAGACCGGCAAGTTGCTCTTAGGTGCCTGTTTGAACAGGGGGGGTCACTCCTTGACCCGAAGGGAGATTTCTTCTGTCTTCTAGTCGATATGGAATGTCGAAGGTCCAGGATTTTGTCTTCAGAGTTTCGTCGAGGGTAATCTAAAGTCCTAGGGACTGGGTGCCTATGCTTATACTAAGTTTAGGGGTTGGACTAACTCTAGGGTCCCATCTATGGGAGGGCCTGGGGAGGGGGTGGTAACACCCCTTCCCCATTGTCCAGTTTCATTGCAGAGCTGGGGCTGAGTGCCCCAGCAACCGGTTTGAACTGGGAAATGCATGGAGCACCTTTTGCGCCCCAGGCAGTGTCTCAAAAGCATTCTCTGAATGCAACCCACCCTGCCCCAATACACTAAAGCCTATCTGAGGAGGTGCTGGCACCTCCCTGGACAGGAAACCTATTGTCCAGGCCTCCCCAGCCGGAGTTTCGTCCAGCAGCAGGAGATCAGACTTGTGTCTGTGGCAGCAGCATCCATTTTGTGATGCTGAGGCTCTTTAAAACCATTACCAGGTATACCAGTGTGTACATGTCTTCTCCTTCTAGAAGGGTGGAATGATACCCTCGCCGCCAGAACTAGCGGGGGGGTAGTATTCCAAAGTGTTTGACACCAAGCACGACATGTTTTGATAAAGCCAAACCAAAGTTAGCATTAACCGCGAGGATTATAATGCACTTAAGAGTATATGGTATGGCCCTATTACACAACAGCTATAAGGAAGGGATTCCGAAAGCTGTAGAGGGGCTCAGTTCATGCTAGGGCACACTCTCACAAAAAACCGAGCACTCTGCCTTCAGGATAGTCAAGGTCTGCCATGGGAGTGACTTATAGGTTAATAGGTGTCTGTTTTAATTGGTGGATATAGGTATACTATATCCCAGTAAGGTGTGCTTACACCACCTTGCCCAGGCTGCAAGTGCAGACCTGTGGTGCCATTTTGGAAGGCTTCCCAGGAGTGGCAAAATACATGCTTCAGCCCCTGGTAGGCCTCTGGGGTACCTATGCCTTTGGCACCTAAGGTACAATATACTACGGGCTCACAAGTTAACTCAGTAACCAATCTGGTATATGCCTAATGTACATGGAATCAATTTAGAGAGAGAACAGCTAGGCTGTGGTCCTGATTAGCAAGGCCACAGCCAGACTAAAGTCGAAAAAACAGTAAAACAGCAAAACGTGGGGGTAACCATAGGAAGCAGACCCTACTATCCTACACTTACTGTATTATAAGCTTGTATTATATGTACCTATGGTACCTTTAGTGGACTTTCAAATGATATTCTCAAGATTATCTGGTAAAACAATGCAAGCTGGAATCCCACACGCTGCTCACCAATGTGAGAAGTTGGCCTGGCATATGATGTCCACTATTCTAGTAGGCACCTTGCACCAGTCCAAACGACCCTTATTGATGGTAGGTTTAGAAATCCTTTATAGAAAGCTGTCCTAGTGGTAGCTGTGGAGAGCAGCCTTCAGGCTGAGTCTTGAAGAAATGTAAAGCAGCTTGTTTTACCAGTCTATATACTCTTGAATGATCAAATGAAAGAGCACCACACCAGGTATATATATAAAATATATGTATTTATTCTAAACACAACCCCTCTAGTCTCTTTATGAGGCTAGAGGCAAAAGTACAATACAAGAACTTAAATAGCACACAGTAAATTAGCACAGTATACGTTTTGCCCTAGGGGCCTCAAAAACTATATACTAAGAAAGTGGTATAAGACCACGTGAGTTATAGAAGTTAGGCCTAGGGCCTGTAGAACTGCTGGGGGAGGCAGGAGACCCACGGTGACGCGTGCAGTGTCTAAACACAGCTGCGAATCACCAATGACTTCTATGGCGAAAGTTAAAGTTACAAACTTAAAGTTTGAGGACACTTCGGAGTGGACTACGGTAAAACCCTTTCAGAACTGGACACTTCGAGAGTCAAGACCCACGGGAGCACCCAAGTACTAGTGTTACCTTACCCAGGAAAGCCGGGTGCATATGTGTCTTTTCGTGTCGGGTTTCGTCGTTGATTCCAATGGAAAGCTGCAAAGAATTTTGAATTTTTTGAATTTTTAAAGATTTATAGAGCGCACGTTCACAATGCAGTTTCATGGCGCTACAGGGATTCCTGGGAAAGAGAGAATACAGAGGACTATAGACTGAAAGCCTGCTGGAACAAGAAAGTCTTAAGGGCCTTACGGAACTCCATGTAGGCGGGGGAGAGTCTGATATGGGGTGGGAGGGAGTTCCAGAAGGTGGGCGCAAGGACCGCAAATTTCTGGCCTCCCGATCTTTGTTTCTTGAAGCGGGGAATAACTAGTAGGGATTTGGTGGATGAGCGGAGATCCCTAGGAGGGCAGTAGTTGGTAATGGCAGAGTTGATAAAGGCAGGAGCTGTGCCCGTCCGGGCTTGAAAAGTAAGGCAGCCAAGTTTGAAAAGGGCCCGTTGCTTGATGGGGAGCCAATGAAGAGCAATGAGGAGGGGTGACGAGTGGTGAAATTTAGATAGGCCATGTACCAGGCGGGCTGCCTGGTTCTGCACCAGCTGAAGGCGTTGAAGTGCATAGGCGGGAGCACCATTGTAGATAATGTCCCATAGTCGATCTTAGATAAGACCATGGCCATTACGATCAGTTTGAGTGCAGAGGGAGAGAAAAAACTGGATACTTTCCTAATGATACACAGGGTAAAGAAACAGGAAGAAACAACAGAAGTAATGTGGGAGTGAAGTGTCAAATGATGTTTAAGTGTGATACCGAGGGTCTTAACTGAGTGAGAGGGAGTGGGGGGTGGGCCGAGAGAGGGGGGCCAAAATGAAGGAGGCCAAGGGTTGCCACTGCCACCAGTCAGAATCAGCTCTGTTTTATTCGGGTTGAGTTTGAGGTCGTTCGCATTCATCCAATCCCGGATAAACAGCATGACAGACTGGAAGGCAGTGACACCTAATGAGGGGGGGGGAGAAATAAAAATAAGTTGGAGGTCATCAGCGTAGTTGTAAACTGTGACCTCCATTTGTTGCAATGCAAAAATATGAGGGAAAATGTAAAGGTTGAATAAAAGGGGGGAAAGAGAGGAGCCCTGAGGGACACTACATTGCACCCTGCGAGGCGGGGCAGAGAATTCGGCCAAGTGGACGGCCTGGGTGCGGTCAGCCAGGAAGGAGCCTATCCAGGCCAATACTTGTCCTCCTATGCCCGCCGCCTCGACACGGGACAAGAGAATGTAGTGGTCCACCGTGTCAAAAGCAGCGGACAAATCCCGGAGGACCAGGGCCTGAGGGGTGTTGGTATCCAGCCCCTCCCTGAGTTGGTCCATGACCGAAATGACCACCTTCTCAGTGGAGTGGCGGGGCGAAAGCCCGCCTGGCAGGGTGCAAGGTAGTTACTGTCCTCTATGAAGGCGCTGAGTACCTGGGTGACATGGGACTCAGCTACCTTACCCAGGTAGGGGAGAAGGGATATCTGGCGGTAGTTTGCCGGGGAGGAAGGATCCGCCCCCGTTTTTTAGGTCTCGCCTGTCGATGCGCATGCGCATCGAGCAAGCGAGAGTATTGCGACTTATCCACTCTTTATCCACACTGCAAGGAATCGTGGCGATTCCTTGCAGTGCCCGTGACTTTTAAGCTCAATGCGCATGCGCATTGAGCTTATGCGCATGCGCATTGAGCTTAAAAGCGCGTGCACGTCCGTCTTTGTTTACCCGCTCCGCCCCCTCCCCTTCCCGCCGTGTCGCATTTCTCCTCCCCCTTCCCTCTCTTCCCTCCGTCTTGTTTGCCAATGTGATCCATTTCAAGATGTCCGCTATGTTTGGCCACGTCGCTCGTCGCTCGCCATTTTCAGACCTACCCCAGCTGCAGTACGGAACCGGGCCCTTTCATTGCCAGGTGTGCAGTCCGTCAGCGTTATTTCATCAGCCCTCCCCTTCCCGCTGTGTCGCATTTCTCCTCCCCCTCCCCTCTCTTCCCTCCGTCTTGTTTGCCAATGTGATCCATTTCAAGATGTCCGCTATGCTGCTGTGCGTCCCGAGGGGGCGGTGCGCTCCAAGAGTCCTCTCTCCACCTTCCTATGTTTGGCCACGTCGCTCGTCGCTCGCCATTTTCAGACCTACCCCAGCTGCAGTACGGAACCGGGCCCTTTCATTGCCAGGTGTGCAGTCCGTCAGCGTTATTTCATCAGGGCCCCGGTCGCAGCAACCCCCTCAGCATGAACGTCTTCAGACTTACTGGAGATCTGTCTCACCTGGCGGCTATTATCATCCTTCTGCTCAAAATATGGAAGACCCGGTCTTGCGCAGGTAAGAGGGGCCAGCAGGTGCAGACAGTATTACTTCGCAGATCCATAGGACCTTCCCAACCTGCAGTGCCTGACAGTTCCAGGGAACTCCAGCGCTGCAGGATATTCCCTTCCAGGAACCTCATTACTCTACACTCCCTGCAGCATCCAGGAAATCTCCAACACTTAACAGTTTTGTGCAGCCCCAGACTGCACTGCCTGCTACGAAAAGTATAACCATGTCTTTTTCGTAGGGCATTTGGATGCCCCAGCCTGTTTTTTTCTGCTAAATTAAGGACACAGCAACTTGCTTTACCTGCCAGATACCTGAGCCACCCAGTCAGTGTCCGTTGTGTGCAAAATGTCTTGCCAACTTGGATTAAGAAGTAAGACACTATCTTTCAGACTGCTTGACTGTATGCCAAATACCATCTGGAGATTCCCACCAGTGCCTGTCAGGTTCTTAGATTCGATCCATCACTGCACAGCATCTTTTTGTTTCAGCGTAACCACCCGAGACGTGGGTGTGTTAAAATTCTGAGATCCCCCTTGCCTGTAGACTTCCAGGAATGTGTATCATGACCTACAACTTACATCACCTTAACTACCTTTTTTATTACACCCTGCTTTTACTCTACGTAGTCTGTCTGGTACTCCTGCCTCTCCCATTGCGGAAGTTTCCTACTTGTGACCGGTATCCAAAAGATTGCCTCTCTCTTGGAAATAATTGTGAGATTCAGAATGTACAAGATGAACTGATTCCTTTTGTGTGCATGCATCCGGCTCAGGCAGGATTGGGGTCACGCCTGGTTGAAGTGGGAACCACACCTATTTTAAGATGTCAGAGCCACTCCTATGCTGATTGTAGTGCTCCTGTTGTGTTAAGATATTGTGTGACTCCCGTTATTTAATCAGAACACAATAGCTGACCCTAGACAGTTCTGCGGGGCGCTGTTTAAAATTTCAAGTTTCCAGTTCTATGCAGGGGTTGCGCATTCATTCTATTTTTGCTTTGCATTCTGGGACTTGTAGTGCAAGTTTTACCATTGTGATCAACAAGACTAGAAGTCCCAGGATGTAAAGTAAAACCCTGAACTGTATGAATTACCTTTTTAATACTTCCCAAAGTGTGACACAGCACTCACCCTCAACCCCTCACCCTCACTCACCCTCACTCACCCTCAACCCCTCACCCTCAACCCCTCACCCTCAACCCCTCACCCTCACTCACCCTCACTCACCCTCAACCCCTCACCCTCACTCACCCTCACTCACCCTCACTCACCCTCACTCTCACTCATCCTCACTCACCCTCAACCCCCCACCCTCACCCTCACTCACCCTCAACCCCTCACCCTAACTCACCCTCACCCTCACTCACCCTCAACCCCTCACTCACCCTCACTCACCCTCACCCTCACTCACCCTCAACCCCTCACTCACCCTCACTCACCCTCACTCACCCTCACTCACCCTCAACCCCTCACTCACCCTCACTCACCCTCACCCTCACTCACCCTCACCCTCACTCACCCTCACTCACCCTCACCCTCACTCACCCTCACCCTCACTCACTCACCCTCACCCTCACTCACCCTCACCCACCCTCACCCTCACTCACCCTCACTCACCCTCAACCCCTCACCCTCACACAGTGCAATAGGTCTCGGAGCATTTGAGTTAGAGCTTTTAGAAATGTTTATGGCTTTTTTTTTAAATTCTTTAGCATTGGCTACAGGAAACAAAAATGCTAAAGATTTACAAAAAAACCCATAAACAATTCTAAAAGCACTAACTCTATTGCTGCGAGACCTATTGCATTTCCAATGCTTGTTTTAGTATGGGGAGGATTATAGCAGTCTTAAAAGGGGCAGGGACGAAGCCATGCGGGAGGCAATCATTAAGGAGGGTAAGGACAGGGGATGGGCATTCGAAAAAGATCTGACGGAGAATGCGTGCCGGACAGATGTCAGCTGGAGAGCCCGACTTGACACGACTAAGTAAGGGGGGCAGGGATTCTCTAGTAAGTGCGGGAATGGAGGTAAGGGACAAATTATTGCCAGGAGGTTGGGGGTGGGAGAAAGTGAGCGAGGGGGGGAATGTTGGCTTTAATGCAAGCTATTTTATCAATGAAAAATTTGTCAAGCGAGTCGCATAGGGCCTGAGAGGGGGGATCTTGGGCAGAGTTCTTTCCGAAGATGCCAGCTCGTGGACAGTGGCAAAGATCTCACGCGGCTGGCTTTCTGCAGCTAGAATACGCTCCGAGAAATATTCTGTCTTAGCTGCCAGGATGGCTTGTTTGTATTCGCTAAGAGTAGTAGTATAGTATTGTTTCCGGGTCGGGCAATATGCTCTTCTCGAAGCTCGTTCAGCCTGCCGTAACTCCAGTTTCTTGGCTTTGAGGCCAGGGCTGAACCACTTGTTGGCATTGTGGGTGCGGTTGATGGTAATCCGCTTCAGGGGGGCCACTGGGTCGCAGGCTTTGGTAAGCCAGCCATCTAGGATGGTAGCCTGGGAGTGTGGGGTCAGGCCCGATAGATCCGGGCATGTGGCAGCTAACGAGTTGCACAAAGATGGAATGTCGACTCGATTAAAATTCCTTGCCCGGGTGTTTTTAGGGCAGGAAGGTGTTGTTTGTTGGCTCAAATCCAAGGAAAAAGCGAGCATGGAGTGATCAGACCATGGACAGGGCGAAATAGTTGGAACGGAAGTCGGGATGTTTAATGTCCATATCTGATCAAGGATGTGGCCCCGGATATGGGTAGAAGAAGTGCTGCAGGCGTCCAGGAGAAGAGTGCCCGTATTGATCCAAGGGTGGATCGGAGATCTGAAGAACCTGAAAGCAGAGGGGACAGAGTCTGGGTCTCTAGCCAGTGACCAGGATGGTGACAAGAAGATGCCAGACGATGTCGGGTGCTTTAAGGTGAAGTAGGTGAAGCTTGACTCTTCAGCCACGTGGTCCAGGAGGCGTCGACGACAACCAGGAGCTGAATTCGAGCTGTCCCACGTCGGATGTCGAGTGCTGCAGTGTCGGTATCGGGATTGGACCCAACAACCCTTGGCAACAGCAACCCACGCAAGATGACAAGATTGGCTTTGGTGCAGACCAGTAAGGTCTGAGGGACTTACCCTTTGGAGGGGAGTCAGGGCAAGTCTGGAGCAACCAGGTAAGCCCTAGAAACAAAGTAGATTCCTTTGTGGGGACCTACTAGCCAACAGACTAGGGATCGCGAAGGCGCCTCGAGCAGAAATGCTGAAAGCCGGACCAACCAACACTCATGGAGTGTAGGCCCACAATCTTCGATGCAAAAGGTTCTCAGGGCTTGGACTACAAGTAGCCCATTGCACAACTTCGGGAAAGTTCGGGAAGTCGATGCACTAGCAAATGTGCAGGATGTCCAGGAGTTCTGGTCCCACGTCTCTCGTGATAGCTACAGGTCTCAGCTTCGCTGGGGACTCGTGTCAGCCTCAGAGATGTGTGGAGGTCTGTATCCTGGGTCACAGATTCTTCGGGATCCGGCGGGAGCCTCGTAAATGCAGACTGGCAAGATGCTTCTTTGGTGCCTGTTTAAACAGGGGAGTCACTCCTTGACCACAAGGCCTTAATTACATCCCGGCTTGACTACGGGAACATCTTGTACCTGGGGGCAAATAAGGCAGTTATAAAAAGATTACAGCTGGTACAAAATACGGCTGCCCGACTTCTCTGCCATATACCAAAAAACACCAGCGTGTCCCCCTATCTACGTGAACTGCATTGGTTGAAGGTAGAAAATCGCATTAGATTCAAGGCCTTAAACTACATGTTTAAAATCAAATCAGGTACTGCTCCTAAATATCTTCAGACACTAGCACACCCCTATATCCCTACAAGAAACCTACGGTCCCAATCAGCTGGAAAGTTCTGTATACCTAGATTCAAGCTCTCCAGGATGGTAGGAAGATCTTTTTCCCACCTTGGTCCCACTATATGGAATTTACTACCACTTCACATACGAAAGGAGGGAAGTCTCCCCAGGTTCCGTAAAGAGATAAAGACCTGGTTGTTCGATCAGTAACCGTGAACGACCCCTGCTATATTCTTCCATTTTGTGATGCTGTGTTCTTAGGCGCCGGGAAACCCTTCTTGGGTAGCTGTTTGCGCCATATAAGTTTAAAAATAAAATAAATAAAATAAGGGAGATTTTTTCTGTCTTCCAGTCGATATGGAATGTCAAAGGTCCAAGATTTCTGTTTCAGAGTTTTGTCCAGGGTAATCTAAAGTCCTAGTAACTGGGTTCCTATACTTATACCAAGTTTAGGGGTTGGACTAACTCTAGGGACCCACCTATGGGAGGAACTGGGAAGGGGGTGGTTGCACCCCTTCCCCTTTGTCCAGTTTCGCACCAGAGCTGGGGCTGAGTGCCCCAGCAACCGGTTTGAACTGGGAAATGCATGGGACACCTTGTGTGCCACATGCAGTGTCTGAAAAGCATTCACTGAATGCAACGCACCCTGTCCCAATACACTAAAACCTGTCTGGGGAGGTGCTGGCACCTCCCTGTACAGGAAACCTATTGTCCAGGCTTCCCCTGCCGGAGTTTCGTCCAGCAGCAGGAGGTCAGACTCGTGTATGTGGCAGCAGCATTCATTTTGTGAGGCTGAGGCTCTTTTTAACATTTACCGGCTAAGTAAGTGTGTACATGTCTTCTCCTTCTAGAAGGGTGGAATGCTACCCCTGCTGCCAGAACTGGCGGGGGTAGTATTCCAAAGTGTTTGACACCAAACACGACATGTTTTGATAAAGTAATTCCAAAGTTAGCATTAACCGCGAGGATTATAATGCACTTAAGAGTATATGGTATGGCTATATCATAGAACAGCTATAAGGAAGGGATTCCGAAAGCTGCGGAGGGGCTCAGCGCGTGCTAGGGCACCCTCTCACACAAAACCAAGCACTCTGCCTTCAGGATATCAAGGCCTGCCATTGGAGTGACTTATAGGTTAATATGTGTCTGTCTATATATATATATATATATATATATATATATATATATATATATATATATATTACCTACTGGCTATCGCCAGTAGGTATATATAGTTAGGATTAATTCCCTATGGGATTTTTGAAAATTCTATGTCTAATAACTTTGGCGTTTGTGGACGGAATCGGCTGAAATTTTCAGGAAAATGGCACATTTTGTTTCTGAGCAGCCCCTGAAAATTTGGTGGGGTTTCGTCAAGGGGGGACTGAGAAAAAAGGGGGGTCCCAAAACGCGTTTTTTACATTGAGTTTTCCATAGGGCGGTTGGACTCACTTTTAGCTCGAACGGCTGAATGGATTTGCACGAAACTTGGCAAAATTGTAGGGACTGTTAGCCCGATGTGCCTTTGCTAGGTCTCAATATATGTGCTTCAGTGGATTTTGAGAAATTAACGTTTAAATCAAGATATATATCTGTAACAGCGCTCCGGGCAGCGATCCGGTCCGCTTACTTTTCGCATTTCGGAACTTTGCGCGCAGAAAGCTGATTGGCTCTCCGGTGTCTGTCAACATTCTAAACAGTCCGGAGCGGCCGCCATCTTGTCTCTCGGTAGGATCGAGAGAGAAGAAGAGGTGAAAAACGAAGGGGGAATTTAATGAAAGGGGGCAAGGTATCCCCCTCTTGACCCCCTAGGAATGTTGTTGGGGTTATTAAAGGGTCCCGTGGGGAAAAGAAAAAAAAATGATTTTTCACGGTAGAAGCGCTTCACGGGCCGCGAACTGGGCCGCAAACTGGTAGCGAAACGGGAATTCGCCATTTTGTGCTTCGTTAATTAAATTACTAGGTATAAGGGGGTGCGGGAGACGTATCCTAATCCCCTATGTTTCCTGAGGGTGGCTGAGGAGGCTGATATATGTTGATACATCTCTTCCAGCGGCTGTGCGTGAGCTTTTTTTTTTTTTGCTGCGTGACAGTCCGGAGCGGCCGCCATCTTGTCTCTCGGTAGGATCGAGAGAGAAGAAGAGGTGAAAAACGAAGGGGGAATTTAATGAAAGGGGGCAAGGTATCCCCCTCTTGACCCCCTAGGAATGTTGTTGGGGTTATTAAAGGGTCCCGTGGGGAAAAGAAAAAAAAATGATTTTTCACGGTAGAAGCGCTTCACGGGCCGCGAACTGGGCCGCAAACTGGTAGCGAAACGGGAATTCGCCATTTTGTGCTTCGTTAATTAAATTACTAGGTATAAGGGGGTGCGGGAGACGTATCCTAATCCCCTATGTTTCCTGAGGGTGGCTGAGGAGGCTGATATATGTTGATACATCTCTTCCAGCGGCTGCGCCATCTTGCCTTTTTTCCAATGCCACAATTTTGTCGTGCACGGCAGCCATTTTAGATGCCAGGCTGGTCCCAGGCTATCACCTACCCCTGCGGATGTAGTTTATGGCCCCAGCTGTAGAGAATTCAGACATGCCAACCCTCCCGATTCAGGCGTGTGACTACTGATTTCAG
Organism: Lissotriton vulgaris; assembly: GCF_964263255.1. Taxonomy (NCBI): domain Eukaryota; kingdom Metazoa; phylum Chordata; class Amphibia; order Caudata; family Salamandridae; genus Lissotriton; species Lissotriton vulgaris. The sequence goes on from NC_141695.1 coordinate 1,381,511,777, forward strand.
TGCTAGTCTCCCGCCTCCCGATTTCTGCAAGCAAAAACCCGGGGGCATATTACGAACAACTAGCGATAATTTTTGTCTCTAACTTGTTTAGAGACAAAAATTATCGCCGCACATCGGCGATTTTTATCGCAGATAAACCTTGCTATTATCGCAGAAAAGTCAGCGATATTCATGTATTATCGAGCAAATGCTCTTAGCCATGTTATCCACCTCCCATTGGATAACATGGCTAAGAACTGCTCAGGGCAGGTGTTAGATTTTGGAGATATTCGCGCTTAGCGCGAATATCTCCAAAAGTTGGTAATAGGAGAAAGCGATGTTAGGGACTGTTTCCAGTCGCTAACATCTTGGCACGCCACTTTGCATGTTATTAGTGATAAGTATCACTGACATGCAAAGCGGGGCCCAAGATGGTCGCTATCTCCTTTTAGCTGTCACTAACTGGTGTTAGCGACAGCTTGGTAATAGGGAGATAATTTTATCTCCGCTTTCATGGCTTTTAAAGCCAAAAAAGCGGAGATAAACCCCCTTGATAATATGCCCCACGATTCCTTGGGGGTTTCAGCTGACAGGGCTTGGTATTGTGTTACATGGTAATTTTTCCAGGAAACGTCAGAGGGTCGATGCAGGGGTTCTAGAAGAGGTGATAAACCATTTAAGCCTCATGAACAAGCGCATGGTCTTTTAAAGATTTGTGAAGTACTCGGGGCGGCGGTGTGTGTGTGCCCTCTTTCAGGAGCGGGCGGGGGGGCACTGCCAGCAACTTGCCAGGCCAGGCAGTGTTCAACACGTGCATCACCCTTTCTCTGCCTGCTATTGCGCTCCATGCTTCGGAAAGGTAAGAAAAAGAACGTGCATTTGAGTTTGAAATGTCCGATCCTGCAGCAGCACACTTGCAAAGCCCACACATGACAATAACCCGATTCAAGGCCCTATTCACCCGTTTTTAAAAAAATAGATAACACTCCAACAAAGTAAGATTATAAAACTTTATTAACTTTTAACTATAATGAACGGAACAAAAACTAAAAACATTTAAACATTTTTCAACTCAAAAAGCAACAATGGTTAGAAGCTGTCTTTTGTGCGAATAGTCCCAAGGCAGCACAACGTGCAGAGTTCTGGACGGCACCCAGGTGATGTCGCCTGGGTGCCGCACTGGTTTTGGGATCCTACAATGCAGCACAGAAAAACAGCGTGGGGCGTCCCGGGTGGTGCGGGGGGAGGCCTCGTCAGTAGCGGTCTGTTGTGCGAATAGTCCCAAGGCAGCAGAACGCGTTGAGATGTTGATGGGACTGTGTCCAGTGTCCCATGGCTGACACAACATGTACGACAGGCACCCAGGTGATGTCCAGTAAACTGCCGCACTGGTTTTGGTATCCTACAATGCTGCTCCGAAAATTGGCGTGCGGCGGCCCGGGGGGGGGGGGGGGGCGTGGGGGAGGCGGCGTGAACGGGCCTCCCCAGGTGGCGGCCATCTAGCTGAGTTGCGCCCGCTCTTGCGGCTACAGCGTCTCGCTCACCATGTTGTTGAGTTGCTCCCACTCTTGCAGTGCAGCGATAGGCGGCTGCCACATGGCTCTTAAAATGGCGGACGGCTCCTCGGTTTTGGGCCTGGTCCACTGAAATGGCCCTGGGACACCTAGGAACTCGGACGCTTGCCTGTTAGGGCTTGGGCTCCATTCTCGAAAAGCGTCCCCTCAGCCGTGAAGATTCTACAAAAGTCTTGGGGGCCCCCGACTCCCGCAGGCTTCCGGCGGGGAGCGGCTGCCATGATTGCTCGCGGAATGACCACGACGGAGCCACGAGATGGTGGTGCTCTCATGCTGACGCCAGCTTCAGTCTGAATGATCCAGAAACAAGGTGGGGCTTTCATCGTTTGGGAAAAAAAAATGTTCTAAACCAATGAAAAGTGTTATTTTTAGGTCATATGACCAAGACTTCCATCTTTAGGAAACCAAAAGTAAAATGAACCAATGAAAAGTTTTATAAACAAGTCACATGACCTGTTATGCGGCATAGGGCTACAAAAAGCGTAGAAAATCCGTTGGCACGTGAGGCGGCGTCAGTAGCGGACCGATGTGCGAATAGGCCGAAGGCAGCACAACGCGCCGAGATCCGGATGGCACCGAGGTGGTGTCCAGCAAATTGCCGCACTGGTGTGGCCATCCTACAATGCTGCGCCGAAAGACGGCGTGTCCAGCTGAGTTGCGGTCACTGTTGCGGTACAGTGACTCGAACGCGCCGAGATCCGGATGGCACCGAGGTGGTGTCCAGCAAATTGCCGCACTGGTGTGGCCATCCTACAATGCTGCGCCGAAAGACGGCGTGTCCAGCTGAGTTGCGGTCACTGTTGCGGTACAGTGACTCGAACGCGCCGAGATCCGGATGGCACCGAGGTGGTGTCCAGCAAATTGCCGCACTGGTGTGGCCATCCTACAATGCTGCGCCGAAAGATGGCGTGTCCAGCTGAGTTGCGGTCACTCTTGCGGTACAGTGAGTCGAACGCGCCGAGATCTGGATGGCCCCGATGTTGTGTCCAGCAAGTTGCCGCACTGGTGTGGCCATCCTACAATGCTGCGCCGAAAGTCGGCGTGGGGTGCCCCGTTGGCTTATGAGGTGATGTCAGTAGTGGACCGATGTGTGAATAGGTCGGAACCAGCACAAGGCGCCAAGATCCGAATGGCAAGTCCTGGATGTTGAGTGCCTCCGTTGAGAGTTCTGAGCAGTGCTTGTAAGACTGTCTGAAGCTTATTTGCACCTGCTGCAGCTTCACTATTGCCCTGGTGTGGCCAAAGGTCGCACATGACATAGGCGGCCGGCTCCCGAGGTCCGGCGGAACTTTTTTCCTTTTCCTTTCTGCTTCTTTTCCTACAATCCGTTTCATCTGAAGACACGACCAGGTCCCTGAATGTGTGCAGGGGGACGCTATTGATTGAATGAAAATGGCGGCTTGACACAAAGCTGACTCAAGCGTTACTGTTGATGCTATACAGACAAAAATTGGTTTTCAGTTTGTACATTCTTCAGGTTTTTTTTTTCCATCCAAGTCTGATTGAGAGTTTGTAGAAAAATGGCTTCAGATTTTCCACATACTACTCTTCAACATTCTTCCTAAATGTAACAATGTGAAACTCACTAGGAGAACGGCTGTTTCTGTTTCCTTTCAAAATGCTGCCAACAATATTTTCTGAATGGAAGACACCATCTTGTAGCATAAAGGGCCGAAAGGGGTTCTGGTCTGGCCGATGGTTGGTGGAGACATTTTGACTATATCTTGGACCTGCCCGGCCTCGCCCAAAATGGCGCCGGTATAAATGGGACTCGTAACTCCTTGCCCGCAAATGTATATCTAGAAAATGTTATTGTAAGTGGCCCTGTCGTATTTTAATTACAAAATGTACGTCCACCGATTCCGCAACTGTTAGACACCTTTGTTCTTGCAACCTAATGGCCCGCTCGTTACGTTCTTCTACAGTGTAAATGTCTCCTCATCATATACGATTTCAGTTTGCTCCGTGGCCGGCCCACGTGGTTATAGGCCCGTATTTGTATACTGACATTTTCACAATAAAGGTTTTTAAAACAAAACACGGTAGTAGTATTTACATTGGTAAAGTTTTTACTTTTAGTCACTGTTTTCGAATCAGTAAAAGGCAAGTGAAATAAAGCAGTCCAATTACATGACGGATAAAAGGTATAATATGTAGGAACGCAGTAAAGATAAATGGTCAAGGGCAGTTGTGTTTTTCATGTCTGCAACATAAAGTGATCGATAAGAATCTGATAATCAGGCGTATCGGCGACTAAGACAGCAGGCCGAATCTCTTTTACTCAACGGCTCCGTCATGGAAGGAAGAAACGCCCTTTTTCTCGAAAAAGAAATATATTTTACTTGCAAGACAGTTGTAAATTTTCCGGGAAAGTACATTAGCCTGGAATATTATAACATATGTTTGAAAAAAAAATATTGTTCGAAAACAATAAAAAGCGTAATTTTTAGGTCATATGATCAAGCTTTTCATCATTAAATTAACAAAAGTAAAATGAACCAATGAAAAGTTTTATTAACAAGTCACATGACCTGTTATGCTTACGTTACGCGCTGCGCGCCGCGCCTCGGATCACTTCCGGGTGCGCTAACGCGGCGTGTCATATAACGCATTACGCGACAACGTAGGTCAAGAATATAGTCAAAATGTCTCCACCAACCAGCGTTCGGAACACAACCCCTTTCAGCAGTCCAAAAAGTTCTGTTAAATGACAACAGAGGGGACAGGCAACAAGAACCATCAGTCAAAGAGGGGAGGGCAAGTTCTTCTCTTCCGGGTCATGTTGGGGCGCTACCGGAACTGATCGAATTGGTAGTCTACAGTGTTTCTGGATGTTTCAGACTAAAGCTGGCGTCAGCATGAGACCACTACCATCTCGTAGCTCCGTCGTGGCCATTCCACGAGCAATCATGGCAGCCGCTCCCCACCAGAAGCCTGCGGGAGTCGGAGGCCCCCAAGACTTTTGTAGAATCTTCACGGCTGAGGGGACGCTTTTCGAGAATGGGACCCAAGCCCTATCAGGGAAGCGTCCGAGTTCAAAGGTGTCCCAGGGCCATTTTAGTGGACCAGGCCCAAAACCGAAGAGCCGGCCGCCATTTTGAGAGTCCTGTGGCAGCCGCCTATCGCTGCACCGCAAGAGCGGGAGCAACTCAACTACATGATGAGCGAGACGCTGTAGTCGCAAGAGCGGGCGGTAAACAGCTGAATGGCGGAAGAGGCACAGTGTAGCAAAAGCGGGCGGAATGGCAACTGAAACGGTAAAGGGGCGCCCCACTACAGCGTGTCTTCAGGTCAAACGGATTGTGGGACAAGGTTCAGAATTGAAGAGTCATCAAAAGGCAAAAAGTTCTGCCGGACCCCGGGAGCCGGCCGCCTATGTCGGGGGCGATCTCAGGCTACACCAGTGCTATAAGACTTGGGGAGGGTGTCGGAGCCAAGCGTCTTCTCCGAGTCCATGGCCATCACACCGCCCCTCAGGGGCCTCCGTCAAGCTGTTTAGGAAGGTAACATATCACATTGTTTTCTAATGCAGTCAGGTCCACAAACGACACTCACTTACTTTGAGAATAGTGAAGCTGCAGTAGGTGGAAATAAGCTTCAGACAGTGTTACAAGCACTGCTCAGAACTCTTAACTTTGGCACCCAACATCCAGAACTTATGCCATTTGAGAATGGCAGTGACATCGAAGCAACTCAGGGACCAAAACCATTAACGTACTTTCACGTATGAAAATCTTACTTGGGGAGGGGGCAGGAGCGAAGCGCCCCCTCCCAGTCAGCGCCACCACACCGTATGTTGAAAATTTGAAGCCATCGTTCTACAAAGTCAACCAAACTTGGATTGAAAAATCTAGAAAAATGTACAAACTGAAAACCAGTTTTGGTCTGCATAGCATCAGTAGCAACGCTTGAGTCAGCTTTGTGTCAAGCCGCCATTTTGATTCAACAAAGCACAGGCATTGAAAAAGGCTCAAACTCAGAACTCTGAACTATGGCACCCAACATCCAGGAGGTTGCCATCCGGATCTTGGAGCCTTGTGCTGCTTTCGACCTATTCACACATCGGTCCACTACTGACATCATCTTATAAACCAACGTTATGTAAATAGTTTTTTAATAAAATGTTTTACCCTGTTTCTTTGCTGGTGTGTTGTCTATATTTTTAATATTTGCATAGGGTTTGTCGTTATTTTGTGCGGGATGGGTGATGGAGCCGAGCTGTCTTGCAGCCCTCATGGTGTGGAGCTCAGTTCATCTCACTATTTTCGTATTTCTCATGAAGGGTTGTTCCTAATATTTCTATTTTAGCGAGGTCAAAAAGAGATCCAATTAGTGGCCTACTGATTTTGCTCGATTACTTTTATTTTTTTACACGATTTTTCACTATCTGCAAAGACTAAACAGAGTATTGCGACTTTGTGCTTGTTTGTAAATAGAGAATGATCCAAAGAGAACCAATTCTAAAACAGTAAATGCTTGGACAACAATCAATCAAATGGAGAGACAAGCAGGCACGACGGATTACAACGGGGGTAAAGGCCTGCGTTAACTACCCTTCAGTATCTGCAAAGAGAGAGTACTACTAAGACAAAAGAGGGAAGGGGGGGGGGGGTGCAGCGTTCAAAGCACATCAGCGTGCATAAATACGAAAATGTTTTTATCTATCACGTACTTGACATTTTAAAGCTTTTCATATTTGCTATTAAAAAACCAATGAAATTCACAGAAAAAAACATAGGTTATAGTGGATATATAGTTAGGAATTTGCATTTACAAAACCTTGAAAATTCAATGAAAAAACCATTGGTTTTAGGCCATATATAGTTAGGGATTTGCATTTACAAAACCTTATTTTACTCGCATAAAACCATTGAAATTCCATATATAGTTATAAGCGCTAACTATATATCGCGCACCCGCAATCCACTGCTGATGATGTCACATATTACATCATTCATGACATGGTTAGTGACATCACTGATGACATCACTGATGACATCTCAAATGACATCACTGATGACATCACTGAAAACATCTCATTTGACATGACTGATAACATCACTGATGATATCATTCATGTGATAATACGATGAACCTCTTCAGACTCTAATATAACCTTAGATACAATCAGTGTAAACAGACACTCACAGACTGTCACTCATCCATGGAGTTACTCACACACCTAGTCAGTCATGCAAAGAATCAATCACACCTCCATTTCCTCAACTATACAGTTATACAAACTTTACTTATTCAAACATATACTAACACATATTTACTCTATTATACAATCCCTGATACAAGTTCACAATGATCCATACAGCCACTCACACATTCACTGGCTCTTATGCACAGTTATTTATATATGTCAACTCTCACATGTACTGTGTTTTACATATGTACTTACTTTGACATGTAGCACTGAGATATCCATTCACTCACCAATACACTCATGCACACAGTCAACCGCCCATACAGCTGTTTCCACATGCACTTTTGAAACCATACATCTAGTGAATCAACTGCTCACACATCTATGCACAGAGTCACACACCTCCCAGCCACCCACACACACACTCAGTATCCCATACAAATACTTGGGCAACCAATCAATAACCCATATAGTTACTCATATAGCTACTTATCAACACATGCAACAGTTTACAGAACAACAGACATAATGATGCACAAATTAAGACAGTTTAGTCACTAACCCATGCACTCAGTGAGACACATTTAATCACTCACTCATACAGTCAGTCATGCACCTACTAAATCCTTCATCCAGACACTTATATATCCACTCATTCTTCAATATGTAAGAGATATTTTAACTTTACAGAAACATACAGTCACTGGATGTTGTCATCAGTGATGTCATCAGTGATGTCATTTGAGATGTCATCAGTGATGTCATCAGTGATGTCACTAACCATGTCATGAATGATGTAATATGTGACATCATCAGCAGTGGATTGCGGGTGCGCGATATATAGTTAGCGCTTATAACTATATATGGAATTTCAATGGTTTTATGCGAGTAAAATAAGGTTTTGTAAATGCAAATCCCTAACTATATATGGCCTAAAACTAATGGTTTTTTCATTGAATATATATATATATATCAAAGCTCAATAATCCTTTCTGTTAACGAAAAGAAGACTCAAGCACTCCGGGTAAGGCAGCAAGATATATTCACGCCTGCAGCAACAGTGAATAGACAAACGCGTTTCAGACAAAGTCCTTCCTCAGTGTCTGGTATACTATATCTAAGTAAGGAGTGCTTACACCACCTTAACCAGGCTGCAAGTGCAGACTTGTGGTGCAATTTTGGAAGGCTTTCCAGGGGTGGCATAATACATGCTTCAGCCCCTGGTAGGCCTCTGGGGTACCCATGCCCTTGGTACCTAAGGTACCATATACTAGGGAGTCACAAGGGTAACCCAGTAACCAACCTGGAGTGCACCTAATGTACAGGTAACCAATTTAGAGAGAGAACAGCTAGGCTGTGGTCCTGATTAGCAGGGTCACAGCTAGACTAAAGTCGATAAACCAGTGAAACACAGCAAAAAGTGGGGGTAACCATAGGAAGCAGATCCTACTCTCTTACAGCCATTACCTCAGCGAGGCGCTTGGGTGAACTGGGGGCTTTGTCCTGTAAGTATACCTTCTGCAAGGTCTTTTCGGACCAAGTGGCTTTGGTGCTGGTGCCTTCCTTTGTTCCCAGAATCAATTTGGCATTTCATCTCAGTCAGGAGGTGATTTTGCCGGAATTTTGTCCTATTCCTTCCTCGACTGAGGAGTCTCGGTTGCACTGTCTGGATGTCCTTAGGGCTTTGCTGTGGCACCTGCAGGATGTGGAGCCTTTCCGGAAGGGGACGCTTTGTCTGTTAACTTTGGTCTCGCTAAAAAGGGTGTGAAGCCTTCCACAGCTATGTTGAGTCATTGGATTCGGTCCACGGTCTTGCTGGCATACAAGCTTAGAGGGGTGGATCCTCTGGTTGGGGTGCAGGGGCGGTCTACTCGTAGTATGGCTGATAAGGTGGGTGAGTTGCAGGGTGCCTCTGTGGTGATTTGTAGGGCTATGACCTGGTCTTCCCCTTCTACGTTTGTCCGGCACTATCGGATTGCTGGCCTGGAACGTTTTGGTAATGTTCTAGGCCACAGGGTCTTGTCCTCTATGAGGGATAGGGATGTTGATCTGCTGTGGTTTGGGCATGTTATTAAAATTGGTGTTCTTTATCACTCAGTTGTCCGTCTCTGTTTTCTTATGCTTTTCTTATCCTCATTTGTGACGAAGGAAAGCGAGGGAGGGACGGGAGTTAATGCGTCCATTACTATTGATAATGGCATTACTCCTAGTCCTACTCCCTCGCCTTCCTTCTAGGACCCTGCCTCCCTCCCGGTGCGGTACATCCGAGTGCTAGCTCAGCTTGTTTACGTACAGATGGAGGTAGAGCAAGCAGAGTTTTTGAAGGCTGGGGGTGGGTCTAGAAGGAGGCGGGGGCCTCACTTGTCACAAAGGAGGCGAGGGAGTAGGACTAGGAGTAATGCCATTATCCATAGTAATGGACGCATTACTCCACACCCTGGGGAAAAAAACTCCCAGCGGGTCAGGTCCTTAGAAATTCGTTTTTAAAAAACAAACTCCCAGCGGGTCAGGTCATTAGAAATTCGTTTTTAAAAAACAAACTTCCACTTTGGGAGTTTGTTTCCAAAAAAACAAAGTTTGGCAAACAGCCTCCTGAAACAAGGGAGTTGCTCTCCAAACGTTAAGTGCCTTCACAGGAGCCAATAGACACACACAGATGCATATGGAGGGCAGCTGACTTAATGTACTTCGCCGCCCTAGCGGACGAATGGCCGGCCAACCAGCTAATCTTTGAATAAGACCCAAAGGATGTAAAGTAACAAGAGAGATCTGTTCTATTGGATTCCAGGCTGATATCCACGTGCCCTGGGGGATAGCACTGCTCCTGGAAGCTCAAAGCCAGGGCTGCACGTTTGGGAACCAGGGACTGGGGAACCAGGTCCAAGTCTCTGCGTCGGCTCAGCATCCTGTTATTCTGGGCAAATCACTTAATGGCCCTGTGCCAGCAAAATGTTGTGTAATGTAACTGGTGATATATACAGCGCTCCAATACCTGCAGGTGGAGCTCCCGCGCTATAGATTTCTGCTGCGCTTTTGCCCTTCTCTTCACGCGCCCCCTCCGTTTCTCAAGTCTTCTCTATCGCCTCTTTCCTATGCCTGAGCCATCAATTCAACACTCCCTGGCCCCTTCACCCCTCAGCTCTCTCCCATTCCTCCCTCCCACTACTTTCACATCCCTCTGCCTTTTTTCCTCCGACCTGTTTCCCTTCCTCCACTCCGACGCTCTCCCTCCGTCTCCCCTTCCCTCGCTCTACCGCACACCCTCCCTCCGCGCCTTCTCTCTCCTCCCCTCTATTCGCATTGCAGGGCTGTGATGGGAAAATCAATATTGCATTACTGGCAGCGTGACAGCAGCAGGGGCGGGGGAGCCGAGAGAGTCCAATGAACGCGGGGTAGGCCCAAGAACAGGAGGGGTCCTCTACACAGCCAGTGTGACCTCAATCATGAACTGCAGCCCCTACATGGGCCCGCGCGCGCGCGCGCGCGCCTCTTTCGTGGTGTCCGACCGTCTGCAATGCCCCTCCCCCAGCCACTCCAGTATTTGAAAACAGCTCCAGTACGGCACCATGCCATGGAGCCCGCGCGCCCTCTATTTGCGCATCTGTTCTTCCGGTGTTCAGACTCACGTGTACAGTGCACCATAACATAACCCTGTCATCTTCAAATCTTGACAACCCAACAATTCTAGCACTCGACACACACACAACCCTGTTAATGCCCACCAATCCCGACTCTCAGTGCTGGGAGCCACGCCGTTGTTTTTAAAAGTATTGGGCCTCATTTATTCAAAAAGTATCCCGTCGCAGGTGAATGACCCTGAACTTGATGAAAGGCGGCGTGGTGGAGGACGAGCTCGCGCTGCAGCAGGTGCAAATAGCCATATCCATCATCTGCACAATCTGCATGGGTCACAATTCTTTGATCATTTGAACTCAGATATGAAAACATCCGCTTTTCGTTCCTTCTTCAAAAATTACATTCACTTGCAGACAAGATAGCAAGTTAACAGACACCACTGACATCTAATGTGATGTGCAGGTCAAGAAATGGAATCCATGCCAGGCCAATTTAGTTATCCAACCTTCCCAGGCAGGTAAAATGATACACTAAATTGGTTGATTGTATCATCTGTTATTCACAGCGCTTCAAAATGGCAGAAGTGTTGCACAAAACGCTACAGGGTAACAGAATATTATAACAGTATGGATCAGTGCTGGATTAAACCCCCTTGAGGCCCCCTGGGCAGTCGCAATCCCGCTCCCTCCGACCCGCAAATTATCTCCTCATACCCAATGCAGCGTTTTTTTTTTAACAAACTGACAGTTGCCAGAAGATGAGCTTTTAAGAGACAACCCGTTATGTGAATCTGATGTCCCTGGTTTATGTACTTTTAGTTGATAATGGGTACATTGCATTAATATAGTATTTTCTCTATTGAGTTTTAAATGGACCGTTTTCGTTTCATTGAGTTGATTCGTTTTTTCTATCTTTTGGAAACAATATTTAAGAAACCTTAATTGTAATTTTCTTTCAAGATCAATTCAATATTATTTTGACCCGTTGTCACAGGCCCCTAAAAGGATTGGGGTCATAGGCCGGTGGCTACTTTGCCTATTTGGTAATCCGGAACTGGCTTGAATGCCCATTGCAGAGATATGATTCCAGTACAAGGCCAAATTTTTCTTTACAGAATGCACCACTCACAATTCTTTTCCGATTCCCAGCAGGAATTCCAATAAACAAGTGTGTATAAGACATATCGTAATACTCACATCACTTGTTTCACCAATGCTATACACTTGACAAAATATAGAGACATTTTAATTAATGCAAAGTTGCTTGCATTTTATTTAATTTGTGTTTTGTAACTAATTACTTCAGCACTTTACATGGGCAAGGGATTGTGTTTATGTTTTAGTGCTTTAAGGATTTACCGTTATTTAGTTTTATTGGCATTAAAAACAACGTTAAAGTGACTCATATTATGGATATGGCTGAAACAATAAACATACTGGACATGTCTCGTGAGCTGCACTTGGAGCTCAGCTTGTATCCCCATCAGAATATGCCTTGGGGCAGTTCTATTTACAGTGTCTCATGTATCAACTTCTAAAGAAAAATAACAGGTGTGTAATTTCGCAAGGTGGCATGGGAAACGAGTGACTACAAAAATATCGAAAAGCAACAATATTGACTGCACAAGATGATCAATGCAAGAATACACAGGGACGTATAGGTTTACTATTCTAACTTAACAGCATTGATGTCAATACAGAGACGCCGCTAATTCAAAAGAAAGCCCTCAAGAGTTTTATGGAAAATACTGAATCATGTATAAAGGGAGTAACTGTCCAGTGTCTGGAGAAGAGCAGGACATGGGATCTTTAGCACAATGTTTCACAAGGAGAATTCAGGCCAGGAAAATCAAGCTTTGTTCTCTCAACTTACACGAGTAGCAAAATACATCAAGGCAGAGGAGTGCATGTGATAGAACTGGACGTCAGTTGAGATGGGACAGGAAGCTGGAAGATGAGTTACAGGGCCGGCTTTAGTGATGGTGGCACCCGGTGCAACAACCACTTTTGGTGCCCCCACGTCCCATGACCGCCTCCTTGGATTCTCTCACTACCACCTTCAAAAGTGTCCCTCATCTCTCACATCATACTATATTGCTAAGCACAGCCCTCCCTAAGGTCACAGCGCACCCTCCACAGGCCAGCTCCCAGTGCAGCAGCAGCAGTTGCACTGCCTTTATGGGTTAATCAGCAGGACAGCTTTAATATCCAATGGGAGTTTGGCCAGTAAAAAGGGTTATAAACGGGGAGCTTTGTGCTGGAAAAAGAGGATCACAACTGGGGTGCCGCAGGGATAGGTTCTCGGTTCGGTGAGCAATTGAAGCCAGGCCAGACAGGTCTGAGTTCTTTAACTCAGGTGACTAGGCAAATGCATACATTCAAAAAAGTTGATATGCTCAGATATCAGTACAGTAGCCTTTGTCACTTTATATAAATCGTGTAACAGCACTTCACTCACTAACTTCTAATATTTCCTCAACTCAGGTATATAACTATTTATGATCAGTGTTTTGTCCATACTATGGGGGCCAATCTTCATTACACCACTGCATGGAAAACCAATTTCAGGAATGTATACAGAATCCTTGGTAAGATGCCTAGTTACTGTTTTGGGCCTATATAAGGAACATCTTTTCACTGAGTTAGTTCATGACATAACAAAATAGCAAGATAGTCTGTTATTCAAAGCTAATTTAAAAAAAGTAATTCCACTACAATTGCAATTTTCTCTTATTTGAGGTAGCCATTACGGTTCACCATGTTCACTTTAAAAGGCAGATGCCTTTTCAAGGAAAAACCTAGGAAACATGTAGGAAAATAGTGATTTCTCCATCTACTCCTGATCCACTACACTTTAAAAGTATTCACTCCCCAGCTATCCAAAAAACTTTACCAAAAACGTATAGTGTTCATATAAATGCACAGAAAAATATGATCTTTAGAAACACTGAAAATTATTTGATGTTTCAGTGAATTAATTCTTGAGTTGTAACACAACCGAACTCCCATCTTGGAAACAGGCTGGGATTTTCAGAATGGCATGAGTTACATGTTCACTATGGGATCTGAGGCGGCTCTGATAATATTAACCCAACTGAATAGACACTAACACAAAACTCAAATCAATTAGCCGAAGAATACGTACAAATCTGGCTCTTCATTAAACCCTTCTTTTACTGAATTAATGGTGCATGATCCAGTGCCTCTCATGTAATTTCAAGATACGGTTGGCACTAAACACGAGCAAGGTCTTTCGGTCCTTGACATTAAAACGGAAATCCATTACTGGATGTTGTGTACTGGCATAATGTTCTTCTTGGGATCGTGTATCTGTGTTGCTACAGTACGTCCTATTACCTGTCTTTGGCAACCATGTAGACGAGAAGCAAGATCATTACAAAGTACAACAAAAAAATTGTAGATAATTTGTCAATAAATATATTGAGTAAGATCCTTATAATTAGTGAAAATGTGCCAATTTGGTGTGTGTCACGAGTCCGATAACGGACTGCGGACTCTGTTGCCCTTCGATTCTGACAGAGTCGTTTCACCCTTTGTGCAGTAAAGACAAGAGCCCTTTAAGGGAATCTCTCAGGCGGAATCCCAAGGGCGTGGCACACAACGTCATACCCAAGCGGCCTATCGGAGGAGCAGCCGGCGCAAACAGGATGGCCGTCCTTCTTTCAGGAGACGGAATTCAGCTTCCCCGGAGCAGGAAAGGTAGTGGCGGGTACAGCGAGGAACAGCTGAGGCGGAGTAGCAGTGAGATGACGCGGAGCCGAAGAAGAGACCGAATCAAGTACTGCTGTTGCGTGTAGAGACGACAAACCGGGAGGCCAACAGGACCACGTTTCGCCCAGCCACGCCCCTGGAGGAGGGTGGCTTACTAAGGTACGGACGACGCAACAGGGGCTTACGGGACACAGGAGGGGGAAGGACGTTGTATAGAGGGAGGTCACGTTGGGGCTCATCGGTGCCGGTCGAAGGTGACTTCTCCCCTCACTCCCTTTCCCTGAGAGAGAAACGCCAGATTTTCCCCTGCAACTCACTCCGGTCTCTTTTGTTGTTTTATCACCATCCACCCACGCCATTTCCATCAACGCTGGTGAGGTGACGTACCGAACATCCAACCCCAAGTCCAGGGGAAGACCTGGTGAAGACGGAGTCTTTTCCAACCAGGAGTTCGGACCCCTGAAAGACCATAGACTTTGACTTTATTTTTGTGCTTCTTGACAGATTGATTTTTTTAATAAAACAAAAATTCCTGAACTTTATCCCTCTCTCTTGCAAACTTTCATTGGTTTGGCCAGCCTCCCTCTGGGAAAGATCCTGGGTTGTCACAGTGTGCTAATTCCCAAACATTCTATCGAAATCTGACTTTATAGAATGCTGAAACTCTTGTTTTACCTTCTAATCTAGTATGGATTGTATAGCAAAATATCATTTTGCAAACATATCATATGACAGAAATACCATCACCTAAATTTCATTGACAACAATATTTTCCCATTTAGCGTACATTATCTATTATTAACTTAAATGGGGTGCTATTCCTGTAAACAATATTTAGGACAGGATATTTTTATCAGATGATATTATTTTACAATTTTCTGGTACAATACCCTACCATAATTTATTTTATGTCTATTTTCTAAGTGCTTTGTGCTTAAAAGGCTTTGGCTAGAAGATCATTTATGAGACTACGTTTATGCTTAATTTGCATGAATTCTCGACTGGTCCCATTCGGTGGTTGGGAATGTATGAAGAACAGAATGTATCTCCGTAGGTCTACTTCACATTCTGGACTCAAGTTTAACCCGTATGCATAAAATTTGATGCCCAAACTATGTATTTTATTATTGCTGGTGTGTGTTGTAAATTTAACCTAACTATTATCGTTTAGATGGCTAATGTAATTGTTCTAAAGCTATTCTGGGTCTCTGAAACATAACCAATGGAGTCACCTACAGTATAGTAAACAAGTTAACCCGGTTTGTGAGGGAAACAGCAAATATCCCAGCCGCCGAACAACACATTGCTTGTGCGACGCAAGTAGGACAACAAATTTGTCTGAACCACGCATTCTATTTACAATGCAATGATTACAACAACATGCGTTGGGTGAATCTGCATTAGACTTTAAAGTCCAATGCTTTCCATACTGTTGTGGGGACTGGAGTTTGAATAGTAAATTATACTATTCCAAAGACCAGGGCCCCCTAAGGCAAGTCATTGTAACAACTTGCATTGTAAATGGAATGCGTAGTTCAGACGCATTTGTTCCGCCTGCGTTGTTAAGGAAGGCGTGGGAAAGGAAATCATGGTTGTGTCATACAACTGGTTTGTGATGGTGCCAGAGTAAAAGACAGTGTTCAGAATGGGTGATGGGCAGAGAAAAGGCCTGTCAAGCTAATCCATTTTGGGAAAGGTGGGAGAAAAGTTCCAGGAATCCATTTCCTGGTGGGCACTCTTATATGCTTTAATTATGGACACTGCAGAGTAGAAATTGGGCATCATTAATCTAATAAAGTTCTTCTACTTGGGTGATATCGGAATTCACTCCAGATGTGAGAACAGCAAGAGCTTCGCTGAGGAGGTAGCTGGGCTGTGTGGCTTGGATAAGAACTTGCTAATGGATGGCAGAATGTTGAGGTTTATGGAGACCCACCATGACTAAATCTTGTCCCGAGGTATAGTACCAGAATATCAAATCCTAAATATTGTGCTACAAATATATTGTAGGAAAAACATTAACATCAAAAACTTTTTGATGATAAGAATATATAGCGAAGCATACATTTTCTCCACGTATATGTAACTTGACATATATATCTACAAGGCATGTATGCAGATGTGGAGTTAAGAATAGTAAATCTCTAAATCCCTATTCATACTGACCTTCATGGTAGTTTTGGTGTCAGAGTTTTTCCTGTGTTATTTTTGCAGCACAATATTTTTTGAGATGATATTCTGACATACAACCCCTCCTCTTGCTCTTAGGTTTATTCATGGGTGGCATTTTAAAAAAAGCAGGCTAGTACAGTGCTTTCTTTGTAATAGAATAAATGTGGAGCGCAGTGCTTAATTTGGACCTGTGGTTTCCGGTACTTGGCACCAGCTCTTAATTTTCAACACCAGCACTTATGACAGCTGCCACATGGTGTCACTGTCTATTTAATTTAGAGCTGAGCAAAACAACAGTTGTTTTTTTCTCATTATATATTTTGGGGGCCTCGAACAGCCTAAATTGTCATACTTGTAGCATTGTGATGGTTTGTAGTTGTCTTTGGCAGTGCTGGCAATGGTTGGTGGTGACCTCACAAGGGCACTGGCACTTTTTTTTTTTTTTACAAATTAAATAAACTCTGAGTGAGGGACCAAAGTTTTACACTGAAACCTGCAGCTGGTGTTACTGAATGTCCTCATGGCTCTTTCCCCACACTCCCTGGTCCTTCATCTCACTACTGTATATTATTTTTCAAGCTTGATTTCTGCACTTGTTCCTGTTTTTCCGTCTTTCTCATTCTTCTTCTCTCTCCCTTTTGTGATTTTACCTCTCTTGCTCTGAGTCAAAGTCTTGTGAGGAAAAATACGCGCGGGCCTCTAAAAAAAACAGTGCCGGTGGGCCCCACCTTCAACCACCGGCTCAAATTAAGTTCTGGTGGGTATGGTATGACCATTTGCTGTTGATAAAATATCTATCATCAAGCTGATAGCTTAAAGGAAATCAGAAAAAAGTAGTCACAATTTAAAAAAAGCTGGCCATTTCTAGACAATACCCTATAACTCCTAGTATCCTCCCACCTTATTATATACCTTCCCTTTAAAACATTTTCCACCACCTTCCTATTCATGGATGCAGAGTCACAATGTGAGGTGAAAATAAAACAAGAAAACATTTTAAGTTGACAAAAACGAAAAGAACGAAAACAAAAAGAAGGATTATAAAGATATTGTGTAAGGAAACGCTCACTGGCAAAATACAAAAATATACAAAAATGCACAAGCGTGCCTGTGAGAAAGAAATAGGCAAGAATGGGAAAACTGGGTGAAAGTAAGCACGCAGGAAAAGGGTTAACGCGGGGAAAGAAGAGAGGGACAGATAATAAGTGGTGCAGAAGTGGACAAACTTATGAAGGGGGTAGACGCAGAGTGAGTGGAGATTTGTATCTGGAGAGAAGGAGGGAAGGGGTAGACCATGGTAAGAGAAGGTTAGAGGGTCGGAGAGGATGAGGAAACACGAAGAGACAAACAGAGTGAGATCTACAGAAGTAGCAGACGGAAAGGGTGAAAGAAGAATATATGAGAAAAATGCCGAGAAGGAAGAGGAATAGCAGGAACGAGTAAATAGAAAAGAGAGAAAACGCAAAATATATTGCAGCGATGGAGAAGAGAAAAGAGGCAGTGAGAGTGAGAGAAGAAAGAGATGAAGTCATTGGGAGAGAAAAAAAGAATGACAGAGAAAGAAAGGGAGCTGGAAAGCAAAAGGGGAAGATGTATATGAGAAAAAGAGACTGAGTAGTAAAAGAGGAAGAAAGTAGAATTAAATATTGGGTAGAACAAAGGGGGACAATAGAGATCAAGAGAAAAGGCGAATGACAATTCGATAATGAAGAGAAGAGTAGGAAGATAACAAGAGAGGAAATAGGCAGTGAGGAGAGAGAGATGGTAAAAGAGCAAGAGAACAAATGAGCGAGGTGCGAAATACAAATGAAGAAGAACGAGAGAAAGATGAAGAGGGAGATAGAGAAAAAAATCAGAAAGAAAAGCGATAGGCACTGAGGGAGAGACAAAGGCGAGGTGCGGAGGAATGAGGGGGCGAGCGATCGAGAGAAATAAAGAGAGTGGGATGACGGGTGAGAGGGAACGACAATAGCGAAAGGAGAAGAGGGGAGCTCCTCGGTGCCAGAGCCGACTGTCCGGGTCCAGCGCCGCCGCCTTCAGCGCTGCAGCAGGGCTCGGCTCGGATCGGCTGGGCGGTGTCTCCGGCGAAGACGGACCGCGAGAGGGAAGAGCGAGCGGGCGATGCCGCTGAGACCCCAGTTGGACGGATTAGCAGCGGTTCGGCCAGTGCACCGGGGGCCGGCCATCTTCCCAGCAGAGACACTAAACGGGAGCAAGCAGCGAGGGCAGGCGACTACCGGCGGAGCTGTCATTTCTGCCTCATCATCACTCCACCTGTCTCCTCTCAGCCGCCATCGCTAGGACAGGCACCAGCAGCTGCAGACCACCGGCATCACCAGTACAGCACCCCTCCTCATCGCCAGCATCACACCAACCTGTGGGCACTATGGCATTCAAGTCTCTGCAGATGTTTCCCTTGTGGAGTAAAATTAGCCTGGGAGTTTGACTAACCAGCCCAGCCGCTTGCACACTGCTGTAGGCGCCATCAAGCCTCGATAGTGTTGTTCAACAGGGTGTTAAAGCCTTTTGGACAGGGACCCAAGCAGAATTAAGCTTATTCAAGATTGGTCAGACCTGCATCTAGGTCTCTTTGGAGCTGCCTCAAAAGGTGTTAAGGCTTCTCCATCATTCGCCTGAAAAGAACGGAAGCCTCCACATTTTTCTCTAAAGAGGCCTGTGATACTGGAGCTAATGGCATCAAACCCACTCTAGCCTCAATCAGAAAGCGGTGGAAGACTGTGTTGGCCTAAGGTCGCTCAGACGCTCTTTAGACATGACCCACCTTATGCAAATGCTCGGGGACACTGGCCTGCATGGTATCAAAGCACCGGCGAGGTTGGCCAAAAGAGCTTTTTCCGTTGGACCAAGATACATTGAAGCCTTTTTAGTATCGATCAATTCACCAAAGTCTCCGTAGAGGTGGCCAGTGGGTTGAAATCTTGCTTACCATTGATTCAAAGTGAGTTAAAGCTGATGAGTGTTAGTATGAATTTGTAGAAGCTGCTGCAACGTTGGCCCCACTGTGTTCCAGCAGCTGTTGTGTTGCTACAGATACGTTGAAGATTGTGGCGTTTCCCCAAACAGGATTGACTTGAAACCAATGTAATATTGTGCTACATAGCGTAGGCCAAGGTATTGGCATCAGTGCTAGTCAGTACCCAACATCGGACTGGAAGAAGATGCTGCCTAGCCCGGGTGACTGGAACATAGGGAGCCCACTGGGTCTATTCTTATCACGTGTGCCATCTGTCCACTTGCCCAGTGAGCCAATCCTGGCAGTCTGTGGGCTTCTTGCTGCTCTCTTTGTTTGGTACTGCTACTGGGTCGGCCGGGAGCGACCACCAGACCCTATATCAGCTAATCGGGAGAGCCAGGAACAACCAGATGTGGGTGGTGGCTACTTGGCATGCCAGGGACCACCAGGTGTCCGTCGTCCTCAACGCTCAAGCAGACTTAACAGCAAGCTGTACCACAACTTGCAGGACTATGCAAAGCGCTACTCATGGTCCGGCATGACCAGGGTACACAAGGGGGTGCGCGACCAAGCCCGCTACTTAAGCGACCATCACAGGGCGATCCAGAAACCAAAGGTCTTCTTCTTGCCTGACCTACCATCAGCGCCATACTGCCAGCGCGACGCCCAACGCCATGATGTAGAGGTCTTGGAGCGAAACTTCCCAGCTGTGGTACGAGACTTTGAAGAAATACAATGGGACTTTGGAAATGGTGGCGTCCTGCCAAAGGGTTGGACAGCCCATCCAGCCTCAACTGGCGGCTGGCATACATTCTACCTCTACCGCAAGGGGCAGTGTGTGGCAAGCAATTGTCGCAGTTGCCCACGGACATATCGTCTTCTGGGCGCACTACGAACCTTTGTGAACAGTAACATCTTTGGCAATGCCTGCTTCTCAGTGCTGCAGCCAGGCACAGTGCTTCCGGGAAACTATGGACCTACCAACGCCAGGGTGAGGTGCCACCTAGGTGAGAGCAGGGTGCAAGGCCTTGGGGGGGGGGGGGGGAGTGGAGAGGGAAGCGTTAATCAAGGGAGCAGACTATAAAGAGGGCGAGTACTCCCTGCAAGCGTCACTCAGCCATACTCAACTGCCCACACAACCGTCTTCTGTGAGCAGCTTTGGCAGTGGGCATCCTCCCATAGTGTGATGATTCTCTCCCTTCATGGTGAGGAGTAGAGGACAGAGGCCAGACACTGTAAGGTTTTTCTAGCAGCCTGCCTGTCATAATATTCTACCAGGATATCGAGCTTTTAATACCGTCTTGACAAAAAATCATGGCCAAAATATCAACCACCACAATATTAAGCAGGTTAAGGATATTTGGTAAGAAAAGATTTGAGAATCTTAATGCATCCTATATGTCCCATGTGATATTTACCTTCAAGGGACAAACATGTGGCATTAGGAATAGCTAATCTATACTTATCTACATACAGTAACCCGACAATATTGTGTTAGTCAATATTTAGGCCACAATATTTTAGCAGCCAACAATTTTCTCCGCAGTATTCTGATATACAACTGCCGCAAATGCTGCTGGACAAAATACAGTTGCAGCAGGTCCATGGGGCTGAGAGGCCACACCGCCCACCTTTTGCCCCTCACTAACTGTGTCTGTCAGACTGAACAAAGGTCAGCCTGACGGACACTGTTCATTTTCAGGTCAGGCAGCCAGGAGCCAGACATGTGCTAAATGTGGAGGCTCCTGGCTGCCTGAGCTGAATTTAGCTGAACTGAGGAAGTCACACCTCATTGACGAGGAGTAGCGTCACTGATTGCCTCACACCAGGGCGCTTCAGTTTTAAGCCATGAAGCGCCTAGGGTCGAGTGTCAATCAGTGGCACTTCATCGCAATCTCACTGATCCCATCCCACTCTGTAATGACATTGGGACTGCCGTCTTCCTTATTGGTTGCCCTTAGGTCAGCCACCTTAGGTCAGCCAGTGAGGGAAGGTCCTCCGAGGAAGGGCTGCAGGTAATTGTGTTTTTTGTTTTTTTTTAAATGTTGGTACGTGCGTGAGTGTATGTATGAATGTTTGTTAATGAGTGTTGTAAATGGATGTGTTTGTGTGGGTGTGTGCGCGTGTGTGAATGCATGGCTGTCAGTGTGTATGCGTGTGTGTGGCGTCCACCCCCTCCTACCTAAACTTACCGGCCGCCACAGACAAACTATACACGCAGTGTGACATACCCCCAGCACCACGAGCTTCCTCTACAAGTGCTAGTCAGTCTGAGCATTTTGCTAGCAGTAGGGCAAGGGGGAAACCCATATCCACCCTTCATGTTCAAACCAGCCATTCTCCCTTCCTCCTCTGCCATCTTTCTCTCTCCTCACTCTCTGTCCTCTCTCTCACCTGAAACCACCCTCCCACCCCTGTGTCTGTTGTAATTACCCTGGGAAGCTGGACAAAGTGTCAAAGGCGACACCAGAGGCTCCCTGCCCTAAATCAGCCACCAAAGACTCCAGCCCACTGGGGAAATGCCTGATAAAAAATGGCAGTCCAGGCCTTGCTAGCAGTAATGTCAGCACCTTTTGACTCCAGTATTGTATTGCATTCATTATATTACTTTATACTGTATCATTTGTATGTGCCTCATACCACTGACAAGGCCCCAAATTGTTTCTGAGTTGGCCAGCAAGAGGTTACTCCATCTGTTTTGCTTGTTTGGTAGTGTTGCTCTGTTGTGTTGCCTATTTAAGAAGTTATGGTGCTGAGAGGCTCGCTCCAAGCTTCCTCCTGGCAGGGCCTTGGTAGTGTTTTAGGACCATCTGCAATGTATTCTCCTCAACAATGTCCTCTTGGTGCTATATGAACTTAGCAATGTGTCCCTCATCCAGAAGTGTCATGTTACAGAGGCATATTACCTTCTCAGTATGAGATAACCCCAGCCCTGTCAGTAATATAGAGGTTATATCATTCCAGAAATGCCATGACGGGGCTAGAAACATCCTAAGCGGTGCCCTCCTCAAGCAGTGTCATGTGAATGTGAGGTGTCTATCAGTGATGTCACTGCGACCGTGGGCAACAGTGCCCTCACTCTGAGCTGTCACCACAGGTGCCCTCCCTGAGCTCCATCATCGGTTCTGTCGGTAAGAGTTTGTTCACAGTTTGACCTTCCTTCAGCAGTGCCTGCTGTGTGAGATTCCACCAACGGTGCCCCTAGGTAACCTTCTTCTTACAATGCCCTCAGCGTAAGCTTCCTCCAAGCGGGCCCTCAGTGAACAACTTTTAAAAATGGCCTCCTTGTGAGTTTCCTCTAGCACTGTTAGTGTGCCTTGAAGTGTAATCCAAATCTGGTTGGGTAACTGACAGAACCTTTTACTGATAGCATTATGCAAACTGACGTCCTCGAAATGTGAGCTCAAGCTTGGTTATGTATATTACTGATTACGAGCACTTGTATCTTTTCTATATTTATTAGGAGAACGATTTTCAACTCTTATTTTTAGATTTAAGATGTTAGAATATCACAAATGCCTCTGGCAACAAACTTAATTGCACAGTAGTTTGACTGGATGTTGCATTGGTATTTTATTAATTCTTAAAGTCATGGTGTTTTTGGAGGTTTTCCGTGCAGGGATGGCCATCTTGGTTACCAATCAGTCAACAATTATCAGAGGAGGACGACCACACTTGCCAAACCTACTGAGAGAAGAGGAGATCTATAGATTGTTTGAATCATATGAGTAACAACATTACCTGGTAATGTTATTTCCCATGCTGCAACGCACACTTTTAATTAACCAGTAGTAATGCTACTTTTAATCTCTGCCCATTTAGGCCATGACTGCAGGGTTCACAGTGCAGGAATGCTGAAATTAGTACCCAGAATCCATACATGCTGACATTTTAGAAGGGGAAAGTGGGAGATAAAAAAAAAAATCTGGACAATGTATTCATCCCATTGATTTCTATTGAAGTTGGGGCAATTTCAGGAGGGAGACACCCAAAATAATGCCGTATTTAGATTGAAAAAATCGAGTCTCCTGCTTGAGTCATGTCTATTGACGTGTGTGAGAAACCCCGATTACAACTATTACTTTCATCCAAACACCGTACAATAGCAAGATTTTATCCGATAAACTAAGGAATAATGATGACCAGTTAGAAGCACTTGGTCCAAATCCGCATGGGCATCCCTGATTCCATGATTGTTGGGTCCTTGGCAGTCCAGGTTGTGTTAATGTACATGTTTGTGGGAAGGGGGATATAATTGCCTTACCAGTACACAAGCTCTGTGGCTGTGGAAGCTCATTCCTTTCCTAAATAAGAGTGCTAAGTGCAATTCTATATATCAGTCATCAATTGCTCTCAGGTAGATGATTCCAGCTCATGGTATCTGACAGTGGCGGTGCGTCCATTAGGGCGCTGGGGCATTGACCCACAAGCCGCCGCGCCCGCAGCACCCTCGGCGGCTCTGAACTGACAATGCATGTCAGTCAGCATGGTGCCGGACCGCCCACCCCCTTCGGGTGGGCGGTCCGGCATCATGCTGACTGACATGTATTGTCAGACCAAGGGGTGGCGCAGAGCGCACAGCAGGCAGCAGCACAAGTGCGCATGTTGGGTTTTGGTCGGAAAATGTTTCCAACCTGCCCAGTCATGAGCACAAGTGTTAGCTGTGGCTGGCGGCTGCGCATTAGGAGAGCGAGGGTTGCTCAATGTCACAACCCTCGGTCTCCTAATGGGCGGCAGGGTGGCGAGTATCCCTGCTAAGCCAATCCTGGTGCTGCTGGAACAGCGCCAGGATTGGCTGAGAGGGGTTGCCAGTGACACGGTTGTTCCTGTTAAAGAGCGCCAACGCTGGACCCCGGTGGCCCAGCCCAGGAGCAGAGGCGGTGGACCCGGTCAGGTAAGTTTTTATCCCTGGGGCCCCAACGCCGCGCGACCCCCTCCTCCCCCCCGCGAGTATTGCGAGCCGCGACTGAATGAGTTTACTAACCCTCATAGGGGTCATGCTGCTCCGAGCTCTTGGCAGTTCTTGCAAAGGAAAACGTCTACATCGGGAATGAAGGTATGTAACAACACCCAGGGAAAGGCAACTAGAGGAGCTGTACTAGTAGTTGCTTGGGTCTCTGAAGTGTGTGTGAGGCAGCACAGGGTGTTGATCGGATTTGTCGTTTGACTTTGCTCGCTGTTTCTTTAATCTCATTTTTGGCGGCACAATCCCACTGCCTTTTCTCTGTGCCTCCTGAACTGCCAGGGGTTACAGCGTTGTCTGTTTTTAGGTCTCGCTGAAGCAATGCGTAAGCATTGTTCGGCGAGATTCTAGTAAGGCTTCCGAAAAGTATCCCCAAGCTGCGGATTAGACACAGTTCAGGTGAGCCAGGCGCGTGCACATCAAAGACCATTGGCCTCGGCATCAGACTTCAAAGGAATGTGCTCTCCCGCCCCCCACCGCTTCAGACTTCAAAGGAATGCGCTCCCCCGCCCCCGCTTAAGACTTCAAAGGAATGCGCTCCCCCGCCCCCGCCACAGCAATGCCGAGAGCTAGTTGCTTTATTGCTCTCACTTGAGGCTTTGTTCTGGCAAGTTTAAAACGTCATTAAGAAAATACAATACATTTACTCCATTTGCGTCCCGTCCATGTTATAACTAAATGTTCTCCGCAGCCATATGCAAATCTGTACTGGTCCTGCTTCGGTATGAACAGCATAACATGAATTGTCAGGCCATGCCCACCCTGAGCTAGAAAACACCCATAGAAGGCTAATTTCACCCTCACTGGGCCACCTTAGTGAGTTAATGTAACATCTTAGTCACTCCTTCCTCTCTTCATGCTCTCTCATTTGTTCTCACATCCTTTCTCTCTCTCCCTCCCCTCCCCTTCCTCCCTCTCACCCTCACCCATCCTCTCACTCACCCACCCTCACCCTCACACCCCCTCACACCCTCACACACCCCCTCACCCTCACACCCCCTCACCATCACCCCCTCACACCCTCACAACCCCTCACCCCCACACCCCTCACCCTTACATCCCCCCACCCTCACACACCCTCACTCTCACACCCGCTCACTCTCACACCCCCTCTTCATCACACCCCCTCACCTTCACACACCCTCTCACCCTCACTCACCCTCACACACTCTCTCACCCTCACACACCCTCTCACCCTCACACCCCCTTACCCTCACAACCCCTCACCCTCACATCCTCTCACCCTCACATCCCCTCACACCCCCTCACCCTCACCCCCACACCCCCTCACCCTCATACACACGCTCACCCTCACACACACCCTCACCCACCCTCTCACCCTCACATACCCTCTCACCCTCACACACCCTTCACCCTCACACACCCTCTCACCCTCACACACCCTCTCACCCACCCTCACCCTCACACCCCCTTGCCCTCACACACTCTCACCCTCACGCCCCTCACACACCCTCACCCTCACACCCCCTCTCACCCTCACACACCCTCTCACCCTCACACACCCTCTCACCCACCCTCACCCTCACACCCCCTTGCCCTCACACACTCTCACCCTCACGCCCCTCACACACCCTCACCCTCACACCCCCTCTCACCCTCACACACCCTCTCACCCTCACACACCCTCTCACCCCACACCCCTTTACCATCACACCCCCTCACCCTCACATCCCCTCACCCTCACATCCCCTCACCCTCACATCCCCTCACCCTCCCTCACACCCTCACACTCCCTGACCCTCACACCCTCTCACCCTCACACCCCTCACCCTCACCATCACTCACTCTCTCACCCACCCTCTCACCCTCACACACCCTCTCACCCTCACACCCCCTCACCCTCACACCCACTCACCCCCTCACACACCCCTCACCCTCACACACCCTCTCACCCTCACACCCCCTCACACCCGCTCACCCTCACACACCCTCACCCTCACACACCCCCACTCTCATACCCCCTCACCCTCACACACCCTCACTCACCCTCACACACCCTCTCACACACCCTCACACCCCTCACCCTCACCCTCAGATACCCTCACCCTCACACACCCTCACCCTCACACCCCCTCACCCTCACACCCTCACACACCCTCACCCTCACCCCGTCACCCTCACCCCCGTCACTCTCACACACCCTCACCCTCACAACCCCACACCCTCATATCACCACACCCTCCCCGTCACCCACCCTCACACACCCTCACACCCCCTCACCCTCACACACCCACTCACCCTCACACCTCCTCACCCTCACATCCCTCTCATCCTCACACACCCTCACTCACCCTCACCCCCTCATCATCACACACCCTCACTCACCCTCACACCCTCTCACTCTCACTCACCCTCACACCATCACCCCCTCACCCTCACACACCCTCACACCCCCTCACCCTCCCTCACACCCTCTCACCCTTCACTCACCCTCACACCCTCTCACTCACCCTCACACCCTCACACACCTCACACACCTTCACTCACCCTCACAAACCCTCACCCTCACACCCTCTCACCCTCACACCCCTCACCCTCACACACCCTCACCCTCACACTCTCACACCCCCTCACCCTCACACCCTCCCACCCCCTCACCCTCACACCCCCTCACCCTCACACCCCCTCACCCTCACTCACCGTCACCAGCATAGCACAACAAAACATAGCATAACAAAACACAGCATAGCATAGCAAAACAAAACATAGCATAACAAAACATAGCATAGCAAAACAAAACAGCATCACAAAATAAAGCATAACAAAACATAGCATAGTATAACAAAACACAGCAAAACATAGCAGAACAAAACATAGCATAACATAACAAAACATAGCATAACATAACAAAACAAAGCATAGCATAGC
Organism: Lissotriton vulgaris; assembly: GCF_964263255.1. Lineage (NCBI taxonomy): Eukaryota > Metazoa > Chordata > Amphibia > Caudata > Salamandridae > Lissotriton > Lissotriton vulgaris. Next base: position 1,381,538,787 of record NC_141695.1, read on the forward strand.
ATAACAAAACATAGCAAAACACAACAAAACATAGCATAGCATAACAAAACAAAGCATAGCATAGCATAACAAAACATAGCAAAACATAGCATAGCATAACAAAACACAACAAAACATAGCATATATATCAAAACATAGCATAGCAAAGCATAGCTAGAAAACACCCATAGAAGGCTAATTTCACCCTCACTGGGCCACCTTAGTGAGTTAATGTAACATCTTAGTCACTCCTCCCTCTCTTCATGCTCTCTCATTTGTTCTCACATCCTTTCTCTCTCTTCCTCCCCTCCCCTTCCTCCCTCTCACCCTCACCCATCCTCTCACTCACCCTCACCCACCCTCACCCTCAACCTCACACCCCCTCACACCCTCACACACCCCCTCACCCTCACACCCCCTCACCCTCACCCCCTCACACCCCCACAACCCCTCACCCCCACACCCCTCACCCTTACACCCCCCCACCCTCACTCTCACACCCCCTCACTCTCACACCCCCTCACTCTCACACCCCCTCTTCATCACACACCCTCACCTTCACACACCCTCTCACCCTCACTCACCCTCTCACCCTCACTCACCCTCACACACTCTCTCACCCTCACACACCCTCTCACCCTCACACCCCCTTACCCTCACACCCCCTCACCCTCACATCCTCTCACCCTCACATCCCTTCACACCCCCTCACCCTCACACCCCCTCACCCTCATACACACCCTCACCCTCACACCCCCCCTCACCCACCCTCTCACCCTCACATACCCTCTCACCCTCACACACCCCTTCACCCTCACACACCCTCTCACCCTCACACACCTAATTACCCACCCTCACCCTCACACCCCGTGCCCTCACACACTCTCACCCTCACGCCCCTCACACACCCTCACCCTCACACCCCCTCTCACCCTCACACACCCTCACACACCCTCTCACCCCCACACCCCTTTACCATCACACCCCTCACCCTCACATCCCCTCACCCTCACATCCCCTCACCCTCACATCCCCTCTCCCTCCCTCACACCCCCTGACCCTCACACCCTCTCACCCTCACACCCCTCACCCTCACCATCACTCACTCTCTCACCCACCCTCTCAACCTCACACACCCTCTCACCCTCACACACACTTTCACCCTCACACACCCTCTCACCCTCACACACCCTCTCACCCACCCTCACACCCCCTCACCCTCACACCCACTCACACACCCCTCACCCTCACACACCCTCTCACCCTCACACCCCCCTCACCCTCACACCCCCTCACCCTGACACCCTCTCACCCTCACACCACCTCATCCTCACCCCCCCCACTCTCACACCCCTCACCCTCACACACCCTCACACTCACTCACCCTCACACACCCTCTCACCCTCACACACCCTCTCACCCTCACACCCCTCACCCTCACACACCCTCACCCTCAGATACCCTCACCCTCACACACCCTCACACCCCCTCACCCTAACACCCTCACACCCCCTCACCCTCACCCCGTCACCCTCACCCCATCACCCTCACAACCCCTCACCCTCACAACCCCACACCCTCACAACACCACACCCTCACAACACCACCCCCCCCCCTCACACACCCTCACACCCCTCACACCCACTCACCCTCACACCTCCTCACCCTCACATCCCTCTCATCCTCACACACCCTCATTCACCCTCACCCCCTCATCATCACACACCCTCACTCACCCTCACACCCTCTCACTCACCCTCACACCATCACCCCCCTCACCCTCACACACCCTCACACCCCCTCACCCTCCCTCACACCCTCTCACCCTTCATTCACCCTCACACCCTCTCACTCACCCTCACACACCCTCACACACCTTCACTCACCCTCACAAACCCTCACCCTCACACCCCTCACCCTCACACACCCTCCCCCTCACACTCTCACACCCCCTCACCCTCACACCCTCCCACCCCCTCACCCTCACACCCCCTCACCCTCACACCCCCTCACCCACACTCACCCTCACCAGCATAGCACAACAAAACAAAGCATAACAAAACACAGCATAGCATAGCATAACAAAAAAGCATATGATAGCAAAACATAGCATTGCATAACAAAACAAAGCATAGGATAGCAAAGCAAAACATAGCATAACAAAACATAGCATGGCAAAACAAAACAGCATAACAAAACAAAGCATAACAAAACATAGCATAGTATAACAAAACACAGCAAAACATAGCAGAACAAAACATAGCATAACATAACAAAACATAGCAAAACAAAGCATAGCATAGCATAGCATAACAAAACATAGCAAAACACAACAAAACATAGCATAGCATAACAAAACACAACAAAACATAGCATACATATCAAAACATAGCATAGCAAAGCATATCAAAACATAGCATAACAAAACACTACATAGCATAGCATAACAAATCAAAGCTTAGCATAACATAACAAAACAAAGCTTAGCATAGCATAACAAAGCATGGCATAGCATAACAAAAGACAGCATAACAAAACATAGCATAACAAAACATAGCATAGCAAAACAAAGCATAGCATAATAAAACACAACAAAACAGCATAGCATAACAAAGCATAGCATAGCATAACAAAACATAGCATAGCAACACACAACAAAATATAGCATAACACAACAAAGCATAGGATAGAAAAACTAAACATAGCATAGCATAACAAAACAAAGCATAGGATACAAAACAAAACACAGCATAGCATAACAAAACATAGCATAACATAACAAAACATAGCATAAAAAACAGAACAACACATAGCATAACAAAACATAGCAAAACACAACAAAACATAGCATAGCTTAACAAAACAACAAAACAGAGCATAGCATAACAAAACATAGCATAGCAAAACAAAGAATAGCATAGCAAAACACAACAAAACATAGCATAGCATAACAACGCATAGCATAGCAAAATATAGCATAGCATAACAAAACATAGCATTGCATAACAAAACACAGCATAGCATAACATAACAAATCAAAGTACAGGATAGCAAAACATAGCATAACATACCAAAACACAGCATAGCATAACATAACAAATCAAATCATATAATAGCAAAACATAGCATAGCATAACAAAACAAACATAGGATAGCAAGACAAAACATAGCATAGCATACAGCATCATTCAGCACCACGCATCACAACATCACTATGAGCTACCACAGCATCACTGATTGCCACAGCATCACTCGTTCACCATTACAACATCACTCAGTGCCACCACAGCATCAATCTGTGCAACCATTCAACAACACCTGGTTCAAATATGTTCTCTCAATGTTTCAAGCTTTATTTCAAATGTAACAAAATGTTAAGTTAACATCCTCAGGATCGGTTTGTGGAATAGTATGCCCACCTCTAGATCGAGGCAACGCCTGAATAGCCGTAATGGCACAGAGCATTGAGGGGATCAAGCGAGGGGAAAAAGATGCAAGAATCAGGGAAGGAAAGGAAGGGGACATCAGGGAGGGAGATCTGTAAGACACAAGCAGATAACACGCATAAGACTATGTTTACAATAATCAGAACTAACAGTGGTATGCAACTACCTTATAATTGTATACCTGTAAAGGAAAATATAACTCTTCTAGATGTGTAGAGGTGTCTGGTAGCGTAGAAATTGTTGCGGTGTAACTATAACAATACAAAAGCAAGTAACAGTACTATAACAATGATTTCATACTTTTCCGCGTCTCTCTATACATATAGCACCTATATAAGAACCTACCTAAGTATACCTCTAACAGTGCATCACAGGGGAAGAGTGTAACCATACACCTCTAGAATACCCCTGTTAAGTGGAAGAGGTAAATACAATAGTTAGCACCTATACACAATGAAATACACGCTGCCACTTGTAGTAATATCCATTTCAATGCAAAAGAAACATGCGAAGACCCTTCGTAATTCAGTTCAATTACTAGCCCAAATGATGCCTCTTAAATGGGTTCAAGGGTATAATCCAAAGTATGGGAGGGGAAATGATCACCACAGTTTATGAGTGCCCTGCCCACCTAAAAACCCAGCTAGGGTAAACTCCGTTGGCCGATAATACCAACCGGGCCAATTCCAAAGTTACAAACGGACACAAAACCTACTCACGGTAACCGCCGTTACCGAGTAGGCTGAAACGAACACCCAACAAAGAACTCAGCGATCCCGCTGTATTGTGCTGTGGTGCCAGGCACCCTTACCGCACCAACTCTCAGAGGTCTCCAAAACGCCGTGACAAATACTCCGGAAGAATTCCCGACACCGCCATCAGCCGCCGACTGTCTTTCATACGTTCTCGCGCTATCGCGTAGTACCGCAAAGGATCATGGGAACGGTAGTTTCTGGCCCAGGGCATGCCGGGAATAGTAGTTCCGTCGGATCGCGATCGTGACAGAACATCCCCCCTTTCAACAGAGGAGATCAAGGACCAGGTTTAGAGGGGCATCTCCTATGGAAGACAGAGACCAAAACCGGGGCATGAATCCCCAGAGCAGGTTCCCACGAGTTTTCTTCGGGCCCATACCCCTTCCATGACACCAGATACCACAATTTACTCCTCCGAAGCTTGGAATCCAATATTCGTCTCACCTCGTATTCCAGTTCTCCCTGTACCAACAGAGGAGGTGGACGATGCTGGCCCTTCGAGCGTGAAGGTTTCAACAATGAGACATGAAACACCGGATGAATGCGTAAATGGGAAGGGAGCTTCAACTTCACCGCAACCGGGTTCACACGTTTCAACACAGTATAAGGCCCAATGTACCGAGGGTTGAAAACACTGTGTTTCCTGAAGCGTAGATTCCTCGTGGATAACCACACCTCATCACCCTTGCAGTACAACGGACCTTGTCTCCGATGCTTATCAGCAGCAGCCTTGTACCTGAGTTTCACTGCCTGCAACTGATCCTGCGCTTTAGACAACGTTTCCTTGATGTGTTCTACTCTTTGAGCCACCTCCGGAAGGAGAGACTCAGCTTTCAGGTGAGCAAAGGGAAGAAACCGAGGGTGTCTGCCGTACAAACAGTAAAAAGGTGTATTCTTGGTAGAGCTGTGAGTAGCATTGTTGTAAGCCACTTCTGCCAACCACAATTAGTCCACCCAGTTCTCCTTACTGTTATCCACATAGAACCTCAAATACTGCTTAAGAGTTTGATTCAACCGCTCAGTTTGGCCGTCTGTTTGCGGGTGAAAACTCGTGGAAAGGGCAGTGCCAATATGTAATGAAGAACACCATTTCTTCCAAAACTGGGCGGTGAACTGCGAGCCACGGTCTGAAACTATTACACTCGGCAATCCATGTAAGCGAACCACGTTGACCATGAGTAGAATAGCCAATTGACCCGCTGAAGGCACCTGCTTGCAGGCCACAAAATGCCCCATCTTAGACAGGTAGTCGACCACCACCATTATTGCCGTACATCCCCGGTCAGCAGGAAGACCCACAATGAAGTCCACCGAAATCTGATCCCAAGGAATCGAAGGAGTAGGGAGAGGCGGTAGGCGGACACCCATCGCCCTACATCAGGTCTCACAGAAGGCCACCAGAACTGTCACAGCACACATTCCAGGGTCTAGGCATACCCCAAGTGACCCGTACACGGTGACTCATGGCACCAAACGTAGACTTGTTTCCTCAAAGACAATGTAGGCACCAACAATCTGTCATTGAACATTGGCAGGCCCCCATGCAACTTCCATTCTGGGTGTCTACCAAGCCATGTCCTCCAAACGAAGGATTCCACACCCTTCTTGACATCCCTCAGGAATGTATCAGGCTGCATAGCACATACCACTCTGTCCGGTTCCACAATACTAGCCTTGTCCCTCTCCCCACACTGGGTGACCGTTGACTGGCGTGTTAAGGCGTCCGCCTTCCGATTGTCCGCACCTGGGTGGAACGTGATGACAAAATTAAAGCCAGAGAAAAAGATCATCCACCTGAGCTGTCTAGGCGTGAGATGACGAGCGGCAGACATAAACTGTAAATTCCGATGGTCAGAGTAGACCGTCACCACATGACGGGCTCCCATGAGGAAATGCCGCCATTCCTGAAACGAGTCCCGAATGGCCAGAAGCTCTTTCTCAGCAATGTGATAGTTTCTCTCGGCAGGATTCAGTTTACGTGACATATACGCCACCGGATGTAGCTGCCCCGTATCCGCATGGGGTTGAGACAGGATTGCCCCAATCGCCACATCCGAAGCATCCGCCTCCACAACATAAGGTCTATCGGATCCGGATGGGCCAATACCGGGGCTGACACAAAAGCATCTTTAAGAGCAGTAATAGCAGCTTGCTCGTCATCAGACCATACAAACACGCTCGCTTTCCTCAACAGCTGAGTGATAGGCGCCACCAACCGAGAGAATTGATTGATGAAACGCCTATAAAAATTGGCAAATCCAATGAAACATTGTACATCACGGACATTACATGGAACAGGCCAATTCCGAACAGCCGCAACCTTCCTTTCCGCCATCTCTTGGCCATCTGGACTCAGCATTACCCCCAGAAATTCTACAGTACGAACATGAAAGTCACATTTACTGAGTTTGCAGTAAAGATTGTTTGCCTGCAAAATGGTGAGCACGTTTGCCACATGCTGACGGTGCAGATCCTCCGAGTCCGAGTAGACCAGGATATCGTCTATGTAGACAATCACATACCGGTCCAATATTTCACAAAAAACATCATTAAGGAAGAATTGAAAGGCCGCTGGGGCGTTACAGAGTCCGAAGGGCATCACCCTATACTCGAATAGCCCATAGCGAGTCTTGAATGCGGTCTTCCATTCATCCCCGCTACGCATGCGAACCAAATGATAGGCCCCTTTTAGATCAAGTTTTGTGAACACTGTAGCTTTTTTTACTTGCTCAAACAAAACACTGATCAAGGGTACAGGATACCTATTTTTCACAGTGATGGCATTTAATGCCCTATAGTCCACACATGCGCGTAGCTCGCCATTAGCTTTCGGGATGAAGAAAAGTGGCGAGGCTGCTGGAGATTTCGATGGACGTATGAAACCCAGCCCCAATAGTTTGTCCAAATACTCACGAAGGTGTAAGTTCTCAAGCTCCGTGAGAGCATAAATCCGCCCACAAGTTACTGCAGCTCCCGGGACCAGATCGATCTGGCAGTCATACTGCCTATAGGGGGGGAGCTCCTCAGCCTGTGCCTCATTAACCGCATGCGCGCTAGCGGGTTTTCCCGCTGTGCGCTGAGATTTGAAAATCGCGCGGTTTGTGACAAAGCCAGCTCGTCATCCGCGTAGCGCAGGTAACGCCCATGACGAGCTGGATTTGTCATCCGCAGCGAAGGGGTTAAACACTTTGCCAAAGAACTGATACACCGCAGAAAGTTGAACACATTTTTCAGCTGCCGTGGCAATACAAGACCCACCAGACAAGGCTTGAGCGGGTTTCATAGCTCCCTTATGACAATGATTCAAGCAATACTCTGAACCCATATGAACGGTTCTGGTGTCCCAATTTATACTCGGGTTGTGTTTTTCCAGTCAAGGTAAGCCAAAGATTATACCATATTGAGGAGCCCTGATAACACTAAATGCAAGAAACTCCGAGTGCGTGTCCCCCAATAACACCTCAATTTCTTCTGTGTCATAGCTAATGGGACCCATACTAAGCTTCCCCCCATCCACAGCATACACGTCTTCAGGCCTCTCTTTCTGCACTAGAGTTACTCCCATGCGTTGGGCTTCCTGTATATCAGTGAACATACCAGTTGCCCCTGAGTCCACCATAGCTGAAGTGACTACAGATTCACTGGCCAGCAGTAACATAATGGACACAAACAGATGATTTGTTACCCTATTCATTCCACCACTTAAAGAAGGGACATGCATAGGACTCCAAGAAACCCCTTCCTGTTTCCCAGAGTCAATCAGTTTTCCGTCACCTTTTCTGTATCAGCGGAAGCCACTTGGTTACCTCGAAAACGGTTGGCTTTTGGCTTTGATGGGCACTCTCTCACAAAAATGGCCCTTTTTGCCACAATATAAACAAAGGCCTTGTTTTCTCCTAGATTCTCTCTCAGCCGGTGTCAAAGCAGTCCTCACTGCTCCTATCTCCATAGGTTCAGAAGAGGAGGCTGATTCCCTTCCTTGGTAACATGTGTCTCAACCACTGGTTTCTTACGGGTTTCGCCTTTCCTCTCGCCCAGACGATGATCTAACCTTAAGGCTAAGTTGATCAAACCATCACAAGTAGTGGGTTGAGGATCTATTTGCGCTATGACATCCTTAAGTTCGTCATTCAACCCTTGATGAAACAATGACGCCTGTTTGTTCTCTGGCCAGGTGGTTTCTGCCACTAAACGCCAAAAGGCGTTCAAGTATACAACGAGGTCCCCTTTACCCTGTCGTAACCCCAACAATTCCCTATCTGCTGTGTAGGAATCAGCCCTTCTATCAAATACTCTAAGAAATTCAGTTTGGAAGGCTTCCCAATCGTGCAATAAAGGATTATTGCGATGAACCAACGGGACAGCCCATTGTGCAGCGTTGCCCGCTAAATATGAGATCAGAAAGGCCACCTTAGCCTGATTGGTAGGGAATGCTTTAGGTTTGCAGGAAAAATGTAGAGCTATCTGAGTGAGGAACACTTGAACCTTGTCTGATTCCCCATGACATCGTTCTGGTGACGCCAATGGAATAGACACAGACATCTCTAGTACCACCGGCTGCGGTGGAGGAGCAGCCCCCGCATCAAATGGATTGCGCTGAATGCCATCCAATCGGGCCCTCAGGTCCGCAGTCTCCAACCGAGACACGGAGACTTCCAACTGTAAGCTACCCAGAGCCTCTATCACATCTTCTAATGTGGCCATACTTGCACAACCTGACCAGGAGGACTATTATTTGTAGGTCGGGAATTCTGTTAAGTTAACGTCCTCAGGATCGGTTTGTGGAATAGTATGCCCACCTCTAGATCGAGTCAACGCCTGAATAGCCGTAATGGCACAGAGCATTGAGAGAATCAAGCGAGGGGAAAAAGATGCAAGAATCAGGGAAGGAAAGGAAGGGGACAGCAGGGAGGGAGATCTGTAAGACACAAGCAGATAACACGCATAAGACTATGTTTACAATAATCAGAACTGACAGTGGTATGCAACTACCTTATAATTGTATACCTGTAAAGGAAAATATAACTCTTCTAGATGTGTAGAGGTGTCTGGTAGCGTAGAAATTGTTGCGGTGTAACTATAACAATACAAAAGCAAGTAACAGTACTATAACAATGATTTCATACTTTTCAGCGTCTCTCTATACATATAGCACCTGTAGAAGAACCTACCTAAGTATACCTCTAACAGTGCATCACAGGGGAAGAGTGTAACCATACACCTCTAGAATACCCCTGTTAAGTGGAAGAGGTAAATACAATAGTTAGCACCTATACACAATGAAATACACGCTGCCACTTGTAGTAATATCCATTTCAATGCAAAAGAAACATGCGAAGACCCTTCGTAATTCAGTTCAATTACTAGCCCAAATAATGCCTCTTAAATGGGTTCAAGGGCATAATCCAAAGTATGGGAGGGGAAATGATCACCACAGTTTATGTGCGCCCTGCACACCTAAAAACCCAGCTAGGGTAAACTCCGTTGGCCGACAATACCAACCGGGCCAATTACAAAGTTACAAACGGACACAAAACCTACTCACGGTAACCGCCGTTACCGAGTAGGCTGAAACAAACACCCAACAAAGAACTCAGCGATCCCGCTGGATTGCGCTGTGGTGCCAGGCACTCTTACCGCACCAACTCTCAAAAGTCTGCAAAACGCCGTGACAAATACTCCGGAAGAATTCCCGACACCACCATCAGCCGCCGACTGTCTTTCATACGTTCTCGCGCTATCGCGTAGTACCGCGAAGGATCATGGGAACGGTAGTTTCCGGCCCAGGGCATGCCGGGAATAGTAGTTCCGTCGGATCGCCATCGTGACACAAAAAGATGTTAATATTTCACTTCTGTTCTTGGAATTTCGTCACAATAAAATACACTGAACATAATGTTCACAAAAGTTATTTACAAAAGTTTAAGCTATTGCCATTATAAATTACAATAACTTTTATTTAAGTATTAAATATTTTGAAAAAATTAAAAGCCATTGTTATTTGTAATATCAATACATGTAAGTCACGTGAATACAACACATATTGCATTCCAAATGCTATAGGTGTCACATTTGCAAAAGTTATAACTATTGGCATTATAAATGACAAAGCTATTAATTTAGCTATTTTTAAAAACAAAACATAAATAAACAATTTGTCATTTACAATACCAATAGCTCAAACTTTCCTAATGCGAGACCTATTGCATTGCAAATGCTTGTTTAATAAGTGGCAATGGGTGTTTCTTTAGGTGTAATCCCTCAAGTGGTTTTCAGGTGTTTGGGCAGGGCTGTTGCACATTGAACCTGCTGGCTACTTCTAATATGGGGTGTGCTGCTGCAGCCATTCCTGTGTTATGTGCAGTGGTTGAACTAAGTTCTTGTCTCTTGAAAATGTACTAGTGACTTGAAGTAGAGCTTGCACTGCACTTGCCGCTGTTAGGATGCATGCCAGAGGGAGAAAGCAAGGGAGAGATTTAAATCAGAGACTAGGAGATAGAGAATCAAAGGGAACAGTCGGCAGGCTGTCTCTCTGGCTCAGGCCGCAGCATTCGTTGCTAGTACGTCATGCATTGATTTGAAAAGAGCTTCCTGGTCGGCTGTTCCCAAACAGATAACTTTCATAATTAGTGAGTTTGGTGACTGGCCCCTTGGCGATGCGCAGGTTTTGCGCCCCTCCTTACCAGACGATGCACCTTTCTTACTCCCATGGGACAGTCCTTACTCAGTGGGCTACATTAGCAGCTGACAATAAGCTCCGGGACCTAGCTAAGGACCATCCACTTGGTTTGCAGCTGATCCTGCATACTTCCCTCTCACAAGTTAGAATCCGAGGTTAATTAAATACAAGGTACACTAACCTCACAGTGGTTTTTCATGAAGACTTTCAGCTTTAGCTGCCAGATGAAGTGCAGAGACAACCCTATGTACTTGTAAGATGATTGAATACCTTGCTTGTTGCACACTACAGTAACTGTTGAACAATTTCAATTCTAACACATGGGGCAATTTTTCATGTTTAATATTTCAAGTCTGCACTTTCACACTGCTTTATAAATGCTCTTGCTTTCTCAAATTTACATTAAAAGGCACTATTTGTGCCCTCTTTTAAAAAATGTTCCTGTGGTGAGAGCCCCTCCGAACTCTGCTTATGCTCCTCGCGCAGGACACCAACAAGCTGGCGAGCAGGAAGTACCGTAGGGCAGGGAGGGGCTTTATGGGGAATCATAAAAACTAAGAAAGAACTTGTGTCCGTTCTCTTGCAAGGCTGCTGGCGGGATGGCAATGACTGGTGTAGTGTTGGTGTGTGGCTGGCCAATACAGGCCTGGCTAACGCCCAGTCGCGTGCGCAGGGGCAGGACGTGCAGCAAGCAGCGACTCAGGCTCACACACAATGCCAGTCGGAAGTGACGTGCACGAGCACACGCTTCCCTTTTATTTAGCCCCGCAGGCCACGCCTGGCCTGCGGATGTGGGGATGCATGTACGTGCATAAACTAGAATGTCTACAGCATTACATCCCTATCCAACTATGTAAACTTTGCACCATGTCCCAACTTTTGGCACAACAGGGTCTCTAGTTCAAAATATGACACTCTGTACTTGCGGGTCCCTTGGTGGTCGCTTCAGGGCCTCAGCTGACAGGCGTAGTCTTTTGATTTCTGGCTTGGAGGTGGATTGGGCGCAGGTTGTACTTTGGGGCGTTGCCTCGGCCCCGCTCCGAGGCGCGGGGCAGATTCCTGATAGGAGTTGACGTAGCTGGGGATCCGCACCCCGGCTCAGGCATCGCCTCCTGTGTCCCTGCCGGTGAATTGTTCTCGCTCTCCTGTGTCATAGCTGTAGACAGCTCGCTATCTCCACCGGTGGCCTCCAGATTTTGCCTTGGGCTAGGGGATATCACCTTGAACCAGGACGTGTTCCTCGATACTTCCTCTCCCTCTTTTCTTGCAGTCACCATGGTACCTTTCGTGGCTGTCACGGTCCACGGACCCGGTTCATAGTAGGTCTGAAACTTTCCCTCAGGGCGTCTGTTTCGTATGACCACTTGTGCTCCTGGGCACACACGCCGTGGTGTGGCTCTCCGACGCCGGCTCGCTCGCTGGTTGTTTTGTTGCCTCCGTTCCTGGGCGTCGTCCATGTTGCTCGCGCCCGGTACCGCTCCTGATACGGCGGGAAGGAGGTCTCTGCGTTGGCCTTGGAACATGAAAGCCCACGGGCTCCGCCGGGTGGTGCAATGAGGGGTTCCACGGTACTCCCGTAGGAAGTCATGTAGTCTCTGTTCAGGGTCGGCTTGCTCGACCACCGCTATCCGGAACATCTTATTGAGTGTTCGCATAAATCGTTCTGCCTCCCCGTTGGCTTGTGGCCATTGAGGTGTGATGCGGAGGTGGGTGATGCCCCGGGCTTTTAAGAAAGTGGCAAACTCCGCTCCCTGGAACGGTGGTCCGTTATCGCTCCGTATTTCTTCGGGGTACCCGAACATAGAGAACATCTTTTCTAGCGCCGGCCCCCCGTGCGTGAAGGCCGTGGAGGTGACTATCTCGACTAGCGGGTACTTGGAATATGAATCGACGGCCACCAGCATGTGTCCTTCTCCCGGGAAGCTCCCGAAGTCTATACTGACTTTTGCCCACGGGGTCGTACAGGCCTCCTCTGTTATTATCGGGGCCGGTCGCTCGGGGTCACTCGTTAGCTGGCAGGACATGCAGTTCTTCAAATAATCCATCACCATTGTTTCGAGTTCAGGGAACTACACCTTCTCCCGCATGCGCGCTTTCATTTTCGTGGCTCCTTGGTGGCCACCATGAGCAAGTTGGGTGGCGCGGTATTTGAGGCTCTGTGGTATCACCAGGCGTGACCCCCTCAACAGCACACCTTCCTCCGTGGCGCTGAGTTCGTGTCGGACGTGCCAGATCTTCGTGAGTGCCTCTTTGTCTGCTGCATTCCAAGTGTTTGGTGGGTGTAAGTAGTTGGTCCAGGACCCTTCCTGGACGGCCTGTAGTGACCTCGTGTAGATGTTGTCCTCGGCGGCTGCTTCCTTGATTTCGTCAATCGTCATGCATTGAGGACAGGAGGTCAGGGCTACCCATTGGGCGTATTCCTCGCAGTCGTCATCCGTGGATACCGGTTCTTGTGGTAGTGGGTGACGCGACAAGTAGTCGGCCGGGTTTTTGGCCCCCGGTCTATATACCACCTTCATTCCGTACGACTGGAGTTGAATCACCCATCTTTCAATGCGTGGTGGTGGGTGCGGGGCTGTCCCTTTGAAGAGGGGTACCAACGGCTGGTGGTCTGTGACCATTACGAATGAGTGGCCATGTAGGTATAGGTGGAAGTGGCTGCAGGCCCATTTAATTGCTAGAGCTTCCCGCTCAATTTGGGCGTATCTGGTCTCAGTTGGGGTGAGGGCCTTGCTGGCAAAGGCTAGTGCTGTCCATTGGCCGGGCCCGTGCTCCTGGGTCAGGACCGCTCCCAAGCCCACCGGGCTGGCGTCCACGATCACCTCGGTGCGTTTTGCAGGGTCAAAGTATGACAGTGTTGCATTTTCCAGAAGAGCGTCCTTGATGCCCTGGAAAGCTTCATTCTCTTTTGGGCCCCATTGCCACGTGGCGTCGGTTTTGGTTAGTGCTCGGAGAGGTTCGCTTTGGGTGGCTAGGCCTGGTATGAACCGGCCACAGTAGGTCGCCATCACGAGGAAGCTTCTCACCTCTGTTGGTGACTTTGGCGCTGGGGCGTCTTTTATGGATCTGGACTTCCTCGGGTCAATCTGAATTCCTTCCTGGTTGAAAACATAACCAAAAAATTCAATGGAGGATTGAAAGAATTGGCATTTGTCCTTGTGGAGTGTCGCTCCATATGTGCTTAGTCTTTTCAGGATATCTCTGAGGTGTTTGTAGTGCTCCGACGCGGTGGCAGAGTGAATCAAAATGTCGTCACTGACATTAAGTACGCCCGGTAATCCAGATAGGAGTTCTCTGATCGTATTTTGGAATACCTCCGCCGTGGAGGAAATGCCAAAGTTAAGGCGTTTGTAGCGCCGGAGGCCAAGATGAGTGCTGAACGTAGTGATAAAAACGGCTTTCCTCGGCCAGGGGTAATTGATGATATCCAGCATTGAGATCGATTTTTGAGAACCATTTCGATCCGTTTACGTCGGCCACTATGTCGTCCATTGTGGGCGTTAGATGTCTTTCCCTCCTGATGGCCGTGTTTGGCAGCCGCATGTCAATACATAGGCGAACTTCGCCCGGTTGCTTGGGCTTTTCCACGATGACCATGGGTGAGACCCACGGGGTGGGTCCCGTCACCTTTTCGATAACACCAAGGTTCTCAAGTTTTTCAAGTTCCTTCTCCACCAGCGGGCGGAGGTGAAAAGGAATCCTGCGATGACGCAGTGCTGTGGGGGAAACAGATTTGTCGATGTGAAGTTTGATGGGTTCACACTTTATGCACCCTAATCCTCTGAATAAGTCAGGAAACCGCTCCAGCAATTCATCCACTTGGTGGGCACGTATGCGATTAGCAAATGCTATCAGTTTTAAGTCCTCTATGCCGTGTGGCTGCTTAGTAGGGTGTCAGTTTCCCGGTCGATGATGTGAACGGTTGCCATGATTTCCGACTCATCCACCCTGATAGGTATTACAATTTTCCCCTTGAGAGGTAGCGGAGTGTCTGCCCCATAAGCAAAGATTCTAGTTTTGGATCGAAGAACCTCGGGCCGCGGGCGTAGCTTGTTGAACTGTTGCAGTCCCATGACGTTAACGGTGGCGCCCGTATCAATGATAGCCTTCACTTCGTTTTGCCCCATTTGTACCACACACGTTGGTTGTGGTCGTCGTCTTTGCTTAAGTTCTCGGGCGAAAGAGATGACGTATGCCTCCTCATCTTCCGAGTCCGAATCATCGTAGATTGTGGGTAGGTGTCTTTCCGTTTTCTCCGGGGGTGGATCAGTCAGTGATAGCTGGCGGACAGCTTTGGTGGGTGTCCACGCCTTCTTAGTGTTCTTGGGCTGGTTCTTCCTGCGGCACACGGAAGCAAAATGGTTCGGGATCCCACAGTTCGCACATGTCTGTCCCTGGGCCGGGCAGTCCTTGGCCGCATGTGGTTCATGGCCACAGTACCCACACCGGGCTTGAGGTGAGTTTCTCCGGTATCCTTTCTGTGCCTGGCCACGTGGTCGGGGTTTCACGGTGTCTGCGCGTTCCACTTTGATGGCTTCCGTTTTGACGGGGGCTTTATGTAACGCCTGTTCCATGGCCGTCGCTCTGACGTCTGAGAGCTTGTGGTTTCTGGCCAGGATGAGGATGTCTTCTAGAGAAATTCCAGGTTTACGTAGGATATGTC
Source organism: Lissotriton vulgaris (assembly GCF_964263255.1). NCBI lineage: Eukaryota > Metazoa > Chordata > Amphibia > Caudata > Salamandridae > Lissotriton > Lissotriton vulgaris. Next base: position 1,381,554,309 of record NC_141695.1, read on the forward strand.
CTCTTAGCGTCTTGTCCCGACATCCCTGAATCAGTTGTCTTCTTATGGCCCTCGGTTGGTCCTCATCGGTGGAGCTGGCTAGCTCCCGGACGCGGGTGTGGAACTGGTCCATTGACTCTCCATCGCGTTGGCGTGCTTGCCCCAACTTGAACACCTCAAAGTCTACATTCAACTGTGGATCGAAATGTCCGTTGAGGGCGGCAACAGCCGCCGTGTAGCTGTCGGCCGCTCCTGTGTTAGGAAGGTGCTTAAACAGTTTAAAGATCTCATCCCCTGCGTAGTGGAGTAGTAACAACCTTTTCACAGCTTCATCCATTTCCCTCGTAACCACGAAGTAGTTCTCCAATCTCTCTAGCCAAATTTTCCAGCGTGGTGAGGCCATGGACGGGTCAATGGCCTCGCTGAAGGGTGGTAGCACTCCAGTTGCGGCGTGTTGGAATGGGATGTTAATGACGGGCGCTGGTGCATCGACGTCCCCCATTGCGCAAACCCTCTAGAGTGTGGAGAGAGTAGCGTAGTTCAATTGGTCCCTTCCCAGGCAGTGGTACCACGTGTGCCGTGGTTTGTGGGCTTTACCCTTCCTCCTTCCTTATGCAGCACCCTCGTGGCAGTAGCGCGATGTCTCTCACCTGCACCTCTTGACTTTTGGCCGGCCAATAGCAGGGGAGAATAGTGGCCCCTCCTGAACCACCTGTTAGTCAGCTCGTGCCCCAGCAGATGCCACTCCAGCAGTGGGTGAAAGCCTCCCAGGCCTCAGCAGGCCAAAATGCGCGTTGCACGCGAGATGCGTGACACTTGGCAGGGTGATTTTCCCGCCGCACACGCGAGATGCGTGTAAAATGGCCGGGTGCGGCAGGAACGCTGGCCACGCGGGATGCGTGGTAAACGGCACCTCGTTGCCGTTTTCGGGAAGGTGGTGCGGCAATGCCCAGCAGTGGTGTTCACGCTCACCACGGATCATCAGGCAGGAAGAGAGCGAGGCCCCAGCAGAGGGGCAGCAGAGAGGAGCGCGCTGGCTCCGACGAAGCAGAAGCAGCACCTAGGACATGCGCGGTAGGCACCGCGGGTGAGAGCAGATCGCTCCAATGGGTCTCAGGTGCGCGGGCGAGGGTTGGGCCCCCTCCGCTCGTCGCCAATGTAGTGTTGGTGTGTGGCTGGCCAAGTACAGGCCTGGCTAACGCCCAGTCGCGTGCGCAGGGGCAGGACGCGCAGCAAGCAGCGACTCAGTCTCACACACAATGCCAGTCGGAAGTGACGTGCACGAGCACACGCCTCCCTTTTATTTAGCCCCGCAGGCCACGCCTGGCCTGCGGATGTGGGGATGCGTGTATGTGCATAAACTAGAATGTCTACAGCATTACAACTGGGACGAAGGGCAATAAAGAGGTGTAAGATTACTTACTGCTGGCAATCTTCATTACCCGGAACCATAGTGTTCCTCTTGACAGTGCTAACCATATAAGGGAAAGGGGCTGTGACGAAAGACAGGTGAAGGGGCAATTTAGCAGATGACGCTTTCAACAATCTCCCAGGAAAGTAGACCTAATTAAAAGAAAGGGTCTCTCCATAATTTCAACTTACTCTCCTGCTGTCACCAGTGCTGTCGCTGTCAGAGTGTAAAACCTTGACTCTCACGGGTTGGAGGTTGAACAGCAGGGTTTGCAGGGTTAAGGTTGTTCAAAGGAGGTCACTCTTGTTATTTAAGCTTGTAAGAAACCATCAACTCTTTAGTTATTTGCTAGGCATTGAAAAAAATGGTAAATGGTGCAAGGATAAGGGTGTTGATCCAAGCTCTTGTGACCAGTTTCTTATTTCGGATTTTTTGCGTGATGGCTTTGTGCTGGGATTGTCAGCTCAGTGGTCGGCGATTAGAGGCTGTAGAGAGCCAGCTGGTACTGTTAAAATAAATAGCACTTTTCCTTTAGTTTTTAATCTCTTGAAGAGTTTTAGGTTAAAAAAAACCAGTGGTTCATTGTCCCTCAGTTACATGGGATTTGTCCATAGTGCGTAAGGGGTTACAGGAGAAACCGTTTGGCCCTTGAAGTCTGCAGATATGGCCTGGGTCTCTGCAAAGGTAGCTTTTCTTTTGGCAGTCACTTCTGCACAGAGGTTGGGGGACCTAGTGGCACGTGTTATCAGTTTTCCATACTTGAAGTTCTTTGTTGATAAAACCATTTTGACACCAGTCCCCACGTTCAACTTAAAGATACAGAAGCAGTTTCATTATTCACAAGAGATTGTGTTGTCAGTGGTACCAGATAATGTAGAAGGGGGCTTGCCTGGGTCCTTGGATGTCAAAAGCGCTTTAGTGGTTTATCTAACAAGAACAAGGCATTTCTACTTATCTCATACCATGGGGCAGCAAATACGGGTAAAAAGGTAGCCATGGCGACCTTGAGTAGAAGGATGAAGCAAGCCATGTCCCAGGCATACGTCTCTGCTGAGTGTAAGGTTCCTGAGGATCTCCGAGGGCAGGCTCCAAAGGCAGGGTCCCCGTCTCTGTAAGAAATTGGTCCACTCCCAATAGATGTGTGCCACATTATACATTGAATGTAAATGATGCTGACTGCTTACGTTTCTGCCACAGAAGTCGTCAGGCCTCAGTGAAGTAACCATGTTGTGTTTCTTTTCTGTATGAACTGTGTTCTGTTCATGGTCTAATAAAGACTTTTCTGAAAGCTTACCAGGGGTTTGGGGGGTTATGTGTATTCTGAATAGTTAAGAGAGGGCCAAGGAGCAAAGACGAGGAGGTAAGGAATCCATTACTTACTGGTAATCAGTTGTGCCTTCACCAACAAGGCTATGGAACCAATAAATGCAAAAACAGCAGTTGATGGACAGAATGCAGAACAATGTCATACATTCACCCCAGTACAGAGAACTGGGCCTAAATCCATAGTTTTTTTGCTCACCATGCCATTCCAGTTTGGACCCAGCCGTATGCAGATCAGTCTTGACCCTGTGCCTCATGGGAACAGTCCAGCCTGAACTGCCAAGCCAGGTCCTCCCTGGACTGTAAACAAGCATCCTAGAACCGGTTTCGTGGTTTCATCCCTCATCAGCCAGGACAGCTTAATTCCAGTGGCATGGGGCGCATGAGACCCACGTCTGGGCATAACCATCACACTCGGGGTAAAAAATGCAATGTCATACATTAACCCCAGGACAGAGATCTGGGCCTAAACCCATTGTTTTTTTGCTCACCATGCCGTTCCAGTTTGAACCCAGCCATATGCAAATCCCTTGCTCACTTTGCCACTGGATTCAAGCTAGTCTGGCTGATGAAAGTTGTTACCCAGAACCCGGTCCCAGGATGCTTGTTTCCGGTTCAGGGAAGACCTGGCTTGGCAGTTCGGGCTGGACTGTTCCCATAAAGCACAGGATCAAGGCTGGTTTGCATTTAGCTGGGTGGGAACTTAGGTGGCAAAGTGAGCTAAAGAATGATGATGGATTCAACCCAGATCTGTGACTGGGTGTGTGTCTGAAAAGTTTCAGCACTCCGTCCATCATCTCCTTGTGTTTGCTTTGGAACCAATAAACACACGCTAAACAAATATAATTCGAGAACTAGAGCAAGCTGTAAAAGATCTCGGTGTTACCTGCAGCCTCATGATCAACGATGACTCTGCTTTCCTGCATTCTGACGTGAATACGAGGATATAGTTAATTATACGTGAGTGGTGACGTCAAAATACTGTGCTGCCAGAACCAGCAAACCATGGGAAAGGCAGGGCATTGAGCAGAGCCCCCTCTGCTGCAGCAGCAATTACAAGAGTAGCATCTTTTGAGCTTTTCTAACCTCTGGTTCACCAGCACATTCACCTTCACTTGGTGGTGAGGAGCCGTTTGTAGTAGCAGGGTTATTCTCTGCACTGCTGGTGTTCACTGAAAGCGGCCATGCTTCTTTCTGAAGCTGAACACTCATTTAAACCCGCAGTGACTTTCAATAACCCGCTTAATATGCGGTATTAGCTTAGCGCTGTTCATTCATGCAGTCCTGAGTACATCTTTCTTCTCCATACCTGCAACAAGAGGAAGTAGCAGGAAACCAATGCTTTTAGTGCAAGGGTGATGGTTTGTATATGACCGTGTAGTATTATAAAGGATAAAATACTACCTATGGTAAGTTATAAGTATGTTGAATATCACCTTGAAGTTCTCTGACTTTATAAAGAAACTCTGCCTACAAAGTCATTCCTCTTTGCAGGGGCGGCTCCTCCGTTTGAGCGGAGGAGCGTCGCCCCTCTGGTTAAAATGCCCCAGAATTGAAAAATAGAATGGTAATACAATTGGTTTATTACCATTTTATTTTTCAATATAACCCTGTCCGGAGGGGGGGAGGGGCCGGCTGCTGAGTGACCGCAGCAGGGAGGAGGGTGGGCTGCCTCTGCACTTTTCAAAGTAAGCATGCCTTTTTAGCCGTCCGTCTGGCTACAGTCAGCCAGAGATGCACACTTTGAAATCTGGAACCCAGCTGTCTTAAGAGTACATGCAGGGCTCTGGTGTCCTTAGGAGCGGCGAGTGAGGCTGCTCCCTCCAATCCTGGCGCTGCTCTCATAGCATGAGAGAAGCGCCAGAATTGGTTAAGGCACTTCTCAAGGGCTCACACTGCAGGAGGAAGACATGCAGCAAGGAAGAGCTCGTAGTCGCACGTGTCGCAGGTAAGTGTTTTTTCTTTTTACCCACCACCCATTTTGCCACCCTACCACTCCCCATAGATGCCAGCCGTCACTTCCTCTTTCTAGTCACAGAGCTCTTTGGTGACTTGTAATGACCCCATAACCTATGGTTAGGGGTATGTTATGCAATATAGCGTAAATATTACTTTCACTGTAAGTACAAGTGTCAGCATTAGCTTAATATCTAGCTGCGCCGTCTCTCAGCATTTGAAGTTTCTGTTATTGTACCGAGTTTGTTATGTGTTCTCACAGCGCCAAGATTCTCTGCACACGTGCCCTAAATGTGTACAAATAACATTGTATCTGTATCCTTGTTCTTGTTGGTGTTATTATTGTTTGCATTTTCCTGTTGAAGGTGTGAAGGTCCCGGCAGGGTGTGAGCTGGTGGTCGGAGGGGAGCCGCAGTGCTGGTCGGAGGGACATTGCCTCTTGGTGGACGATTCGTTTCTGCACACAACATCCCATAACGGTACAGGAGACGGGCGCAAGCGGGGGCTGGCTGCGGAGCACCAGTAAGGATAGCACGGGTTACTGGGAAAACAGCAAGGAGAAGCAAAAGAGAGTGGGCAGCGGAAGGGGAGGGACCACTGGAGGAAGTAGCAGGAGAGTCACAACTTTGACGTCATAACAGGGGGAGCGTGAAACCAACCCAGCAGATAAACAGTGAGTGCAGCCGCTGCTTTTGGAAACTGTAGGGGCGCAAGAACCGCTATGGGAGTAAGCGAGAAGGGCAGGAATGTAAAACAAGCACTGGCGTTGCCAATAGGTCTCGCAGTAGGAAAGTTGGAGCTATTACAATTGCAAATAACAATGCCTTTTATTTTTATTTTGCATGTTAAAAACATAAAGGGCTTTGTCATTTACAAAAACCAATATCTCCAACTTTCCTACTGCGAGACCTATTGTGCACTGCACAGTGTGTGTGAAAGTGGCACTGCGTGGGTGTGAGTGGCTTTGAGTGAGTGTCGTTGCGTGGGTGAGTGGCGTTGCATGTGTGAGTGTTGTTGCATGGGTGAGTGGCGTTGCGTGTGTGAGTGGCGTTGCGTGTGTGATTGGCATTGCATGGGTGAGTGTGGCATTGCGTGTGTGAGAGTGGGCTTGCGTGGGTGTGAGTGGCGTTGTGTGTCTGAAAGTGGTGCTGTGTGGGTAAAAGTGGCACTGCGTGGGTGTGAGTGGCGTTGCGTGTGTGAGTGGTGTTGCATGTGTGAGTGGTGTTGCGTGTGTGAGTGGCGTTGCGTGTGTGAGTGGCGTTGCGTGCGTGATTGGCGTTGCGTGTGTGAGTGGCGTTGCGTGTGTGAGTGGCGTTGCATGTGTGAGTGGCGTTGCATGTGTGAGTGGCGTTGCATGTGTGAGTGGCGTTGCGTGGTTGAGTGGCGTTGTGTGGTTGAGTGGCGTTGCATGTGTGAGTGGCGTTGCATGTGTGAGTGGCGTTGCATGTGTGAGTGGCGTTGCGTGGTTGAGTGGCATTGCATGTGTGAGTGGCGTTGCATGTGTGAGTGGCGTTGCATGTGTGACTGGCGTTGATTGTGTGAGTGGTGTTGCGTGGTTGAGTGGCGTTGCGTTGTTGAGTGGCGTTGCGTGTTAGAGTGGCGTTGCGTGTGTGAGTGGCGTTGCGTGTGTGAGTGGCATTGCGTGTGTGAGTGGCATTGCGTGTGTGAGTGGCATTGCGTGTGTGAGTGGCATTGCGTGTGTGAGTGGCGTTGCATGTGTGAGTGGCGTTGCATGTGTGAGTGGCGTTGCATGTGTGAGTGGCGTTGCGTGGTTGAGTGGAGTTGCATGTGTGAGTTGCGTTGCGTGGTTGAGTGGCGTTGCATGGTTGAGTGATGCTGCATGTGTGAGTGGCATTGCATGTGTGAGTGGCGTTGCATGTGTGAGTGGCGTTGCATGTGTGAGTGGCGTTGCATGTGTGAGTGGTGTTGCGTGGTTGAGTGGCGTTGCGTTGTTGAGTGGCGTTGCGTGTTAGAGTGGCGTTGCGTGTGTGAGTGGCATTGCGTGTGTGATTTGCGTTGCATGTGTGAGTGGCGTTGCATGTGTGAGTGGCGTTGCGTGGTTGAGTGGAGTTGCATGTGTGAGTTGCGTTGCGTGGTTGAGTGGCGTTGCGTGGTTGAGTGGCGTTGGGTTGTTGAGTGGCGTTGCATTGTTGAGTGGCGTTGCATGGTTGAGTGGCGTTGCATGTGTGATTGGCGTTGCATGTGTGAGTGGCGTTGCATGTGTGAGTGGCGTTGCGTAGTTGAGTGGCGTTGCATGTGTGAGTGGCGTTGCATGTGTGAGTGGCGTTGCATGTGTGAGTGGCGTTGCGTGGTTGAGTGGCGTTGCATGTGTGAGTGGTGTTGCATGTGTGAGTGGCGTTGCATGTGTGAGTGGCGTTGCATGTGTGAGTGGCGTTGCATGTGTGAGTGGCGTTGCGTGGTTGAGTGGCGTTGCGTGGTTGCGTGGCGTTGCGTGGTTGAGTGGCGTTGCATGTGTCAGAGGCTAAATGTAGCACAGGGAGACCTCCAGCGGTAAGACAATCAAAACAACTTAGAAAACATTTCACAGTATGAAAAGATCAAACTCATGAACGAGCGTGATACACCTCAGCTAAAAATCATGATAAATAACAACACACATTAGAAGTGAAACTGCAAGTACAGAAGGACCAGCTTTGCTTGTTTAAAACTCAGAGGCAAAAGAAGAGGACATATGTACTTATGACATATGCTCTCCCACTTCAGGCAGATGAGTGTAATGTGTAAAGCGTCTTGTGGAGCAACCATGTCACATGAGCAGATCGTGGAGTCTGAGAATGGCAGCCGAAGCAAATACAAACAAGCAGCAATTGGCAAAAGAAGAGGACATATGTACTTATGACATATGCTCTCCCACTTCAGGCAGATGAGTGTAATGTGTAAAGCGTCTTGTGGAGCAACCATGTCACATGAGCAGATCGTGGAGTCTGAGAATGGCAGCCGGAGCAAATACAAACAAGCAGCAATTGGCAAAAGAAGAGGACATATGTACTTATGACATATGCTCTCCCACTTCAGGCAGATGAGTGTAATGTGTAAAGCGTCTTGTGGAGCAACCATGTCACATGAGCAGATCGTGGAGTCTGAGAATGGCAGCCGAAGCAAATACAAACAAGCAGCAATTGGCCACGGCCTGCCTGCGAGGCTCAAAGTGTTAGAAGGCAGGTCTTGGGCAGAGGCAGAGTACTGACTTAGGAATGACTGTGAGGCGCATTGGTGTGAAGCACATCAAAGGGCTTCTCCTCCCCTAATTAGGTGAGGAGAAGCCGTTTCGGGAAACTGAAAGTACGGCCGGTAGGGGAGGAGAAGCCCTTTGATGTGCTGGGCTGGCCCTGAATGCGCGTGCATGTTAATCACGTGGTTCACGTGAACTGCATGAAAACCGCGGGGCTGAAAGCCCTTTGGTTTGACGATGTTTTCGCCACTTGAATTCTCGCTCCGCTCGATGCGCTTGCGCACATCGATAGGTCGCGAGACCTAAAAAATCAGGAAGAGCTGGAACTGCTGAGGGGTGAGGCGGGACAATGAGGGAAAGTGGAAACTACTGATGGAAAGCAGCGGTCAGTGAAGCAAAAACTGCTGAGAAGAGAGGGAAACAGAGGGAACGCAGGAACTGCTGTGGTGAGACCTGGAGAACTGGAACTGTTGAAGGGGAGGGGGGGGGGGGGGCAGATGTGAAGTGAGTGTCTAGTGGACCTGCTGAAGAAAGAATTAACAGGAAAACCAGGGATTGCTGAGATAGAGTATGAACTTCTGAAGTGAATTGGCATGAGCGGGAACATGAGGGCAACAAGAGGAACTGTAATGGTACAAAAAACAGGGCTTGGAGTGCTAAAAAATAGGCGACAGATAGTCGGCAGAGATTGCAGCAGAGAAGAGGCAGCAGCATGGGTAAAATGAGCCAATGAGGGCTTGTACAACAGAAAAGAAAGTCTGGTGTGTGCACAGTACCTATTGACTCCTCTGTCTTCTTTTCAGGCGTTGCTGAGGACGGCCCGCGGGTGGTGTTCATAGTGGACCTATGGCATCCTAATGTGGCAGGCCCGGAGCGACAGGCTCTGGATTTCATCTTTGCACCAGGACGGTGAGCAGTTCCACAAGTTGACATTCATTAGTCACCGTCAACACCAGGACTATAAACCACCTATCCGGAGCCTGGAGGAACCACCAGATCCAAGACACAGACAAAGTTTGGATAATTTGCAGAGTGTATCTACTCCAGAGGGACACTTCCCCAAGCGGTACTCATAAGTATCTTTTTGGTGCATTGTGAAACCTCACCCTTCTGAAATATGGGTAGTGTCACTTGTATTTGAAAAGACCGCTTGTTAGCATCACTCATTCGGAACAATCCCATCCGTCATTAAGGCAATGAATGCCAATCACATACAGAAATAATGGCACTAATTGGGACCAACGAGTCACTCACTTGGACCAGAAACATCTCTCATTTGGGCTACAGTGGTACTACCTTCCTCTATGTGGCCTCTGCTAAACTTCTTTGGAAAACTGTGAGGGTTTTTTCTGGAAAGTATTTATTGTGTGATAACAATGTTCTAAAATAGGTTTTGTTTTGGATGAGTACATAAAATGGGAAGTTTAAAGTGGAAGGTAAAGTTCCGGAGAAACCTGAAATTTTGTTTGGGGTTCTCTGATAGCACTTCATGAGTACCGCCCAGGACCATGCTTAATTTGTGCTGTAGATTTCAGGTGCTGAACACCAGCATTCATTCTTGGCAACCGAGAGTTATTTGTAATAATCAGACTTCTACCCAGGGCGTAGGAAATGCAAGGTGGGAGGCAAAAGAGGTAGACAGGGGCAGGGTGACAAAGGAAGAACGCTGGAATGAAATAGAACTTTCAAGTGTAAGCTATGGAGACAGGAAATGCATGGTGGTGTCAGAAAGAGGCTGGAGGGGTATTAAGGCTAAGCAGTTTTGATATTCTATTATCCGGGCATATAGCACCGCTGGCAGTCAACGTCGAAAACTTTTGGCCCCCCTAGTACTTATTATTTTTTGCACATTTGGGTATTTGCCGTGGACATGCTCCCTGGCCTCTCTTTAGCTCAATTTTGTTCCCTAAAGAAATGCTAAAAAACTCTGGACTATCTTTGTGGTCCTTGCAGAATTTTACCAGCTCACATTGTGTAGACAATGATAGTGGATTCCCGACTCTATTGTAGAACCTTTCTATTTAGTTTGTTTTCCTTCCAGGCACCATGAAAAATCCTCTGAGCTCAAAAAATATAGAGCCCGATTTATATGTTGGCGGTATGTATACTCCATCACAACCAGAGAACACAGAACAGTGGCAGACCCGCCACAATTTAAATGAGGTCCATATTCTTAGCATCGCAAAAGCATGCAGATTGCACCCATTAAAACATACTCTGTGACACATTTCAAAGTGGATATATATATATATATATATATATATATATATATATATATATATATATGTGTGTATATATATATATATATATATATATATATATATATATATATATATATATATATATATTGCCAACACCTCGTCACAAAATGTATCACGCTCTCAGATACTCAATAAACGCCAGAAATCAGCAAGGTCCAAGGGTGTTTATTGACCCCTTACGACATGTTTCGGCTTACACGAAGCCTTGTTCACAAACATGTCGGAAGGGGTCAATAAACACCCTTGGACCTTGCTGATTTCTGGCGTTTATTGAGTATCTGAGAGCGTGATACATTTTGTGACGAGGTGTTGGCAATTGAATTTACCGGCGTGCTCTGCCGGCGCTCACGCCACTTCCCGCGGGGCCGACCGCAACCCTTTGGAGCAACCGAGGAGTTTGAATATATATATATATATATATATATATATATATATATATATATATATATATATATATATATATCTCCGCAGCTATCCTTCTCAGTAGAAAAGAATCGGGGAACACCGCAGGGCTTCACAGGAATTCTTTGGTATTGGCATGACGCGTTTCGGTGGTTGCCTCATCAGATGCCTCCGTTGTTGCAATCTCAGGGTATTCTGTTTCTTTCTCTTTATAAATTATGCCCCTCCTTCTAAAGTAGCGCGGGGCTCACCTGCTCCACATCTCGTTTTAAGGATCACTCGGCCAGTTCATGTGTGCGTACTACAGATCCCATCATGCAGTTAGTTCTCCGCACGGATGAGTGCTCCCACACAGCCAAGTGTTTTCCTAACTCACAGTGAGTGGCTGAGTTTAGAGATTGGACGTCTTGAGTTGTAATTCTGTGATGGGTGATATGTGCGTACTACAGATCCCATCATGCAGTTAGTTCTCCGCACGGACGAGTGCTCCCACATAGCCAAGTGTTTTCCTAACTCACAGTGAGTGGCTGAGTTTAGAGATTGGACGTCTTGAGTTGTAATTCTGTGATGGGTGATAATTGATTCCCGCCCAAGCACTTCCAACCCCACACTGCCTCAGTTGGTGAGGCTTGGAACCGTTGTTGAAGTAACTCTGTTTTCTCCGTGTGTGTATATATATCCGTCCTTGCCTAGATCAGTGATATTAAACACTACTGGTTAATTGTGAGGTCGGAGCAGTCGTATGCTTTAGAAGTTGTACAGGTCCCACGTATCATGACTTTCAATGCAAGTGAGGCATTCTGGAACTCTGTAAATGCACTATGTTACCCATTTTAAAAAAATATTATGTATTAAAAAAGCATAGGTTTTCAAATCACTGGCGTTTGTGCAATATTAATCAATATTCAAACACATATTAGATTTTTGTGCCTGCGCGTGTCTATATTTTAAAGTATCATTCAACCAATGTGTGAAGCACAGACAACAGAACGGTGTTACGTTGTGTGCAGGAGGATTTTCACATTCCTCTTTGAATGTGTATGGGGGAATGTTAGCTTAAGAAAGAGAAAAACACAATTTTACATGGTTCCGGATTCATATGAGCTTGGGATTCTGAGGCCAGCATACTACAAGGAACACAGTGTGAGAAAGAATATGGCTATTATCCTGAAACGATGTGTAAACATGTAAATATGCATTATCATATTAATTAATATTATTGCTATTGAAATACGCTAACAGCTAACTTGAAAAAACGGGTTAAAAAAGAGGCAGAAATTGTCCTTATTTATTTCAGTTTTTTAACGATAGTGGAAGGAATTTGAGAATTTTCTTTCACACCTGTGTGAAAATCAGAAACTTTTCATGTGAAGAAAATGACAGATTTTAGATTTCTGCTTAAATTCGCCACCCAGTGTTGCGTTATTTTCATGAGAATTATGTAAAGAATGGACCACTCGTTGAAAGCAGTTCCGTCTTTTTTTGGTCATGTCAGAGTGAGAACATGCAAATATGTAAATATAAATGTCAGTTTTTGTGTACAGAACATAGTAAAGGTGTTTACCACACTTAAAAGCACACCTGATATTTTAGTGATTTGAAACCGATGCTTAGAGAGCAGCCCAGGATCACAAATTTTGTTGTGTGGGGGAGCTAGGATTATAATACCACAAGCATTCTGGGTCAAAAACCAATAACTTTGCCCTTAGACATCTTGTTGGTCCTAAGGGGTCGGCTCTGAAGACTGTGAGAGACATACCGGTCCCTAGGCAGAGTACCTGCCTTTCTACAGACAATACAGTTTGACGAATTTTAGACAGACAACTGGTACAGCTAGCCCACACAAGCAAGCTGATTTCTAGTCAACGATCTGTCATGAAGGCAGCAAATGGATCTGAAAAGTGCATGAAATAAGGAGCTGTGATAATGGATGTCATTTGAGGTGACAGTATTGTGAAATAAGTTAAATATATGTCTAATGCTCACACTTTAATGGGAATAAATAAATGTAATAAAGGACATATATTTTTTAAATACTCTTGCTTCAGTGATTCTTTTCGAAACGCTCCAGCTCCAGCGATACTTTGCGAGGGGGTGTGAGGGTAACTCATCTTCTAATTTCAGGGCAGGGAACTTATGAAATCGTGAGCTTCTACTTGCTTGAGAGTTAATCGAGAAGATGTATTACTGGTTTCCTTCACATTGACACCTCTTTATTGTTTATGCCACCCATTTCTTTAACCCCTTGGACGCTCATGACGAGCTCAGCTCGTCATGATGTACACCTCCATACACTCATGACGAGCTGAGCTCGTCATGAACAATGGGAATAAATGATCCGCAGCACAGGAGGAAAATAACACTAGCATCGATGGTGTTTAAGAGACTTTACAGCTATATGATCTGGTTCTTCATATTCTTTTGGCCTTCACTCACCCGCTCTCCCTTTAAACCCGTTACTTACCTCCCCATTCCACACCTTTCATACCTCTGTAGATATAAGGAGCAGCGCCAAACCCTTCATTTAAATATTTTCAAATTTTGGTCATATCTGTGTAGGGTGGTCTCCCACTCCTGAGGTTTGTGATATGTTTGATGGTTGTTCACAGTGGCCTTGCAACAGGTAGTCTGAATAGGAATAGACTAATGATGATACTGCTCCTGTTGGACCTGGCCCTTTCTGCAGAGTGACCCCAATATTTTCCTTCCTTTGCTGAACTTGTTTTGTTGTCTTTAGGACTCAGCGCCCTGTTTCCCTGCTAACCAGTGGTAAAGTGGTTGTGCTGTCTCCTTTAAACATGGTAACATTGGCATCTACATGATTAATACGTTTTGTATACATGTAAGTCCCTAGTAAATGGTACTATATGTACCTAGGGCCTGTACTTTAAATGTTACTATTGGGCAGCAGCACTCATTTTGCCACACAGTAAAGTAGCACGTTAAAACATGTGTCAGGGCTGGCACGGCAGTCTGTAGTGCAGTTTAAACTGCCATTCTGACCTGGCAAAATAAACCTTTTGTCAGGGCTAAGCTGTCACAAGAAGGAGGGATTTGCTGTATCCGATCTGCACATCAACCCTTGTCTCTTTGTTATCCAAGAACAATAGTTGTGAACATATACCAATTTTTGAGTGCAACCTTGATGTGAAAATGCTTATCCTCCTAAAGCATTAACCATAGACAATCCTCCCACCATAGGTGTTACAGAGTGTCACATCCATGTACCAAAAGAACCACATCAGTGCACATCATAAATAGTCTCTTTCATCCATGTGCATTTAGCACGCACAGACACGACTTCTTAATCCAAAGGAATCACGTAGTGTAGACAAATTCCAGATTTTATTTCTTTTAAAACAAGGTTCTTCACAGCCGACGCGCGTTTTGCCCCCCTATGGGCTTTCTCAAGGCTGTAGGTCATACATAAAAGAATAAATTACAGTCTTTTTACCAATAATATTATTTCTAATACATATTTGGTAATGATTATTCCATCCATCTTATTAGATGTTATAATCACCTCATGCAATCCTGTGTAAAACCGTCTGTGACGCACCCACCAATGGTTACTTTATACACACCATCATGCTTGTTATCATGCCTCATGTGTCGCAGCCAATATTTGTGCTGCAACACATGACGCACGAGAGTGCAGAAAGAACAGCCACCACACGAGACCACCAACACAGGGACCATGCAAGTGACCTAGCTCTGCCAAAACATAACCGAAACAGTCCCGAAAAAAGAAAGGAAGTTGAAAAATAAGGGGATAGGCCCTGATTTGAAGACTAACCACAGCTACAAAAGTCATGTGCAGATGCTCAATACTCAACTCTGTGCACTAAAAAGCACATCTATAAAAAAAGGCTCACCCGAAATCCAATTTGTACAGCACTCTATCTACCGGCGCTTATTTAGTTCAAACTCCCTATAGAGATAAATAACAATGTTGTATAGAATAGGCAATAATTATTTAATTCCGTTCGTAGCGTTTCCAACGCATAGACAAACTAACACAGTTTGCCCATATCTCAAGATCTTACCTTAGATAATAGTCCGCCCAATATATTTCTCAATCTACTTTCACACTGTTAGAGGCGACAGTCGTCCTCATTTATTGCAATTGTGGAGCCATGATAAGTTCCAGCTGCGATAAAAGCAGAGTCAATGTGTCAGCCCGGACCTCAGTGTAGAAATCTTCATATGAGAATCACCAAAACGCCCAGTTTGCTATGACTTCCCTTATAAATTCAATATTCAGCATTCACACCCCCTTACATGTCTAAATGTTTATTGAGGGTTCCCAGTAATGTGTATCTGTCCAGTAAAGAGACAACAACATTTAAAGATATTTAACCAGGTTGTCAAGTATGGGTATGTCCGGTATGTCCACAATGCACTTTCCCACTGAATCTTCACCAAAACTAATTGTGGTTAGACGCCGGAGGTTATATTATACTTCTTTATAGCATATTCTTTATATTTCATATAATGCCAAAGAATGCGTTCCTGTTTGAACTTCTCATGCTTCACATTTCTCGTCTTAGGGCAGGGTGCATGATATTTAAAAAGTAGGACATGGAGGAGGAGCCTAACCAGCGACCAAGATGGCCGCTTAGAGAGTCGGCTCCGCCGGTCTCCCTCTCCTCCAGCATAATCCTGTGAACTATCCTGTTCCCCATCCCCACTCCCCAGTGTTGGAATAGAAGTGATCTCTGCTGAGCTTCGGACGAATCTCCTCCGGCGTTCTGGGGCGAAGTTATATCGACGGACAGATTGGGCCTACTCCCGTGGTCTGACCGGGACTTGCGGTTCTTGGCCAACCGGAAGGTGAATGCAACAACATCGGCTGCGAGGAACCGGAAGTTCCCGATGCCCTCCGACTCAATTTTGAAAATTGGCCCGGTACTCAGAACTTTCAGTATGATACACAGTGGTGGCCCCTAGATAGTGAGAGGTACTAGGTGAGGCCTACCGAGACGCTCTGAAATCGGACCCTCGTTAACGAGTGCGGAGTCAAGGTGCAGTGGACACTGGGGTGTTCTGAGTCTTCCCTTCCCACTACTCGGAGCCCACAGACTTGCGTATGAGACTATCCAAACCGCTTGAGTCACATTTGTCGGAGTGCTGGGTCGAGGGCCTGTGGGAGCGGTGTCTGGTGATTGGATGTTTTGACGAAGGCCTGATCGATCGACTCGACCCACATCGCCTATAACAAACTGGTGAGAGTTGGCAATATAGTGTGTGAGTCCCGATGGCGTCGAAGTCGGATCAAGGTAAGACCCTGCCGCGTTCCTCTAGAACACCCAGAACCGTGCAATCCAACACGCTGGAGCGCTACACCCAACCAAAAGGATCCCCAGCAGACTCCAAAAAATCGCAAACGGAGTGGAGATGGGAGCCCCTTCGCCGGCGACTCCCACCTTATCATATCTTATGGTGGCCATCACTGGTGTACTGACGACACTGGGTCAGAAAATGGAGGCCCTCGACCATAAGATCGACACGGTAACCGTCGAGGTTGGGCTAATAAGAGCGGATCTCAACAAGGCGAGTGAGAAGGTGAAATCGCTCGAGATCAAAACTGCTAGCCTAGTCGACGATGTGCATCAACTGCAACAGGAGGTGCGTGACCTCAAAGCGTCGAGAGCTCAGACAGATCGGAAGCTGGATGAATTCGAAGGTAGAGCACGGCGCAACAACATTCGCATATTGGGGGTGCCTGAGCAGTCAGAGGGTCCAACGCCGGACCTGTTCGTTTTGTACTTAAACATCTACATCCGAAAGGCCTCAGTAACTTTTTTACGATTAAACTTGCCCATAGAGTTCCGGGGGGAAGGCCCCGAGTCGGGGCACCCCCTCGTCCTATGATCGCAAGGGTTCTTAACTTTCGAGACCGTGATGCAATATTGCAGGCAGCCCGTTGTGGGCCTCTGTTAAAATTTGAAAATGCGACATTGTCCCTGTATCCAGACTTCACCCAAATGGTACAGAAATAAAAGCAGGGATTTCTTGCGGTGAAGAGGAGGCTGCGGGACAAAGGAATGAAGTATGCCATGATGTTTCCAGCCCGGCTACGAGTGGAACATAATGGCAGGGCTGTGTTCTTTAATAATCCTGAAGTAGCAGCGGAATGGTTGGACAACACTTGCGCTGCTGAAGCTGTGGGCCAAAACAATGATGCATCGGAGGAGCAGATTGTTCGGACGCTATTTAGAGGGAGGTGGGGTGGTGCGATGATAATTCCTATATTGGATGTTAATTAGTATTATATATGGGGGTAATTTTGGCCTGAAATGCCGTGGGGGGGTGCAAGCTCGGCTTGAAGTCCTCCTCCATTTACTACCTTTAGTTAGCTGTAGTGTAGTTTTGGGGCGACAGGCACACTGCTAGTTGGGGATGCGCGCAAGCTGCAGGCAGGGGTGCAGGGTGGGGGGTGGAGAAATGGGATGTTTGGGGGGTTTGAAAATTCGCTTTCATGTAAAACAATTGCACAGTTCTTGATTTAAGTTTGTTTTTGTTGTGTTTTACAAGCATCGAGAGACTTAGATAAGAGTTACCACCAAAATGACTTCTGCTAAACAGGGTATGGGGATTACCGCACTCAGTTGGAACGTTAATTGACTGGGTGACAAGGTAAAGCGAGGAATGGTCAACCAACTGATTAGGAGGCGCGCACCGGATATAGTATTATTACAGGAAATGCACCTTGTTGGGAATCGTTGCATGGCGTTGCATAGGGGAGGGTATAAAATGGTTGCGTATGCTGGATTCACCTCAGGATCCAGAGGGGTGGGGATATTAATGAGAAATTCCTTCCCAATGATGATCCAAGCTACTTGGACTGATTGCTGTGGCAGATATGTTGGGATATATGGGTTGTGGGAGGGAAGAACAGTGACTATATTGTCTGTGTATGTCCCGCCCGCCCTTCCGAGATCTGTCTAGAATTTTTCTGTCTTTGCCCCTTGGAACCTTGATTGTTGGGGGTGACTTCAATGCAGTTATGAATGGTGAAATGGATAGATTCCCTCCCCGGGTGTTGCCGCTTTCTTGCCGATGGTTGAATCATTTTGTGGAAACGTCTGGTTTGATTGATGGATGGAGGCTGCGAAATCCACTTGATGTGGACTTCACTCACTCCTCGGCCGCCTATGGTTCACTCTCAAGGATAGACTATATCCTGATGCCTGTATCACAGTCGGATGGAGTCAGGGAGGTGCGACATCTAGGTAGAGGAATCTCTGATCACTCACCAGTCTGGATCCGTATGGAAACGGGTCATGGAGATATAGGTAGAGTAGCCCCCATAAGCGCATGGCACGTAAAAGACCTGGCCATTAAGAAAGAGATCAGCAAAGCCACGGATCGGTATTTTCAATCCAATGTAGGGACAGTAGAATCGGGAAGTACCCTTTGGGAGGCGTATAAGGCGGTGATCCGGGGGGAGGCGTTATCTCTGATCTCCGGGAAGAAGAAAAAGAGTCGAGCGGACGCAGACAGAGTAGAGGCGGAGTTGGCAAAACTGGAGAGGGAGGAGTCGACGACCGAGGTGACGGAGGGGAGCCACAGACTGAAACTCCTTAGAGATGAATATAAGGGCTTGGCGAGGGTGAGGGCAGAGGCGCAGTGCGCAGACACCCAAAGTAGGATCTACGAGCATGGTGATAAGGCAGGGAAGTTGATTGCCTGGCTTGAAAGGGAGGAGAGGTCGACAAGACTGGTGCCAGAATCACACAAGGCGGAACTAGGCAAAATCACAGACCCTCAAGAAATTGCGGAGGTGTTCTCGTCCTAATACAGCCGGGTATATACAGCTGCGAACGCACACACAGAGACTGAGAATGTGGATATGTTGCGAGATATTCAAATGCCGTCTCTGTCAGAGAAAGACCAGAAATTCTTAGACTCTGCCCTGACTAACGATGAGGTTGCTCAGGCAATCAGAGGGGTGAAGTCTGGGAAAGCCACCAGCCCTAACAGGATCCCCGTAGAGCTGTACAAACCATATGCCAACAAGTTGGCACCTTTCCTGCGTGATATGTATCAGGAAAGCAAGGAGGAAGGACAGCTTCCTTATGACCAACGTATTGCCAATATAGTGGTAATTTACAAAGAGGGTAAGCCTCGGGAGGAGTGCTCCTCCTACCGGCCAATCTCGTTGCTTAATGCAGAGCCTAAAATCCTGGCAAAGCTGCTGGCTACCAGATTGGTTAAAGTTATTACGACCCTGATACACCCGGACCAGTCGGGCTTCATGCCCCGCCGGAACACAGCATTAAACATACGCAGGCTGCACGGAATTTTGGCTAGTGCGTCCTATATTCATGAGCCAGCTGTCATCTTGTCATTGGATGCTGCGATGGCTTTCGATAGAGTCGAGTGGCCATATTTGTTCGCGGCTCTGCGTAAAATGGGCTTTGGGCCGGTATTTATTGGGTGGGTTTGCCTATTGTACTCGAACCCCCTCGCCAGAGTTGTAGTGAACAATCACAGATCTGCTGATTTCCCATTGGGACGTGGTACTAGGCAGGGGTGCCCACTCTCCCCGCTATTGTTCGTATTGGCGCTTGAGCCGCTTGCGGCATGGGTTAGATGGGACCGGACAGTTAGAGGATTGAGATGGTCGCCAGACTGGGAGGATAAGATATCCTTGTACTCGGATGGCATTCTGCTTTATCTGACTACTCCCCGAGCTTCCCTGATTGCGTTCCTAGACATCCTTTTCATATTTTGGAGATATTCGGGCTTTGCCAATAATTGAACAAAGTCGGTTCTCTGCGCACTCAGCGGTGACCCACCCGTTGTCCCGAGTTCTTGCCCCCTGCGGATGGAAGCTGCGGGCTTCAGATATCTGGGGATATATATTACTTTGGTCCCTACACTGAGATATGACAAGAACTTGGGGCCCCCACTGGCTCGGCTGCGCCGGGATGTAGACATGTGGAAGGAGTTGCCGCTCTCTCTGCTGGGACGTGCCACATTGTTCAAAATGATGACACTTCCCCGGTTTTTGTATGCACTTCAAAATAGTATGGACCCGGTGCCTCCTTCATACTTCAAGGAGATAGAGTCTCTCCAGCGGCGACTCCTTTGGGAGGGAAGGCCACGTATTGCATTTTCCAAACTTACATTACCCTGGTATGACGGGGGAATAGGTCTGCCCGATCTCCATAAATATTACTGGGCCTCCCAGCTTGTGTCAATTAACCAAGCGATATATGGATCGCCCCTTGACCCCGGATACGCAATGGACAGGGGCCAGATGCCCGGACGAGATTATATGAGAGCCCTATACTCCAAACCGGGTAGGGTTCCTCTCATTGGACCGGCGGCACACGCGGTCAGGGTGGGGCACACAGCAAATAGACATCTCAAGTGGGCTGGGAGGATTACATTGGCCACTCCCCTGTGGAGCTCAGAGACTCTAGGGAATCTGTGGAGATCGAGGGGCTATGACCGGTGGGATCTCATAGGGATTTCGTGCGTTAAAGATGTGTGGGGGAAAGACGGGATCCTTTCATTCGAGGCTATGCAGCAAAGCTATCAGTTAAGCGAGAGCGAAAAATTTAGATATCTCCAAATGAGACATGCTCTATTGACTAACATCCCCTGGGGTACTGTGCCGCCTAAGGCCTCCCCGCTGGAAGACCGAATACTAGATGAACACCTCCCTATCTAAACCATATCACTGATTTACAGGAAACTAATCAATCATATGGAGGATCCGTTGGTGTTGCTTAGAGAACAGTGGAGCGCGGATGGTCTGGTCATTGATGATGAGGATTGGAGAGAGGCTGTGTCGTCCCCCAAAGTAGTGGCTATTCCCATGAGGTTGCGACTGGTGCAGTTGAAAATCCTACACAGAACCTCTGTGACGGGGCTGAGATTGGTGCGAATGGGTTTGGCCGAAAATGATAGGTGTCGAAGAGGATGTGGAGAGACAGGAACATTCATGCACATATTGTGGCACTGTCCGGAAATACAGCAATACTGGGTCAAGATCCACGAGAAGTTGCGGGAGGTGTTGGGAGTGAAGATACACATAGAGGCTAGACGTTGCCTTTTGAATGTGTGGGAGCCCTCTGACCACACAACACACGGGAAACAATGGGTGACTCTAGCATGCATGATCGCGAAGTGTAACGTTGCGCAATTATGGGGTACTATCCAGGCGCCTCAAATAGGGAAATGGATGCAGGATCTTGACTGGAACATGTTTAGAGAAAGATTGGTATATGTGGCTAGGCGTTGTCCCAAGAAGTGGGGGAAGATTTGGGGTGCGTGGAATAGCTATAGAGGAGATATTTGTGCCCCTCCCAATGTGCAAATCGATGCTGAAGTGTTGGAGTCTCCATAAGTATCTCGAAAATCAGCAATGAGAAATGTGTTGGTTGGTAATGTACATATTATTTCTGTACCAAAGTGTACAGTCACCTGATGCTTGTGTTATTGTTTTTGTTTGTAAATAAAAAGATTTTTAAAAAAAAGTAGGACATGTATGTTTAAGTTTTACATGTCCTTACAGTGAAAACTCCCTAAAGTTGCTTGTCACGGTTGTAAGGCCCATCTTTCCTCTAGGGTAACACTTGGGAACTTTTTTTCATTTAATAAGAGCTAACTTCAGATTGGGAGCAGATAGAGAAAGAAGCTGTTTACACTTAAATGTACTTATATTTAAAATTCTCTTTAACAGTAAAGTCAGATTTTAGATTATAATTTTGAAAATACCACTTTCAGAAAGTTGGTATTTTCCTGCCCCAAATTTCTGAGGCTTTCTAGGACTTTCCAGCTGTCTGAGCATGTTAATGGTTCTCCCATCAGGAATTTGGATTGGGCCCAGACAGTGAACAATGGGTCCTGGGCGTAGCTGGCAAAGGGTTTTCCTGAAAGGATGGCTTGGTTGTAGCTATACCTTGCCCTGGTGTTTATCCAACATTGTTGATGAAGACCTTAACATCTCATTGATTGGTTGACCAGGCTCTGTGCTTCCGAAGATGACTGAGTAGTCCGAATCGGGCATGGAACATCCCATTACACATCTTGCAGACAAGTGATGACCCTGTTGGTGATGTGAAGGTAGTTCTTGACTGTTAGAAATAGGATTTTTGGTCAGCTAGGGCATGTACCAAAGTCAGGCAGAAACCACCATTCTAGTTAGGATAAGGGAGTTACATAACCCCAGCTCACCCCCTTGGTAGCTTGGCACGAACAGTCAGGCTTATCTTAAAGGCAGTGTGTAAAGCATTTGCACATAACCAACAGTAATACAGTGTAAGCACTACAAAAGGACTCCACCTCAGTTTATAAAAATATCTAATATTTTTAAATATTTAAGACAAGACCAAAAATGATAAAAATCCACAATACAGTACTTAGAAATCTTTAATTATCAAGATATGCTTGAAAAATAGTTCCTTTATGTCGATAGCTCCGTCCAGGGCTATGACGGCGTCATAAGCAAACAAATCCAAACAGTTATGGCTGACTGAGGCTTCGTGGGCCAGCTACCTTTTAGAAATGCAGGGCACCAGCAACCTCTCATTGAGCTTCCGAAAGCACAACGTTCGCAGGCGTCGGTTCCGGAGGTCGGTGCAGGATTCGTCTGGGGCCTTGAAGTCACATGTGTTGCAGGTCAAACTCCCCTGTGTTGAAGTCAGGAGCGCTGGCGTCGGCAGGCGTCGGGTGCTGCGGTGCAGCATGCGGTGCCCTCAGGTCATGGTGTGAGAAGCGGCTCGGTGGCGGCGTCAGATGGCGTCATCGGTCAGACCAGGGTCGCGGTGCTGGCAGGTTACAGTGCAAGCAGCATTGTCGTGGCTGAAGCGCTGTCGTCTGCTGAGAAACTGGACTTTATGGTGCCCCCGTCAGTAGGCCATTGCTGCAGTGCGTGATGAGGACGGTGTGTCGTGTAACTTTACGAGCGGTGCCCTCGAACCACAGTGCAAGCAGCGGCGTAGATTTCGGTGTGGAGCAGTGTTGTCGGGGATACCAAGACCTCGTTGTGATGCGAGGCGGTGCGGAGTGCGGTGCAGACAGGTCGCGGTGCGAGCAGCAGCTCGATGGCAGCGTCAGCAGGTGTGGTCGGTGAGACCAGGCTCGCGGTGCGGCGGTGCCCTCTGCGGTGCCTTCAGTGCACAGAGTCAGCAGCGGCGTCATAGACGGCGTTGGGGTGCCTATTCCTCTGTTGCAGCACAAAACACACAGTCCCCAGTGCTGAGGGCAGAAGAGCTTGAAGTCCTTGCTGTTCCTGAGATTTCTTGAACAGGGAGCAAGCTCTACCTCAAGCCCTTGGAGAAACTCACAAAAGTAGATTGCAGAAAGTTTAGTCCAGTCCTTTCACTGCCCAAGACAGAAGCAGGCACTGCAAGCCAACACAGCAAAGCACACAGCAAAGTGGTAGGTCCTCCTCAAAGCTTCTCCAGTTCTTCTTCTTGGCAGTCTCCTTGATCCAAAAGAGTTCTAAAAGTCAGGGGTATGGGCCCCTATATTTATATCCCAGAATCCTTTGATATCTTAGGCAGAGAGTGTCTGTGCCCAGCCAGAACCAGTTCTGCCTTCTCTGGTGTGACTTCCTGGCAGGAGGTGGAGACGGCATGGTCAGAGGCAGACCAGGCCCTTTGAGGTGCAAGGAAATCTCCTTCCCCTTCCCTAATTGCAGCCGAGGTCTATTCAGCCATTTCCTGACCCACCTAGACTATCTGGAGCCACTATTGCTCCCCAGCCTTCTGCCATTCATAACCCAGACAGGCAATCCACATTCCAGCAGAGGCACGCGGGATGACTGAGCAAGACAATACCTACTTTCTAAAAGTGTATTTTCAAACACAGAATGTAAAAATCACCTTAACTAAAATATGCCTCTTTAGATTCTGAGTTCAGGCATACTAAACTTTATTTTCCTACCTAATTACACGGGCCAGTTACGTTTGTAAGATGATATAAACAGTTCAACTTTGGTGAAAAACTCCAGCTATTTTTGAAGTAAGTTTGAACTGTGTACTGCATTTACCAGGATGCAAAGGGGCGAATTGTGCCGGGACTGTGAGGCAGTGTGCTCCCAACCCCCATTCTGTTTAAAAGGCTCCCTTATTTATTATTTATTTATTTTAAGAATTTATAGAGCGCGACTGTCACCGTTGCAGCCATCCTGACCGTGATAGACAACAGAGGCAGCGAAGTATGCCTGGGGAGCGAAGGCTAGCCAGGGAAAAGCCAAGTTTTTACCTTTTTCCTAAACTGCATAAGTTCATTAGTGGCCCTAATCTCGATGGGGAGAGTGTTCCAGAGTCTGTATGCAGTCACCTGAAAGGATCTGCCACCAGCTCTGACCTTAATAAATCTGGGAACAACTACCAGTTTAGCCTCCGATGAGCGAAGGTGTCTGGAAGGAGTGTACCAGACAAACTTGGACCTGAGGGGGACTGGGCCGCATCCGTGAAGAGCCCTAAACACAATGCAAAGGGCTTTAAATTGAATTCTCTGTCTAAGAGGAAGCCAATGTAGTTTTGCAAGGGCAGATGGACCATGAGATCCCCTAGGCAGCCCCAATGCCACTTTAGCCGCCGCAGATTGAACCCTTTGGAGTCTGTCCAGTAGATACTCAGGGGACCCGAGCAGGAGGGCATTACAATAGTCCAACCTGCTCAGGATGGTACATCTAACCACCTGGACGCGGGCATGAGATGGTAGCAGGGGCAGAACCTTCCTGAGTGAGCGAAGGATGGAAAAACAACAGGCCGATGTTTTCTGAACATGGGTGTCCATACTGAGCCCATGGTTCAGCATGACTCCCAGGTTACGGACAGAGTCCGAAGGCCGGACGGTAGAGCCGGATTCCGGGGGCCAAAAATTGTTGGGAAACGGGAGAGGGATCCTTGTTCCAGCGCTAAAAAGCACTTCAGTTTTCCCGGCATTAAACTGAAGCGAGTTTGCCTTTAACCAGCTGGCCGTATTCCTGAGGCAGTTGTGTAAAACCTCCACTGAGATGGACTCCTCTCCTTCCAAGGAAAGGATCATCTGCGTGTCATCGGCATAATTAATAATTTGAATGCCAAAACCTTTAATGAGCGAGATTAGTGGCCTAAGGTAAATATTAAAAAGGATAGGGCTGATGGCAGAGCCCTGGGGCACACCATGCAGGACCGGGGAGAAGGGGGATTGAAAAGGAGGCATAGAAACCGCCTGCTGCCTGCCCTGCAAAAAAGAATGGAACCAACTCAGAGCCGAGTCTCTCACCCCTGTCTCAAACAACCGCCTTAACAAGATCTTATAATTAACCGTGTCAAAGGCGGCAGACATATCAAGCAGAATCAAAAAAGAAGCCTGATTTCTGTCTGCACGCCTCTGAAGTTCATCCATGGCGGTGATGAGGGCTGTTTCGGTCCCATGGGCCGGCCGGAAGCCAAATTGGTCCTCGTCAAGTAGGAGAAGTTGTTCTAAGTGGGTGGAAAGAGTGTTACTAACCACTCGCTCAACTATCTTGGCGGGAAAAGGCAACACTGAAATGGGTCGGTAGTTTTTTGAACACTCTGGGTCCAGAGAGGGTTTTTTCAACAGGGGAGAGACGAGCGCACGCTTCCAGTGGGCAGGAACGGTGCCGGTTATCAGAGATTGATTGCAGATGAGATGGAGGGAGGGAAAAAGCTCGACAGCAAACTCCTTCCAAATTTTAGGAGGGAGCGGGTCCAGAGGAGAGCCCGAAACAATCTCTCTCGCTATATTAGAACATTTTTCAAAGGTGAGTGGCTGGAAACTGAGCAAGGGGCTTTCCAGAGTTAAAACCGGGTTGGGTACCTGGTTAGCCAGTGGAGCGGGTCTAGATTCCAGGGAGGAGTCACTGTCAAGGGAGATGTCCAAATCTTGAAGAATCAGATCGATTTTTTCTTTAAAGAATACAGCAAGATTGTCACAAAGATCTTGAGACGGGACAATCTCGTTCTTGCACGCGTCTGGATTGGTAACGCTGTTTAAGATGTTAAAAATACTCCTGGCATTATTGTTGGGATTACAAATCAGAGAGGAGTAATAGTCAGCTTTTGCTCTCACGATGAGGCTTTTATAAGCAAGAATTTTAGTTTTCCATATTTCTTTAAAGGATTCATTGTAGTCGCGTCTCCATTTCCGCTCTGCTTGTTTGCAGTCCAGTTTAGCAGTTTTAAGAGCGTCGTTGAACCAGGGGGCAGAGACTCTGCCTCGAAGGATACGATTCTTTAGAGGAGCCAGTGAGTCAACGACAGATTAAATGCTGGTGTAAAAAGCATTATAGTTTTCGTCCGCACCCTTGTTTACATCAAAAAGCGAGTCCAAATGGAACAGTTCACCAGAAGAATGCAATCGAGAGAGCGTTTTCCAGTCTCTACATTTGATTTCTCTAGATGGAACTTGTAGCTTATATGAGGCCAGTTTCTTATATAGGAAGAATTTAATTAAGGAGTGGTCTGTCCAATCCATTGGCAGGGTGTCTCCCATGACCACCAAGTCTGGTCCCGCAAAGACCAAATCCAAAAGGTGGCCTGCTTTGTGGGTGGCTGTAAAAACCAGTTGGGAGAGACCACAACTGACCCAGGTTTGAAGGAGGTTTCCAAGAGCTGAGTCGAGTGGACCATTACGCCAAAGATTAAAATCCCCAATAATAAGTAACTTTTGATGGGATAAGGCAATATTGGTCAGGGTGGTAGTTACCGCTTGTTGCTGTGCCAAGTTGAATGCACCTGGAGGGCGATAGCAGACTAGGCAGGTAACAATTGACCCAGGGCGAGTCAAAATAGAGAGCCCCAGCATCTCGATACCCGGGGTAGGGTCTAAATTAAAGACCTTAATGTTACAAGAAGATCTGAAAATCACTCCCACACCCCCGCCCTTGCCAGTGGGCCTAGGAGAGTGGAGAAATTTGAACCCGTCAGGGCAAGCAAAGCCAGGATCAACCCAGCAATCTGGTCGGGTCCATGTTTCTGTCATGAACAGAATATCTAGTTCATGAGATTCCACTAAAAGCTGGATCTCCGTGCAATGTTTAGGCAAGGATCTAACGTTTAATAGACCACAATTCAAAAGGTCGTCACATATATCAGCTCGGGGATAGGACGTAGGAGCAAATGAAATAGTACCTTTGTCTGCGTGTAGCTGACCCAGTTGAATAAGCTGCTCTCTAGAGTAGGGTGGCCCGGGAGGTGAAGGCTCCTGGAATGAGGGATCAAATCCGGCAGCATGGGTGGCCCATGGCGCTACCTCGGCGCGGACGAGCGCAGACAAGCTTGCCTTAAGCGGGCTTCGGCGCGCAAACGGCGCGCCCGCTGCGCTCGTCCGCTGCGCCTCCGGAAGAGACACATGTTATATTGGGTGTGAGTATTAAAAAAGGGGGCGTGGCCTAGTTGTTGGTGGGCGTGGCCTTAGCGTGCCGAGGGTGGCGGCAGCCTAGCCAGGTGACCATGGCAGCGTTAGAGTCTGCAGCGCGGTGGAGCCAGAAGTAAAGTGCAAGTGAGTGATCTAAAAATACAGAATACACAGTACAATTTTAAAATAAAAGCAGCAAGGTGGAAACTCCCGGCTTCCGCCTCAGGAGGTATGGATTCTAGGGTCGCGCTTGTGATTCAGCGCGCCCTAAATACCCGGATGACAAAAAAGGGGGCGTGGCCTATTTGTTGGTGGGCGTGGCCTCAGCGTGCCGAGGGTGGTGGCAGCCTAGCCAGGTGACCACGGCTGCGTTAGAGTCTGCAGCGCGGTGGAGCCAGAAGTAAAGTGCAAGTGAGTGATCTAAAAACACAGAATACACAGCAAGCTGACGAGCTTTGGAGATGCACCTGGGTGCCTGTGAATGGTACTGTGACCTGAGAGGAACTTGGCAGCATTTCCAGCAACCCCAGATGATTTTTCTTTGCTCTCTAAAACTGCTGCTCTCTACTGATGAAGGGCTCAACCCAGAAACACGTGTCTAGAGATATACAGCAATGCCTGCACCAACTTTGGTGAAAACCCCCAGCTATTTTTGAAGTAAGTTTGAACTGTGTACTGCATTTACCAGGATGCAAAGGGGCGAACTGTGCTGGGACTGTGAGGCAGTGTGCTCCCAACCCACATTCTGTTTAAAAGGCTCCCTTGAGCCAGCAAGCTGACGAGCTTTGGAGATGCACCTCTGTGCCTGTGAGTGTACTGTGACCTGAGAGGAACTTGGCAGCATTTCCAGCAACCCCAGATGATTTGTCTTTGCTCTCTAAAACTGCTGCTCTCTCCTGATGAAGGGCTCAACCCAGAAACACGTGTCTAGAGATATACAGCAATGTCTGCACCAACTTTGGTGAAAAACGCCAGCCATTTTTGAAGTAAGTTTGAACTGGGTACTGCATTTACCAGGATGCAAAGGGGCGAACTGTGCTGGGACTGTGAGGCAGTGAGGCAGTGTGCTCCCAACCCCCATTCTGTATAAACAGTTTCCCATTCTGTCCTACGGGGAACAGGTAGCCTTGCAATAGCGAAAAACGAAACTGGCCGTACTTCACTATCAGAACATGCCACACACACCAGAGCATGTCCTACCTTTCACATACCCTGCACCCGGCCCACAGGGGAACCTTCGGTCTACCTTAGGGGTGGCTGACATGTAAGAGAAGGGAAGGTGAGGGACTGGCAAGTGTGTGCTGTGGCCCAGTCGACATGGTAGTAACAAACTGCAGGCAGACTCCACAATGGCGGGTCTGAGTTGCCATTTACGGGCCGTTCGTGTGGGTGGCACAATCCCTTGCTGCAGCCCACCAAAGGCATTTGATTCACAGGCCCTGGCACACACAGTGCACTTTACTAGGGACTGATACATAAATCAAACAGGGCATTCATGGAAACACCAATCCATAACACATTTTACCACAGGAGCGCTTGCACTTTACCACTGATTAGCAGTGAGAAAAGTGTGCAGAAACACTAAGCCAGCACAAACAGTCATAACTAGGAGGTCAGAAAGAAAAAAACAAGAGAAACACGCCAAAAGATGCCAAGTATAACATTGACTTGTGAAGATCACACTTTATTTGAGCCTCAGCAGTATGCCTCTGAGGTTTGTCAGCCTTTGTGAATGAGGCTGCTCCATGCTGGATGGTTCATGTGAGGATTTCCCAGGTGGCAGTGTTGATCTAGAAGGTTTTCAAGGAGGCCTTCTGTGTGAACTTGAACCACTTCTTGTGCCTGTCACAGAAGCTCTTTCGCTGATGTATGAAGTGGTTCACTGCCTGTCTCTGTCCGTTTACAGTGATGAATGGTTCTGTATATAGAGAATGTGGAGATGAATGGCACATGACCTCAGTCTTGATATTGATGACGAGACCAAAGTTGCTGCATGTAGATGAAAACTTTCCCTAATTACATTTAAAAGGACCTTGCTACCAGCACATACAAAGGAACCTGACACCAGGCCTTCCATGCCTTTTGTCACCCTAGACAGTCTGGAGCCAGGACCAGCAAAATGGGAAGCACTGCCAAGAAATAGTTTTGGAGGTAGGTCAGACAATTTCCCCACACAAAGGCTGGGCCTGGTATAAAAATAGGACCACCAGAAACACTCTTCGGAACACTCCTTGAACTATAGAAGATTCAGAAGGACTGCCTTGCTGCTTGAAGAATGGCCTTGCTGTCTGAAGAAGGAAGATTGAACTTTCTTGCTTTGATTTCTGGCTACCCAGAGTGACTCCAGATGTCAGTATGCTGTCTACAGGGACAAAACAAGCTTCCAGAGGCCTCCATGCATTTGTCCGGCTGAACAGCTACAACTGGACCTACCAGAGCCCTGTTGATGGCCTCTGCTGAAGCGAGTCTTGGTCCCCAAGAAGTGCCCCCATGTCTTGGACCCTTGGTTAGCATTAGTGCAAGCTTCTTGACAAGAAAAAGATGAAAATCCTGAAGTTTCAGCTCCCTGCAACAGCAAGCAGGCCAGTTTGCACTGAAACTCTGCTGCCCATGACAACCTCCAACGTGAAGCTCTGGTGAAACCTGCGCTGCGCACAAACAGCGACTGTCTATGACGACTGGCAATGCGAAACCTGTATTTCTCAATACAACACCTACAGCCCATGGTGACTACTGCCACAAAACTCAACCTGGTCTTTGCGCCAATAGAAACCTCCTCATGGCCTTCTCCAATACAATTGAAACTCTTCACGCCGGACTTGAGAAGGTAACTCTTCAGCAGGTCTAACTTTCTTCCTGCACCTGAATCGTGCTCTGTCACTGTCAGCCTGAAGTTATGACTTTTCTCCAGTCTTATACAACGAAATGGGCAACCCAAACTACCCTTGAGGGCTCGGGCACAATGAAATGATAAGGTACTGTTGCCTTCCAGGGATTTATTCGAATATTCAATTTAGATTATTTATATACTTAAATTACAAGGTCAGATAAATGATTTCCTTGAGCAATAATTGATACCAACAGTAATTAGTACTTCAATATAATAGTGTATAAAAATCCCAGGTGAAAAACATTGATTATCATGCAAGTTATGAATCATAAGTGCAAAAGCATATAGAAAAAATAGAACAAAGACGGGTGTATATAGAAAAATATCCACTTTTTATCTTGATAAATCAAATCAGGGTACTATTTTTAAAAAAAGAATACAAACAATGTGACAAGACGGTAATTATATACATTTAAAGCCTTCACTGAAACAATTGTTAACACCTTTCTTCTTGATACAGATTAAAACAAATTTCCGAAGAAAAAGCTCGGGCACACTCCTTAGAGCCAGGTGAGAATATTGGACCACAGGCCAAACCTAAAATGGTGTCTGTGGGGACGGGGGGAGGGGGGTGGGGGGTGCTGGAAGGGAGAATACATAGAGGTAAATATGTGAGGGATATGGGGATAGGAATGGGAGATGGTGGTGTTGCACAGGTTGCTAAAGTGGAGTGTGGGACGAATACAGAGGCAGCAGGAGGGGGCAAAGAGCCGTTGGAGAGTAAAGAGTTAAAAATTAAGTAACTGCCATATATGGGAGTGACAAAGCCTTTGGGTGCTCATCTAGTGCTGGCAACCAAGGAGCGCATTTGGAAAGGAGAGTACGTTAAAATGCTGAAACTACTCCACAGGGAAGTGCGGTCTAAGGAGGGTTCAAAAGAGGAAGAATATGAGTTGGCCAAGCGCCTAAAGTGCCGGTAACCATAGAGAATTGGCCGGCTGTATTTTTGATTTTCTGCCAGCGTCTACTGCAAAAAGTTTCCAGAGCGCTGTGTGGCCATCTTTAAGTACATGGATGTCATTCGCAAGGCACAGATCACGGGAGGGGGACTTGCTTGGGCCCAATATGACGAGGAGTTCCGGGCCCGTAAGGCTTTGGACCCCGAGGCGATGTGGGGTGAGTTGGATACCTATTTATGGCAGCTTACGATGGGAGAAGCAGCGGGGGGTAAGGCTATTTTTACAGCTAGCGGCTTGCCTTTGGTATACCGGCCCTTTCAGGGGAAGCCCACCTGAGGAGGGGTGGGATCGGCAGCCACGTCACAAACTGGGATTGGAGCATGCTGGGAGTTTAATAAAGGCCTATGCACGAGGGAGTACTACATATTCTAGCACGAGTGTTCAAAGTGTGGGAAGCGCCATCCCCTTGTTGACTGCTGGGTTGTCAAACCACAGGGAGGCCAGCAATGGCAACAGTCAGGGGCCATCAGTTTCAGGGTGGCAGAGGGGGTAAGGGTCCTCAGGGTACTGGGCCCAAAAGCTCCTACGCCAGTTAAGTTAGCAAAGCTGAGTGAGGCCCTGCAGGGGTATTGGGACCTGGGGGCAAAACGGGTGCTAATGGAGGGGTTCCAGAAGGGGTTTCATTTGGGCAACAACGGGCCATAACTGGGCTGATAACTTGAAAGCAGCTGCAGAACACAGGTTGGTGGTGCAGGAAAAATTAGACAGGGAGGTGCAGGAAGGAAGAATGGCAGGCCCCTTTGATGATTGGCCAACAGAGAATTTGATTATCTCGCCAGTTGGGGTGGTGCCTAAAAAGGAGCTGGGGCAATCAAGACTGATTCAGCACCTTTCATGGCCAGAGGGGTCGTCAGTAAATGATTTTATTGATGAGGAGGCGACCTCAGTTTCCAATTCTTCAGTTGACGTGGCCATGTCACTAATTGTGACCGCGGCCACGACTGCAGAGATGGCAAAATGCGACATAAAGTCAGCATTTCTGTTGCTTCCAGTCCATCCAGATGATTGGGATCTTCTGGGTATCCATTTTGAAGGTAAATGGTACATGGACAAAGCATTGCCGAAGGCTTGCTCCATGTCATGTGCTTTATTTGAATGTTTCAGCACTTTCTTGCAGTGGTATTTTACGCAGCACACAGGGCACACACACGTTGGTTGCACACTACTTGGACGATTTCTTTTTCGTCGGTTCCCTGGGCTCCACGGAATGCCAGGTAGCTCTGGACACTTTCCATGAGTTCATGGAGGAACTGGGAGTGCCGCTGGTGCCCGAAAAGACAATGGCACCCTGCCCGGCTCTGTCTTTTTTGGGAATTGAAATTGATTCTGTGGCAATGCAGGCTCGCTTGCCAGATGACAAAAAAGTTAAACTGTTGGATTTGTTGGACAGAATGTTGTCAAAGCAGAAAGTAACAGTGAAGGACATTCAGGTATTGCTGGGTCATCTTAACTTTGCCTGCAGGGTGGTCAGGTCGGGGAGGACTTTTTGCAGAGGACTGGGGCGGCCACTGGCAGGACAGCACTTGCCCCACCACCATGTCCGCCTGTTGGCTGGGGTGAAGGAGGACTTACATGTATGGTCAGTTTTTCTACACTCGTTTAACGGAGTGCCTTTGGCCAGGGAGGAGGATGTCCGTGGGACGTACTCATTTTTTCTGATGCGGCAGGCAGTGGTGGTTTTGGCCTATATTGGCAGGGCAGGTGGTGTGCTGAAAAATGGCCCCCACAATGAAAGGATGGAGGGAAGAACATTGCAATTCTGGAACTTTTCCCGCTCCTGGTGGCACTGACGTTGTGGGGTGAGGAGCTGGCGCATAAGAGGGTCTTGTATCGAGTGGACAACATGGCAGTGGTTGAGATCATCAATAGGCAGTCCGCAAGGGATGAGCAGATTTTGAATTTGCTGCAAGTTTTCGTGCTAGGTTGCCTCAATCATGGCATTGCGTTTAGGGCCTTGCACATACCTGGTGTGGACAATGACATAGCTGATGCTTTGTCTCGTTCACAGAGGGGGAGATTCCATGGGCTGGCCAAGGAGGCAGACAGGACACAAACCCCAATGCTGGAGCATCTTTGGTATGTAGGTAACGTAGGGTGCTACAGTTGGTGGTAGGTACTTTGTCAGCATCCACTTGGGCGGCGTACGAGGTGGCCTGGAGGGATTTTCTAGCATCAGGAGCCTGTAGGCAGGAGGAGGTCTGGCGTCGGGCAGAGGATGTGATTCAGTTTATCCTCGACCTCATTGAGAGAGGCCTTTCCAGAGTGACCATCGCCGGGAAGTTGGCGGGCATTGCTTTTATGGGGAAACTCGTGGGGTTACAACCCTTCTGCAGGAGAAGTGGGGAGAAGGATGCTTGAGGGCTTGGCTAGGGAGCGGGGTGGGGAGCGTATGACCCGCAGCCCCCTTTCTTGGCAGACGCTGGCACAGTTGCTGGAGGTGTTACCCGCAGTCTGCAGGGATGATTTTGAGGTTTGTTTGTTCTCCACGTCGATGGTGTGGATGTTTTTTGGGGCATTTAGAGTCTCCGAGCTCCTAGGCAACAAGGCCAAAAAGGGCATGCGCTGGCGAGACGTGAGGGTTGAGGGGAGAGTGATACATATCTGGCTGGCTAATTCCAAAATGGAACAGAGAAGTCAAGGGAGGGGGGGGATTGGTTGGAAGCAGCCTTTCCGGTATCTACGTGCCCGGTGTATTGGGCCTGCTGTTGGGGGATTGTGACAGGAACCTTTGGGGACGATTTGGTTTTCCGGCATAGTAATGGGACCTGGGTGATAGACTATCAGTTGGGCATGGTGTTGCGGAAGGCGTTGCACAGTATTGGGTTGGATGGGGCATGGTATGGTACGCATTCTTTCAGGATTGGAGCGGCAACAGAGGCAAACAATAGGGGGTGGTCCCGTGAGGACATAATGCGGCTGGGGCAATGGTCATCAGACTGTTTTCAGTGTTTCGTGAGGAGAAATGCGGAGGAGGCGCATGCGTCATCCTCCTTGTCGGGAGTCTCATTCTCTTTTCTCTCAATGCAGGTTCGGTGGCCAGGCCCCACGCAAAGGAATTGACCATATGGATAGTGGGGCATTTGTTCATCAAACGGGCTCATGTGCAAGCATGTCAGAGTTATTTTGGGGCACTGTTGGGGTTCAATGAGAGTTTTTTCAGAATCGGTTGAAAGGGTAGAGGAGGGATGCTTTGGAGGGAGTTGATACCTAGCCTGAATAAGTGGTTGGTAAGGGGCCAGTGCCAGATGTGTTGCTGATTCACCTTGGTGAGAACGACCTTTGCGCGGTGAAGGGGGTAGTTCTGTTGAGGACAATGAAGAGGGACTTGGCTTCATTAAAGGAGAGTTGGTCCGGGTGCCACGTTTTGTGGATGGAGTTGGTTCCGCGTAGGGTTTGGAGGGGTGCTGTGAATCCCAGGGCCATTGACAAAGCACGCAGGAAGGTGAACACTGAGATTTCTAGATTTTGTAGCAGCTTAAGTTTTTGGCAGGGTGGGATACTAAGAAATTTGTTTTGAAGCAGTGGAATTCTTCAGGGATGACGGGGTACATTTATCTAGGCTTGGTATGGACCTTTATTTACTGGAGATCAGGGAAGTGTTATCAAGAAGCCTGAATGTCCAATTGCATCGCGCTTAGTTGGCTTAGTTGGGGGGGGGGGCAGAAAGGGGGGTAGTTTCCTCCCCCTCCGGTTTCTGGGTGGCGGGGGTTAGTGGAAGTTTGCCAGGGTTGGCAGAGATTTGTTGATCATTGTTGGAGTTTGGGTTATCGACAGGGAGGGGTAGGTAGAACAGTGTTTAATTCAGTTACAGGTGGGGTGATTGACAGTTGTAAAGAAGCAGGCAGGGGGGGTTGTTTACGGATTCGTGGAATTGATAGGGTTATATGTTGATGCATTGTTTTGTATTGTTTGTAATGTTGTAATGTATGGGTGGGGGCAGGTTCAAGGAAATGTTTGGGGCGGGGTGTGGTCCGGGGTTAGGTAAGAGGTTTGATTAGTGAGGATTAGTTTTGTAAGGCTGTTGCCAAGGATTTATAATGTTATGTGCACCTGTTTCAATAAAGCGGCCCTTTACACACAATTTTTTGGTTTGTGGTCTGCTCCTCCCCTCGCCCCTTCCATCCCAAGTGGCGCTTGGGGGGGTAGACGACCACAGGGAGGCCCCCCCCGGGCAGTTTGGGAGGGGCGCAGGGGGGTGGGCTTTACCACAATATTGGACATTTTGTTTTGGGCTCCTTTAATATATAGCCCAAAAGGAGCCCAATGATAAATACGTTGGGCTCCTGCTCCCTGACGCCATTTTAGCTTTGGTGACCTGGTGGCTCGGAGCTTTAGTTTAGGCAGCTTTTTCCCTCCCATTTTTACTGTATTTTGTGTAAATTTATTCCCATTTTTAGTTTATAGGTGACTTTATTGGGACGGGTGAGCAGGGATTGTTTGGCTATGTACTGTCGCTTGGAACAGGTGCTGTGCGGGGGTTAGTGGAAGTTTGCCAGGGTTGGCAGAGGTTTGTTGATCATTGTTGGAGTTTAGGTTATCGACAGGGAGGGGTAGGTAGAACAATTTTTAGTTCAGTTACAGGTGGGGTGATTGACAGTTGTAAAGAAGCAGGCAGGGGGGTTGTTTATCGGATTATAGAGTTATACGTTGATCCATTGTTTTGTATTGTTTGTAATGTTGTAATGTATGGGTGGGGGCAGGTTCAAGGAAATGTTAGGGGCAGGGATGGGGTCCGGGGTTAGGTAAGCCGTTTGATTAGTGAGGATTAGTTTTGTAAGGCTGTTGCCAAGGATTTATAATGTTATGTGCACCTGTTTCAATAAAGCAGCCTTTTACACACAATTTTTTGGTTTGTGGTCTGCCCCCCCCCTCCCCCCTCCTCCCAATAATGTGTCCGGCACAGGAGCGCCATAAAAAAATGCTAGGCGCACGGGGCCCTGTAGCCACATCAGCTACAGTGGGAGAATATGGCCCCTAGCCTGCCAACGACTTGAAGAAGTACCGCAACACTGTGTCCAGTCCAGGCACACCATAAATTCATGGGAGGTGTCCAGCAGAGCAAAACTTGCACAGGCCATGCCCGGGCCCGTCCTGCGCCCATCGGAGACAGGAGGTGGCGGGGCAGGGCTCCTCCCCCCTGGCTGTGGTTTTTAACTCCTGGTACTAGTCCTGGGCACCGCACCCGATTGACAGGTATTTTACTTTGTCATAGCCCTGATACTAATATGCCACCCCTTTTTCTTTGACACTAACTGTTACTGGCTCGATTGTGTTGAAAAGAAGTAACTAAATACTCCGTTGCAGAGAGGCTTTGAACAAGAGAGACGGCAAATATTCTCTGTGTTATTTTGTGGGGTCACTTAGGCTTCCTTGGGCTAATATAAATTTCGAACTTTTGGTCCCAGTCCAGCCCAGTATACCCCACGTGCGTTTTTGTACCTGTAGAATTTGTTGAGCAATGGGCAAATGGAAAGTTCAGGACAAAGCCCAGAGCACATCTCTCTCCAAAGAAAAGCCCACAGGTGCTATTTGCTCCTATGTGATGGATAAGATTGAGCACCTATTTACATAATGCCACAAAATTGCACATACAGCGGCTATACCGTCCCCGCAATCTGTTAACCGCAATAACCCTGTTGCCCCTCCATTAGCTCCATTGGAATTCTCCCCGCCCCTCCCCCGCCAAGAAGGCCGCTGAACAAGATGTAGGAACTCAGAACCTGAAGCCTTAGTGAGCTGCAGTGAGCACTTGGACATTCCTGTAAAAGTACAGGTAGTCCAAGTTGAATGCCGCAATAGATACGAGGCGCTCTCAGAGGAGGCTAATGGAGTGGCAGGCGAGTACATATTGGTTTTAATGGTAAGAGCAATGATGGCTCCTCCCTATTGCAGAGCCTACATGTCACTATCAAGTCCCTTAGGGATTAGTTTGCATCTTTAAGAAAGGTGGTCGCTGATCTAGAGGGGAGGGTGAACAGTGGAAAGGCTAAATCAGCTTGGACAAACAAAAGTACTTGCTAGTGTCCCCTCCCCTCACTCACCCTGGGTTATCAAGGAGGCATGATTATGATATAATCACTGCCATTACCCACCGGCCTCACTGTGCTCCCCTCAGTGCTATAGCTGTGCTCTTCCCAACCACTCAGGAGGTCGCTTTAGCTATAATGGCTATAGTGACAAGCCGGTAGCATACCAAGGAATATCCCAGGTAAGGGGGGTGGGTAGAGAGCCTGAAAGAGGAGAGCTGGTACTAAATGAAGGGTGCTCCTCTATGTCAAGCCTTGTTCGATCATTTGAAACAGGTGTGGCTAAGGACAGCTTTTACACCTGAACTCATGCCCAGAAAATAGAAGCAGTAATCTATCTTGTGGAGGTACCTAAGGTGTCCAGTGACAGACGCGAGGACCCTGACTCGCTCAAGAATAAGGTAACCTATTGGTTCAGGGAAACAAGGCACTGTAACTCCATCATAAGAGAAGACATTAAGCAAGCCGAAAGACTAACACTACCAGGGAAGACAAAAATATGTAGTAAAAGTTTGTTTCTTTAATAGAGCCTTAGTAGATGGACTAATGGCAATCAACTTTCGTACAATCCCACTCGCTAATACCTCTATTGCCAATAAATATAGACTCTATGGCTACAGGTCCTGGGTCCAATGGGTCTGTCCCAAAGAGAGAGGATTAAGGGAACCAAGGTGGAGAGGGGAGACAGGTATAGCTACAAGGAGGAATTGCCATCCCTAGATGGTAATGAAATGACCCCCAGTACTATTTTGGAAGAACCTCAATTAAGGTATTCCTCCTCGCCTGGGTCCCTTGCCAACTTTGTTTTTGCTCTGGCCCCAGCCATTGAAAGTTTAAAGTGGGAGGGTGAAGGTATTGCTATTTATAATGAGGAAAGGGGTTAACCCCTGAGTATAGGCTTGACTATACCTCCTCTGCTGTACCCCACCGACAGCTAAGAGTTCTGGTATGGAATGTCATGGGGATCGCCACATTGTTAGTTGACCCAGAGTAGGGCAATTTTGTGGATTCCCATGACGTAATCTTATTCCAGGGAACTTGGAGTCTGCATATTCCCCACAGGTGTGGGTACTCATCTTATGGCATTAATGCAACAAAGAAAGAGATTGGGAGACCCTCAGGAGGTTTAGTAATCTGGGTAAAAACTGCACTTAGATCCAAAGTCAAACCAGTCCATGTTGAATCCCAGGACATTCTAGCAATTTATCTTGCACTATATACTGGACTAAAAATGAGAATTTGTAATGTAAACAATAGAGCAGCCTTAGGCTCTGAGGAAACCAAAAATATTCGTATTTTAGATTATGTGCTGTCCGAATGTACTGGAAATGCCCCTCTATTGGTAGCTGAGGATCTCAATTTTACATTTGAACCTTTTGCCCCTTTAGACTTGACCGAGGAGTGGGACAGCTTTTGGCCAATTCCGCAGTTAGATCTCCCACCGTTTAGATGGTCCAAGAGAGGAGGCCAGGTGCTGGCCCTTACATTGCAGCACGATTTGAGGGCCACAAAACGTAGGATGAAATGTGATCCGAATGGTGAATTGGCCTTTAACAGACCTGACTATGCCAGCAGAATTGACTATTGCCTGGTTGACCTTAGCCTATGGCCCATAGTATCTGATATAATTGTGGCCAAAAGATCAGATAGCGACCATAATGCCCTGATCCTTTCCCTAACAAATCAGGGAGAAACTGATCTTGGTAAAGCTGTCCATTACTAGTAATTTAAGAACAATCAGATGGGATTGGGCGGAGGAAAACATGGGGGCTTTGGAAGTAGTTAAATTCAAAGTCCTTGCAGACGTGGGAGAGCTGCCCAAACTCCCTAAAGTAGAAATAATAGAGAGATTGAGCAATCAGCATGAGATACTCTACAGCTAGATCAGGGAAACACTGGGCTAACCTAAAAAAGGGTAGAATCAACATGGGAAAAAAAGAAGGGAAAAGGCGGGCCCCTGTGGCAGACTGGTATAACCAGTACTGTAGAAAAGCAAAGGGTGAGCTCCTGCATACTGTGAAATCCAAGATCTGCCCTTATATGATGGCATGTAGGGCTAGATACAAACAGGCACTAGAGTATGCCAAGCAACAATGGGAATGTTCCTTATTGTTCTTTCTACATAGCCCACTGGTAGCCAAAGATAATAAGACCTTTTGGAGAAAAGCGACCCACTGTCTTAATTGACCAAAGTCTGCTCTGGAGTTTACAGTCCAGCCAGAAGAGTGGGTATGCCATTTTGGCGGTCTATATGCTCTAGGAAACATGGAGGAAGATGAGTGCGTAGGCATGAGAGAGAAAGCCCCATCTGGCACTGTTGAAGCTGTAGAAATATCTCTTGAAGAAACCCAAGTAGCCATTAGCTCCTGTTTCCCAGCCAGAGCCCCTTGCCCGATCGAATCCCCAACGATCTATATAGAGAGGATTTAAAAGTCTGAGCTCCATATATTAATATGTTAACCAATGCTATCCTCTCAGGTATGAAAATCCCTTCTTCTTGGAATTTGGCTGAGATCACACCAAATTTATAAGAAAGAAGATAGGGCAAACCTGGCCAGCTATAGACCCATCAGTCTAGTTGACTCCTTGCAAAAAATGTCCCTCAAGCACCTACTGGCCCCCATCCAGGATTGGATCCTAGAGTAAAATATTCTGTCTGTCTTCCATGTGGGCTTTTGTGCCAATATTAGCACCGTGGATCAGGTATTCCACTTTCTCTGCCTTAATTGGAGAGAGGTCGTCATCAAAGGGGGGAAGCTATATGTAGCCTTTGTGGATCTGCGTACCACCTTTGATTTGGTCCCTGGAGGCAAACTCTGGAGGGTGGTGGCAGAGTTTGGACTCCCTCAGAATTTGCTTGATATTTTAATTTGTTTGCACTCAGTAAATAATGCCCAAGTTAGGTGAAAGAGGATAGCCAAAAAACTGAGCCCTTTACGATAAATCGTGCAGTTAGTCAGGGATGCGTTCTAGCGCCCACCCTATTCTCGCTTTTTATTAACGGTGTAGTAGGCTTCCTCGATAGGTTCGGGTGCGATGCCCCAAAAGTCGGGGAGAGAAGAGTACCCACACTCCTCTTCGCTGATGATACGCTACTAATATCAAAGTACCCACAAGGTCTTCAACAGCTACTAAATTATTTTAAACTTTTCGGCGATGAGCTTGGCCTGGAACTCAATAAAGCAAAAACAAAATATATGATATTTTCTTAGGAGATGTTGAAGCCCTCTAAGAGACATATGCATGTAGGGGACCGCACAACAGAATTAGTCTCTATTTTTTACTATTTGGGGATCTGTATAATACCATACGTATGCTGAGCACCCCATATAGAGAAAACACAGCTGTCCCTAATCCAGCAGACCGCCCACATAAGTAAGATCCATAAAAATATGGTGTCTAGGAAAGTGGCCACAGCCTTAGAACTATACAACATCAAAGCCTTAGGAGCAGATTTATATGGAGCAGAACTGTGGGGTAGTGAGAACACTGATTGTCCTACTATTGTAGAAGATTTTTTAATAAGATCCCTTTTGAATCTACCAGCCAGTACCACCCTGATTCAAATTTAACTGGATCTGGCCCAAGGAAAACTGGCTCACAAGCTGGACTACAAGCATTTAATGTGCTGGCATTGCCAATGGACAATTGAGGAGCTTGCCCCATACCGAGTTGCGATATCACAATCCCCTGGTTTAGTACTCTGAGAGCTCTGTTGAGGAAATTAGGGATGGAGGTCTATTGGTCAAGTTCTGTGTTCAATTCTGAAGAGCAGTGTCAAAACCCTCTATTGGGAGTCCACCCTGATGAACGATGTGACAAATTCGGTGGGGACCCCTACCCAGTAGTTTATGGACTTTAAACCTCTTCCGTTGTTTGAGGAAACTATTGATGAAATTGTCCCACCCTTCACACATAAATTATCCCTCCAATCCCTTCCCACTAAATTGTTCAGTAATAAGTGGCACACTAATGAACCCTCTGTCCAGCTTCTAGAGGAAGCCTGAATCCCTAGTCCACCTGTTATTCATTTGCCCCTATTATAAGACCTTGAGGGGAAAGTGGATAATTCCTTTGAGTAGGCTTATCGGTCCTGGCCACTACCTTGATGTTCTGAGACTCCTCTTTACATACACTTGTAGAGTAATAGTCTTAGGCTTGGCTAAATGTTTGTTAGCTCTACGGATCACACTGTCAAAATGTATTGTATAATCATTTTTATTGTATTTTTACTTGTATATATGGAAGAGGTGTATTCTTTGTATGGCTCTTATGTTTGCATGCATTTTTAACTTGTTTCTTTTCCTAAGTACTTTTTAAGATCCTTGTGATCGAAAATATAGTTATGATGATGACAACAGCGGGTTGTTCCACCATAACCACTCAATTAGTACCAATAGATAGTGATAGTAGATCAGGACAGTAGGCCTTGACTCGGCCCCCCAATAGCATTTATGAAACGAATGTATCTGGGCATGTAGCTGCCTCCACAATTGTTAGTATCCCTTTTACACATTTTCAAATCAGTTATGGCAAGCCTAAGGAATGTTGCACAACCAGTATGAGGTACCCTTCCATGATAACCATGTTCACCGATTATGACCTCCCAATTCTTACCAGGCCACTCTATGGTACACCATTTGTTGCCATTCTGGTTAATGTCCCTCTGCTGAAAAGCGATATAACAGAAAATGTAACTCAATCAAAAAACAAAGTCGTTCACTCGCATGATAGGTGGATTGGGGTACGTTGTTTTTTTATTTTGACACTTAAACAGTGGCGACTCCTCAGCTAAGGCGGAGCAGCGTTGCCCCACTGCTTTTAGCAGTGTAAGGAAAAATAAAATGAGAATAACTCAATGTCTGCTAGCAGAGCAGGGGAGGGGAGGAGTGGTTTTCCCTCCCTAAGTGCGCAGGAATGTTTGGCCGGCCATCTCGGGCTGGCCAAACAGTCATGCACACTTAGCATATTATAACAAAAATACCAGTGCACATCCCTTCTAGTTACTATTATCCAAATGGCATCCAGCCACGGCAATCCAAATTTTTCACTCTCCTTGTAGTCCTCAAAAAGACATGCACAATGTTCGTTATTATTCAATGTCCATTTATTAATGATTTCTTTCTTTTGCCACACCGTCACAACCGACGCGCGTTTCGCCCTCCGCGGGCTTTTTCAAGGCTGTAATTTACATACAAAAGAGGATGTCACAAAAAAGATCAACAAATAGAAAAGGGAGTTAGAGGATTGTTAGCTAGGCTCGCCCTCCAAAAATTAAGTCAAACAAAAAGGTCTCTGTTTCCAGATACCTAAGAGCCTTGCTCAAAAACGCAGTCAGCACACACTGGGGTTGACTGTGAGAAATATGTTAATGTGTATAAAAAAGGAAGGATTGCTCCTTTTTTTTAGGTGTCCCCTCACTCACCGGGGTTGCCCCACGGTGACATGCTTCATCATTGGGGCCATCCCAGTCCTCTACGGGCTGGGGCGTGCTACGACTTGCGAAGTTACGTAGGAGCACTTTTAAGGACTATGTGTGGTGCATGTGTAATTGTGGGGAGTGGACTATGTGGTGTAGGTTAAAAATACCTGCCCAGTAGGTTTTCAATAAACTTTATTCTGGCCTCTAGGTGGTAATATTAAAAACGGGGTGGGGAGATAGGCTGCCCTAAACTTAATGTGTCCAGATGTACCTATCAACTCCTATAGTCGACATGTTTCGTGCATACCCCAAGCACTTCTTCGGGACTACACAGGGACCAGCCCTGTGTTCGCCACTCCTTAACTCTTCAATGAGATATTAAAGAAATTAACTCTTAACTGCAGCAAACTCTATTAAGTGCATGCAACAATACCTACGTATTTTGTTCCAATAAACACGTGGTACTTTTCAAGAGACCTAACTGGGCAACTTTGTGCACCGGATACCTCCTGTATTTAGGCACCTACTTGTGTCCCTCCGGACCGGAGGGACACAAGTAGGTGCCTAAATACAGGAGGTATCCGGTGCACAAAGTTGCTAGGATATCGATACCCCTCCGACTCCATGGGGCCCAGTTAGGTCTCTTGAAAAGTACCACGTGTTTATTGGAACAAAATACGTAGGTATTGTTGCATGCACTTAATAGAGTTTGCTGCAGTTAAGAGTTAATTTCTTTAATATCTCATTGAAGAGTTAAGGAGTGGCGAACACAGGGCTGGTCCCTGTGTAGTCCCGAAGAAGTGCTTGGGGTATGCACGAAACATGTCGACTATAGGAGTTGATAGGTACATCTGGACACATTAAGTTTAGGGCAGCCTATCTCCCCACCCCGTTTTTAATATTACCACCTAGAGGCCAGAATAAAGTTTATTGAAAACCTACTGGGCAGGTATTTTTAACCTACACCACATAGTCCACTCCCCACAATTACACATGCACCACACATAGTCCTTAAAAGTGCTCCTACCTAACTTCGCAAGTCGTAGCACGCCCCAGCCCGTAGAGGACTGGGATGGCCCCAATGATGAAGCATGTCACTGTGGGGCAACCCCGTGAGTGAGGGGACACCTAAAAAAAAGGAGCAATCCTTCCTTTTTTATACACATTAACATATTTCTCACAGTCAACCCCAGTGTGTGCTGACTGCGTTTTTGAGCAAGGCTCTTAGGTATCTGGAAATAGAGACCTTTTTGTTTGACAAAAAAGATCAATACATTAAACGCCACCTTAAACATAAGTGGTTACCTGATTAACCACGGACTAATAAGCATAGTCCTAATGTACCCTCATCATGTTCATATTAATTCAACTAATATGCTTCTGTTGAGATACAAACGCGGATATCACAGAATAAATTCAATGCATTAAAAACCACATTAGCAATGATGTTTGTCTATTTCATCATGAATTGATATACACACTCCCAATATGCCCAATATGCCCTCATCATGTCCATATTAGTTCAACTGACAAGCCTATGTTAAATTCATTTGCAGGTTGTTAGGCACAAAGCATATAGCACAACTATGTGCAATTACCCATTCTTATGTCTTGAGCCAATAACATAATACATGTTTATACAAGAAAGTTTCCAAGATGGTCACTACATATGGATGGACAATTTGTGGTGAACCTACTGAGACCGATGTACCTGACCGTACACAGATTTTTAACTATCATAGTTTCTGCTCAAACACTCTCTCGTCTCACTTACCAAGAATGTTGTATGGTGAGCAAAATACATTTGCAAAGGTCAGAGTATTATGGAGCCTGTTGAGCATTGGTCCTGTAAATGTATAGGAACATCCAATTAGCATTCACGCCCTATGCATAGCCTCAATCTGCTATTGTCGTGCTGGTTCGCCAATACAAGTTTGAATGCTGGGCTTACCTTTAGGCCTTTTACTTTGTACACCATAGGTCATGCGTATTGAGCATATGTCGATGATCCATTCTTTAGTTACTGAACCGGTTATTGCGCACTACATGGAGCCTTGATACGTTCCATCTGTAATAAAGTATTTACCGTACGTTTTATTAAACTATCTGGTCAGATACAAACAGCACTTTTTTAAAAATATGCTTAA
The DNA here is from genome assembly GCF_964263255.1 of Lissotriton vulgaris. Taxonomy (NCBI): domain Eukaryota; kingdom Metazoa; phylum Chordata; class Amphibia; order Caudata; family Salamandridae; genus Lissotriton; species Lissotriton vulgaris. The sequence goes on from NC_141695.1 coordinate 1,381,598,613, forward strand.
AAATTATGTATCGGCGGTTCAGATCTCTATCAGAGAGTTCTTTAACTAATTATTATTCAATGTCACCCTTTTTGTTAAAAACGCCAACAGTATTAATCCCTGTGGCTGAGCGTGAGTATTATAACCCAAATGGAAAGTATAAGCATTTAATATTGAATATGACCACATTGTGTCATTATGTCACATGTAGCAAGTTTCTGCTTAATGTGATCTTCGTGCATGTACAGCCAAAACAAGGACAATGAATGTCCTTTTAATGAAGTGGGAGCAACCAGGATTGTTAAACATGTTTAAATCACTTTGAGGCGGGAAAGGCAAACGATTCCTCCAATTATATTTCGCCCCCATTGCCACACCCTTTATTTGGCGGTACCATTCTCCATTATGTAAGAATATATTATTCGCAAGTACCAGTTGGATCATTGACATCAGCATATTTGAATGGGCATATGTCTCAATGGGTCTACTGTCCAAAAAATGGCGTACCGCCAGTAACCCTTTGTCACACGGTGTGCTCGTATATAGCGAGCATACGTCTAACGTGACTAACAAGTGTCCATCAACCCAATCCACATCCCCAATTTTGTTTAGGACATCCCCAGTATCTTTGATGTACGTGGGTAGGTTCACAACAAGTGGTTGCAGAAAAAGGTCTATATATTCGGATATTTTTTCAGTTGGGGATCCAATACCTGCTATAATGGGCCTTCCCAGAGGGAAGTCGCTTTTCTTATGTACCTTCGGTAGGCAATATATACAGGGATATGTCGGTGAATCATTGTATAGATATTTCATTTCTATTTCTGAGATCAAACACTGTTCCTTCCATATCTTGAGATGATCAAGAATAATTTCCTTTGTTTCCTTTATGGGGTTGACTTTCAACTTGGTATATGTGTTAAGATCTCCAAGTTGTTTATCAATTTCCCCCATATAGTCACTGCGATTCATCAGAACTGTATTTCCTCCCTTGTCAGCCTCACGGATGACAAGGGAGTCTCTCTTTTTTAAGTTTGTCACTGCCTTACGTTCTTCATGGGTGATGTTTTGTGTTTTGTACCTCTGTGTGCTTAGATATTTGTCCTCTAAGCGGTAGAGGTCTTGTACTACATTTTGCTGAAATCTGTCTATGTCGTTATTCCCTTGCAATTGCGGGGTAAATCTAGATTTAGTTCTGAGACCACTGTTGATCTCAGTGAATGTATCTAGTTGTAGGTTAGCTGCCACTGATTCTATGCTTTCTGTTCCTTCCTCATCATTAATACTTAGTAGTAGATGGGTGTCTCTAACTTCTCTGATTGTGGGGTTAGGACTGTTCATGAATACATTTGCTGCCCCACACTGTATGTTAGGTTTATCAACAAAGAATTTAAACAATTTAATATTTCTGACGAATTTGAAACAGCTGATGTGAAAAGATGTAAAATCCGGTATATTACTTGGACAGAAACCTAATCCTTTGCTCAATATTTTTATTTCTGGTTGTGTCAACACATGGTCTGAGAGATTTACAATGTCAATTTCATTACAAATTTCAGCACATTCATTTACATTTTTTGATTGCGTGTCACTGATCTTGTTGCAACACCTGCCCTTCCTTTTTGATCCTGTTCTCTTGATCCCCCTCCTTGTCCTTTTGTGTTTGTATCTTTCTTGAATGTTTCCTTGTTTCCCTGTCTGAAGCGTTGTAGCTCTAAAAAGAATGCATCTGGCACCGGGCCCTGTGCACCTCCTTCTGCACCTGCTGACTCTATACTAGTCACACTGCTTATGCTAGAGATATCAGACATGCTGGTAGTCCCCGCTGTTTGTGAGGTAACGTCTGAGCCATTTCTATTGTTATTTGGAGGATTGATGTTGTCAAACTTTCTTGCGAAAGTATACACCCTTCCGCATTTATAATCCCGTTCATCACGTTTAATTTTTTGGGATTTCTTATCTCTTAGATATATTTGATGTTTCTGCAATTGATCTTTTAAGAAGGCCCAGTTTTTGTCCGCCACTTCAGGCATACCCATATCCTTGATCTCCTTTTCCAAATTTGTAATCTCCAGTAATAGTTTTTCTCTCTTCAGGTCTGCATCTCTAATAAGGATGTCCATCATACCCATTGAGGAATGTAACAGTAGTTTTTCCCATTCCTTTAGGTGTCCCCTATCCAAATCCTCGAAGGAGGGAAATATTAACACTCGTAGTCCTCTAGGGACCTGTTGCTTATCAATATATTTACGTAGGACAGTGGCATCCCACCATCGTGAGAGTTCCTGTTTTTTTATCCTCTCTAACCTCATAAACTTTTGTTTCATACCCTCATTGGCACTTGTTTTAGTTAGGGGATTTTTGCCAGAGTTCTCATTAAACAGGTCATCCAGTAAAGCATCCCTGTTATCATCAAAGGTGGCCATATTCGTTTTGAATCTATGTTCTATGTATGGTCCTCAATACCTTTCTTCAAGATTTAACACAAATAAATGTTAGTTAATACAGCAATGTACAATGGAACAGTCAAATACAATCTATGTTGGGGACAGGCTGTAATGCAGCCTGGGTGGAGAACATGCACACTTAGCATGTTCTCCACCCAGGCTGCATTACAGCCTGGGTGGAGAACATGACCAGGTCCCCAGTCCCCATCTGGGTGCCGAATCAGGAAGTTCAGACCAATCACAATGATGCATTGCAGCCCTGTAATTGGCTCAAAAGAGCCTGGATGTTTCCTGGGTGTTTCCTGTTCTGTCCGAACGGAGGAGTGGCGAGACACGACACATTTAAATTAAATATTTTATTTACCCTCTTCGCCCCCAGTGTGACTAGCGTAGACGTCCACCCCTAACAGTCCATGAGGCAAATAGCATTTATTCATTAGGTTAATGTGCTTGATGATTTTCTATAAGGGAGGTAGGTCCTCTATATATACTTTTCTTGGTGCCCTGCACTGTTAGTCTATTGGTGAGGATATACTTTGACTCAGCCCTAATGAATGCCCGAGACCACTCTGCTCAATTGAAGGGGCAGGAACATGTTGGCAAATTCAGTCATTAGCAGGTAATGGTCATAGTAACAAAATGCGTCCTCTGACAACAACTTACGTTTTCTAAAAAAGCCTAGGATACCACTTTAATAAAGGATACTTTTGTGGATTATCCAAAGGCTTTTTTACACTTTGAACTGCATCCAAATCTTATTCAGAAAAAATAAGTAATTTCTAAGAAACCCCTCAGGTAACCCCCACCCTGAGGTGGAGTCCGCCTTGGTACTATTACCCTACCAGGGTGGGGCGAGATGGCAAAGGATGAATAATGTACCATTACGTGAGTGAGCATACCTCGTCCCCTTCTTGGAATTGCCATGTTTTACCTGGAGGTAGTGTAGCAGTAGGTGGAAATATTGATAACAACTATTCTTGTACTAGGAAAATTATTCTGTACCTCAGAAAAGGGTGTCATGCCAATTCTTGTGTTTGATTGGTTCTTTGAGGCAGGTGTGAACCCTGTGGTCTCTCTCTCTCTCTCTCTCTCTCTCTCTCGTGCTCTTTCTCTCTCTCTCTCTTTCTCTTTCTCTCTCTTTCTCTCTCTCTCTCTCTCTCTCTTTCTATTTCTCTTTCTCACTCTCTTTCTCTTTTTTTCTCACTCTTTTTTTCTCTCTTTTTCTCACTTTCTTTTTCTCTCACTCTCTTTTTCCTTCACTCTTTTTCTCTCACTCTCTTTTTCTCACTCTCTTTTTCTCTCACTCTCTGAGTTATATGTATTGAGCAGATGGTTCCTGCAAGCAGGCCTTTGAGTTAAAGAGAGCGGTCGGGCAAGGGTGCATCTTGGCACCTTTACTTTTCACACTTATTAGTAACCATCTGGAGACCACATTATTGTTGGAGAGACACATGCCTCACACGTGAGGATCCAACCCATTCTGGCATTACTTTATGCTGATGATGCAGTCCTACTTGCAAGAACTGCCCAAGGTCTGCAACATCTTCTGGAGTCCTTTGTAACATTCATGAATTCCATAAATTTGAGTACAAGCTATAGTAAATCTCATGTTATGTCAGCCGAGACTAGATTTATAAAATCACAATCTTTTAGAGTTCAAGGTTGGGACATTAGCAGGGTGAATACATTTCTCTACCTGGTGGTGATTTTTGACAGCTATAGCTCCTGGTCCCCTTTAATATCAGCTAAAAGACATCTCATTGCAAGGATTATTTCTTCAGTTTGTGATTTTGCATCCAGATTAGGTAAAAAGCCAATAAAAGCAATGTTAAAACAATCATGGAAAATGTGTGTCTTTTGCAGCCCATGAAAGCAATATAAGGGGATATGTTGATACTGCTTCACTACAAACTGTGGAAAATCAGTGTATAGGACGTTTCTTGTCCTTGCCCCAGAGTGTGCAGCTCATGTACTCCATGGAAACCTAGGTCAAGGTTATATTACAGATGTGCGTGCTATCTCTCCATCCTCTGGTAAAATGGGTTTCAGTCTGGTCTAAGAAGGAAAGCAAAAAACAATCGGTTATATATAAGGTTAGTCTACAGAGGGCTTCCAGCATTCCCTGGTTGAAATATATTAAGATCTTCTGTACAGCATTAGGGTGCCCAGAACCTTTTGAGAATCCCAAGATTGTCACTAAAACAGATCTGGGCTGAACTAAAAATATTTTTTTGTTCTACCAACAAGTCATTAGAGAAACACTGGGTTTGTATAAACCCTCTGTACATTAGTATGCAAGTTGAAAACCTTGCTGAATACTGAGCCTTATCTAACTTTCACCACAAATCCTATTCGTAGCTTCCTATTAACTACATTCAAGATACATGTGATTCATTACTTACTTGGGGTTCCCAGAGGTTGGAGCAAGGTTAATACTTTACCCCCTTACAGCTGTGACTCAGCTTCTCAATAGGATATAATGCATTTTATTATGTTTTGTTGGTATTATGAGCAAATACGCAAGGATTTTATAATGCCGCTGATTAAACTGGAAACCTTTTACTCAGGGTCGACATTCCTTGATGTTTACAAAGACTATCTGATGACCACCCTTGCTTTTATCTTGCATGTTTGAAGTGGAGCTGTTAAGAAAAGTTTGTTTGGCTTTTAATTGTTCTATTGTACACAAGAATGTGATATTTTATGTTTTTTCTTGTAGAAACTGCATTCAAAATCTTATGATGGTGTGGTAAGTGAACTATGGTAATCCTAGCATTCTCACACATCGAACACTAAAATCCAGTTTATGGCAGCCACTGTACTCACACTATAACTCACACTATAACCGGAGATAGATGTCTAGAGGAGCAAAACAGGGGTTGTCAGTAAACAAACAGCGACACAAGAGAATTGCCTTGGCATCCTGTTACCTTCTTTTCAAGTGTGCACCAGTGTTATGTGTAAAGCCCAGCACACCTGGTGAGCAGGATTTGATATTCCAGCAGGATTTCACACTGTAGAGTCAAAAAGGATGCCCACAGCACCCTCCTTTTATATTCTGTGAGGTTAAATCCGTAAAAATCCGTATTTGTAAAGGGAAACTACTCACCCTTACGGGTCTCAAGGTGCTGGGGGCCGTCATGGAAATTAAGTGAGCTATTGCCCAGAGTCACATGGTGCTGGGCTGAGCTGCTGCCGAAGCCGGGGATCAAACCTTGAACCCTGTGCTCTGAAGTCAGCTGCCCTGGCCGCTGCACCACACCTCTCCACTCATCTGGGTCCTCTCTTCCCATTCAAGTCATTGAACCCTGTGCTCTGAAGTCAGCTGCCCTGGCCGCTGCACCACACCTCTCCACTCATCTGGGTCCTCTCTTCCCATTCAAGTCAGCCTACGGTTTGCTCCTGGAAGATATTTCACACCTTTTTCACATCTATTCAAATGCTAATTGCTATTTGTTAATTGCTGAAGTTAGTTGCCTCCAGGAACTTCAGGTAGGAAAATGGTATCTTCCTAAAGGTTACTTTCGAATTGGATATTTCATAACTGTTAAAGATAGTTGTTTACTTATTTTTCTAGATAGTTCCATTCCTGAGAAACTATATGAGGATTTTAATCCGTACTCTGCTTTTCTACACGGGACAGCTAGGCCTGCTACTTGAAACATAGGTATTTGGTGCTAGTCACTTTCGGGACATATTTAAATGAAATTTTTACATGTTTTACTTTTTTACAATATCATGCACTTTGCCTTATGGGATACAAGGCCTACATAGGGGTGACATTTATATTTGAAGGGTTAATTTTGACAGGTTGAATTGCAGTTTTGTATATGCCCATGTTTGTCCTAATGAATTTTCTTTAAATTGTAACTTTTTAAAGGGATCCTCAGTAGCTGAAATTTTGGACTTTGCATGGATAATCATGAGTTACATGAAACACATAATTAGACATGTGTAACAATGATGGTGATAGCATTTGCGGCACTACCGAAGAAAGTCAGGACTCTTACTTAACATTGCATTTTTATATAAAAGTGTAACTTGACAGGTTTAATTATAGTGTTTCATGTGCAAATAGTCTAAAGCAGGGAGCATCTCTTTTATTACTGTTACTAATCACTACTTTGTTTGTATTACTGCACTGATTTATTTTCCATTGGCCCCTATGTGAATTTGTGTGTAGTTTGTGTGCCTAGAAAAGGATAATTTAAAGCCATAAATTGCTCTTTTTCAGGGAAAGGTCAGTTGATGAAATGAATGGAGTCTGTAATGCATTCAATTAATTTTTTATCATTGATGTTATACTACAAATAAGCTCAATGCAAATTTGGGATCAGTACATGAGCAGTAGAATTGGTTGATTAATGTTGTTATTAATATTTACTATAGCTCTTAGATTGTTCAACAAAATCAACAAAAATATTTCAAAAGCTTATTTAAAAAGTAGGAAGAGTATAAACAAAGCAACTTTGAAATTCTTATATAACTTAACAGCGCCGCCAAGCACCATGCATCAGGCATTAGACTAACACATTTCATTGTAGTGGTCCGCATCACTGGACTACAATGCATTGTTGCGCAAAATTTATTTTATTTATTTATTTATTTATAAAGTTTTATATAGCGCGAACAAGATCCCGAAGGATATCAGAGCGCTTTACAATATGATGGGAGGAATAACATAAATGCAATATCAACATCCAAGCATCTGCTAAAAGACAACTATTTATTACTGCCATAGGCATACCGCCTCAGCTGTCAGGCCGTTAGCACTACTATGCTGACTAAACTAAGATGGAGTGACTGGAGTTGCTGGCAGTGTGCCATGGCTTGTACACTTCTACCGGCAGGCTTGGGGGCTGGCTGAGCTCGTAGCTGTTAACTCACCTGCTGCTACAATTTATCAACAATACTGAACAGAAGGATAAGAGCCCCCCCTAAGCGTGGCATTACATTCTGATAGACTTCGAGGCAGTTCCCAATGGCTACTGCCGAGACAGACATAAGCCGGCTCAAGTTCAGTGACACAGTCAGACATAGGCGCTGTGCGGGAGGTCACGTCACATCCTGCTGCCGGCTGCAGTTATGCTCTGGGAAGCTGGCGTGCACTGGCAAATCATGGCAGCGCTGCTGGCACCACCGCCCAGCCCTGAAATTAAAATGAAGCAATGATGACCCCGGTTCTAATGCCTAACCCAACCCCACAGGGCTGTGAGCCCAGTGTGCAGCAGCATCTCACATGCTGTCTGTCTTAGCCCTGAGTGTCTGATGCTTGCCCGGATGCCGTGGAGCAAGGTCGAGTGTCAGGGAGTGAGTCTTTGCAGCAGCCAGGAGTCTGAGGAGGCGGACTGCCGCCCGTAAACCAGAATGTCTTGCCTCGCAAGAAAGTATCAGTGTGAGACAGTGTCAGCCAAGAGTGTTAATCTACTAATAGGCTTTTAGTAGCTGGAGTACACGTCCAGCTGCCTGCTGTTACAGTTACTGACTAGCTGAGGTTCTGCCCCTGGCTTGAGGCTGCCAACAGGCTGTGACCTTAAGTATGTGCCTTCAGCCTGAGGTAGCATAGCCCAAATTCAATGCCATGGGGGTCGTGCTAGTGTCTGCCTTGGCCATTGTGGAGTGAGTCCACCGCCACGACTACGTGTGTGTAGTGTCCCAGGTCAAACAGGATTACTTTAGAAGCCATCCCAGCGTCATTGGATGATCATCAAACTACTGTTGAAGTCATTTCCACGTCATCAGACATCATCAAGCTCTTGAAGTCATCAGCAACGTTTAGAAACTTGAGCCTGATGATTTCAGGATGACTAGAAAATGACCATTTGATTATTTCACAAGATAAGAATCTTCCTGAAGACTGAGGATGATTTGAAACTTAGTTTAGGATTACTTCTTAGACTGAGATTGTTCCTGATGATTTAAAAATGAATATCTGATTACTTCAGAGGGATTAACAAAATTGCATTTTCTGTTCTCTTTTTTGGTTGCATTTTTCTCAGGAATGCTGAGCCTTTTGGCTGATTACTGAACAGTGAAAACTATTTAGCTCCTACACAAGTTGTCTGTAACATCCAAATAAGCAAAGAATGTGCTTCAGAAAAATGTGTGAGATTTTTATGTTTTTATTAGATTTAGGTGGACCAGGGCGGAAAATAAAATGTATGACTGCAGGCGTACTTAACAGTAATAAAAGTTAGTGAATCTTGAGTGTTTGGCTGTGTGTATTTCTTGAAATTCCTATTTTCCTTACATTATAAAGTAGTTTTCACTTGCTGTGGACTAATTAAAGCAGAAAATGCCTTGCAGCATCATTCACCAGCTGCTGCATTCCTAGACCTGGTATCTTTTGGCATGTTATCCCAGTCTTTTGCTTTCTGATCTCCTGTTTTGATGGAATGCTAAACTTCGTTTTTGCTGGTTTAGTGTCTCTGTGCACGTTTTCACTGCTATTCAGTGCTAAAGTACAAGTGTTCCTACTGCAAAATTGTGTTATGATTGATTTTCCATGATTAGCATATTTGATTTACTAGAAAGTCCCTAGTAAAGTGCACTGTGTGTGGCCAGGGCCTTGATATCAAATGCTACTAGTGGGCCTTCAGCACTGGTTGTGCCATCCACACAAGTAGCCTTTCAAAGGTGTCTCAGACCTCCAACTTCAGTGTCTGTGCGTAGTTTTTACAGCCATGTCGACCTGGCAAGTGCACCCTCTTGCCAGGCCCTAACCCTCCCTCTTACTACATGTAAGGTACCCCTAAGGTGGGCCCAAGGTACCCCCATGGGCAGGGTGCAGTGTATGTGAAAGATAGGACATGTGCCGGTGTGTTTTACATGGCCTGATAGTGAAATACTGCCAATTTCATTTTCACTATTGCAAGGACTAGCTCTCTTATAGGCTAACATGGGAGCTGCCTTTCAACATTTATACAAGTGTAACTTTCCATTGGGAACAGCTAGAGATGTGGGGTTTAGGCTCTCTGAACTCAGAATTTAATAACACACCTTTTAGTGTAGGTGTTTTTGAATTGTGGTTGAAAATTCCACATTTAGAAAGTGGGTACCTTCTTGTTTAACCATCCTGTGTACCTCTGCCTGTTTGTCCATTCATCATCTGGTTTTGGAGTGACAGGAGCTGGGGATGTGTATTCACTCTAGACAGACACCAGGGGGAGGTGAGGTGTGTCCTGCCTTTCCTGGGTGACTCATAGACTGGCTGAATAGACCTTTCTGCATTTAGAGTGATGGAAGGAGTTTTCACTAGTACCTGAATAGGCTGTGTCTACTCTGCACAATACTGTATCCACCTCCAGTAGTGAAGATAGACCAGGAAGGACAGAACTGGTTGTTACTGAGCCAAGAGACTTTCTGCCAAAAAATCGAACAGAAAAATTGTATAAATATTGGGGCCCTGACCCCAGAATTTTTGAACACTTTTGGATTAAGGATCCTGCCAAGAAGAACAGCTGGAAGAGCGGCCTTGAGGAGTACTGCCCCTTTGCTGTATATTGCTTTGTTGGGTTGGCCTGCAGTTGCTGCTTCTGTCTGGCAGTGAAAGGACTGGACTTAACTTTCTTTGAGCCCTGCTGTTAAATGTTTCTCCAAGGGATTGAAGTAGAGCTTGCCTCCTGTTGGAAGTCTCAGGCACACAAAAGACTTCACCATCCTTTTGTTACCTGCATCTGGAACTGCATGTTTACGCTGCCACAGAGGAAATGATCAACCTGATGCCGTCAACGACGCTGCTGCCGGCCCCATGACCTGTCGGCACCACCTAGAGCACCGCCCCGCTTTTCACTGCAACTCTGGTCTCACTGATTACGCCGCCCGCCGCCGCCACTGAGCTGCTGCTTGCATTGTGACCTGAGGGCACCACACTTCGCACCACCGCGCATCACCATCCTAGAATCCCTGGCTCCATGTCGCTGTCTTCACTGTGGCCTGGGGCACCGCTTATAAGTTACATGATGCACTGGCCCATCCCACACTGCAGCCTTGGCCCACTGATGTCTGCACCATCAACTCCAGATCGCCTACTGACGGCAGCACTTTAGCAACGACACCGCTGCTTGCAGCATGATCTGCCAGAAGCACAACGAGCACCGCCCCGCATCGCAGCCCTAGTCACAGTGATGCCGTTGGATGCCATCACCCAGCCGCTGCCTGCACCGCAACCCAAGGGCACCGCAAGCATCACCGCTCCACTTCACACCACAGCCCGACGCCTGCTAATGTCGATGCTCCTGACTTCAACCTCATGGAGTTTGATTTACAACGTGAGGGACTTCAAGGGCCCGACGACTCCTGCACAGACCTCTGGAACCAACGCCTGCCGACACCGGCTCTTCGGAGCTCATCACAAGGTCCACGGGTCCCTGCATTTCCAAGGTATGGTTTGCGGGCCTTCCTGACACTGTGCTGGCCCGTGACCACGTGGTCAGCCTTAACTCTTGGATTTCTTTGTTCACAATGCCGTGGTAGTCCGGGATGGAGCTATCGACTTCAAGGAACTGTATTTAAAGTCTTTGTTTGCATTATTCATATCTTGATAACTGTATGTTGGATTTTAATCGTTTTGGTCTTGTTTTACACAGATAAATATTGGCTAGTTTTATAAAAACTGGTGTGGTGCCCTTTTATAGTGTTTTCACTGTATCACTGCGTGTTATGTGAAAATGCTTCACACACTGCCTCTGAGATAAGCCTGACTGCTAGTGCCAAGCTACCAATGGGGTGAGTAGGGGTTATTTTAGAAGTGTAATCCCCTTACCCTAACTAGAAGGAAGAGTCCCTACTTGGACAAGGTGGATACCTCTACCAGCTAGAGACCTGCATTTCTAACATGCATGAGTTGAGATTGCAATAAAAATAATGTTTCTTACTCAAAGGGAACCTAAAAACACACAGCAGACTTGGTGCATGCAATACCATGGCAAGCACACTGGAAAAGCTAGCTAGTCAAGCTTCAAATGCTCATTGATGTATGCAGATATTAGACAGGTAATAAAGAGGTACAAATATTTGTAAAAAATATTATTGACCTCAACTGAATGTCTGGGGAAGGAGTTTCACACTTACCAACGTTTTATAGCTGGAAAGTGGAATATTTGCTTTGCTTACCCACACTAAACCACTAGTAACAGCACAATAGTTTGCCTTTTTGTACATAAATGAGTCATAGCACTTTACTAGACTTTCTGTGACTTATATTGTACATCTACTCGGCAACCTACAACAAAAACAGCATGGGTGAAACATAATGCTTTTACCAATGCTTGTTTTTGTTGGAGTAATCTGCTCTGAAAACAAACAAAAAACTGCTGAGTTCCTAACTTCCTGTGTATGGCAAAGGTTCACACATTACTGTTCTAGATATATGAATAATACATCTGCATATTGAAATGTTCATGCTATAAATAAATATGTAATACAGCCAGAACCCATCCTAAGGTAATACATCCCCATCATGAAGTCATCATCGATTAGTAGTCCCATTCTAAATATATTCTGGGATCATCATTGAGTAATACTGCCTCATTCTGAAGTCATCACAAGATCATTCTTTAATAATACAACCCCATCCTGAAATACTCATAAGCTCATCCTGAAGTAATCCCGACTATTCCTGATATCATTTTGGGATCATCCTGCAGTGGTAAGGCATCATCGCATATATTCCAATTAAATAATCAGGAACCCATCCTGGAGTGATCCAGCCTAATCCTGAAATCATCATGGTATCATCCTGCAGCAGTACAAGATCATCAAATGTTTTCCACTGAAGTAATCAGGAAGAAATACTGGAGTAGTTTCTCTGATTACTCCAGGAGTCATCTCATTTGAATTTTCCACCCTATAGGCATACTTCAGGATGGCTTGGGATGAGTTCCCCAGAAAATTGCAGGAATACCCTGGCTGAAGTCATCGAATGACTTTAGAAAGACTCCAGGATGATCTTCTTTTTTGACTTGGGGTACTAGTGTTGATTGACAGTAGCTCCTCCACGACTACAGTTAGTTGACCATATATTACTTTGCACCGTCAGCCAGCCAACAGTGAAATGCATAATCCAGCTCTCGATTATCAAAATATGTGATGTCCTCTTCCTCATAAATTCCACTCCAAACTGAGACACAGTGAATAAGTAAAGAACATTTTACCTCCCCACCGATTAAGCCAGCAAGCTTACTGTCCTTTTAGGCGGCTAATCTATGTGCCGCTGGCAATGGAGCTGGGCAGGTGAATGCAGATCATCCTTTGTGTTATGTTTGCCATGCACGCTCACTAAAAATGGTTTTAGGGATGTGTAACTTGTGCTTGGTGTTAGCCTCTCCATACTACATCCAGCTCCACCAGATGCCAAGCATCACGGGTCCAAATCAGACTAACGCAACTCTTTAGTCATTCCAGCATTCCACAACTGAATTATTTTGTCATGCAAGTTGCAGAATTTCTCTGTGTTCAGCAGCAGTCGATTTTTGGTGCCACAAGCGGGAAAAGCTATTTCTCTGCACGCTGAGAGGACTCTGAAACTCAGCATTTAGCTGCGACCACGGTCTGCAGCCAGAATGGATCATAAGGGTCAAGGTAAGATCAATCGCTGTCGTGGTTAAACCTCAGGACAGTGTGCACTGTGTTACAAGTCTGATGGGGAGTGGCCCCTACTCTCTGCAGATGCAGTTAACTTTAAATTCAATGGCAATATGCCACCAGGAAGCAGCACTCCCTCAGTGTAAGCATAGTTGAACAAAAAATGTCAACAAGAGGGGTAATTTCTGCTACTTATCTTTACAAGGAAAAAAATGCATGGTTTTAATGGCAATTAAGTTTCACACATAGGGGCCGAATACGATGTCAGTCAGAGGCTTTCCTACTGACACCGTCGGCCATTGCAACACAGTTCCAACCGGCTCTCTGAGTGTTCCAGCCGGTTGGAACTGCACAGTAATCTCCTATGGACGGTGTTTCCGGCGTCAGGATTAAGATGTTGGTTCCCCACAGCCTTTCCGTGCCGGCCTTTGCGACACAGAAAGGCTGTCGGAAAGTGACTTTGGGGACCTCTAGCAGGGCCCCCTTGCCTCCGCGGCCTGCGGTTGGTGGATGAGGGGGTACCTAGTGTGCCCCCCTGTAAATCCATGCATTGTGTGGCAGGCACCATGGAGTGCCTGCTGCAGAGTACTGGTTTTTACAAACTTACACCCATTTCTTTATGGGAGCCTGTGTTACAGCTGGTTTACAGCCGTAACAAATGCTCCCATAGAGAAATGTGAGTATCCTACCAAACAGTGTTCGGTTGCATCATAATCAGGCGGTCAGAACCGTCGACTGGAGGTCAATCAGTCCTGAGACTGAGACGGCACCAGGCGGAGGCAACTCCGACCGAGATCATCCTAAACCCCTCAGCATCTTGCATAAAGTATGGAATGTCACCAATAAGAGCACTTAAATCATGGTAATGTCACACATAAGCAATCTGAAACTGGACACATATAATGCCCTTCCATTTCTGCTGCTTTGCAGCAGTTTTAAGATCGTCTTAGAATTTCTCCTTGCTCAAATGGGTGTAACTTCTGATATTTATATGTGTTTCACTCATCTTCATTGTATGATTTTGTACGTGAGAAAGTGTCAATCAGTCATTGAATGTCACTCACAATTACACTGAAGTTCTGAAAATGTCACACATAAGCAATCTAAAACCTTGGCAGCTGTGAATTAATCGTAGGATGCAGAAGACAGACATTGGCTAAGCCAGTGTTGTGATATGAATGCAATTCTGTAGCACCTCCGGCTGAGATGCATGCTAAATTCATAGCAAGGGCTCAATTACATGTTTCCATTAGCTCAGTGCACACTCCCCGCTGTACCCCCCAGAAACACCCCACCAGTACAATGCAATCACTTGTTAATCCCCACAGAACAGGAGCTATTTATGCATGGTTAAATTGTCCAGGTCAAATTATGCAAAGAATTCCAAATTCCGTGCAAATGAATGCTCCTTTTTACCCCTTGCTTTAAGCATATGTTAAAAGAGAGCGGGAGACCAGTGCACGATGGGAGGGTAGATAAGGCTCTCAGGAGGCAGGGCTCGCTGACGGTTGGCAGGGGATAACTTTCCATGCTCCCAGGGTACAATAGGATTTGGAGGGCACGGTGAGGCTCCATTTGTGCCCGCAGCGTCTGCCCGTTCTGCATGTAAATTACCTAACCAGTAAAACTAGACCCAGTATCTCAGCACTTGTAAAGCAAGGTGCAGGAACAGTACGCCTCTTGTGATGGGCTGCGCAATATCTCACACGACCTACTACTCTGTCAGAATCGTAATAAATACTCAAAATTCTGCAAAACAATTTTAAATGTCAGATGTGGGAATCGGAACCAGAGTGGTCTTATGTAATTTGTACAAGAGCCTTTTGTGTCCAAAAAGCTTGTCAGGCCTCATTGTTTTGCAGGAGAGGTAGTGCAAAAACCTCTGGTTGCCTTTATTACACATTTGGCGCAGTAATGAGTCTTAGCTTATGGGTGGGTAGGAAACCTGTGAACGCCCTGCTCCAGGTGTTTAAGGCAAAGTCCAAGTGCGTTTTAGCAGTCAGTTATGATACTGATATCTGGGGGTATTGGGATTGTGAACTGTTACCACAGGAAGAAAACAAGTTCCTTAGGCGACTGCTGGGTGTTCCACTGGGTACCTCCACATTTGCGTTCCAGTATTGGTTATACCTCAGACCTCTCAAACTTGGATCTCTATCTGGTATAAGAGTGAACCCATACTGAATAGAATGATCATTCAGGTGAGAGAGCGTAAAAATGAATGAAATTCTGTAGGGGTGCATCATATCCATGAGTAGTTAGCACCCACCTATATAGAGGACTTATTAATTGTGTTTAAATGTAACGTAGGCCTAAGAATTAATGTGTAGAATTATGCTTGAAGCAACGTATAGTGTTTGAAAGTATTGATGCCATATTAACCAAGAAATGTCATTTGCAGTAAAGAATTGTAGAGATCAAGAAATGCTTAAAAAGTCATTATTGTATTCAGTGGCTTCATTAAAATTTTGCTATTGTATTCCTTTAACGTGATAGAATTGCTTAAGTTAGAGAAATGTGTTTTGCTTTTATAATGAAGGCCTAAAGAGTGAAATGTACTGCTCGTATTAGCTTGATTAGTGCACTTAAACGTGCAGAGGCCTAGTTCATGGAAATCGTGTAGGCCAGGTTAAAAATGCTTTGCTTGACATTAAACCCATAGAAATGTTTTAATAAAAGCTGCTTTTAGCTAAAGGTCAATTGCAACATTATGAATGTGACCCTATTCATGTGTGTTCCTTTGAAGGCGCCAGACTCAGTAGATAGTGTAGAAAAGGCCCATTGTGTATGAGTGTTAAGATGGTAGACCTAGACATGGAGGAGTGACTGAGGAATTTAGGGAAGGAACCAGAAGCGAAGAAGAGTCTGGGACCCAAGGACATTCTAACGGACAAGGATGGAGAGATGCCATGGTGTAAATTTCCGAAGCCCAACACCTTTGAGAGGGGCGTACCTTTGGGCGTGTCGTCCGCATTGTGGGGTTTTGTATTAGGGACAGCACCCGAGGGTGGAGGTAGAGCAGACGGACTGGAAGTCAGAGAGAGCGGTTGGTTAGGCAGAGAGCTTAGTTATGACTGGGTAACCTGGAGTTCGAGGGATGTGAGTGAACTTCTTTGGAAGTCACCACGGCTGACACCTTTGTTAGGTTGGGCACTGTTGAGTAGGGATGTCACTTAGTACAGTGTAGGGACAGATTAACCTGGATTTTATTCCTCTTTCCAAATGCTTACTAAAACTCAGGTCGTAGCAATTCTTGTTAGCCTGATGATTCTGGAATTAGTTCTTGTTTTGTTCTTATGCCGATTAAGAATTTTCCGTAGGATTATGTTTGTATTAGTTCCTGTTTACCTTCTGAACCTTTTGTTGAGATGCTTATAAATCCAACTGTCTTTGGCTTTTAATAAACTTTTGAATTTAGTCCTTAGTCTGTGGTTCTTTGGGAAACCAATGAAAGTTAACTAAAGTGATCTATGGTTTGTTTAAGTAGATTGCCTATTCACTCTATGACAGGTAAAAAGGTCTAGTCGACCTGTAACGGGATTCTGGAGAATGACATGTTGACATCAGAACAGAAATCCTGCTTTTCCAGTTGGTAGCAGAGTAGGATGGTTTATCTTCTGGAGTGAGGGTAATCTAGAGTAGGCTAAGATTTCCTCAAGGCCCATAGACATCTGGAGATGAGCGTCCAGAGGACCGCGGAAGGAGGATGGCGTTCCATGGAAAATGACGGAAAGTAACGGTGCGGCAGAAAGCAGCAGGTCGTAAGAGAGTGAGTTTGAAAAGGGTCATGCTTGTTAGATTGTGGTGTGTATTGTATTGTTGAGCTGTATTGTCTTGCGGAGTTGAGTGCCTGTAGTGTGAAAGGAGATCAGGTTGTGAGCGCGCGCAACCGGTGAAAATCTTAAGCTCAAGGAGTTTAAGTGGTTCGGGTGTATCGAACACCTACAGTAATTGTCGACCATTGTAAGGGGGTCATGAGGTACCATCGATCGCCCGCAGGACCGAGATAGGGGGAATGAATGTGTGAGTGCGTGGGTAACGGACGCTGGTCGGAAGTTGCCGTGTGTTTGTAACCTATCAGTTGAGGCGATTGTCCGGTCGTTCGCGGACAGACATTTGCCAGTTTGATGACAATTACAGTCAGACTGTGGACGTACAGTCAAGGAAGTGGTTGCTTGGTCGGAAGTGATAATTTCAAGTGTATGATTGGGACGCATGCGTGACCGGGAGACGAGCTGAGAAAGGAGGGGAACTGCTGCGAAGCGGAGGCGAGTGATGTCAGAAAGAGCCGCGCTGGGATAGGACGGTTAGAGTAGAGCCGCGCTGGGATTGGGCGGAAACAGAGAAGCGAGTGACGTCAGAAAGAGCCGCGCTGGGATAGGGCGGTTAGTGTGAAGCCGCGCTGGGATTGGTGGAATGTCATTGGGAAGTAAAAGAGCACTGTAAACAAAGAAACGTTGCGGTTTTCATCATGAAATGTTTTAAATGATTGCGAGATTGTTTCAAGGGAGAAAAGAAGTTAGAACCTCGGGGTGGGGAAGAGGCTCCACCCGAGGATACGCCAGCTCATTATATGGCCACAAATGTTGGGTTACAACCCATATTGTGGCTTGAGAACTGGTGTAAGATGACAGATGGAAGCGAGGAATTGACCTTTCCTAGATATGGAATGTTTAGATTGGAGGTGTTGTACCAGTTAAAAGCGACTATGGCTGCCTTGCGGCCTTTGCCTAGACCAACGCAGTTCGAAGCATTAAATGCATGGATCAGGGCAGCCTATGAAAAGAACAGAGACAGGCGACAGGAAAGAGTGAAGAGATTAGTTAGGGCGGTCCAGGATGCGAGATGGGATACACTGGCCAAGAGGTGGAGAGTGCAGACCATTGAAGGAGACAGGCTATACCCATTGTTGGAGAGTGTAGGGGATGCACAGAGAAAGAACACAGAGGATGACGACAGTGAGACAGACGACAGCTTGATAGAGAGACTGTTGTCGGAGAGACCACCTCCATATAACCCTGAGATAGAGGAGAGGCCAGCACCGGCAATGGGCAGGGAAGCATCTGTAGTGGACGGTGGCGTCCTAATGGAGAGCGGCTTGGGCCCAGTAGAGGACAGGTCCGGCTCGGTGGAAGAAGAAAGGTTATCTCAGCATTCTCCTGAGACGAGAGTGGTGGGAAGATTTACGGTACAGAAGGTACGCAGTGAAGAAGGGGTCAGTTCTCGGAGGCTGCCAGACGCTCTTACGGTACCTGTCACCAGAACAGATACAGAGTGAGAGTCTGCCACAAATAGATAGGGAGAGAAGTACCAGCGAAGGAAGGAGTAATGTGGCGGACAGGTGGGGCCAGTTGCCAAGGCCTATAGAAAGGAGCACCCTTTTAGTAGCATTGGCAGACTCAACTGGAGAGCAGGGGGTTCTGAGAGGACCGATGGATCTGAGAGGACCACGGCCAAGGTCGATCAGGGAATTGAGGCCAGATTTGCGAACCTGGGAGACGGTGGTGGATACACCGAGCGACAGGTCCAGAGACGATTGTGGGCAAGGGAGTCAGGAAAATAGGGGGGTGTCTCATTGTACGTCTAATGGAAGTAGGCAAGAATGGGACCGTGGGAGTGAGGAGAATAGGGGCACGTCCACCAATGCACCTACGGATAAAAGACAGGACT
Source organism: Lissotriton vulgaris (assembly GCF_964263255.1). NCBI lineage: Eukaryota > Metazoa > Chordata > Amphibia > Caudata > Salamandridae > Lissotriton > Lissotriton vulgaris. The sequence continues at coordinate 1,381,617,293 of NC_141695.1, forward strand.
GGGACCGTGAAAGGTGGAAAGAGGAAGTGTTCCCCATAACTCACCTGAGGAAGACAGACGTGTGAGTCAGGAATGTAAAGGGAGGGACTCTAACGAAACCTCTAGTCAAGGTACATTGAGGGCGGCAATAAAGGCAAGGAGAGTTGATGTGCTGAGACTTAAAACAGAGGTAGAGGAAATAGTGGAAGGCACACTGCCACTGGAGAGAATAGAACTTTACGATCCAGACAAACTATTGTTCGTAGCGAAAGATGTTACTCGCAGGGCTAGGACAGCTCATGAGAAATTGTCTGAATTAGCGAATAAGTATTCAGTGGATTTGACAAGGACGAAGGCATTACAGGGTGGCCATAGGTCGCAGTACTCGGACCAAGATCTAGACGAGAAGAGGGTGATCGGACTAAAAACCCACATCAGGGAATTGATTGTGGGAATCCGAACATGGGTCCAATTGGAAAAATGGGAGGAAAGGTGGTCGAAGAAAAAGAGCGTTAGGCGGAGCGCTATTGAGACATCTCCAGGAGGAGGGTTGATGAATGTGGAGGCGTATCCCTTGAGGGAGGTGGCTCATGGGGGGTACGTGGATGTACCCTGGAGTAGGGGAGATTTGGCTGCCTTTACGAACACATTTCCAAAGTTGCGAGGGAATCCAGTGGAGTGGTACAAGCAGGTAGAAAGGTTCGTTAAGATATCAAAGTACTGTGGATTGATCTGAACACACTGTTTGACATTGTGGTCCCAGGACACTTGTGGATAGCATGTAAGGTCAGCATCGAATGGCCCACAGTGGAGCCAGAGCGAGATGCAACCACAAACGGACCCTCACCTAGGGTGATGGTAAAATATGAGCAGGCGATCATGTGGTTGAAAACTAAGGTACCACCACAAGATATCGACTGGGTGAAAATAGATCAGAATAGGCAAGAACCGAAGGAGACAGTCCATGAATATTACGAGCGACTGTTGCAAATATTCAAGCAGTACAGTGGATTGGATGTGATGGATCCAAGGGACATAGGACAATTTGTGTCCAAGTTTGTTCTGGGACTGAGACCTGATATCTGTCTCATGATACAACAACATCTAATTTGTTGGCAGAACAAGCCTCTTGATGAGATTCTGAGGTACGCGAGGTACTGCAGTGATGAGATAGACTCTAAGAGCAGGAAGCTTAAGGACAAGCTGATGTTAGTCCAGATGCAACCGGGAGGACAGGGCCAGTCGGGGAACGGAACGTTAGGCAGAAAATCAGGTGGTCAGAAAAGGGACAGTGAGGACAGTCCAAGACCAAGGGTAGACCTGGCAGCTCTGAAAAAGACGACTAGGTGTCATCTGTGTCATGAGATCGGACATTGGAGATGCGAGTGTCCCCACAACCCGGAAAATCAAGTACAGGAGGAGGAGGAGGTTCAGGCCCCTCCGGTGCCGAAAGCAACAGTAGCTAAGTACAAGGTGGCTAAAGGGGGGACTTCGGCCCCTAGGGCCCCAGTTCCCCAGCCACCGAAGATTGGAACAGGGAACAAGGTTTACCAACAGATGCCTTTCTTAGTTGAAGGGGATGAATACTATTACTTTGACCCAGTGACAGGACGGTGTCTGAGTGGAGGGGAGGACTGTACCCTCGGGGCAGTATTGGAGGTAGACCAGAGGGGACCATTTGTAGAGGCGGATGTGGATGGACACCCCACTACCTTCTTGGTAGATACTGGTGCTACCCACTCGACTGTACGGTCTGCAGTAGTTCCTAACCTACCACTCTCTGGACAGACTATCCAAGTCGTAGGAGTTGCAAACAGGAGAATGACGAACCCACTGACTGAGACAGTCCCAGTGAAGATAGGAAACTTCATGGACAGACACCAATTTGTAGTGTGTGATTCCAGCCCTGTGTGTCTGTTAGGAAGGGACCTTCTCTGTAAACTCAATTGCACCATCTACTGTAGCCCCAAGGGAGTGGAGTTGCAGACAAATGATGATGACGCTGCCTTTAAGGTTGCGAATACGCGTGTGTGCATAGAATTGTACCCTGCGTTGACTGTGGAGGAACTCCCCTGGGACTTGAGGGATTCAGTCAGACAGGAAGTGTGGGACTTTACAGGAGAGGAGATCGGCTTGATCCGAGGAGTAGAGCCAGTTAAAATTCAAGTGAGACAGAATGTCGAGTTCCCAAGGACACCCCAATACAAGTTGACACCGGAAACTATTGCAGGAATAAAACCTGTGATCGAATCCATGATTAGACAGGGAATTCTGAAGGAAATCATGGGCAGTCCGTGTAACTCTCCGATCATGGGATTGCAGAAGCCCAGCGGGAAGTTCAGGATTGTGCAGGATTTACGAAAGGTGAACAACATTGTTGTTCCCTGTTGTCCAGTGGTACCGAATCCTTCAGTGATATTGTTCCAGATACCGTACCAAGCTGAGTGGTTTACTGTGATTGATTTGTGTCAGGCTTTCTTCTCGATTCCTTTGCACGAAGAGAGCCAATATCTTTTCGCATTTAAGCTGGAAAACCGTGTCTTAACATGTTGTCGTATCCCTCAGGGGTACACTGAGAGCCCTTCTATCTTCAACCAGCTGCTGAAAAAGAACCTTGAGGATCTAGTGCTGCCGCAGAACTCCGTTCTCGTACAGTACATAGATGACCTCCTTGTTGCGTCAGAGACAGAAGATGCACGTAGAATTGACACCATTGCCTTGCTGAACCATTTGGCTGAAAATGGCCACAAGGTGTCCCCCAGCAAGTTACAGTACTGTGTATCTGAAGTTCAGTATCTGGGTCACCGGATAGAGAAAGGAAAGAGAAAAGTGTCGCCTGACAGGATTGAGGCGATCATGAAAATGATGGTGCCTTCGACTCAGAGGGAGGTCAGGATGTTCTTGGGGATGGTTGGCTACTGTCGCCAGTGGATTGCCAATTTTTCTCTGAAAGCGAAACCTTTGCAGAAACTGACGCACAAGGATGTGAGTGATCCGGTACCATGGGACAAGGACTGCATGATGGCTTTCCTTGAGTTGAGAGAGGACTTGTGTCGCGCTCCGGCTCTGGGAATGCCTGATTACAACAAATCATTTTCCTTGTTCTGTTGTGAGCCAGAAGGTTGTGCTTTGGCAGTCTTAACACAAGATCATGGGAATGTCCGTAGACCAGTTGCTTATTTCTCGGCTACCTTAGACCGGGTAGCCGCAGCGTTGCCCGGATGTCTCAAATCCGTTGCTGCAACAGGTGTCAGCATTGAAAGATGTGAAAGCATTGTGATGGGACATTCACAGATGGTATATGTTCCACACTCGGTGGAATTGTTGATGACTAGGACCAAAACTCCTCACTTGACCAACAATAGGCTCACACGCTACGAGCAGGTCATACTTGCCGCGGAGAATGTGACCCTTAAGAGGTGCTCGGTTTTGAATCCTGCTACCTTGATGCCATTACCAAATGTTTTAGACGATGATTGTGAAGACCATGATTGCCTTGATGTGACTGAATTATGTACCAAGCCCAGACCGGATATTGTCGATGAACCATTGACCGACCCTGATGAAATTTTCTTTGTTGATGGTTCATGTGTAAGGGACAATACTGGACAGTTGAGAGCAGCTTACGCTGTTTGTACGATATCGGGAATTGTGGAGGCGGCTTGCCTGGAAGGAGTACACTCCGCTCAGTTGGCAGAGATAATTGCTTTGACGCGTGCCTGTTTGGCAGCCAACAAGATTCGGATTACCATATATACAGACAGCCAATATGGGTTTGGAGTGGTTCATGACTTTGGGCAATTATGGTCTCAAAGGGGTTATATGACATCATCAGGTTCCCCTATCAGGAATGGAGAATTTGTCAGATTACTGCTGGAGGCTTTGCAGGGTCCAGCAGAGATTGCGGTGGTGAAATGCACAGCACATAGCAAGGGGACTGATTTTGTGTCCCTGGGTAATCGCTATGCTGATGAAGTAGCACAGTACTGTGCCGAGCAGGGATACTCATTTACTGACCAAATTGTCGAAGGGACACAGGGAGGGACCGAGTTGAACATGATACTTGAAGTGGCTGATACCTGGGATGAATTGAGGAAAATGCAAGAACAAGCGTCAGACTATGAAAAGAGAGTGTAGGGGACAGCTGGTTGTGTCAAAGGGGAATTGGGTTTGTGGATTTCGGCTGATGGGAGGGCTGTACTACCGAATGAGCTGGTGAGTCCGATGGCACGACAGATACATGGTCCTGCACATTTGGGAAGAGATGCAATGATGCGAGTGTTCAGGCAGACTTGGTATAATCCCAAGTTTCGAACGGCTGCGGAAGCAGTATGTCAAAGGTGTGTTACATGTCAACAGATGAATGTTGGGAAGCGAACACCAGCCATACTGAGTCACATTGGAAAGTCCGGCGACCCTTCAATAGGATGCAACTGGTCTTCATTGAGATGCCGAGGTGTAATCGCCTCAGATATGTCTTGGTGATTGTGTGTGTGTTTTCCAGGTGGGTCGAGGCATACCCAACACGTAGGTGCGATACACTCACCGTAGCTAAGTTACTGTTGAGGGAGCTAGTCCCTCGTTTCGGGGTCCCGACCTCTTTGGAATTGGACAGAGGAACGCATTTTAACAGTGAAATTGTGAAAATGCTCTGCTCAGCACTGAACATTGATCAGAGACTGCATTGTAGCTATCGACCAGAGGCTTCTGGCATAGTGGAGCAGATAAATGGAACTCTCAAGGCTCGAATGGCGAAAGTATGCTCATCCACATCCCTGAAATGGCCAGATGCATTATCGTTGGTGTTAAGGAGCTTACGTAGTACACCAGACAGGAGGAGAGGTCTCTCACCCCATGAGGTGTTGATGGGGAGGGCTATGAGATTGCCATCTGTCCCTTCAACAGCCTTGCTAAATATTACAGATGATCTGATTCTTGACTACTGCAAGGGACTTTCTGATGTCATCCGTTCTGTGTCGCTTCAGGTGCAGACTGCGGAAATTCCGGCTTCTAGAGACCTTTGTCACGACCTGTGCCCGGGTGACTGGGTCCTAGTGCGGAAGCACGTGAGGAAGAGCTGCCTAGATGTGCGCTGGAGAGGACCTTTCCAAGTTATCCTGGTGACAAACACCGCTGTGAAGTGTGGTGGATTGCCAAATTGGGTCCATGCTTCTCACACCCGAAGAGTTCCAGCACCCCTGGAAGAAACAGCTCCTCTCGTCAATGAAAATCCAGCTGTGGAGGAAGATCCACTAGAGGGGACAAGCCAAGCTGTGGGGGTGTCTGAAGAAGCTGGTAACTCAACTGATCGAGCTGAAGAAAGTCACAAAAACAGCGAAACTGAATCTGCCTCCGAATGGGGAAGTTGCTGTGAAGGTGACTTGAACGGAGAACAAGCTGAAGACAGTGATGAGGAGGGTGTGCAAACGAGAAGCAGAAAAGTGAGTAGCACAGAGGCAAGTTGGCCTGAAAGGCGAAGACGACTGAACGTAAGGTTGGCACCTGAAAGGGATCTTGCACCTGTATCTGAAGAATCAGACCCAGAAGAGGGAAAGCAAGAGCCAGAGCAAAGAGGTCCGAGAAGGTCAAGGAGGGTGAGAGTACCTTGTCGAAGATACGCCACTCCTGAGTGGACCTACCCATTGACAAATGCCAGATGTACTGAGGTCCGGGAGGGTGAGATCAGTGACTGTGACCAGTACAATCCCAAACGTTAAGTTGGAAGTGATACTGTTGGTACCTGGACTGGAAATTGAAGGCATACTGACACTCATTATTCCCAATCCCCCTTACCTAAGCAAGATACGTGAATTAATTCTGGATAGACTGATTTTTCCTACATTTGGTCCTGAAGTTACGACGCGGTTGTGCTTCGCATGGAACTCTTGGATTATGTGCTATGTGCGATTGGAGCAAGTATCATCATTGATTATTAAAGACTTTTGTAAATAGCTGTTGAACTTACTTAGAGCCGAGAGGAAGAAGAAGAAATTTAGGGACATCCCTTAGAGGACGGAGAAGGGTCAGGGTTGTCTGAATGTTGATGAAAATGAAGAAATGAAAGGGGATTTCTGCTTCTAGGTGTGGTTTGAGAACTTTCATAAAGCCAAGAAAGAGACTTTGTGTTGCTGCTAAAAACGAATCACACTGTCCTGAGACCATGGAGGCTGGAAACCCGACTCGTAGAGCTAAGTGCATTGTAAGCACCCTTATAGGTGGAGTGATATTCTTTATATTCTTAGTAGTTATAGTTTCCTATTTAGCACCACAAGAGCAGGCAGTGGAGGTTGAGGGAACCCCTACACCCACTACTCCTAGCCAGAAAGAGGTCAAGATAGGAGCCGAAAAAGCTTTGCTAGTAGAGGAGAGTCGTAGATTACATGCAGATCTGTCTAAAGGCAATTTTGGGAAAAATGCATATGCTAAGTTGTTGTATGAATACATTGATGCGATGGATGCGAAGGATTGTTAGGTGTGCATTCAGTAGACGAAGGTATTAGATACCATCACCTTCCATTGACATATGGAATTACATGTAGTTTGCTGCTTAGCATATTTTACGGGCGAAATCATTTTGAGTATTTCTTTTCGAATTATGATGCTGTGCTTCCGGAAGTCCCTGCTTATAAACACTTGAATAAGTGGGATTATTATAAGTCAGAGGATAGACTTAGATATTTTTTCATTCCAACACAAGAGTTAGACACCTCATATGCTCATATACACAATTTGACATGTTCATTATCAGAGATAGAAAAGAAGTTCATAGAACAAGTGGAATATAGATATCAAAAGCAAAAACAGTTGCAAGCTTCAGGGCAAGGTAAAGTTGATTGGACGGATGAAGAGAAGTTGCATAAGACGAAAGGGAGTTATGGTCCGATAGCTCTAGACGAGGTACAGAAGGGGAAGTTGTGTCTACACAGGCCACAGACGTATTATGAGAATATGTATGTGGGTCATACTTCATGTGAACACACTTTCACATTGGAGTATTACACGAAGGATTTCCTGAAGAGTGTGGTACAAGTGATCCCTACTGTGTACTTTGTCTGTGGGAAAAATGCGTATGTGCGGTTGCCGGAGAAGTGGTATGGGACGTGTTATCTGGCAATAATTTTTCCCAAGATATACCATACTGAAGACTTTGCTCTCTTGGAGGGTGGACACCAAAGAAGGGTGAAGCGGGGAGAGAGTGCGGGTGCCATAGTAGGTGATGTGTTTGGAGCAGCGATACCAATGTTGGGAGTGATTCTGAATGACGTAAAAATACGGCGGCTGGCAACTGTGGTGGATGAACTGTCAATGAGTACAGCTAAGTGGTTAGTGTTGGTTGAGGGTGAGATGTTGTCGATAAGGACAATGGTTTTACAGAACCGTCTTGCATTAGACGTCCTTCTAGCAAAAGAGGGAGGAGTCTGTAAACTTTTGAAGGTTCAGGAATGTTGCACGTATATTCCAGATAATTCTAAGGATCTGAAGAAATATATACGTAACATTACTGCCATTCATTAGGAGATTGAGGACTTGACGCAAGAGAATGTGTGGGAGACAGTTGGCAAAGGATTTGGAAATGTTGGGCTGGTTTGCCAATCTAGGAAAGAGCTTCCTTGGATACATACTGAAACCCCTTATCATTGTAGTGGCATGTGTGATTGGATTGTGGGGTTTGATGAGACTGTATAAGTGGTATAGGTCCAATAGGTTGGCAAGGTCGATGAGGGTGCAAGAGCAAAGAATGGAGAGGCTGCAGGACTGTCAATATCGGAGTTTGAGAGCGTTGGAAATGCTCAAGCGAGGGAAAGTAGCCACAAGTTCTGTTTAGCTCGGTTCCTACCCTAAGAGATGTTGAGGTTTGTGGTGATGACACAGGTCATCAAAGGAGGGAACTGAGAGAGAGTAAAAATGAATGAAATTCTGTAGGGGTGCATCATATCCATGAGTAGTTAGCACCCACCTATATAGAGGACTTATTAATTGTGTTTAAATGTAACGTAGGCCTAAGAATTAATGTGTAGAATTATGCTTGAAGCAACGTATAGTGTTTGAAAGTATTGATGCCATATTAACCAAGAAATGTCATTTGCAGTAAAGAATTGTAGAGATCAAGAAATGCTTAAAAAGTCATTATTGTATTCAGTGGCTTCATTAAAATTTTGCTATTGTATTCCTTTAACATGATAGAATTGCTTAATTTAGAGAATTGTGTTTTGCTTTTATAATGAAGGCCTAAAGAGTGAAATGTACTGCTCGTATTAGCTTGATTAGTGCACTTAAACGTGCAGAGGCCTAGTTCATGGAAATCGTGCAGGCCAGGTTGAAAATGCTTTGCTTGACATTAAACCCATAGAAATGTTTTAAGAAAAGCTGCTTTTAGCTAAAGGTCAATTGCAACATTATGAATGTGAACCTATTCATGTGTGTTCCTTTGAAGGCGCCCGACTCAGTAGATAGTGTAGAAAAGGCCCATTGTGTATGAGTGTTAAGACGGTAGACCTAGACATGGAGGAGTGACTGGGGAACTTAGGGAAGCAACCAGAAGCGAAGAAGTGTCTGGGACCCAAGCACATTCTAACGGACAAGGATGGAGAGATGCCATGGTGTAAATTTCCGAAGCCCAACACCTTCGAGAGGGGCGTACCTTTGGGCGTGTCGTCCGCATTGTGGGGTTTTGTATTAGGGACAGCACCCCGAGGGTGGAGGTAGAGCAGACAGACTGGAAGTCAGAGAGAGCGGTTGGTTAGGCAGAGAGCTTAGTTATGACTGGGTAACCTGGAGTTCGAGGGATGTGAGTGAACTTCTTTGGAAGTCCCACGGCTGACACCTTTGTTAGGTTGGGCACTTTGAGTAGGGATGTCACTTAGTACAGTGTAGGGACAGATTAACCTGGATTTTATTCCTCTTTCCAAATGCTTACTAAAACTCAGGTCGTAGCAATTCTTGTTAGCCTGATGATTCTGGAATTAGTTCTTGTTTTGTTCTTATGCCGATTAAGAATTTTCCGTAGGATTATGTTTGTATTAGTTCCTGTTTACCTTCTGAACCTTTTGTTGAGATGCTTATACATCCAACTGTCTTTGGCTTTGTAATAAACTTTTGAATTTAGTCCTTAGTCTGTGGTTCTTTGGGAAACCAATGAAAGTTAACTTAAGTGATCTATGGTTTGTTTAAGTAGATTACCTATTCACTCTATGACAGGTAAAAAGGTCTAGTCGACCTGTAACAGGATTCTGGAGAATGACATGTTGACATCAGAACAGAAATCCCGCTTTTCCACAGGACTGCCTTTCCTTGGAAAACCATAAGGCTATCTAATGGTTGACTTATGGAAAGTCTGCTTTCTTAGCCCTGGGTCGTCCCAACCTTTTGACGCACCCAGAGGGATCACTAAAGAAGACTACCAGCGGGAAATACAATTTTCTATTGCGGTTATCAGCTAACCGCAAGGACATTGAGTTTCCTAAACCGTCGGTTCGGGATTATTGCCTGTTCCAGACAGCCAGGTCTCAGGGCCCTTACTGAACCTGGGAGAACAATATTTATCATCAACATCTTTTACCCAGAATTAGGTTGAATGTGTTCCTCCCAATGATTAGTTTTCCAACAGAATGGGTAGCAGGTGGCTGTTTAGACCCCTGGGGTTGTGATGGTTCCTCAGGGCAGTTGTCACTGCATGATGTCATGTTTTACAGTTATTACACTTTGCTAAGGAAAATATATCTGATTCCAGTCCTGAAGTAGGCTAAATTTACTCAAGCGAGACCAGCCTGCTTTTCCTTTCCATGCTTGGGAATGTTCACATATGTGTATCTATGAACTACTTTTTTAAGCAGTGTGGTAAAAATGTGATGCTTCCGGTGTTTTTAAAAAATGCCTTTTGCATTTATTGGAACTTGTACATATTGGATTATCTGTTACCCGCTAATTGGTTGACTCGCTTTTTATAAATATTTTGTATTGTGAGTCATGTATACATTTTATTGGTTTTACTGTGTTTTTATTATGTTTTATACCTTTTATGGTTATTTATTTAACCAAATAAAGACATTTTCGCTTCTAATACACATTTATAATTGGCTCTACCTGCTCTATGGCCATCAACTGGATATGCGGGTTGCATCAACACCAAGTATGCTCCTGTGTTCTCCCAACTGCGGCAGACCCAGAGACTTTCAACCACAAAAGTTACATCACAGCTACTGACCACGGGACACTAAATCCTCTTGTTCCCTACACCGTGCTGGACGACCTACACCCCTAAGTGAGACTTCTGCTGCAAGATAATATTGTCTGGCATCAACTGTTTTTTCACTGGGGGCTACAGTTGGTCCTGGTATGTCTTACTCGCCCATGCCTATGATTGCCATTGAAATGGAGACTTTTGGTTCGTACTCACTGGAGAAACAGCCAACCATTCCTGATCAAAGCAGCCCTGTGCCTGGCATATGAGGACCACAGTGGAAACCTTCTGGAATCACACTGACTGCACTGTTCAAGTTCAAAAGACCTTTATTCGAATTTCATAAAATTCATAAAAGTACCACATAAAAACAATTCATTTACATAACACATCAAGAATACATGGTTAAAAATATAATACAGTTTTAATGAAGCTAATTTCAGGGGTTTTCCATCATTTTGCACACTCGTGTTATCAGTCTCAAGAAAGTGCTGGTGCGAAAGATTAGTTCATCTGAGTCCAGGGAAACCATCAATAGATAAGACTCCCCCAACGAGAGGGGTCTATGTTTCCTAAAATATGGGGTTAAAAGCCAGTTGATATATTTTAAATAAAATTTACAGAAGAATAGGAAGTGCAAATCATCTTGTGTGTTAACACCATCACATGGACATGGGTTATATTCTGTGCTATGTTGATAGCCCAGAGGGAAGGCCAACAGATATTTCACAGAACCCGCTCTTAGGCGAAACAAGAGTGATCTCTCCCAGTTGGTCATAGGTAGGGTAAGATAGTGCGGGAGTGGTTGCCTACATACACACTGACTGCACTGGAATTGAAAACCTAGATATGTTGCATCTTGTGCACCATGCCAGCACGTACCGATGGACCTATGATTCGAGGATTGGTCACTATACCTGCTCCCTCCTTTGGCCCTGCTTGCAGAGAAAACTAGGCTGGTTTAATAAATAGGTAACCCCACACAAGGCCCAGAGGGTGTTTGTGTGACATAAGATCAGCAGAGGGATGAAAAAGCCGAGAGAAGAAAGTGACAGAGATTCAGCAGAAGAAAGGTGGGGCATTGTATTAGAGAAGAAACGACTTGTTAGCTCGAGCTGCAACTACTGGGTGCTGGTATTCCTTCCTCCAAATACCATGGTTTGAGGCGTGAAGAAAAGGCAGTAAATCTACCGAGTCATGTCCTCCTGAGCGAGCGCCTGGCCATTCTAGAGGTGAAGGATAATAACCAAGTGAAATATAATCTAGGAACAATATTTTTGTGAATTGGTTTGGGTTTACCACGTCCAACCCAATAGGTCCTTCAATGCCGCGTGTAAAATGGAATGCCGATGGCTCTGTGTGTGGGAGGAAGGCAGTGACCCACAATGGATTTTGCAATATTTTGCTGACAGAACAGCTCTTGAAGAATTGCCCTGTGGAGCTGAGACAACATCTATTGCCTCAGACCGAGATCGCTCGCCACAAACAGCTGGTGGTTAAATGGATAGCTTCTTCCGAACTGCGAAACACAGAAGGCCAGAAAGAAGACGCTAAACTACGTGGTAGAAATCTTCTGAATAGCAAGGCAATTGGCTGGTGTGGAGAGACTATGGCAATTACCAAGGCTCCAAATGGCAAGAAACAAACTGAGACTAATATGCCTTGTTCCTGCCCAGAGATGCCTGCTTTGCATTTAGTAGGATAGGCCATATAAAAAGCACTTACTATAGTGACCGTTAAATTGCCTGCCTGCACTTTCACACAAACGACGAGTTCACCAGCGATCCTGTGTACCTGGTAATGGCATCTCTAGATATGTGGAGCGCAGAACCTGATGTTTTGTTTAATGGGGCTCCCCAAAACCCCGAGGCATCTCCACATGGTCTATGTGGATTGTAAGAGGTTCACTGCTATTTGCAGTTCCATATGCTGCAAAGCCAGAATTGATGACAAGCTTGGGATCCCCCTCACGCCTCCACCAAAAAGCACCTCTAGAGGCAAGGATGGGCACCTACACCAGTTGTGGGGGTAGTGCTAAATCAACCCATTGCAGATGAGTGACTGTAGTCACAGGCCTAACCGACCTGGTGAAAATGGAAGCGGGGACATACCTCGGTGTACACTGTCTATTCAGGAATGGCCTCAAGCTGAAGACTGTGGCTATCGTGTTGAGTTACTCTCAGACCACCCACCTAAGAAGATGTTAAGAAAAAAAGAGGTGAAATGAATTGGAGCCCCAGCAAGCACACAGCACTTTTCTGCCAGCCAGTCTGCACGCCGCACCTCACAGTCATGCCGCAGCCCAGGGGGACTACACCTCCCAGCGGCTTTCACGCCAGGAGGCGCCCACGTGATCCTCTAGCGTCAGTAGGCGCTTAAAACCGGCCAAAGGCTCCCGCAGCACGGGAGCCCCAACAAGCACACAGCACTTTTCTGCCAGCCAGTCTGCATGCCGCACCTTGCAGTCACGCCGCAGCCCAGGGGGACTACACCTCCCAGCGGCTCTCGCGCCAGGAGGCGCCAACGTGATCCTCTAGCGCCAGGAGGCGCTTAAAACTGGCCTAGGGCAGCGCAGCGAAGGACGCACGCGGGCATGCCCTTGCCAAGGGCGGGCCCATCAGAGCCCAGATGAGGCTGGGCTGGGCCTACTCCGAAACCTGGTCTGAGACTTTGGTAATCCTTCACTTCAGGTACTGGCTTTTTACTCCTGTTACAATTTGAATGATCCAAGGGCTCCACTGGAAAATATGGGCAAGCGTAAAGATACCGGCCCACACCCCGGGGGTGAAAGAGCGGGGACATTAGATGCTTTTTTAACTAGGGCAGAGTCAGTCCTGACCCACCAAATAGAGTTAATGAAAGGCGAGTCTCCCTGGACACCCATGCCATGCAGAAGCGTTCCTCGATAGGACGCATACGTGCGGTTAAATCCCCGGTGCCCTCCTTATCCATCCCTGATCACTTGCATGTCGTATCTACAAGATTTACCAGGGCCGGGAGCTAGTAGCTTCTGTTATCACTGATGCAAACACAACAGGTTGTTATCACTGAAGCACTCACTGGAGCTGATTCCGCCCCCAAGGTAACATCAATGACAGAAATGCCCCCCTCACTCACGGCTATGTACACAGAGCCTCTTGTAATTTCTGATCCCCTAATGACATCAGTAGCACGTGATCCCAGTACTAGCAATGTCTCTACCAGGTCCAAAATAACACTGAGGGGCAGTCTTGCAAAACCATCAACAGTCATCTATAATGAACCCCCGCCAAACGGAGGAGGAGTGGCACCCTTCAAAAACAAAAGCCCAAATCTAAGCATCAAACCAGCAAGGAAAAAAACCCTGAAGTTATGGTTGTGGATACTGAACAAGGGACAACTCTGCAACCCATGGCTAACAGCAGAACTCATACCTCATTTGACCATAGCCAAAAGCCATGGAAGAAAGTTAATATAGAAGCGTGTGCTTTTTGTTTTGTGTGTTGTTCGTCCTGTCCTTGTTCCTTTCTTTACAGGGGGCACGATCACTAATAGTATGGCAAATTTTGTCGAGATATCGGCTTCCCATCCCTTTGCTGTGGACACATTGCCAGGAGAACCGTGAATAGTTTTGTGAATAACAATTACAATGCATTATTCCCTCCTTTTTCCTTACAGCAACGCCAATTGGGCGAGAGACTACGAATACATTGTGAATTAGGTACAAATATATCGTTGAGTTCACTTTTCTGTATAATACACTTTTATCACATGTGAGTAAGGTGGGGATTTGCGCAACCCCATCCTGAAGAAGGAGTTTTAGACTCCGAAACATGTCGACACACTAGCGAGGTTAATGTACATCACTATACATTAGTAACCTCACACCATACTGATTTTAACAATACCAGTCAGGGGCATATTAAAAAATGTTCTTTACCCCACAGCCAGGTATTTTTTAATAATCACTTATCACTTTCCAAACCCCACTACTCACACAAAATCATCACCCTACACACACCGCACATAGTCTGTGTATAAGTGCTCCCACGTAGCCGTAGGTAGTCGCACGCCGCATCCCGTAGAGGGGTGCAAAGACCCCGATGATGAAGCATGACACCAAGGGTCCTTTTGGTGTGTGAGGGGTATTTTAGAAAACACGGAGTGCTCCCCACCATTGTAGGGGCCACTGTTGCTCTTAAGTGGATTCTGTTTTGTTTATGAGCATCTGATAGATGGTCTATTAAAATCCACTACGCTTGTGAGGGCAAATACCACTCCCAGATGGTTTGATAAATATTGCTCTCGAGCACAGAAAGATCTAAAAACTAGCCTGAAAACCCTTCCACAGGATAAGCTAAGAATTGCGCAGTGTAGGAATGCATATAAAATCAATCACAAGCCTGGGAAGATTTAAGGGACGCAGCAGATAGAAGGGTCATGACTGCATTCTTGAAAATAATAAATAACCTGTGTTTCCAGAACACTAATACCCCAGAAATTGGTACAACTATCTTGCCTGAACAATGGTATGACCATTTCAAAGGCCTGTATAACCATACGGAGGAGAACAATCAGGACATTGGGAGGGGTTGCCAGTGGTTTTCCTCAGTAGAATTTACATTGGAGGAAATTGTAGTGGGTATCCAGGGTCTAACACGAAACAAAGCTCCGGGACCAGATGGCATCCCACCAGACCTTTTTTTAAGTAACGTGGAGCTGTGGACCCCTATCCTTACAAGGGTTATTAATGCGGCTGTTGCAACCGGCCTCCCGCGCTCATGGTCTTCGGCAACAATAGTTCCCATTTTTTAAAAAGGGAACAGGGAAACCCCTCAATGTTATCGACCTATATCACTGATTGATGTGACAGCTAAAGTCCTGGGCCAAGTGGTCCTAATGCGCCTCATGGACTGGGCCGCCGAACACCAAATTATCACTGATGCCCAGTACGGATTTAGGGCAGGGAGGTCAACAACGGACCAGTGTCTGAACCTCTATTTATTGGTGATCAAATATACCATAGCCAGTAATGAAGCAGTATATTTAGGGTTCATGGATCTCACAGCAGCCTTTGATCATGTTAACAGAGAGAAGCTGTGGGCCCTGATGAACAGTTTGGGAGTTGACCAGGGTTTGGTAACTATTCTTTGAGCATTGCACTGGAACACCTCTGCCAAAGTGCGTTTCAATCTGGAGGGGGGCACAACGGAACCTTTCCCCTGTACTAGCGGGGTCAGAACAGGGATGTATTCTGGCCCCTTTTTTGTTCTCCTTGTATATAATTAATCTAGATCAGGCATTAGGTAAGCTAAAGGTGGATTCCCCAAGAGTATGTACCCGACCCGTTCCAGTGCTGCTGTATGCAGACGACTCTGTACTTCTAGCGGGTACCCCTAAGGGACTTCAGTGTCTGATAGATGGGTTTGTTAGTTTTATGGATACCCTAGATCTATCGGCTAACCTGATCAAGTCCTATGTTATGTTGGCTGGAACTAAACCCTGCAAGAAGTTCTCCTACAAAATAGGCGCACATAAAATTGGGCAGGTACAGACTTTTTCCTATGCTGGCCTGTTATTTGATGGGCTTTTAAATTTTAAAACATTAATTGAAGAGCGGTGTACTACGTTAGTGGCCTCGACCGGTGCTATAATGAATTATGGGCGCAGGCTGGGTCGGTGGTCACCCGAGCAAATAATGAATTTGTATAGCTCAATATGTTGCTCAAAAGTGATCTACGGGTCCGAAGTTTGGGGTTTTGTAATGCTCGCCAATTACAGTTGGAAGAGAACAAATATTTGAGAAAGGTGCTCAAAACCCCACAATGCATACCCCCCTTATTGTTCATGAGGAATTGGGTAGGGTATACATTGAGGATTTGGTAAAGGTCAGACCCCTTATGGCTTGGCTAAAGATTTGGACCAACACGGAGGCAGACTTAAGCAGACAAATCATCAGAGATTGCCTGGACAGGGATAAAGGAATGAGTATCCCATGGTTAAAGTACGTGAAGACTTCCCTTGACGAAATTGGTTGTAAGGATCTCTTCACAAAGCCAATGGAAATTATCCCTCAAGATAAATTTAGAGTTAAGAGAATTTTTTTGGATCAGGTAGCCTCACGTAGAGTACCAGTGGAAGGAGGCAAACCCAAAGTCTGCGCCCACAGCATGGTCAAGACAGGGGAGGGCATGGAACCTTATCTCGCTCTTATGTTTAATGTGCAGGACAGATTTTTAATTACCCGTTTTAGGCTCAACCTTTTACATCACCTACTGGCCGATCCGCCAGGTTTTACTTTAACTGTTGAGCAGAAGGGTGCCTGCGGCTGCGACAATCGGTCTCCGCAGGACACCCTTCATTTTGTATTATTATGCCCATTTTATGTATTTCCCAGGCGCAGTTTCTTAGGTATTTTAAAATAGGCCACGTTTAGATATGCTAAGGTTGCCCTATTATTCTTGCAAAGGGCCAATGATCCACAAACGTTGATTTATATTATGAATTTTATTAAGGTTGCTTTAAGGCTAAGGAATACAAGAGGGTTGTGTTGAATGAATTTCCCATCAATTATTCCTAATTAATTTTGTTGTGGGCAGGTGATGTTTACTAATTGTATCTTAACTGCTTTTAAGTGTATAAATATGTACTTTTATGGTGTTTTTTAAATACTGAATAAAGGATTATTCAATTGAATTGACTGGTGTCTCCAACTTAGTATTCACTGGGGACTTCAATACTACCTTCGAGCCCCTTGACAATGAAGACTTCAAGCTGACTGAAGAAGAAGATGTGCTATGGAATGTTCCCATTCTAGAGCTGCCCCCTATTAAGCGATGGTCCGAGACAGCACTGTAACTCAAGGCACTGTATATGGAGAGGGAGCTGAGGGCATTTAATGGCCGTTTACCATCTGATAAGCAGGGTGCCAACACTTACAGCATTGGGGTAAGCTCAAATCGAATAGACTACATACTCATTAACTTGGAACACTGGTCCTCATTTAGTGACATGGAGGTTTTGGAGAGGGTTGAAAGCAAACACAATCCTCTCCTACTAAAGATGAATACAAAGGGCCCAACCCAGCTTTCAACGCTTTCCCAGTTATATTCTACTAGTGAGCTGTGGCTCTGTAATAGCATGAGGAGGGTAAAATAGGATAAAATAGTGAATAGTGAGCAAACACTTGTAGGAATAAGGGCTGCTGTCTCCAACACTCTGGGAGAGCTACACGCTATTACTACGCAGTCCAAGCTAAATAAAAGAATAAAAATGTCACATGAGGACTTGTTTTGTAAAATTAGAACCTTCTTCCTAAAACCGGTTGGCATCTCGAGGAAGCAGAAGGGTAAAGATGCCAATTGGTATAATAAGGATTGTAAGGCAGCCTATAAATCATTGGTGGCCGCCATAAAACACGATCATGCTACTGTCAAGCTTTCCGACAGAATTATAAACCGGTATTACATAAAGCCAAAAAGGATTGGGATGAGCAGAGATGGTTTGATATTTACCAGGCCAGCCAAAGGCGGAACCTACAGCCCTTTTGGCAACAGGTAAAATGGGGGAGAGGGGACAAGCTCCAGCACCCCACAATCATGTAGCCCATCATGAGTTGCCCATTTTGAAACAATTTGCTTTGTAGGCAGAGGGTAGATATGAGAACCCCACCTGATCCTGTCATGCAACATTGTATTGAGTATTGATATAGGGGAAGTTGAAATAGCACTGTCCTCAATTATTAGTGGATGAGCCCCTGGCCACGATGGCGTCCCGGCTGATTTATTCCAAAACGATATGGCTATATGGCAAGAGTACATACTCTTGCTAGCGAATGCAATAGCCAGTGGAGTGTCCATCCCCGATACTTGGAAGGGCGCCGAGATTTTATCTATTTATAAAAAAGGCGATTGTTTGTGCCCAGGCAATTATAGCCAATCAGTCTTGTAGATGCCATGCAAAAAATAATAGCTAGAATGATATTAAATAGAATACAAGACTGGATTGTTGACAAGGACATACTGACCCCAATTGCAGGCAGGATTCCGTACCAATGTGAGTACGATAGACCAGGTCTTTCAGTTCATTTTAATTTACTGGCATGTTGTTGTGCTGGTGGGAGGCACCATCTACGCTGCCTTTGTGGATTTAAAATCTGCCTTTGACCTGGTGTCCCGTAACAAACTATGGAGGGATATGCCTGCTGAATTATTATCTGTTGTGGAGATCCTGCATGCAGGGAACTATGCCCAAGTCAGTTGGAGTACTCAGGGAAATATTACCAACCAATTCCCAGTATCTAAAGGGGTTCCCCAAGGGTGTGTCTTGGCACCAACACTATTTTCACAGTTCATTAATGGGGTTGTTGACTACTTTTCCATATTCCCAACAGATGCACCTTCCCTTGCTGGCATAGAAACACCCATACTTGTGTTTGCTGATGATACTCTTATCATCGCAAAAACACAGAGTGGTTTGCCGAGGGTTTTACCTAGATTCGAAGGTTTTTGCAAAGATCGCGGTCTGGTGATAAATGCAGACAAAACCAAGATTATGGTCCTCCATAAACATCGGGCCATTGAGGGAAGGGTGTCTCTCAAGGACTAACTCCTGGACCAAACAGGTGTTTTTAATTATCTGGGGATTACGCTAGGGAACAAACTTAACCGGAAACCCCAGATAGAAACTATGGCCCTAAAACATTGTCCCTAGCTGGTGCTCTGCTGAAAGAATACAAGTCTTCACTAACCCAGCCAATGCATCCATTACTCAAGATCTACAATACTAAAGTTATTGCTTCTGTAACTTATGGTGCTGAGCTCTGGGGATTCGATAACCTAACACCACTAGTTCTAGCCCAAAACAAATTTTTGAGAAAAGTTATTTGCCTACCACAGAGCACTCCATGGAAGCCAGTTTTCTACGACCTAGGTTGCAGTAGACTGGACGACATTGCCAAGTTTAGTCCAATAGCGTATTGGCGTAGATTATGGACAACCCCTGAGTTACTGCACTACGCCAATGCTCTAAAAGACGTATGGAATCTGACACCTCATGCAAAATTAAGTGGCTACAAAACGTTAAGAAGACACTGGTTAGTATGGGAATGCAACATTTATGGGACGATACGGAGGGTCAACAATTTCCTACAAAAAAGATATGAAAGGGTTTTATTGGTCCATGGTGGTGAAGAATAGTATATTAACCTCTGAGTCTACATCGCTGACGGACAAATATTTAGGGTTTAAGCCCTGTCCCCAATACAAGCACTTTTGGGATGTCATCACCAAACCAAGGGACAGATATCTTTATTTTCAATTTCGGGTGGGTTCATTACCTTTAAACTCATTTACAAGCAAATGGTACAACCTAAATGACAGTAAGTGCAAACTGTGTATGGAGTATGAGGAGACCTACTCGCATGTTTTATTTGTCTGCCCAGCCTATCAGGCCCTGCTGAGAAAATGGTAGAAGCCACTATGGAGAAATATGGGTGTATTGCCACCGCAATGAGAATACTGCTGGCCAACACAAATGCCCTGGTATTATAGCTGTTGCTAAATTCTTAAGCTGGATGTGGCTAATTCAGGAAAAAATTACCAAGATCGCCAGCCCATCCGACTTAACGATTTGTAAATGAGGTAAAAAGACGTGGAAGCGGGCAGACCAGTATTACGCCGCTAGATCTATGTTTTAAATCTTGTTTGGTATTAACTGTAGGTGGAGCTTCCACCAAATCCTTTTATACATATGCTGCATGGCACAAACTGGCGAATATTTGTCAAATCCCAATCCCGACTTTCTATGCCTACCTGCAGACGCACACATTTAAGGGCTCCCAATTGTTTAGTTCTAAGAAATTTGCAGTAGATTTGTGCTATGATTTTTAAGGATTCCTTTAGATTACTTAGCGTGGAATTTTAATGTTTTTAGTACATTTCCCGAAATCTATATGTTTTTAAACTTCTGATCAGTAATACATTTAAAAATGTTTTAATTATATTCTATTATGAAATCTGTCTACCTCCTCCCCTCTTAATGGTGAGGTTGTGTGTTTTATTGTTAATTGTTTTTTGTGGTCTTAAGTGATCGAAATAAAGATATTGATTGATATGAGCTATCAAGTAAAGGAAAATAATTGAGTTTTGGAAGGATATAACGTTTACATCGGTGCATAGTCCATAGCTGCCTATTTCTTTTAAAGGAGGTTTTGCTGCAGCAGATTATGTGCTACATAACAAATCCTCTGATTAATTTATATGTCACCTCACACTTCTTTCTCACTACACAGAGTACCTCCACTTTACCAAACAATGGAGCCTAGCCACATACTGCATTGTGTTGTACTTTGAGTAGTATTACAATAGTACTACTAAAGAACTACAAAATGCTGTTCACAAACCTATGAGTGTAACTCTTCACCATGCTTATCTTTTCAATGGGGAGACCCTCCAACATGTAAATTTACTGCTTAGTAGCAAAAGTAGGAGGGACCAGAGGGAGTGGCTAGAAAATGGCATACTTACTACTAAATGGAAGGGTTTAGGAAGGATTAAGGAGGTACTAAATGAGGTTCAAGGAAGGGCTTAGGAAATGAAATGCACTCACTCACAAAATAGTAAGCCCATTGCTACTCACAAACTGCACTACAGACAAAAATGGACCTAGAACTTACAACTGTTGTAAATTACTCCAGCTCAGAGCTAGAGTAAATGCTGCACCACACATGGCCAACCACGGTTTTGTGACGTTACAATGCATGCCATTACCCTGCATGCCGTTATAACGCAAAACTTTACCCCGAATTGCTGTTGGGGTGCTCTGGAAGTTGGAATAGTTTAATTTACTATTCCAACTCCAGTCTGTGCAACAGTAGGGAAGGTGTTGGAGTTAAATCCAACACCTTCTACCCACTGCTACACGCCTTTTGTGTTCCAACAGTATGCAGGGTAATGGCATGTGCTGTACCGCTTGCGGTGTAACAGCTGTTTCCTGCCCAACCACTCATACTGCAGCACCCTTCCATGGAAAATAATGGAGGCGGCTGCTTAAAACCACATAGGATATAATGTTAAATGAAATTAAATTATATAAAATAGACAAAAATATAAATAAATACAATTTAATGTTAAGAAATCTAAAATATCTAAAAATAAAACGTTTGTTATTTAATTATAAAATAGTTAACAACCTTTTAGAATTTATACATTAATTTACCATTATTTTTTTACAAATGTATCGTAAAAAAATTGTCATTTTTTAATGATGGTGCCTTTTTAATTAATGTTCATATTAATTAACAAGTAACTCAAAATTAAGTTAATAGTACTGTAGCATTTTTTTAAATTTTAATATTTTAAATCATTAAATAGTTTTGTTTTACGTCCCTACTTAAATTATTTTCTATGGAAGGGTGTTCCAGTATCAGTGGTTGGCAATGTGTGGAGCTGTTTCTCTTTGACTGTAGTAACAAACTCATAAATTTGACCACGTCCTTTTTTTAGGAGGTGGAAATATGGAAGTCTACACTTTTCACATAGCTTTACAACCGGATTTTGTGAATAGCCAAAAGTAGTACAGTTACTTAAAAGTGTATGAGTAAACTTACATGTGGAAATGACTCACAAGTGTAAGTTACCTTTGTCAATAGCACTGAATGCCTCCAAAAATGAACTGGACTCAAAGAGCATTTATACCTATGGAGCGCTTACAACCTGATATAGTAATATCCTGGTATTTGGATACAAGAGAAAATTAGGGATATCATGCACCAATAGTCTGCTTAACACATAAGGCAAGATAATAACGGGGCATAATACACAGAAAAACATTATTATTACCCCCACACCAAAATCTGCATGTCCCAGAGTTCCCAATGTAGAACCTCTTACTTTTGCATTTCTCACGTGCTTCAGAATGTAAAAACCCTTTCTACTGTTTGTCACTAGGTTACACAATTCAAAGGCTCTTCCTATTGTACTGAACATTGGGTCTGTTTTAACAATTTCTCTATTGGTTATGAGCAATGGAAGCACTTTATAGGTGAGTTAACACAACCAACACCCAATCATTGGCCTATAAAGCCCTGTTAAAGCCCTGGGGGTCACCTCACAATCAGAAACATACTGAGCACCTAGTACACCCCTTTATCCTATAACCCTCAGCTGTGTAAGGCAGAGCAGTCTTCTGGAAGCCCCCAAAATAGATAATTCTTAGAAAATCTCTATGGAAAACACATGATCTAAACTGTGAAAGGAACAAGGAGATCAACGAGGCCCATGAAGGACACAAGCACTTTCAAAAGGCTTTGGAATCTGACCTAGTGGAGTCAGAGAGTTGGGGCACCGTGAAGAGGAACAAGGCAAGCATATGCTTTTCCCTGATTACACTATGGTAGTACAGTAGCATAGAGCCTCATTTGTAGTGATGAAACAAAGACCAGAGAAGCAGAGGTAAAATGCATGGTAATTTCTTTCTTCTTGTGTCCTCATTTTTGCAGCAAGAGGTAAAAGGATCTCGAACAGGAGAAACAACAGCAAAAGTTACCCACCTCTTCCCACGAGAGGAGAAGAGAAAAAAACATGACAATCATCCAAATGGGCTAAAGAGCCTCAAGAAACAACCTTATTTGATTGGGTAATTCTAAAAAAAAGGCCCGGGAGGATCTCCCCTTAAAAAGGTATTGCTTAGATGCATAATCATTACACATTTTCTTTTCACAAGTCAAAATACGCTCACATGTTGTTTTACTGAGACCTATACCAGTGTTCCCATGCCACCCAAAACCTCATTCTCTTAGATGAGCAGCCGCTGCGGTCTAGAGTATTCACCCGCAGAGTAGATGTTAGCCAAGCCCATAGAACTGGAGGGTTAGGTAGCACCCATTTCGAACAGATCTCCCTTCATGCCAACAATATCAGTACAAAAAGTAACAATATCTGCTTCTTATGCAAGTGTAGCTGCGACCCCAGAAATCACCAGTGTCAGGCTTACCTTAACTTCCAGTCCCATTACCTCAGTGAGCACCTTACCCACTTCTTGCCAAAAGTCTTGAATCAGTGGGCACAGCCAAAACATGTGAACATCATCTGCCCTTTCCACACCGCACTTAAGGCACTTCTTCACTTCTTGACCTCCCAGAATCAACACTTTTCGATGTTCAGTATGCCCTTTGCACTGTAAACAGATGGTTTTTCCTGAGGGATGCAGGTTTGGTAGACACTTAAAGAGTAGACGTTGATACTTTTTATAAAGTTGTCACGTTCAGCGTCGGCAGGTTCCACTTCCAGGTCTCTATTAGCAGGGTGAAAACTTCCTCCCCAGCTTTTACTAGTATCTAATACCACTAAGAGACACCTCTTCTTTGGTGTGATCTTCCTTATAACTTTTCCCATGATTCACTATTTCCTTTCCAATCTTTACATAGACCCCATGCCTACCTTGCCAGTTGGTAGTTCTTAAATTTGGACAGATTACCCTCTGTGATTTCCAACATGGACTCCCAAGAGACCAAAGAATTACCCTTTATGATTTGTCCCCCACTTATTTACGTCCCCTTCAATCAAATGATTTGTCAACTTGTCTTGAAGGCATTCATGAGTTCCCAGAGAGTTCCATATTCGTGCAGATTCACTATAGTATGATATTTCTAATGTCGGCCTAACTTGATACCATAGCTTGAAGGCTGCCTCCAATATCTTCAACCTAAACTTTTTGAAATACTTTGGATGTCCAAATTTAAAAAGGAGATATTCAGCCTCCATGGGCAAATTTTCCATCATACCTTTAAAGAGCAGGGCATAGGAAGAATTGTCCAAAAGTATGTTATGTTCTTTAACTGAAAAGCCTGACAGTATTGATATAGATCTGGACTTGTAATACCCCCATGTTTTTTTCCTACGCAGTTTCTTTCACACGATTCTCACCCCTTTAGATGACCATATGAAGCCACTTAAATGTCCCTGTAGTTTATAAAACCTCTCCTGCTTGAATTCTAAAGGTATTGCATTGAAAATAAATGTGAATTTCTGGAGTATTGGCATTATTAAGATATTTGACCTTCCTAATAATGACAGCGAGAGACATCCCCATTTCTTTAGTAACCTCCTGGTTCCCGTCACTGTTTTATTAACATTTACCTGAGACATTTTACATAGGTCTTCCACCCCCTGGATTATCAACTGTCTTATTTCCTGCTTAACATGCAGAGTAGTACCACATTTGATTTGGCAATTGGAGAACACATAGAGTTCCTTGGAGTGCAGTCTTTAAATATAGGAGGAAGACGGGCAATGTGTTTTGTCATGGTCTGATGGGGAACAGAGGGC
Source organism: Lissotriton vulgaris (assembly GCF_964263255.1). Taxonomy (NCBI): domain Eukaryota; kingdom Metazoa; phylum Chordata; class Amphibia; order Caudata; family Salamandridae; genus Lissotriton; species Lissotriton vulgaris. The sequence goes on from NC_141695.1 coordinate 1,381,641,758, forward strand.
CGGACGACAGAGATGGCAAGCACTATTAAAGGTAGCACTTGTGTGAGTACAAGCATCAGGAACGCTGAAAGCAGACATACTCAGGGATCGGTTCTGAACCTGAGTGAGTGACCCGGTGATAACGAAGCGGAAAATAGATATCGCATTACCCTGTTCCTGAGGAGGCCTGAAGAAATTGATGGCCGAAACGCGCTCGCTTCGACAGCTCCATGATAGAGGAGTCCCATTAAAAACAAGCGTGTTGAACTAGTTGTAAGCACACCTGTGGAAAAGATAGTGAGGTTTTATACCTCGTGTGCTAGTAGGACTACCTCTGAGTGGGCACTAGTAATGTAAACTTCATGTTAGGGTATTAGAGAAATTGTGCATTGTATATGTATACACATATTTGTATGTTGTATGTAAGTACCTGTATATATTATTGGATGTTTGTTTTATTTATTTACCTTGGAAGCAACTGGTGGACCTGAGACTAGATCAGTAGCATGTGTGTTCAATCAAATCATGAGTAATTTGTGTTGAATGTTATAACAACGTTAGGGTCATTAATTGTGCCCTAGGTGGAAAATAAATTTGTGATTTATCCCTCTGTACTTTCCTGTTATTCATCTCATTGATGTTCTTTGCCCAGGTATAGGAGGGTCATTGGGCATATCCCCGTTCTCGCTGGGAACATGCAGAGTATTACAGCAGTGTTCCATTCCATGCTTTCTATTTTTTGCTGATTAACCAGACAGCCAGAAACCTTCCTAAGTCCTCCAGGGTACTCCGGATCAATGGGAGGGACCTAGCTAGATCTCTATTCACCATCAAATCATCTGCATACAAGGCCACTTTTTTTCTCAAACGCATTGCACTAGAAGGGGATGATACTTTGACTAGCCACCATTTTATTTGCCAGGGGCTCAATATATATATTAAAAAGCACAGGTGATAGTGGGTGTCCCTGACGGATCCCTCTTCCAATATTTATCTTATTGGTAAGATTACCGTTCACCAAAAACCTGGCAGTTGGGCTTTCATATAAAGACCTGATTTCTCTTAAGAGAACCTTGCCCAAGTCATGCTGCTTAATCACGCAAAGTTAAACGGGTCGCTCACCCTATCTAAAGCTTTGGCGGCATCGAAGGTGAGTACTGTCAAAGCAGTCAAAGCAGTTTTCTCTTTACCAGTCATGTCGATTGCATCAATCAGGTCGTGTGTCAATTCATACAGATGACACACGACTAGTGCACAGCGTAGGATCCGGTAATTCACATCAAATCAAGTTTGAAGCAGATTAATCTGATTTCATAGGTTGAATTTATTCAGTTTACATGTAGTGTGTAATCCACATTGTCTCTGTAGATAATAAACTTTAAATGAAAATGGGACTGAAACACAAAGTGGTACTCCAACTTGAAAGAACAAAAAGCACAGTGGCAAGGCTTCTCTGTGCACAGTGTAACTATAATTATCCCACAAATAGGTCCAAACAAACAATACAGTGTGCTCCCAAGGAGAGGGACAGCCACTCTTGTCCCTAGATAAGGACCGGACACCCGATCCTATACAAAAAGAAATACAGTGCCCTGAGCACAAGTCCTCATGTAACTCAAAGAAGTCAAATCATTCTTCTTTTCAATGTTGATTTTATTCTTGAAGTTTGATCAAATCTTCGGCTTAATCACATGTAACTTCCTTCAAATCCTCTCTAGCCAACACATGTTTCGTCAGTTAACAATGCCTCCGCATCTCTGACTTCTTCAGGGCTATAAACAGATTTAAGAAGACATATGTTCCCATGTTATACAATCCTATCCACATACGTCACCTTCACTGTAACACCCAAGTGCTCAGCAGATGATCATAGAGTGACTTTTTGTGTAGATAGGTTCTTCACTTGTCCACATCTCTATTGCATCTTTCCACGAAGTAAAACATGTATTATACAAAAAAGGCTGATGATGTTGACAGTAATCATGCAACTCATTATTACAAACACCCTGTACTAACCTAGCTTTTATCAGGATTGGGAAAATCTACAATCACAGAACCTTAAAAAAGTCCCCATAAAGATGTTCTAAAGGAAACAAAGTCACCTATTTAAGTATCCATCCACTATGTTGTATACCTTATGTACCGCACTTCGGGAAACCAATTAGTAACTTGATAAAAACGGATCCAACTAGAGCAAAACAAATATCATATGGCCACCCGTTATACCTCTCAATCTTCAAACATATTGAAGAGTGAAGTGTATTATATTTTTATTTTTAACATGAACCCTTACTGTCTATTTGTGTGAGTTCCACATCCGGAACCGGTGTCTAACAGAGAGTGTAGTCTGTTACCTGAAAATTATAAATATATATATGCACATATGAGACAATATTACGTCTCAATCCAGACTCCTTAATCACCCTTTTACACATTTCACTACCCCCAATATTCCCTGTTCTAATTTGTGCGGTCATTTTATCTAAACCCATGTGTACATGGTCTAATATCATCGTAATCCTCAGTCTGTAATCACCAGTCTGTATATTCTCATAGATTCGTGAGTGCCCCTATGTATTCCTTATCTAGCTTGCACATAAAACGCAAGTTTTATGATATACAATCTATGTCACTTATGATAACCTCCCCACTCTTCACAAAATCTGTTGAGTCCATACCTGGTTCAAAACGAGACAATCTCAGGGTTGAATAGTCCTTTCGTATTCCCCGTTTAAAGCATCTAATTATAAACACTTGCCTCAGCATCTAGCTCGAGTATGTCTCTATTTGCCCATATTACGGTACAAAGAAAAACTATCTAACTCAAGAGCTCACCTCGATGACCGAGAGTTCTCCTCACCCAGGCGTTTCGGCGTTGTAAGCATGCGCCATCTTACGTTTGTTCCCTGCATTTATTCTGTTCGTGTACTCACTCGGCATGTCAACCACAAGCAATACACATGACTCCAAATAGTATTATGTTTTGTTCAACGCTCATAATTCGCGTAGTTCCATAAAATGAACAAAATATATAAAAACTCCAATTTACAATTACCAAAGACCGTCAAACCGTACTCAATATGGCCGCCACAATGCTTCACCTTCCACATCTCAATGCGTTCGTACGGGGTTCTATCTCCTCATTAACTATTTCTATACAATAAAACTTTATCAGTTCTGAGGATAACAGCCAGTACAAAAAACCATCACTCTTCATTCCTTTATATCGACATTGTACCGTGTCTCTAAAAAAGCTCTATCTATTCGAAATTCATTATTCTGAACATAGTTGTTGACTCCATGAAAATTAAATATATCAAAAATTCCTCATTTGAAGAAGATTATTCACCCCGTGTCCATGTTTACTAGGGTCCCGTTTTTCAAGACTTTTGTTAATCACATATAGCGGGGCACCAATATAGCTGCAGAGCTTGTTTCCAATAGAACATCCAATATTACACTAATCCTCTGTTCCAGAACGAAGTAACCACTGTTCTGTTATGCAAATGAGAAACAATTTAAACTCATCCTCAGGTGAGTCGACCTCACCCTTAAGTTCTCCTTTGGCAAAAATACATTCCCCCTATGTACAATCAGTGAATAAATAAAACTAATACTCAAAGTGATGACAATAAAAGAATGAAGTGTGATGGTTTTTTGTACTGGCTGTTATCCTCAGTACTGATAAAGTTTTATTGTATAGAAATAGTTAATAAGGAGATAGAGCCCCGTACGAACGCATTACGAGGTGGAAGGTGAAGCATTGTGGCGGCCATATTGAGTAAGGTTTGATGGTCTTTGGTAATTATAAATTGGAGTTTTTATATATTTTGTACACATGGGTTTAGATAAAATGACCGCACAAATTAGAACAGGGAATATTGGGGGTAGTGAAATGTGTAAAAGGGTGATTAAGGAGTCTGGATTGAGACGTAATATTGTCTCATATGTGCATATATATATTTATAATATTCAGGTAACAGACTACACTCTCTGTTAGACACCGGTTCTGGATGTGGAACTCACATAAATAGACAGTAAGGGTTCATGTTAAAAATAAAAATATAATACACTTCACTCTTCAATATGTTTGAAGATTGAGAGGTATAACGGGTGGCCATATGATATTTGTTTCGCTCTAGTTGGATCAGTTTTTATCAAGTTACTAATTGGTTTCCCGAAGTGCGGTACATAAGGTATACAACATAGTGGATGGATACTTAAATAGGTGACCTTGTTTTCTTTAGAACATCTTTATGGGGACTTTTTTAAGGTCCTGTGATTGTAGATTTTCCCAATCCTGATAAAAGCTAGGTTAGTACAGGGTGTTTGTAATAATGAGTTGCAGGATTACTGTCAACATCATCAGCCTTTTTTCTGTATAATACATGTTTTACTTCGTGGAAAGATGCAATAGAGATGTGGAAAAGTGAAGAACCTATCTACACAAAAAGTCACTCTATGATCATCTGCTGAGCACTTGGGTGTTAAGGTGAAGGTGACCATATGTGGATAGGATTGTATAACATGGGAACATATGTCTTCTTAAATCTGTTTATAGCCCTGAAGAAGTCAGAGATGCGGAGGCATTGTAAACTGATGAAACATGTGTTGGCTAGAGAGGATTTGAAGGAAGTTACATGTGATTAACCCCAAGATTTTATCAAACTTCAAGAATAAAATCTACATATAAAAAGAAGAATGATTGGACTTTTTTGAATTACATGAGGAGTTGTGCTCAAGACACTGTATTTCTTTCTGTACTCCAACTTGTTGGTCCTGATCCATTTCGGGCTACTGAGAGCCCTTCATCAGGGAAATGTTAAACTCCGGTGTCGGCGGTACGAGAAGTTCACAAGTCGCTTCTCGACAAGCGGTTCATGAAGTTGCCTCCCCCTAACAAATCCCTTTTGATCCTTGTGGATTAATGTTCCTATCACCATCTTCAATCACCTAGTTAATACTTGCGTATATATTTTATAGTTGCTATTCAGCAAAGAAATCGCCCTGTTTGACTCGCATATCTTAGAGTCTTTATTTGGCTTAAGAATTATACTAATAGTGGCCTCATCCCAAGAGCGAGGCAGAGCTTGTCTTTTAGAGAAAGCCGCATTCAGCAATTCTGGGGGAACAAGTTCATCATTCAGGGCAATATATAGCTCGTTTGGTAAACCATCTAGGCCAGCTTGTTTTCCTCTCTTTAATTTCCTGATTGTAATTAGGGCTCCAGGTTTTATGGTATTTTTTTTTTTACTTTTCCGTCTGTATTTATCAATATTTATTTTTGGGCCATTGTATCTGTTTTTATCCATATCAATTTTGTGTTGCGTAAAAATTAAGTTGTAAATCCATACATTTCCATATTTATTTAACTGATCGACGCACACATACTTTGATGCCTGTCGTGTTTTCGGTATCTAAGCTACCAAATATTACATAACAGTACATTCATTGGTATATATTAGCATTATACCACAAATATATGTTGACATATGCCATTATTTAAAGAAATGTCATCCTGTTTTTTTCATTTTCCATGCTGTCCATCTGCTTAGCTGTTGGGCTATAATTCATGAAAGACAGCACAGAGGTTCACTTAAAGAAGCACACTTTTCTGTATTTATCTACCTTTAAAAATAAATGCAGACATAAAACACTTTATTTTCTGACTGCATTCATCTGTAAAAATCCTTAAAAACGGAAAACAGGGAGCCTTAATTGTAATTACCACCTCCCTAGTACTAATCCCTGAATATAATTTCCCCTTTAAACTGCTTGGAGGGTCGGAATGACCATTCCATTGAGATCATTTTTGATCTGTTGTTCAGTCAAAACTAGATCTTCTTTGTATAATTTTCGAAAGAAGTGTGTAAAACGTGTTCTATCCCCAAGTCTGCCGTACATTTTTTACCGGTTTCTTCAATTTGAATGGTGTTGATACGTTTCTAGTATGTTCTACCTTTGTTTTACAGGCACAACATTTGCCAGGCACCTCTCCATATTTATAGTGGGCCAATTTACTGGCTTCCCAATTCCTGCAAATTATTGCCTCTAAGTAATTTGCAAGATCAGTTCTTGCACTCTTTATCCTTTCCTCTACCACTACCTGGTCTTGAGAATTGTGTGTGTTGTCTGCTTCTCTAAACAGCCTCTGTATTGCAGATTCAAAATCCCTTATCTTGTTTTTGTCTCCTTATTTGCAGCTTGACTAATTAGTCTTCCCCTAAGGAAGGCTTTATAAGTGTACCAAATAGTGTTCAGGGGGCTGAAGCTCTGTTTAACTGAAATCATTATTTTGTATCTTGCTTTAGATGATCTATTATCTGTGTGTCTAAAAAAAGTGCTTGGTTTACAGTCCATCTCGGGGAAGCATGTGTTTTATCTAGCAGAAGCTCTAAGATAACTGCTGAAAAGTCAGACAGGTGTTCCGATACATGTTTCACTTTTTTGTCTCTTTTGCGGAATTTAATATCCACTAGAAAAAAATAATTCTAGAAATATGCCCGTATTTTTTGTTATGGAATGTAAACCTTTGCCCTCTGTTTCCTCTCGGCCTCAAAATGTCGACCAGGCCCAAATCTTCCATTATTTGTTTCACTAATACTCTCATTCTGGGGGAGCTAACTGTATTTCTCATAGTAGATATCTCTAGAACAGGGTCTAATAATACATTACACTCCCAACCTGCATAAGCTAATTATACAAGGCTTGAAGGGTGGCAGGGTCATCAATGTTTGACCCATAATAAACCACATAGGCATACCATGAACTGTATATTTTCACCCTTATGTTCAACCATCTTCCCCTGGGATCTGCAATTGAATCTCCCACCATGGCATTGATGGATTTCTTAAAGAGGATTGCAACCCACTTGACACAACATGTCTGGTTGGTGCATACGTAATGGTCTCCCCATTTTTGTTCCTTTATAATATCTTCCCATTCTTCCTTTAATAAGTGAGTCTCTTAGAAGATTATGACTTCACTATCAGAGAGCCTCAAATACTCAGGAATAACTTTTACTTTTTTACTCTAAGGCCATTAACATTACAACTTAGAACTTTTAGGGACACCAAATTTGTCGGCTCTGGCATGTTATTCATAAGGAGAGGAAACTAACTTGCACCTATATGAGTATTTGAGTTCCATAAACAAAATATCTTCGTATTATACATTTACAAATACAGCTTAAGATTTCTTTCTTTTTTCTCCCACATGCTCCCACACCCAGTGCTTAAAAATTATACAAAACTCTTGATGTGCTAATGACCCCACCCTTTCCCACCCTGGGGAACCCTCTCTAGAACTATTGGGTACATCTTGGAAGATTGACACCCATTTTCCTCGGTGACTACTAATTAATTTCTGGTGTGCTTTGACCTGCTCCACTACGATTCCTGCTTTCTTCTGGCCCCTTTTACTATGCACTTTGTTGTTCCACATGATTTTTATGGTGGCAGTGAAACGCATCTGGGCAGTGGCTCCCAGTGATCTAAACTTCTGAATGCACTTTCCTAGCTCCCAATGTCTATCCTACTTAACTCTGGAAATGTCTGATCTACAACAGAAGGCCCATTCCCCTTTGGTGAAACTGGCAACTTTGAAGGCTTCTATCATTTTTTTTTCTTTAAGCGAGTATGACTTAAAGTTGATCAAGATTTTCCTTGGGTTTCCTTGGGTTTTCCCAAGCTACCCCTTTTCTTAAAGGGTCTTGGTGAGCCCTCTCCCTTTCCTCCTCCAAAATGTAAGGGGTGATGCACTGAAAATCCTTTATTAGGCTGATCATAAAGCCACTGAAGTTCTCTCGCTTCAAACCTTCCGGAACATTCAATACTCTAATATTGTTCATTCTCACGTTATTTTCTAGTGACTCAATTTTGTCACAAAGGTCCTTTTTTTCCCATTTGTAAAGCTAGTATTGCTTCACAATTGGCCTCAACATCCCTATTAAGTTCCTCTAGAGATGCTTCCATCAGACATTCTTTCCTTTAAAGTCATTGTTGTTTGTTTTAGTTTCAAGGGCTTCACATGCCTCCTGGATCTTCTCCTGGTTTTCTCTGATGTCACAAATATCCCGCTTATTACTTCTGTCTGATTTACAAGCAGCTTTGCTACACCTGGCTGGCATTCCCGTCCTCAGGTTGGGGGTCAAAATCTATAGCTGAGAACCCTGTGGGTGAGACTGGTCCTGTTCATATCGTTAGTAAACAGCTGGAATCTATTGCTGGTTTCAAGTACTGCCCTGTTCCCCCAGTCTCCCCTACTGTCAGCGGTGCTACTGCTCTGTGTACCAGACCTTACTTAAACTGCCTGTTTGTTATGACTGAGAGGGAAATGGAGTCCTCTTCCTTTTTCGACTGCAGTGTAAAGAAGGAACATAAAGAGGGGGTAATCTTGATGAGCTCCATTGTGTCAGCGCTTCCCCGCCACTCTCCTTTGAGTTGGCCTGTTCCCCAGGTCGATTTTTGTCCCAATTGAAGGGGGTTGAAAAGGAAACCTTAGAAGAAGGGTTCCTTTCCGCCATGTGATCTTCCCGGACTCTCCCTATTTTATGGGAAGAGGAAACTAAAACAGGTTTCGCCCATGGCAAGGGGGCTGAGGTATTATCTCCCAAAATGTGTTTGTTTCTTAGGGCATATCTAATGTTTAGAGAATCAAAGCGCCTCGCTCCAAGCCCCCTACTCCTGAAGGTATTTGCCTTTATCTGCTGCCTCTTTTCCGGTCACAGGAGACTTGGAAGGAATTCTCGTGAGTTTCTCTTTCCATGACCCGAAAGCCTCTATAATGATTTTTTCCCGTGATCCGCTCTCTCCTCACATCTACGAATTTGCCAAGTACTTCCTCAAGCGTTAATAAACGCAGGAATCAACCTCTAGCCCCGCCATTCTGAAACCCATTCCTCTACCCGAAGATCCATTGATCTCCAGGACCCACACAACTCTTACCCTACCTGGTCCAACCCCAACATGACCTCGCCGAGACAAATACAATCTATCCATTAAAACCCTTACAGAGAACCTCCACACACTTTCAGAGGCAGTAATATTGACAACCTCACTCAGGTGAAAGTCACCCAGACGCCTTCCTCCCCAAATCGTTACGTCTTAAATGTGCACTACTCAACTGCAGATCAGTAAGTAAACATGCCTCAAATATCTTCGACCTCATCCAGCACAAGGACTTAGACATTATCATCCTCACTGAAACTTGGCTAAACCCCTCTTCCACTCCTATTTTAGACCTCCTAGTTCCTCCACTCACAACATAATTAGGCTCGACAAAACCGGGAAGTTGGGCGGTGGCCTAGCTTGTATTCAAAGAAACACACTTTCAATCTCTCATGAAGAGTCCTCTACTCCTTCCTCCTTTTAATACCTTTGTCTCAGCATCTCAAGCAAGAGCCTACCTGTACGTAAACTTCACTCCTTCTACCATCCCCCAGGAGACAAGCTCCCCTACATCGAACAACTAATGGAAATCATCTCTGCTAATGTTGATTCAACCATGGCCCAAATCTTCCTCGGTGATTTCAACCTTCACTGATCTAAATCCAATGACCTCGCTGCATCCTGCCTTAAGTCTTTCTTAAATGATCTTGATCTGACTCAGCACTGTGACCAACCAACTCATATTAAAGGAGAAACTTTAGACCTCATTATCTCCAAGGAGCAGACCATCACCTTGAATTCCACTACCCCGTGTGACTGGTCCGACCACCACAGCATCCTCTTTTATATCAACAGGGAGATGCTGATGAGGTTGGCTCAACCAACAAAATTAAAGATATGGATCAATAGAGTCCTGTGAAATAGTGGCCCACTGTAATTTGGCCCTCGCCTCCCTAGCGGACCTGGTTGAGGTGCAGTCATTCACCGACTCTTACAATTTGACCATCTCCAACATCATGTATGACATTGCTCCAATCCAACAAAAAAACAAAAAACAAATCAAGAGCGCTAAGTCTGACTACTTCAGACACCAACTGGACCAAGCGGCAGACCGCCCCAAGAAAATATCCAAACCCTGGTATAATGTTAACTTAAACACCGAATGCCGCAACCTCAGAGCACTCGAACGTTCCTGGCGATCCAACCCTTCCTCGGAACAACTAAAACTCATTATAGAGGCTAGGAGCCTCTACAACAAACAAATCAAGAGCGCTAAGTCCGACTACTTCAGACTTCAACTGGACCAACCGGCAAGCCGCCCCAAGAAACTCTTCCAGTTGGTCAAACAGCAGTCCGTGGAAGGTCCCAACCACTCTGACTCTGGTGGCAACCCTCCCTCTTGCAACAAACTTGCTGCTTTCTTCATGGAAAAAGCAAGACTCATCTCCATTGACCTCGCCTCTAAGAAGGCCCTATTGCCTTCATCCAGTGACATACCATCCCATGACCTCCCAGGAAATCGCAGATCTACCAGCCTGATCACCAAGAATAATGCGTCATGGTGCACCTTTACTCCGTTTAGTGAAAAAGACATCTACAATATCCTTCTGAATATCAACCCATCCAACCTCTTCAGTGACCCGTTGCCCCCAGCCATCTTCAAAGAAATCAAGAATGTACTCATCCCCACCTGGACATGGATTGTTAACGCATCGCTTTTATAAGGTACGATCCCAGACAGCCTTAAAGAAGCTCAGGTATCACCTATACTGAAAAAACCTAACGCTGACAAAGCGGATCTCAATAACTTCCGGCCTATCTCCAACCTCCCCACCCTAGCGAAACTCATGGAAAAATGCGTACAATTCCAACTCTGTACGAATATAGAGAATTTCCAACTTCTTGACCAACATCAATCAGGCTTTCGGAAGGGTCATAGCACAGAGTCGGTGCTCACTCACATCATGGATGACCGTTAAAAATGCTTGACCAAAATGAATCCTGCCTCCAGATCCTCCTTGACCTTTCTTCTGCATTTGACACGGTTAATCATGACAACCTCCTCGCCATTCTGAAAAATAGGAGGGGTTTTTCTGGTCAGGTGCTACAATGGTTCTCGTCTTTCCTCCACCACAGATCTCAAAGGATCAAGGCAAACCACTCTCTCTCCCAGCCCTCTCCAGTTCTCATGGGGGTCCCCCAAGGATCCGCCTTATTACCGGTTCTATTCAATCTGTTCCTGGAACCTTTAGCTAACTCTTCAAACACTCGCTTCCATATGTATGCGGAAGATACACAACTCTAATTAAAAATCTCTTCCCCTGAAAACATTATCTCTCTCAACTCGACCCTAACGTCTACTCAAAATTGGTTAACTGAGAACCATCTTGCATCTCCCCTCCGAACCACACCCCCAAGCTTGACCTCTGGTTAAATAACCTCACTGCCTTCAACTGCACCCCTTTCATCATAGACTCAGCCAAATCACTTGGAGTCACCTTGAACAAGCACCTGAATATGAAAAATCACATCAGTAAGGTATGCAATGGTGCAAAGCACTTGATGAGGACACTCAGAAATATCAAACCATTTGTTCCACAAAATGACTTCAAGCAGATGGTACAAGCGCTAGTCCTGCCAAGGCTGGACTTCGGCAACGCAACCCTTTGTTGGCCTTCCCAAATACTCCCTGGCTCCACTAAGAGCATCACTGAATACAACGGCTAGACTGGTTACAGGCACTAAGCGAAACAAGCACATTTCCCCAGTTATAAAATCTTTTAAATGGTTACCTTATGAAGCACGTATTCAGTTAAAGATTGTCGTCCTGACGCACAAAGCCCTTCACTTCAATACTCCAAAGTACCTGGCGCAAAAGCTGGAGCTCACTTGTGGTGTAAGAGCCTCAAGAAGTGCCAAGACTTTCCTCTTGAAACCACTCATCTTTAGGAAAAAAGAACTTGTCACAGAGCCTTTTCCGGCACTGCCCCAAAGCTATGGAACTCTCTTCCACCGGAAGTAGGCAAAAACTCCTTCATTGACGGCATTCAAATTGGAAGCCCAAAAAATCTTTATGAATAAACTCTTACCCTAAGTGTGCTACGTGCACCTGCTCAAGGACAATCGCTCTTACTTCCATTGGACAATCATTTGTAATGGTTCTTTCTTATGCAACTGTCCCTGAATATGCTATCATTCCTGTTTTTTTTTTACTCCTACCTGTTGTCAATTTTGCATTTATGTCCTTCCTCCCATCCTATTGTAAAGCGCTCTGATATCCCTCTGGATCTTGTTTGCGCTATATAATACTTTATAAATAAATAAAATTACAATAAAACGCCAACGTCCTCTTTCCGGAATGACATGCAGCCCGCTGTCGTTCCCGCTCTATTGGTGAATCCGAGCCGAGGTTCGCCGGTCTCTAATGAGCCTCGATGCTGCTTCTACCCATAGGCCTGCCCCGCTACTCTGGCTGCCCCCAACTGACTGGGCTTCACTGAGAACCAGCAAGTTTACCATGGATGCAAACGAGGACAGATGAGTCTCTCTCAGCCCCTCCAAATGAGGTAAATTCCCACTTATAATAAGTTGGGAAAAGGGGCGCAATACACTAAGGAGTCAAAGAGTTCCCGGCCAGCACTCTCAGCCAGCCGCCATGTTCCCCGCCATCTTGTAATTGTGGTCATCTAAAAAAATTGCATGGTATTGTTCCCATCACAACTTAAAGTTATCTTAGAAGACAAATCAAATTTTTTCCAATAAACCCCAAGAGGCTTGGGACTGGGCAGATGAAACAGAGATAGATCAGAATGCAATATCCCTGGTGAAACCCAAGTATCAAAAAAAATCAGAAAAAAAAATTATCAAGCCATTAAAAAATCAACTCTTGAAGTAGCTCATAAAGAACAACTTGCAACGATGCTGGCAGTCAGGGAGAAAATGGACAGGGATCTCCCAGACTCACAAGGGGCACTGAAGAGCATGACTCGGCAAGTGCGAGTCTGACTCAACCTCACTGGTGAAGGAAGGTGAGGATGCACTGGATCTCATGGCTAGAATGGCAGATAGCTTGATTTAAATAATCAGTCAGTCAGTCAGTAATTCTTTATTTGATAGTTAATAAACATCATAAAAGTACATATATATACAAGTTAAAAAATAAAAAGAATTACATTACAATATTTAAAAATGCATTACATTACAAGATTGAAAAATGCAGTCATATAAACAGTATATACTACAGGGGTCCCTTCAAGAGCCCTCCCCTCTTGAGTTTCTTAACTTTACAGCAGTTCTAATAAAATTCATGATACAGCAAAGTGACCATGGGTCCTGTGCTCTTTGTAAAAACAATAAGGCCATTTTAGCGTGACAGAACTTCTCTTTTTTTAGGAGCTCTACCAGGAATCTACGTCTAGGGTATTTAAAAAAAGGACACAAAAGGACAAAATGAAGGGTATCCTGCGGAGATAAATTGTTGCAGCCGCAGGCACCCTTCTGCTCAATCGTCCGTGTAACACCTGGTGGGTCTGCCAGTATATGAGGTAAAAGATTGAGCCTCAAATGGGTCATTAAAAACCTATCCTGGGCATTATACATCACATAAAGATATGGCTCCATACCCTCTGTATTCTTGATGGAACAATAGTCAGCTACAGTGTGTTTTAACATCTCCCGATTTGTTCTACATGTGGAGAATTGGTCCATCAACAACGATTTGATTTTCCGTTTATCCGAAGGTACAATAGAGCTAGGATTAGTAAACAGATCCCTCTGGTCAATGCCCTCCAGGGTTACCTTAACGTAATTAAGCCAAGGTATTTGTAGTCCCTTGTCCCTGGACAGGCAATCTGTCAAAATTTGCCTAGTTAGATCTGCCTTTGGATTGACCCAGATTTTTAGCCAGGCCATAATCGGTCTTAACTTGAGTTCATCCTCTAGAAAGGGTCTCCCTAATTCCATGTGTGCAATTACAGCTGGGGAACTCTGAGGGACCTTCAAGATCCTACGCAAAAATGTGTTTCCCACCAGCTGCAATTGCTCTGTGTTGACATAACCCCAAACTTCTGAGCCATACGTGGCTTTAGACCAGCAGATCGAGCCATACAGGTGCATGACCTGTTCTGGGGACCACCGGCCCAGCCTACGGCCATAATTCAATATGGCCCCATTTGTGGAGATTAGTATTGTGCATCGTTCCTCCACTAAGGGTCTAAAATTGAGTGCCCCATCCAAAAGTAATCCCAGATAAGTGAATAAGGGAGTTGTTTCCAGTTGGTGGGTCCCAATTTTATACACAAACCTCTCACAAGGTTTGGGACCTGCCAACATTACAAATGACTTATTCAGGTTCACTGCCAGTCCCAAGGAGTCCATGAATTTCACAAATCCATTTAACAGACTTTGCAGGCCCCTCAGGGTACGGGCAAGCAGTACTGCGTCGTCCGCGTATAAGAGCACCGGAATTTGGCGGGTTCTATTCTCGGGCAATCAATGTTTAAATCAAGCAGAGCCTGTTCTAAGTTGTTAATATATATTGAGAACAGGAAGGGGGCAAGAATGCACCCCTGCCTCACACCGCTCGTACAAGGGAATGACTTGGTGTTCCCCCGCTCTAGATTATAACAAACTTTAGCTGTCGTGTCCCGGTGTAGCTCCTAAGAATCTTAATCAGGCCCAAATCAATGCCCATGTCCCTCATCAGGCACCATAACTTGTTTCTATTAACGCTGTCAAAAGCAGCTGCAAGGTCCATAAACCCTAGATAGATGGCTTCAGTACTGGCTTTAGTGTACTTTGTAACCAGCATGTAGAGATTAAGACATTGGTCACAAGTGGACCTTCCGGCTCTAAAGCCGTATTGGATATCCGTGATTATATGATTATCCTCTGTCCATTCCATTAATCGCTGCAAAATTACCAGGCCCAGGATTTTGGCAGGTACATCTATCAGGGAACTTGGTCTAAAGCATTGTGGATTATCCCTATTACCTTTCTTGAAAACAGGGATAATAACTGCTGTTGACCAAGAACGTGGTAGGCCCGTCTGGACTGCCGCATTTAGTACTCTGGTAAGAATAGGAGCCCAGAGGTCAACGTTACTCAGATATAAGTCTGGTGGTGTGCCATCTGGGCCTGGAGCTTTGTTCCGAGAGAGTCCCTCGATCCCCTGCGTAATTTCCGACAGGGAAAACTCAATTGCTAACCCCAGTGGGTTTTCCCACCCCCTTTCCTGCACTAACTCTTGGTTGTGATTATATAAACCCTGAAAGTGAGATACCCACTGTTCCGCTAGTATATTTGTTCCAATCTTTGGGGTGCTACTATCCTGGAAGGAAGGGTTGTTAATAATCCTCCAGAATCGGTTCATATCCCTTCTTTCTCCTGCCTCCCTTAGGTCAGCCCATGCTTCATTTTGGAGAGTGGTCTTCCTTTGTTTTAACACCTGTTTATAAGTCCATCTACACTGGGCTATTCTACAATTATCTTTAGGCTTGATTTTTAGGCTAGCTTTAAGGTCTCTCAGGGCTCGAGAGCACTTGGTATCAAACCACCTTGGTTTGGCTATGTGACTCAAGGGGGCTTTAGTCTTTAAAAGCCCATCACTATTTCGGTCACTGAGCTAAACGCCCTAACCAGGGTCCCCCCCACTATCTTAAGGTCGAGGCACTCATCGATCTGTGTTTTCCCTTTTGCCAATAAATCTTTGTAGAAGACTGCCCCATCGATCTTAGACCATCTAATCCGTCTTCCTTGGTCAGTAACCTCCATCACACTATCCACCTGAGGGCAGATCCTAAGGTGGCATGGATTTACTAGACTTAGCGTTAGGGGATTGTGATCGCTAAAAGCGCTCCAATGGATCCCTACAGTGCTAATCCAATTTTTCGCCTGTTTGGATACTAACATGTAATCTATATAGGACTGACAGCCTCTTCCCTTAAAGGTCGGGGGAGTGACCCATCGCACTCCAGGCGAACCAGATCGATAGTATGTACCAAAACATGCTGCCAGATTCATCAAAGACCCGTTTTGTGAGTCTTTAACAGCGATTCATAAGGAATCGCTAATACAGACTCGCAAAACGGGATTCATGTAGGAATCGCAAAATAAAAAGAGATTCCTACACATTCCTTATTTGCAATTAGCAAATTGCTAATCGCAAATAAGGAATAACTCCCCATTCATTCCTATGAATGGGGAGTTATTCCTTATTTGCGATTAGCAATTAGCTAATCGCAAATAAGGATGCGATTTCAAGGGTGCTAGGGGTGTCCAAAGGACACCCTGTAGCACCCCTGAAATGTCATCTACATTGGTGTTGCTCACACACATGTCCAAAGGACATGTGTGTGTGTGCAACATGCAACTTAGAGAAATGCTTTTAAAAGCATTTTTCTAAGTTTTTGCTATTTACCACGAGGTTTGACCTCGCGGTAAATAGCGGACCGAAATTGCAAATTCGCAAATTATAAATGGTTGATGAATTGCATTTAAGGAATCTCAAATAGAGATTCCTTAAATGTAATTCCTCGCAATTTAGCGAAATCGCATTTACCGATTTTTGCATTTGGGATGATGAATCCCAAAGGCAACAATTGCGCTCGCAAAGGGCCAGATTCTCAGAATCTGGCCCTTTGCAAGCGCAATTAAGCTTCATGAATCTGGCTGATGGTTCCTTAGGAGATTGCTCAAGGCTAATCCCTCTACAGAATGCTCAAAGTGGGGGCCTTTCTCGATCGGGCATCGTGACCAGTCAGCAGTAAGGGGGAACAAAGTTGGACACAGGTGAGAATTAAAATCACCCATTATCAAATTAGTAACTTCTAGCGCCCCTTTCCTATAAGATGATTCCTTGCTCAATCTATATTCTAACTCCTCAAATGTTTGGTTGTTACCTTTTGTGGGCCCTGCATTATATAAATTGTACAAAGTCCAACTACGACAATGACTACTATGGCCTATTGCTTGAATATTGAATGAGGACCATGAGGCGCTACTCCAAACTCCTTCCAGATTAAGATCGACATATATTGACAGACCATTTGTACCTTGCCAAATGAGGGGGGTTACTATCTACTGCCTAGGTTTCTTGTAGGCTATTTACTTGAAACCCTCCAATATACTGTCTCCATTCCTTATTGGTCAATTTTCCTATCAAACCTGCAATATTCCATGAGATGAATTTTATCTCTCCCATCGCATGCGTTACCCTATTGGGATGTCCACTACACTGATTTTGGGCCCTTCTCCCTTCTTCTGGCCTTAAGGGGTTGCTTTGGGGTCCAGGATGCTGTGATATTAAAACGGGTTTGTGGGCCCTCAACACTCCTCCCATGACATGTGCTATAGGGGGACTAGATGGAGATTCCTCCACTTGTAATGATTTTCTGCTTTGAGTTACTAGTGCGGGACATGTGTGACTTATATGGGATTGCATCTCCACTGACGGTATTATTACCCTCCTCACTCTCTCTACCTCACTTGAGCAACCTGTATTAACGGATTCCCTCGTGATGGTCACCACAGTTTCATCTGCCATAGTTCGTGGTCAATCGTTGTCTTCCAGAGACATGAGGGGGTGAAATCTATTTGCCCAAAGGGGATCCTCTTGGCGTATTGCCATGGGTGCATTTACACACCAACTTCGTACCCCCTGTGAAATGAGACCCGTCCTGAGGCTCGCATGGAACCACCTAGTGTTGTGAGTGGTGCTTTGCATGGGATAAAAATAACCCAGTGGTAGCGTTCTGATGTTACTTTCCGGTTGCATCCACCCCCTGGAGAATATATCCTCCACCGATTTTGTGTCCTTAAAGTTTATAATTACACAGTTCCCCTCCAGATTTTTCTTTATTCTACCGATCAAATTCACCCTTCTAACAAGCAAAATTTCGCCACAATTATTCCCTGATAATGGTCTATACTTATTAAGCCAAGCTATTGTTTTATTTTTAAGTTCAGGGTATGACTCTGTCTGGTCTGGCTTCAGCGCTGGCACTCCCCCCAGTACCACTACATAGGGGCATGCCTCCGGCGGTAGATTGATACTTGGTAAAGGGTTGGGGATTGATGGATTGGTTATGCAAGTGGTTTGTTTTGTCTCATTAAGTTTGCTATTCGGGGGATTCTTATTTTGTGTTTGTGCGATGCACGTACTGGTCCCTCTGGCTATGGTCGATGTACCCCCCACCATATCAGATCCCCTGTTAGTGTGTGTCATCGGGGCTGGCTGAAGTTGGTCCTGTTTTGCCCCCGGTGAGGGTCTAGTAGTGCAACTAGAGGGTATGCCTTCCTGGGGAGCTACAATGGTGTGTGCATTCGGACTTGTGGCTGTGGGGATAGATAATCCAGTACTGCCCATTGCCCTCCCCTTCTTGCCTAGTTCATTATAATTTTGTCCAGCCTGCTAACAAGCGGTTTGATCTCACTAGCTGTAAACGTTTCTAGGGAGGATTCTAGCTCTTGAACCATCTCTTCCATCCAGCTTGGGGGTACTAGCTGTTGGTCCACTTGGACTTCGGGCCCTTCAGCTTCCGACTGTCCTATCTGTGGAGATCTCTCCCTTGGTTTATATTTCCTGGGACCTGGGACCTTTTTGGGAGCACTTCTTTTCTTCCTAATATAAACTTTCTTATTTAACAAGGGTATTTCCTGTGCATCATCATTCGACAGCTGTGCACAAGGAATATCCTGAGTGGAAAGATCGGTGCTGAAAGGGAGGGTAACCACTATGTTCTCTATATTATTTTCCTGGGGTGGGGAGGGGGGAACAATCCCTGGTGTTATTGACAGCCTTCTCTCTGTGCGCTCAATTTAGTTAGAAACTGCTCCTAAAGCTTTCCTCAACATACGATCGATTGCAGTCGGTTGTGGAGTAGGAAATGACTGCAATTTATGGTCCCGAACTACAATCCTTGGTGACAAAAGGATGTTTGATTTGGCTTTGGCGGCGCCGGTGTTTACTTTAGTTGCCATAGTGGGTATCATGTGGCACTTAACTTCCTCAGACACCAGCACTCGTAAGGAGGTAAACCCAACCCCACAGCAACAGCCAATAGCCCTAGATCCTCACAGTCTCTCCTGTACTCGCTTGCAGTGAGTCTTTAGGAGTCCAGACTTCTGGTATATCAGTCTACACCTACTCACGGGTCACTTACTGGGCCACCTCCAGATATCCAACAGATGTCCAAGGACCAAATGGCAAGGGGGGCCTCATCCGGGCCCGGACGGCCACAGATGGCCCGCCCTTTGCCCGGGCTTAGCCCGGCGCACACCCGCGCGCGATCCCGTGACGCGGGGGCTGAGCTCCTTTTTGTTCACCTCCTGGCGCCGGAAATGCTTGTGGCGGCGGCTCCAGCCGCTATGACGTCTGGGATCTGTAGTCCCGATGCCCCTGGGCCCCCCTCCTCACTGCGGCCGCTAGTAGGTGAATGAGGTGCGGCGGCGGGAGGGGAGACAGGAGACAGCTGGGCAGTCAGGAAAGGCGGCAGGTAAGACTCGGAAAGTGCCCCCGATGCAATGTGGTCCCCCGCTCCACCGGGGATGAGTTCCTTTTTGTTCGCCTCCTGGCGCCGGAAATGCGTGTGGCGGCGGCTCCCGCCGCTAGGACGTCTGGGATCTGTAGTCCCCATGCCCCTGGGCCCCCCTCCTCACTGCGGCTGCTGGTAGGTGAATGAGGTGCAGCAATATTACTATAATTACAATGTGTCTAATGGCATGATACATACATGTTCAGAAAATGAATCTAATCATTTATGAGACAAAAGACTATGAGAAGACCACAACATTTTACAAGTGGGGCTTGCTGGTGAGTGTGCTTCAAGAGTGTGCATACCCCTCATCTCTGGTAACCTTACAGGGTTGTTATTAGGAGATTACTGTTTGGATATTTATTTGGTCATTGGTAAGGAGCTGTTGCCCTACCACTGTGGTAGGGAAAGGTTTTAGATGTTATTTCGTAACTTATCAGCATGTACAGTAATGGTTTGACACTAACATCCAAATATTCCAGGTTTATCTGAAACTGTGAGCATCATAAATATAAATAAACTGTCAGGAAAGCGTATAGTGGTACTCATTATAATCGCTTAATCACCTAATTTTGACCTGAAACTTCTGGGGATTGAACCACACCCATAAAAGTTATAAAAGTGCATGCCTATTTTAGAGAAGGGGTGCATTAATAGCTCCACCACAGTAAACACGTTTCACAAGTAAAGGGTAAGGAAAGTCAAACAACACTGGAGGGGTCAACACTTTTTTATAGGATATTCAGCAGTCGGAAGTGGTATCAAGCCAGGGGTTCCCTTTGTACCCCACAGAAACCAAGTTAGCTGATGGCTAAAGCATTAAGGGAATCAGCAGGTAACTGGGACCCTCTTGACTACTCAAGAATAATGAACCTAATAACTGGGAAATACTCATGTTACTCAAAATCCTGTGAGTTATATGTAAGATTGTCCAAATATTACTGCTCTAAAATTTTATGTGGCATTTTACAAGCAGAAAACTAGCTCAGATGGCAGTGCACTCACAAATGGAATGCAATGGAGTTAATAAAGTTGACTATGCATAGTGTTGTACGGTTTCCACTTTCTCAGTAGAAACTGTTCGTTTGGTGAACAGCACAAACAGCATAAACATTGACATGGTGCCAGACTGATTCTATACACCCACTCAGGATATGTTGGCCCATTGTCCTGCTAGCTCACAGTTCCACCATAAGAACCCCTAAACCGAAGACGGTAACAATTGAATTGGGCAACCTCAGATCATGACAACCTTGACTCCCCAAGGCATTGTGGTAACAGGTATAGAACATTTTCACTCAGTCCCTCATGGATGCCCAGAGACATACAAAAGAAATGCACAAAGGGGCGTTTTATATTTATTGAACCATTGTGATGCTTATATAAAATATGTGCTGCAATCATTATTAGACAGAAGCAGATAAAAGTGATTAGCAATTTGAGCACAGTGAAAAGGATAAACAATTCCATCAGTGTGCTAAAATAGTATATATATGCTGGCATATAAGTAACATGTATAGTGCACTGCTACTATTCGCTCTCTAACCCAGTTGCCTAGGGCTGGTGGTCTGCCAAAATCCCCTGCTGGATAATGTAACTCCCTATTACCTGTGGTGTATGTGTTCAGGTCCTCTCCTTGGTCAAAAGTTGGATATCCCTCCACGCAGAGGGTAAACAGGAATTAGCCGGGCTGAGACTCCTACAAAAACCTCGCAGTGACAGCAGAGTGCTCCTCTGCTTTGAACACAGAAATGCATGTGTATATATATAATGACAGTAGCCCCGCTTTAATGTCAAGGCTTCAGCCGGACTGACATTGTTTATCCTTTTGGGATAGCTATGTTGCTTTAAGTACAAATAACAAACAACATTTGCACAATGTACGTTTAGGCCTTGTACTAAATGTTCAAGGTGTCATGATAGTGTACTTACGAAGTGGAAATGCAAGCAATGTGGTTTTAGAGAAACTAATCCTGCACTGTTCACAAGCAAATGTGTGTCAAAAGTCATTGTGTAGAAAAGTGGAAGTCTTTCTTCCCAGGCCTAACCAACTATGTGGCACCCACTCCTTGGACGTAAGTCGGCTAAAGCTTTCTAATAATACTAATAAAAAGCAATCCAGAGCAATGCTACTGTATACCTCTGCAGCAAACAGGACAAAAGCAGCGCAGCCAGAAAAAGGAATCTTTGAGGTACGTCAATTCATTTTCTATATTTTTCTTTTTTCAGCCAAAGTGCATCGTGCTCTAAAAACAGGCCTATGCGTTTCGGCTGAAGCCTTCTACTGATCGATTGAGTGCGGCTAAACAGAGTATCCTTTTAAGGGCCATTGCCCTATATTACCCCCATCATAAGTTAAAACATTAACAATATGTTTACAGATTGCCAAATACAGTTTATTCCTCATATTTAACCTGGTTACATTCCCATTAAAGATATACTTGTAATTTAGAGTGCTTATTGTTTCAAATGTCCTTGTATATGTATCTAAATGCAATCTCATGATGAAGACTCCGACATAATGCATTTTGGGAAATGGAGGATTCCAAGGAAATTATTGTGAAGTACATTCATTTCCTAATCTGTATTAATTCTAATCTATCACTTCTTCTTCAATTTTAAGACAAATGCCCTTAAACACTCACACAATTCTTTTAGATGTAAAGTACATTTGATTCGCATACATTTAAACGGGAAGGAAGAAAAGAAGAGAGAGAGAGTGAACCAATGAGTTTCTTTGTATTTCAGTTAATCTCATTAAAACAATCCTTCTCACCACCACAAGCTGTTATCAATGTACACATCAATACATTGATCAATGACTAATTGTCCTGAGCCACCTTAAAGCTAATTATCCTATATTCCTTTCCTCAATTAAAGAAGAGCTTAAAAAAGAAGAGGTCTTAAAAACAAACAAAATCTTAAAAAATAAAGTCTTAAAAGACATATACACATACATACATACATACATACACACATATATATATATTGAAACGCGTCGGGGACTTTTTATGAAAGAACTCTGTGTTGGGAAGTTGTCTGTACAAATAAAGGTTTGGTGAAACTAATCTTCATGGAGTGGCGTCCTCCAAGCACAGGGCACCTTTGGAGACACATATATATATATATATATATATATATATATATATATATATATATATATATATATATATATATATATATATATATATATATATATATATATATATATATATATATATATATATATATATATATATATACATACACACACACACACACACACACACTGGAAAGGGATTTTTCCTGCAAAAGTCAGGCCTCATCCACCTGACGGGATCGGTGCAAGTCACTGGTGCAGGACCTGTTACAATGTCACCATGGTCGCATTCCGGGTAGTATCACAGATTATGGAAAAGACTTGTGCTCCATAACTTGTATTACCCCGTTTATTACGGATATACTTTTCACCCCCTCAGGGGCTTTGTCAGGCCAGGACGAAGCTCCTGAAGGGGTGAAATGGGTAGACGTAATAAACTGATAATACATACCTTACCTTAGAACTGTGTTCTTCATCTTAAAAATCATTTTAAAATCGATATTATTTTTATAAATTGGTTTTCGGTTCATTCATTGAGTGTGCATCTCATTTATTGCCACTGTTTGTACAACAAATGCTCAACAGTACCCTCTGATAAGCCTAACTGCTCGCCCACACTACCACAAAAAGAGAGTTAGTATTATTTACTGATACCTCTTTTATACCCATTGTGGATTCCCCAACTCTCTACATAGTGTACTTCATTTAGTACACTGTACAGAGAGCCAGATTACTACAAGATGCACAAATAAAAGGCAACCATACTATTTGATGCCAAAGCATTCACATAGCCATAAATAAAAACTTAAAAGCAAATAAAAATCGAACTTAAAAGGAATTAAATTCAAATGGAGTTTGGAATCTGAAAAACAGTTCTTACCAATTGAAGTTGACAATTTTTTATGTGTTCCGAGAGGTAGACAAAACATTTCTTTTCCCAGAGGCCCACCCCGGGGCAGGTTTATAGAGCAAACGTGCTGACATCCTACCCCCACAGCAGCCGCTGAAGGATTAACCACAGCCAGTAGGAAATCCACAGAAACAGAGTAAGGATCCAATTCACCAGGAGCAGAAGTATCCTATGAAGGCTCATAGAATGCCTTCAGAAGCAACGGCAAATATAAGGACACCAATATAAATGGGCCTTTAAGGGGTCCACTCGTACTTCTATGTCCAGAGGCTGAAACAACTGCATTCCTAGTCATAAGTCCAAGGTGAACACGAAAGTGCACAGCAGACAGCGGAATACAAGCTGTAAGCAGTGAACCTATACAGGCTGAAAGGGCAAGAATCAAAGCTCATTAAGGGCCAGATGTAGGTAAAATAGATTTACCGATTTCTAATTACCGAAAATTACCGAATTTTACCGATTCGGTAATTGAGAATCGGTAAATCTGAGGGGTGGATATGTAGGTATTCCAGATGTGCTGGAATAACGAATCGGAAAAATTCGGTATTTACCGATTCGGTAAATACCGATTCGGTATTGCCCATTCATTCCTATGGGCTTTGAAGGCCATAGGAATGAATGGGCATTACCGATTCGGTATTTACCGAATCGGTAAATACCGATTTTCACAAGGGTGCAGGGGGTGTCACTATGACACCCTCTGGCACCCCCAAAACAGGCTCGGGTGCCATGTGGCAGGCATACATGCCCTAAGGGCAGGTCTGCCTGTCACATGGCATAGGTGTGCATGCACACATGTGCATGCACACCGGAATCAGTATTTTACCATCAAATTGGATTTGATAGTAAAATACCGATTCGGTAAGGCCTCTGGGACTCAGAAGAGTCCCATCTACATCTGGGTGCCTCAGATTCGGTAAATTTACCGAATTTTTATTTTACCGATTCGGTAAAATTACCAAATCGGTAATTTTACCGAATCTGTAAAAAAATGCCCCCTACATACCTGTCACCCATTTACCGATCGGCAACGTTACGTCGGTAAATGGCCTGTAACGGCCACCTACATCTGGCCCTAAGTTCCTGAAGCAAGGGTGCGCCGAAACATTGTACCATATGTTCATGGCACAGAAGCACATGTGGTAGTGCCAGTTCAATTCGATCTTGAAATGGGACATCCATTTCGGAGCAGAAAAAAATACAAATACAGGCTCGACAATCAGGAGCAGGACCAGCGGAAGACCTCTAAAGACGCCTCAGAGCACGAAGTGAATGAAAGATGGAATAACTCCAAAGGCTGTCTGGAAGGTGTCAACCAAACTGGAGCCTGGGCTTTTGAAAGAGAGTGCTACTCTTGCAGTATTATACATGTTACAATGTGTTGTACCAGTTCTCCAAAATGTTTTTGAAAACTAGTGCGGAGTAGCAACTGTATCTCTGAAGAAGACTTTGCAACTTGAAGATCAAACGTTTCCTTTCAGTCTGCTCAAGACGTCGTTAAAAAGCTTTATCAAAGGTCAAAGCGTCAACTCCCTAAATGTAAGGGCAGGTAGAAATAGTACTTGAGTACAGCAAGTCACAATGGAAGAAACTAGGACAAGATAGGTTATGCCCGGATCCTACCACAGAAACCTTGATCGCTCAACATCAAATAACTCCCATTAGAGAGCAATCTGAAAGCTGTACTAATCACATCAACCTTCAAGTAGCAAGATAGGTTTTCCATGGACATGTTACAAGCCCCATGAAGTGAAACTTCCTTGGACACTAAGGAACAAATTACAGCACTCTTTCTCTGCCAGAACAGCTAAGAAAAACTTTAATTTCCCTATTCCAACAATGGAATTTAAAAGGTAATTCCCAATACAAACACTTCCTCTGAAGCGTCATATCTGCTCTCTTGATGGTGTTGTAGACAGAATTGGAAGCGGGATGTTGAAATCAGCAGATGATTATCCAATCTGTGGAAGGCGATTCGGCAACAGTGACAGGTAATTTCTCTAACTTCTCTATTTGTCATATAGTGTATGTCGCATCTATGCGTGCCATGAGAATTTGTTGTTTTGTAAGGTGGCATGGTGAAACAGGTTTGTGATATTAATATGTTGCCATGGTACGCGGCTAGAACGAAGTGTCTGAAGTGTCCAACTCAACAGCAAGATCAATCTAAGTTGCGACTGCCTATGTTGTAGTGCGGATATATCATGTTGTATCATGTCTATTGCCAACAACACTGTTAACCAGGGACTACATTTTTATAAGACAAGGTTAGACTTCTAAACTACAACACCCAGATGCCAATCGTATATGCTGTATCAGGTTTTTTAATCTCTATGTAGTGGGCGCTTAAGGTTTTCTAGAAATTGAAAAATTAATTAAATGCTGAAAGATTTTTTACACATGTATAGTATCAATTTTAATGAGTTTTATTGTTTTTTTTTTCATTTAAAATCTGATTTTATATACTGTGTTTTTTTTTCTTTTCGTTTATGGTCCACTGACCGAAATAAAGATTTAAATGATGATGATAAGGTTGTCAGACCATGGTCAACCACTGTTATAGCCTTTTCTAAATTAGCCCGGTCAATCTTGTGCAGTCTTTCAGCAGCTTCCTGCTGAGAAACTTTCCACACTTCATTGTATATTGCATACAAGAAGTGTTTTTGATGTAGTTTTCAAAGACCTAACAAGAAGATCTGTAGCCCCATGTCATCAGAAAGAATAGACAAGTGTTATTTTACCTGGGACAATGTTGAGGTTTTTAGCCAATCAAAGCACAGCTTCCCAACACTGTCAATTGTCACCACCTCCAAGTGTTCTGTCTGCATGTAACACAGGTCAGGCCTGCTGATCTTGAAACCCTTAGTTTTACCCAGGAATCATGCCTGACATCTGTTCGCATGTAAAGGCAACACTAAAAATCCTTTCGAATTGGTATCTGAGGAATTGTATGTGCTATTGCGTAGCATGGTGTCTAGTATTTCATCTGTGTATTTTGCAAACTGCTACCAGTTTTCAAATCGTGCAAATGTGGGAATATTTGTGGTGTTCAAATCCTTGATTTTGGCTAACCCAAGGCATGATGTTTGTTGCAAAATGTCTCTTTCCTGTAGGTGATGGGGGCACAATAACGAAGCGCACTGGTGAGCAATTTAAAGTCTTATTTTGCAAATCACGCAGTCTTATATAAATGACGCTTCACTCTCCCAGGTCCCACCGCCAAAGTCCCAGTCCTCAAAAATGAATTCTACAAATGGAAAGGAGCGTCAATATATCCACTATGGTATCCAATCAATTATTGTTTTTCGAGAATCAAATCCATAGGCAAACTTGTTTCATATGTGTTTTCCATTTATTCATTTAAAGGAAAATCATAGCTCCAAAATATAAGAGTATCCAATCGTCAGCCAAATATAACAATATCCAATCGTCAGCCTACGCGTTTTGTCCTCACTTTGACCTCATCAGGGCTGGAAAAAAGGATAAGTACACAAATCAATATAAATCCCTATGTATTTTTAGAGAATCAATAATTCAATCACATTCCCCAAATTTAAAAACATCATATCAATTTCATTCTTCAACAGCCCCTTCGTGTATGCCTATTTACAATCTAATGTCCATCAATCCTCATCAATTTCTCTCATGTACTATATACACTGTTATTGTCATGCACCATATGAATTTGTATTTAAACTTCTGGCAACAATGAATCATACATAAATCTCTTAAATTCTTATTCATTATTAACTCTCCAACAGCCATTCTATCTGCTAAATTTCTTTAGTGGCCTTTTGGAACATACCTCCAATGTATCTCCTAAGCGTTTATCCTTACAGTTCTTCAGCTCTTGTTTAGCTCTACCCATACAAGTGGGAAAGGTTGTCCTGAACATAAAAAATATATATGTATGCTTAAAACCAATTTATAAAGCCCTAGTCGCTTGGGGAAATTATTTGATGAATCTCATTTTTATATTTAACTTTTTACATACCCTCAAACAGAGACATAATGAGAAAACGGAATACTGTACCTTTTTCTAATATATTATCCAATTATGTAACAAGAGAACACAAAATACTTATTTTTCTCTTGATTATTAGTCACCAGGCTCTATAGAACTATTGCTCAAAAGCCCCAGTCAGGCACAGCTCCCCCATAACATCTCCTGGTTCTTACCTCTTGCCAGTGTGTCTAATACTCCGGTCTTCCTTCCACGGCCTAGCCCGATAAATCCCCCCATTGTATTTGTACACTCCTCGTTCAGAAGCAGAATCCTCAATATCCGCAGCATGCTCGACCTTAAGGCCGGCTGCCTTTTTCTTTTTGAAGTGAGGTTTGGATGTTTTACAGTTGTCTTCTGGTTTAATTATGTAGTCAGAAAAGCATTGTGAGTCCATATTAAAGTTTCACGTACTCATCGATCTGCGCTCTGACCGCCTAACTTTCTCCGAACGATTTACGGATGGACCTGTCAGGCGGGCTAATATTATCACGGTTTCACAAGTTTTAGCGCTTCTCAGTTATTTCCTGTTCAGGAAACCCACCTCATGATTTATTTTTATCTTTATTTTTATTATTATCCCACTTCTTCTTTGTAGAAGACTGGGGTGCCTGCTTTGAGTTATCCTTATCAGAATTACTCTTTATTTTGTCGTTTACAAGGTTTGGCTCCCAAATTATCTCTGTGTAGTGTTGCATAGGTCTCCTCAATAATTTGAGGTAATGTGCGCTCCTGTTGTCCCGGAGCCAAATCCCTTAGACGGTGGCATATAGCCAACACTGTTGTTTCACCTTTGATGTTACTTAACATAATAGCAGATACTGCAGCAAAATTGCCCATCAGTTTCATCCCCAAATCCAGGGTATGTTCTGTCATGTACTCATTCTGGATCTGTTTAAGCACTTCTGGCAAAACAGCTAATGAAGGGATACCATTAGTTCTGGTATAAACTGCAGCAAAGAATGTATGCCCAATGGCGCAGTCTTCCACAGGGTGAGCCATCGCCATTGGCAAGCATATTGTTAAAATCCTGTGGTTTTTCCTGGGGTCCTGTAAGGGGAAACTCTGCCTCAAGCGGACTTGTTTTTTGTACAATCCAAAATGGAATTTCCTTCCATTTGGTGGGCATTTTACCCATGACTGCAGTGATTGTTTGTGGGCGTATGCCTAGTTTAGCCAATTGTGGTTGTGCAGCTTGAGTAGCCCTCTCAGGATTTAATGGTAATGTTTGCATAACGAACTGTATCAAACACCTATATAAAGTTACTAATCTGTTGTACAGTCTGCATACCGGTGGTGCTGTCATGTTTCGTATATTAGGATGTGGTGTGTAACCAGCTAAGACTTGCCATGGAGCTCCCTCATTGCTAAGGGTACCTAGTCTAAAGTCATTTATTGTATGTTGTAGTGCGCTTTTAAACCAATTTCTATGTTCTTAGAATGTTCTTGGTATTTCTGTTTCTTCGTATGATGTGTAGTTATGTGGAACTTCATCTGCAGTGTAATTGTGAAACAGTCTAGTTGTGTTGTCTGATGCTGGAACTGTAACCCATGAACAGAATACCTCTGTCCTATTTGCTTTGTGAGCCTCCACCACAAAGATAATATCCCTACCTATAAGTCCGAGACCATGATGTATCAGCTTCTGACTTCCACCTGAAGCAAAGTCGGGTGATCCTCCATCAGCCGGTCATAAGTTGGAGGCATGGAGGGAGGCGTAGTCTTGAAGGGGAGGAAGTAGCCTCTTTGAACTATCTGGAGGACCCATCTGTCTGAGGTGATGTTCTGCCAGTGGTGAAGGTAATGGCTGATCCTACCACCAACTAGCCACCCATGATCTTGAAGGGCCAGACTAGGAAGGTTTGGAGGATGAGGTTGCGGGGTGGTGGACTGACCCAACCTCTGGCCACCCAACCCATGGGGTCAGAACGAGCCATGCTCACAGCCAGACAGATGTTGTCTAACTTGCATGGTCTTAAGGCTGTGGTATGGCTGGCATGATTGAAAGCCCCTGCCGTAGCCATGAAAGTGGCAAAAGACAGACTGGGGATGAGTGGCCGCTAAGAGACCCAAGGATTTGGCCAGTGCCCGCGAGTCCTTAAAGCGCTCCAGCGACATGTCTGCCTTGTCTCTGAAGAGGCAGGTGTCATCAAAGGGGTTGTTCATGAGAAAGGCCTGGACATCCCGACAAAAGTAAGAAGTCCTCAACCAGGTGTGGTGTCAAGAAACTACCATAGATGAAATAGCTCTGACTGGCAAATTGGTTGTGTTAAGACCACAATTAATGGCAGACTTTTCTACATTTCTCTCGCCTGATACTGCTTGGGGAGGATGGCCCAAGCCTCCTCCGAGACCTGTGGCAGTGCTTGCACAACCATAGTCATATGGCATCATAAAATTCCTTGAGCTGGGCAGGGTCGCTCAGGCTCCTGGGAAGACTGAGAAGCACAGAGCCATCCCAGGTGCAGGTTCAGAGGAACAAGGCCTAGAGCACTGAGACTCCTCCGTTGCTTCAGCCGACGGATGGATAGGTCAAAGCAGGCTTGACTTCTTATGTTTCTTACCTGACCGGCTTGCCGACTTCGAGTGGGAGGACGAAGTCCTGAGACTCCTGGAGCGGTGACCTGAATTTCCTCTCGACTGGGACCAAGGATGATGTAGTGTAGTTCCTATATTCACAATAGGCTCTGCGCATTGGAATAACATAAACGGCAGTTTAGACGTAGGACTGAGGTCGACTAGGTCTCTACTGAATCTGTTAGACTTAATTAGGTATGCCAGCTAGCTCAGAGGTCACTAGAAACTTTCTCGAATGAACAGGGAGGAGTTAACTTCCCTGATTAGACAATAAGGTATTCGTTTCTGACAACCGCATAAACATGACAACTTTGCTCCCTCCAGAATAAGGAGTATATCTCCAGAGTCGTGTGAAAACAATAGATAGCTATTTCACTCAGTCATTCGTGTATACTTAGTTTCACCAGAGTGCAGAGAAATAGAGAGACGGGCGTTTTCAATAAAAGGTGTTATTTATTGAGCAGTCTTCTTTCTCATGCAAGAGAAGTGAATTGCCACAATTGCAATACTTGTCCTAAAGTAAAGTGCGTACAGTAAAAGGAGTATTATGAAATAATACTGTAAAAGCATTGATATGGTTTCTGAGCCATATGATACTTAAAACGGATAAAATATATACAGTTATATACAATGGTAAAAGTTGACTAAACGTACTCAACTGGTACTTCTAAAATACACCTACCCCAGTGTACCTAACCTAAGCCTAGTATGTGGGAAGGAGTAGGGGAGTTGCAGTTCAAGTTAAGGTAGTTAGTTTTGCCAAGAATCTGAAGCAAGAATTCTCTAAGGGTCTAATCAGCTCCGTACCTTGGTTTTAGAATGAAGGAGGTCTTGCATCTCGTTCTCAGGACTCGATCTCCCAGTTACCAACAAGGGTGACTGGAAACACTGGAGCCGGATTTTCTCGGCAGGAGAAAAGACAGCTCAGTGCGTCAAATGGGAGGGACGGCTTCCTTCGGCACTCGCATCAGCTGGGCTTTGGGTAAGTAGATAGCCGCTCTGCTCCAAACCACCGTGTCTTGCTTAAGGCAAATGCTGGTATATTTATACCTGGAAGGTGCCGTGTTTGACGTAAGGTTGGACATAAGACGTCAATAAGAACTGTCACTAAGAACTGGCAGTTCTTTCAGGACTCGCAGGAGTTCTAGGACAAATCAAAACAAAAGCAGGGCGAATTCCCGGGTTGCTGGAGGTTTGGTTTGTTTAAAGAACTCCTTGTACTTTCTAGGAGTCTAAGGAAGTAGCCTTGCCGTATTTGGACTGCATTGGCTATGACTAAATATGGATATGATTCTTATGCCTTTATAAGGATATGATTTGTTATAACCACATAAAGGCATAAATCGGGGATATTTAATTAGTTTCCTAGATACGTTTACAACACCCACTCCACGTATAATGTCCATCATTACTAAATACTAAGCAATATATACACATATAGGTATGCATGTGTTTTCCAACCCACCCCAAAATACATCAAATGCATTTGAAATGGTATAGATACACGAAAATGAGTATTATACTGTACGTTTTCAAGCAGTGGTACCATTCAGATAAAATGTTGTTCATTTAGAATGTTGACTGAATGAATCACGAAAATTACATTCATGAAATGGCTCTTAATACAGAAAAAAAGTCGAGACCATTTCATCACATATTCATACAAGATTGTACATTTGCTAGAGGCTGATTTCAAAATATTGTCTCTAGAGTCTCTAAAAATAGAAGTTCTGTTCTCTAAGAATAGTTCTACTTTAAGCAGAGTATCATGTGCCAAAAAAAGTAAATATTTTGGAAATTGGAAAAAAAACTATTCGCTTTCATAGGAAAAAATAGTTCCAAATGTTTTCAGCAGTGTTGTTTATAAAAACAGAAGGCCGAATTCAGAGTTCAGGGAATGCTGTGTGCTCGCTTTTTTGAAATATTATTCTCGTTGTTAGGAGAGAACATTACCTTAGCTAGACCAGCAAAATATTTGTCTACAACAGTAGGTGAAAGTTGGGCCAACGCTGAAAAATCAGAAATAGTGCATATATGCGATGCATTGCCATCATCGGTGTTCAGATCAGCAATGTTCACAGAAGGTTGTACCTGTGTGGTCCCACTTTCATCTCGTACTTCACCGCCACCTAATCGTAATGGTGAAGTCTCAACGAATGCCGTCATCAGAATCGGTAGCCGCAGGGAACAACACGTTGCATGAGTCGTTACCGGACAAAGCAAAGCATCGATATCCATTGGTACTGCTGATGGTAGTGTAAGACAGACGTTCAACATGCATTCTTCTCCGTATAGCAGACATCAAAGCACAGGTAAGATGCAATTTTGCCAGATTGGTTTGAATTAAAGAAACCAGGTAGTATTCAGATCTCTTAGCCGGGCCAATCCGAGGACCTTAGTGATACGGTCTCGGTATTGTATTGCTAGGATCGTTTCTTCCATCGTAGCCTGAGTTTTGTCTGTGACTTGGCTTGCCATATCGGAGCAGAAGGAACAAAAATAAAATTCCTGCTACGAGTCCCAAAATAAGAGGCAGGCCACCGAAAATAGAATGCACAAAATTCGGGAAGATGCCCAGAACTGTTTCAAAGGGTGCTAACAGTCCCGAAAAAATTGTCTTAAATACATGTGCGATGCCACTGGTATCTGACATATTTGAGATTTGGCTTAACATTTCTACGAAATGCACAGGGCAATTTGTCGATAATAGGGTATGTATCTCTGCGGCTGTCCTTGCAACTTGCAGGTCATACGTCTCTTTGGACGAGGTTAAAGGCACAGTTGTCTGTAAAAGGATAGACTTCATTCTGCTTAAAGTATCAATTCGAATAGAAGAGATATTCACAGAAGGCCATATTGCTGCCTCCATGTCTGGATTGCTGTATGGATACAATACTTGCATACAACAAATGACCCCGGAAGTAACGCTCACGAGGTAGGCTTTTCCTGGCAAAAAAACAAGAAGAGTTGGAGGGTCTGTGAAACAAAAAGCCGAGCCTATGAGGTCCTCAATAGAAAACCAAACTTTTGGATTGCACAGAACCAGACCAAGTGGTCATAAGACACTAGGTGTATGTTAGATATCCTATCAGCCCACCCATTCGGCGGAGCCTAGTCATGTAGGACGTCTGAAGCCAGAATGGTGTGTCCATGCCCAGTTGAATTGGCTAGACAGCACACAGTTCTGGTTCATATAATGGAAGTGTCCGTGCCACTGGGCGGTGCTGGTTAAGAGCAGTGCAAACAAAAAAAGTGACTAAGTGATGTTAAAATGACGGTTGCGGCAAAAGAAAAACTTTTTATTGAGATTCACCCGGACGCCAGATTAAAAAGAGATGTAGAACAGTGTGACAAAATCACTGTTTGCTTTGCTGTGTTGTTCAATAGGCCAACATGTTTCTGCCAATAGGTGAAACTACACCGGCATTCTTCAGGGCCACATATATGAGATGTTGCTACTGCATAAGTACACTCTAATAGAAAATATACAAAGTGAAAAAGACAGACCAAGTAATGATAAAGGACTGTCAGACTAATGGTGTGGTCACAGGGACCATCCTACCGTATCCTCTGGAACCATTTGTCAATTTGAGGATGCGGTCCTGTAGACAAAGAGAAAAAACCAAAAACTAATTTGTGTTCTTCAAACATGACAAGCTTATTGTGTCTTGAGGACCATTGTAAGGTTCAGCGAAGTCAGTTCCTATTAGAATTACTTATCCATATGATATAGGTTGCAATTACAGTAAACCACAGACTTTGCTGAATAACAATTATACAAAAAGTAAACAAGACTTACCCAGCAATGTGTGGGAGTCAAGCCTCACCTCACCCGACAACGGCTCGGAGATTGAGGCCCCGCTCTAAGCACAAACACATAAATGTAAACATGTAAGCCCAGGCGACTAAAAGGGTCTAAGAAGTATCCTAAGTCAAAACTATGTTTTAAAGGTTTGTGCGTATAAAAAACTGGTTTTATGTTTGCCCACAGTGATCAAAGTCCCATGGAGAACAAAAAGGAGGGAAAGGCATGATTGTTAGTTGAAACTAGTGGGGAATGCTGACTGCCTGGGTAAACCATTTAAAGTTGACCCTTTACTAACCAGTGACACTGATTAAGTTCTTAAACAAAGACACCCTAAGAAACGCCTACAGTTATCAGTTGAAATAGTACTGTAGCGCTTAAAGGTGTGACTGTGAAGGAAAAATAAAGCTTAGCTACAAAGGAACAGAAAAACCATAGCCAATATCTAAAGCTTCACTAGTGCTGTAGATGAAGGACAGGTGCTAACTCTCGCAGCTCATTTGAAATTGCTGTTCTAACAAGAGAAGGCTACACTTTCCTGACTAGTGAAAACTGAGACTGTTGAAGCACCACGCGGCGTTTTTACTCACCTCTCCGTCGATACCTCTCGGCTAAGACCAAAGCCGAAGGGGAGGCAACGAGGAGAGGTGAGGCGCGCGACTTTATACCCACACTGATTGGCAGAAATTAAACAAATGGCGAGCAGCTGTTATTCAGAAGGGGTGTGCGCATATTCGCTGCAAGGCGCATGCGCGCCGGTAAGCCGTTCCTAGATGTAACGCATTCCAGGACTGGGGCATGCGCGAAGGGACTCAGCGCGTGCATCCCATTACTGAAGACATATCACACTGCGCATGCTCAGTAATGTGTCAAATGATCTTTTAATGTAAACGGTGCCGCTTCGTTCTGCTGGC
This sequence comes from Lissotriton vulgaris, assembly GCF_964263255.1. Lineage (NCBI taxonomy): Eukaryota > Metazoa > Chordata > Amphibia > Caudata > Salamandridae > Lissotriton > Lissotriton vulgaris. The sequence continues at coordinate 1,381,676,445 of NC_141695.1, forward strand.
AGATGTACTGAATATGCAAGGCGTGAGACAGTGAGAGAGGCGTTATGGGATTAGTAATGCGCTCAGCGCGAGCTCAACTACATGAAAAAGCTGCATTTGTCAATGTATTAATTCCGATGGGACGGTGCCCAGCATCGTACATTCTGATTGACAGTACACGGTCTTAGATTAAGGGCGCTATAGGATGAGTTAGGCGCCAGAGTTATAGTGGTTATCAAAATGTCGGCATGACAACGTTAAAGTGTACATGGCAGTGTGCAAAGGATGAACAGGGGACACACCTCCCAAAAGATCTCCATCATGTTGTTGATATTTCAGGGTGAGCAACAAGGAGTGTGACCTGACCACCATGAATTGTGGGATAATAATCCTAAATGAGCAGAGCAGACACTATATTAGGCTCTATATTAGGCAAGGGGTGGATGGAACCAACTGTGATGAATATGCTCCCTCATCTGTTATTATTCTAAATGAGAAAAGTGACATTAGATGATTTCTGACGTGTGTAACACAAATGTATGGTCCCCTAGAGGATCTGATGGTGTTATATGCAGAAAAACATTCTGTGTAGAAGGTTACAGTGTCTAGAGTTGACAATTCATGAGGGACATCCCACCATGGTAAATCCCAGATGGTCAAATAGACACCCACGGGATGTTATCATTCAGCCCTGACACGTCAGTTTTCAATTTAAAAATCCAGCGTTGTTCCTTGATAAATAGAAACCGTGAAACATCTGTTATATGCGCTGGGATGAAGGGTTGTTCTAAGACCACCCACCTCAGGTCGTCTGCTTTGTGTTTCTTGGTTAGAAAGTGGTTCGTCAGGCAGGTGGACTGTTTGTTGCATCGTATCGTGCTCTTGTGTTCGCTGATACGCAACTTGACTTTTCTGGTGGTGTGTCCAATGTATGCCAGGCCACAAGGGCATGTGATCATATAGATCAATCTCTCCGAGTTGCAGTTCGTATGATTGATCAGTTTCCATGGTCTGGATGTACCTATGTCGATGGAGAGCGTCTTACGGGTCTGCGGGCATACAGTACAACTACCACAAGGGTAGTGCCCCTGAACAGGGGTAGTATTCCAGATGGTATCTAGAGTGGTATTGGTTTCTCTCCTCTGCGTCCTTGCTCTTGTGTGAACCAGACTATCTTTGATACTGGGCCCTCGTTTAAAGGCGAATAATGGCCTGGGTATTCGACCAGAAGCTGTATTCAGGATTTTCCAGTGCTTCAGTACTGTTTTCTTCACCATATTAGATAGGGTACTGAAAGTGTGTACCATCGTGATCCTCTCAGACGGTGTCCTACTCCGATGATGTTCAATCAGTGCCTCTCGATTGTTGTTAAAGGCTCTTTTGTGAGCCCGACGTATCAAGCGATCTGGATAGTAACGTTCCTTCAGGTTCAGTGATAATTCTTTCGCATGTTGTTCATACAAGAGATTGGAAGAACAGTTTTGCCGAACCCTCAGAAATTGCCCCACCGGCAGGTTGTCACGTAGTGACTGTGGATGAAAACTCCGGTATGACAGTAGAGAGTTCCGAGCCATGGGTTTTTTGTATAGTTGACTCTGCAGGCCTCCTTCTCCTGGAAAGATGAGAAGATCCAAAAATGGTAACCGCTCTTTACTGTACTCGATTGTAAGACGCTCTCCATCGACATAGGTACATCCAGACCATGGAAACTGATCAATCATACGAACTGCAACTCGGAGAGATTGATCTATATGATCACATGCCCTTGTGGCCTGGCATACATTGGACACACCACCAGAAAAGTCAAGTTGCGTATCAGCGAACACAAGAGCACGATACGATGCAACAAACAGTCCACCTGCCTGACGAACCACTTTCTAACCAAGAAACACAAAGCAGACGACCTGAGGTGGGTGGTCTTAGAACAACCCTTCATCCCAGCGCATATAACAGATGTTTCACGGTTTCTATTTATCAAGGAACAACGCTGGATTTTTAAATTGAAAACTGACGTGTCAGGGCTGAATGATAACATCCCGTGGGTGTCTATTTGACCATCTGGGATTTACCATGGTGGGATGTCCCTCATGAATTGTCAACTCTAGACACTGTAACCTTCTACACAGAATGTTTTTCTGCATATAACACCATCAGATCCTCTAGGGGACCATACATTTGTGTTACACATGTCAGAAATCATCTAATGTCACTTTCTCATTTAGAATAATAACAGATGAGGGAGCATATTCATCACAGTTGGTTCCATCCACCCCTTGCCTAATATAGAGCCTAATATAGTGTCTGCTCTGCTCATTTAGGATTATTATCCCACAATTCATGGTGGTCAGGTCACACTCCTTGTTGCTCACCCTGAAATATCAACAACATGATGGAGATCTTTTGGGAGGTGTGTCCCCTGTTCATCCTTTGCACACTGCCATTTACACTTTAACGTTGTCATGCCGACATTTTGATAACCACTATAACTCTGGCGCCTAACTCATCCTATAGCGCCCTTAATCTAAGACCGTGTACTGTCAATCAGAATGTACGATGCTGGGCACCGTCCCATCGGAATTAATACATTGACAAATGCAGCTTTTTCATGTAGTTGAGCTTGCGCTGAGCGCATTACTAATCCCATAATGCCTCTCTCACTGTCTCACGCCTTGCATATTCAGTACATCTGCCAGCAGAACGAAGCGGCACCGTGTACATTAAAAGATCATTTGACACATTACTGAGCATGCGCAGTGTGATATGTCTTCAGTAATGGGATGCACGCGCTGAGTCCCTTCGCGCATGCCCCAGTCCTGGAATGCGTTACATCTAGGAACGGCTTACCGGCGCGCATGCGCCTTGCAGCGAATATGCGCACACCCCTTCTGGCGATTGAATAACAGCTGCTCGCCATTTGTTTAATTTCCGCCAATCAGTGTGGGTATAAAGTCGCGCGCCTCACCTCTCCTCGTTGCCTCCCCTTCGGCTTTGGTCTTAGCCGAGAGGTACCGACGGAGAGGTGAGTAAAAACGCCGCGTGGTGCTTCAACAGTCTCAGTTTTCACTAGTCAGGAAAGTGTAGCCTTCTCTTGTTAGAACAGCAATTTCAAATGAGCTGCGAGAGTTGCACCTGTCCTTCATCTACAGCACTAGTGAAGCTTTAGATATTGGCTATGGTTTTTCTGTTCCTTTGTAGCTAAGCTTTATTTTTCCTTCACAGTCACACCTTTAAGCGCTACAGTACTATTTCAACTGATAACTGTAGGCGTTTCTTAGGGTGTCTTTGTTTAAGAACTTAATCAGTGTCACTGGTTAGTAAAGGGTCAACTTTAAATGGTTTACCCAGGCAGTCAGCATTCCCCACTAGTTTCAACTAACAATCATGCCTTTCCCTCCTTTTTGTTCTCCATGGGACTTTGATCACTGTGGGCAAACATAAAACCAGTTTTTTATACGCACAAACCTTTAAAACATAGTTTTGACTTAGGATACTTCTTAGACCCTTTTAGTCGCCTGGGCTTACATGTTTACATTTATGTGTTTGTGCTTAGAGCGAAGCCTCAATCTCCGAGCCGTTGCCGGGTGAGGTGAGGCTTGACTCCCACACATTGCTGGGTAAGTCTTGTTTACTTTTTGTATAATTGTTATTCAGCAAAGTCTGTGGTTTACTGTAATTGCAACCTATATCATATGGATAAGTCATTCTAATAGGAACTGACTTCGCTGAGCCTTACAATGGTCCTCAAGACACAATAAGCTTGTCATGTTTGAAGAACACAAATTAGTTTTTGGTTTTTTCTCTTTGTCTACAGGACCGCATCCTCAAATTGACAAATGGTTCCAGAGGATACGGTAGGATGGTCCCTGTGACCACACCATTAGTCTGACAGTCCTTTATCATTACTTGGTCTGTCTTTTTCACGTTGTATATTTTCTATTAGAGTGTACTTATGCAGTAGCAACATCTCATATATGTGGCCCTGAAGAATGCCGGTGTAGTTTCACCTATTGGCAGAAACATGTTGGCCTATTGAACAACACAGCAAAGCAAACAGTGATTTTGTCACACTGTTCTACATCTCTTTTTAATCTGGCGTCCGGGTGAATCTCAATAAAAAGTTTTTCTTTTGCCTCGACCGTCATTTTAACATCACTTAGTCACTTTTTTTGTTTGCACTGCACTTAACCAGCACCGCCCAGTGGCACGGACACTTCCATTATATGAACCAGAACTGTGTGCTGTCTAGCCAATTCAACTGGGCATGGACACACCATTCTGGCTTCAGACGTCCTACATGACGAGGCTCCGCCGAATGGGTGGGCTGATAGGATATCTAACATACACCTAGTGTCTTATGACCACTTGGTCTGGTTCTGTGCAATCCAAAAGTTTGGTTTTCTATTGAGGACCTCATAGGCTCGGCTTTTTGTTTCACAGACCCTCCAACTCTTCTTGTTTTTTTGTAGTTCCGTTAGGGGTCTTGAGTTTGGACGGTCTATAAATACATTCCCCTTTGACCCTCCTCAAATAGTTGTTTCTCAGGCTTTTCCTGGCATCATGCCACAACAGCTGTGGTCACTTAATATAACGTAGCTACAGTTGGAAAGTTGTCTGAAAAAGGGCTCTATCTGTGTAGCAGGGGTGCCGTGCAGATGACACAAAAGGTTGTTTGATGAACCTTCGCAGGCTCCATGCAAGTTAATACCTTGACACAGAAGTGTACCACTTAGTGATTTTTTACAATTGTTACCACTAAGAAATACCTCTTTTTTCCCTTCACTATAACATCTATGTGTATAAGGTAAATTCCAGGTTGATTTGATGTATCCTTTACCCAACCTTTCATACAGGCCTGCTGGTATATACTTTTGGCGCCATGGCACGTAGCCTGAACGGAGGTTTTGTAACGTCCAGCCTAGCTGTACAATAGAACGTAATTGGGATTGACCATGTTGTAACATTAGCATATCCTGTTCTATTATATCAATAGCAGATGATACAATGCTGTCCAGTGAATAAATTCTGGAGGACAGAGCCGATAACCCATTGTCCACTACAGAAAGTGATTTTTCCAAATTAATACGATCAATTTCTCGTATTTTTTCTGAAGTTTCAATTTGTGTTACTTTCCAAGCTTCATGGTAAGCTGCGTATATACCGGCGTATATGAAACGTTTTTTACACTGTTTGCGAGGTCCCATTATGAAATCTCGCAAGTCAGCACCTTCTTTAAGTAAAGTTAAGTGTTGCTTAATTTCGGGAAGTGTGGATCTCTGTAGCCAATCGAGGCATAGTTTTCCTACACTGTATGTTGTAACTATCCCTGGATGTTGTCTCTGGGAATAGCTTGGGTCTGGCCTGTTCTGTTTGAACCCTTGTATTTTGTTCAGGAATCTATCTTGACAGTTATTTGTGTCTGTGGGCCAGATCAGCCATTTGATCCAATCAGGAAGTGTTCTGTTTTGTTTTAAAATATAGGACACGTCTAACCCCTCATCTGTAGTGGTGTTTCTATCAAGCATAGGCTTTGGTATAGACAGGTTGTTTAAATCTTTTATCTTGGCTAAACCAAGACATGTTGTTTGTTGAATGGTGTCATTCAAGAATATTATTTGTTCTGGGATCATGCAGGCTCTAAACAATGATTCTAGACCTTGTACCCGCCACTCTTTTGTACCCCAGATGGTTTTTGTCTCAATGTTATTTTTCCAAAATTCAAAACCAAATGTAGACATTTTTTCATAAAATTTTTCAGAATAAATCAGTTTAGTATTTGTCAACATGTTTTTCACTCCTGTCTTATTTAACATTTTGTAATAAAACGTTTCTGGATTAGCGTAATTAAACCCTGGGAAGTATGGAAATTTCTCATAAAATGTTTTTGAACTGCCTTTTGGCGGAGTTGGACAATGTTCCAACCGATTAGAACTGAAAACATTTCTAGGATTAGCAGATTTATGCAGATAATGATGCCCAAAGTGATTGAAACAATACATTTCCTCATAATTCAATGAACCCTGTAAATAATCATGTTCTGTAAATTTTGCTGAAATTTCTAAGTCTGACATCATATTATTAATATTTTCAAAGTCCCAATCATCAGAGAAAGTACTAGGTGATACAAAGTCACTTAAGGAGATCTTAAATTGGTGTAAATATTTCAAGAGCTCAACCGGGCCATAGATTTCATAGTCAGTTTTGTCCCATGCTATACCACCAGGTATAGGGATGGCTGTGATGTTCACTGATGATAGTTCTATTTTTTCGATGTGAGAAGATCTGTGTGGTTTCAGGACCAAGTTGATGTTCTGACTTGCTGTGTCCATTGTACTATATTTTCCATCAATAAATCTACCCAATCTTAAAACCAAGATGAACCATAGAAGGAGGAAAAGTACACCTAACACAATCCATAATTTAATCCATGATTAAGTTAGATATGTTTCTCTGAGTTGATAAAAGAGCTTTGTAATTTTTTGTTTGAAAAGTTTTTGTTGCTGTCTTGTCTCCATGTTCACTTGGATCATCGGAAAAGTCATCAAAGTTGATAAAGTAGCCAGATGCAGTTCTGTCAATTGGTGAAATTGCTTCCGGATTTCCATTGATCTTTAGATTTTCTTTTGTTACATTTGTATAGTCCGAGGCTACATCGTTGTAGACAGGTGTTTCTTGACGAACGGTTGCGATTTGGGTATCAAGAGGCACAAGTTCCATGGCTTTGTTGCATAGTCCTTTATTATTTACTGAAGGTTTATCAAATGTGATTAGTCTCTCAGTCTGAACCTCTTGGATTGTAGCAAGATTTGGTCTTCTGCTATTTCTTGGGAGTCCAATGGGCCTACTACTTATTATTGGCCACATGGTTGTGGTTTCACCAGGTCGATTGATACAACTCGGTTCTCCTTTTTACCAGCAAGGGGCGGCAGTACTACTGATCTTGTTCCGCTGACAGCTAAGACAGGTACTGCTTTTCTGAAAGATGGCCCAAATTCCTTCTTTACCGCGATCTTTTCTCTGACCAGATCCCCAATCTTTGGAATCCAGACAGGTCTTGCTGGGACAAGTGGTTTTTCTTCAGTGGTCGTTGGCTTTAGCTTTTCGTTACTCAGACTTTTTCTTGTTTCATTTAAGTCCTGTAAAACAGCCAAACGATCTTTGATATCAAAGGTTTTGTTTCACCACTGAAGTCTGACAATCCAAATCCTGGATGATCATTCTAGTACCAAATAAATGTTCGTATGGACTGATACCTCCTAGAGAATTTCTTGGCATGTTATTAAGACTATGTTGGACACTTGTTAGATGTTTGACCCACCCGTCACCCGAACCTAATACCCTCGCTGTTATAGATTGCTTTATGTCATGTTTTTTTCTCTCCACTACCGCATTTCCCTCGGGATGGAATGGACTAGAATACCGACAATGCAATGCCCATGCTGGCCATGGCCTCCTTGTAAGCCCGTGAGCTAAAAGCAGGACCCTGGTCAGAATGTAGCACGCCAATTGTGTATGTGCCGATAAAGACTCGCACATCTTTTATAACAGTTCTGGCGTCAGCCGAGCACTGGGGCCACATCTAAATGAAGATCGTCTTAATAATTATGGGATCGCATTTTTCCGTCTGGATGTCCGGTCATAGATAGCCTGATGCTGTCTAATGAAGGTGTCTGGGCAGGTGTCTGGTCCGGTTCACAACTGCGATCTCTGTTGAAGTCCTGACAATAAATTGCAAAGTTATAAATTTGCACGCTCATCCCCGGCCACCAGTATTTTTATTGTAATTCTATTAGAGATTTCAGGCTCTCTTGGTGCCTCAGACCCAATCCAATGTGTGCTTCTTCGATCAAGAAGACTCTCCGGTTCGTGTTTGGAATTACTCTGTCCCCCACTCCAGGGATTTGAGCAAACGGAACGGAGTTCGCATCAATTATGTATGTATTTCCCAGTGGATAATTTAGAGGTAACGCCGCATAATTGTCTTCCATTGAGGCTTTTACTGCAAGCAGCGTTTCGCCATCTATTTGTTTTTTCGTACGCTTTTTTGTGGCTACGGAAGCTGAGTGATCAGCTGCTGCTGTGGCTCTGTCAGCCAATGAATTTCCTGCAACGTGAACGCCATCACGTTGAAGACTCTGCGTATGTATCACGTGAGTCTTTCATAGTTCTTTCTGCAAAAGAACTACTTGTTCCCATAGTTTTTTATGCTTTATTGTGGCACCTGTCTCATATTTGTAACCGTTTTTTATCCAGGTCTGCATGGAATTATTGTAAGACCGGACGCAGTAATGCGAATCGCACACTATTAGTGTCGGGAATTCGCGATCGGCATTTTCAAGCGCCATCTTTAAAGATCTTATTTCAGCTCGCTGAGCTGTACAGTTTCTGAGTGATTCAGTTTTAGTGACCATCGGTCTGAATTTAGCTAAGCGCCAGCGACCTTTAACAATCGCGCATGCAGCATTGTAAATTTGTTTTTCCACAACGTAGTGTTGTGCAAATCTGTCCATGTAGATTACACTGGTGTATTGTTCGAGAGACAGAATTTCGATTGACAGAGGGCATTCATGTTCGTATTCCAGATTTTCAATTTTTTTTATTTTCGGATCAAAAGCGTGTTTCACGTGTTCTGTAGCAAGAGAATCTTCCCATTGTATCCATTTTGGATCTAGAGCTAGAGTATTTGGAATGCCTGGTCTTGTTACTGCCTCACGGGCTGATACTGCTGTTAAAACAGAAGTCCTCTTCCCTTGGGCTAGGGCTTTTTCTTTTGCTACAGCAATTTGAAGCGCAGTTAGAATTTTTTCAGTAGAACTGAATTTCATTTCAGCTTGTGTGCACAAGTGTGATTTGTAAGCTATTGGTACCGTTTCTCCCTCATTAGAGGTCAGGTATGTGAATCCGCATCTTCCTGGGATGACTCGGATTACAAGATTGCGTTTGTTTGTGCGTGTTTGCAGTTTGTTTTAGTTAACATATCTTTCTGTAATGATCTTAAAATTTCTGTGTGTTTTTGAGTCCAATTACTTGGTTTAAAATCAGGTTTTATTAGTTCGTAGAGAGGTTTAACCCTCTCTGCATAATTTAGAATGTATGTTCTTCCGAAATTCAGGAAACCTAGTATTGATTGTAAGTTTTTCAGCGTTTATGGAGCTTGGAGTACAGCACACTTCTCTAAGAAGTTGTCTGCTAGGCTTTTGCCTTCACTTGATAATTCATATCCTAAAAATAGGACAGTTAGATGGGCAATTCGTGATTTTCTAAAGTTAAATTTGTACCCTTCAGATGCGAACCCAAGTATTATGGTGTTCACTCTTTTCAAGTGAGTCTCCAGGTCATCGTCTGTAAACTAGATGTCAACCACATAAGATAATGCCTCATTATCATATATTTGTAGTAACTCTGTTACCCTGGCTGAAAATAATCCTGGGCTAATGTTGAATCCCTGTGGGAGACGACAAAATTGTTTTTTGGGTACCCATGCTGGAGAAAGCGGTCAAATATCTGCTTTCAGGTGCTATGTTTTGACAGAAAAGAAACCATTTGAAATATCTAATGTCGTTTTATATTTCTTGCGCAAGATCATTAGTGCCGCACTATGTGAGTTTTGTACTGCAAATGTTTTACAGCAGGAGTTTAGGTGTCTGTAGTCCAAAACTAGCCGATATGAATTGTCTGGTTTGGATACAGGAAACAAAGGATTGTTCATTAGAGAGGTGCATGTTTTGATCACCCCCTGATATTCAAGTTGATCTAAAATATCTCTTACTTGTTTTTTAGCTTCTTGCTTAACAGGATACTGCCTCTGTGCAGTAGGTTGATTTTTTAACTGGATTTTATGGTGAGGAGAATCCTCATCCCACCCTACATGATTTTTATATAATGCAGGGGCTTGGTCCACTGCCCATTTTCTAGCAAGTGTGTATTTTTTATGAATTGGAATGTGATTTGAGAAGGCAGGCATAATCATTTCTTCGCAATGTGGGGACTCCCTGACAAACACTGGTGGCCAGTCTTTCTCTGCTAGAAGGATATCATAACCTTTAGATAGATTTTCCCAAAAGAGACCTTTTATTTTCCTAGTTCTGTCTCCCTCTATACGTAATGTTATTTCATATAGCTTATGGGGCATGCTAACTTGGGTGTCTGCAGTTTCCACTTGAATGTATTCATTCGTGTCCACTGTCTCAAGAAGATTCCTCAGGATCTTGCGAGCTATGGTCACTTCTGCTTCGCTGTCTAGCATTGTCTGGGCCCACTCTCCGTTTTTCAGTTGTGTCCTCAGGATTCTCGGTATGTTTTACTTTAATACTGGCTACCTTCTCTCTGGGAAATTGTAATTTTTTACTTTTTTGACCGTCCTCTTCTTTCCGATTTCTGTGAGGAAGTCTGAAAAGATCGAGAGGGACGTGTATCAATATCTTGATATCTGTCAGTTTATTTCAAATTTTCCCTATTTCTAAGGTTGTATCTTTTTTCAGAGGGCTCCCGTTGTGGAGACTTGCCCCCCCTACCCATATTAATATAGGGTGTGGTGGAGGCGGGTGGCGTAGTGTAGCAGAGCGGAGTACCACAGTGTTTGTTTGCCACTCCGTTGACCTCAGCTTAGCCCCGCAACGCCCACTACGTCCGGGGTTACTCACAATATCATATATAGAATCTGGGTGAGTGTTATGAGCTAATAAATCATGTCTGAGATATGACTAAACAAGTCAATGAATAATTGGTTGCACGTTTGCTATGGACCCTTTTGACACATTATGAATCTGATGCATAGTGTTTGTGTTCAATAGATTATTTTGGGTTTTATGATGAAAAGTATTATGTCAAAGTATTTGTTATAATTTATATTAGTAAGCTATTGATTTAATTTATTATATTTCCAAATAAAATAAGAAGATTGCGTTTGATATGTATTTGTTTCATTTTTCATGTAGGTGAATACTGCCTTGTAAGAGAGATACTTAACTCTATTGTCCTGAAGAAGGTGGCTTGATATTATTGTTCCACCGAAACGCGTTGACGCCCTCTGTTTTTTGTTAAATATGAGAGACAATAAATAATTTGTGACACTTTGCACTTTCTCATATTGATTTCTTCAAATTAACAGCCTTTTATGACGAAATTTGATGTCTGGAATGTTGTCCCTCTCATTTGTGATGGTTTGTCATCTGTTTGTAGAATTTCTTATTTTGAAAATGATTTTAACTCAATGAATTTTATCTATTGTGATACAGGTCTGTAATTTTTGTATCATTAAAACAGATTTTATTTAATTGTTGTGAGGGTCCTTTTGAGATTCATATCGAGTGATGCCTGTGAGTTGATACAGTTGTGTATGATTGAGGTAATTGGTGATTTCTCCAAGAGAATTCTGTTTATTATTGGTTCAAGGAACCCTGTCTCTTGGAGTAGTGGGGCCACTTTTCCTTTTTGCAGCCTATATAGGTGACACGGACGTCACATTGGCGCAGACAACAAAGACATCACGCAGAGCCAACTGACGCCACCTACTGGCACACAAAGGTATAGCTCAAAGAAAAATCTTCCGTTTCCAGTCTGACACCTAGGAAATTCAAAGGTAGGGAAGCTGCGGCCAGAAGTATCTATCAAATACATTACTTTAATAGGAACGAGGGAATGACATCTGACTAATTAATAGAATTAGGAAGCCTTCAAGGTGATAATAAGGGGGCAGTGTATTCAAATGTCATATGGTACCAAGAAAACAATAGCGAATGAGATACCACATTTGGAGAAATTACTCTTAAAAAGATCAGTCCTACTGAATATTGATATGGTTAAATGTCCGATAAGAAGGGAAGAAGTAAAGGGTATCCCAACTATTAGAGAACCTAAAGTGTTTAGATTATAAGGAACTACATGGTTAGGAAACATGTTTAAGGTGATGGAACTGATAGGTATAAGCCTGCTTGATTAAACCAGAAATACGAGGATCACACATAGTGAATATTTTTGATGACAAATGTGATATACTGTATCATCAAGATGGGATAAATAGGGAGCGTACCCTTTTCTGCTTATCATTATGTGCAGAAGGTAGTACAGTTACAGAACGTGAGCTAGAAAGTTCTGTAAACTATGCAAGATTGAACAGCAGCATCCATGGTTGCCCCTCTGACAGTTCCAGAGATCAAGAAAGCAATTTCTGATTTCAAGATTTGGCCCAATAAAATCCTAGGTTGTATAGAATTACCCAGGTAATTCTAAGCAATGTACATGGCCTTTCTTTTTCCAAGATTACCCTCCATGCGTTAAACAACAAGAGAAATGCTATTTCGATTGAGGAGGCCTTGATAACATAACAGGCTAAACCGGGCAGTGATTCCAGGATAAAAAAATATTCAGACATCTGCCAATTCCTAATATTGAGTAGACAATTCTTAGGATATCAATTTCTAATTGAGTGGTCAAGCTGTTACCCATGATGATTCATCTGTACTAGTGGAAATATGCTGCCAAACAACACGTCTCCGAATAATAGCTATTTGTTTATATTATGTACGAAACACCCCATACAACCTAATTCCTACTGATATCTACTGATCTAGAAAAAGGTACTACACACTGGTAAATATAAATATATATTTATGGTGCTTAGGTGAATGGGCTTAAAGATTTTTTTTTACAGTGGGTCTTATTGATATATTCAGCACAGATGGCAAGAGTCCAGACTGGACGGAGAATACCTGTGGCATTTCAAGAGGGAAAAGGGGCATATGAAGGGTGCCCTCTTTGGCCACTGATTTTTAGGTCTTGCTAGAACCAGCGAATGCGCTGGTCTGGCGAGACATTTAGTGAGTGGCTTTTAAAAGTGCCACCAGAGGCTTTCGCTGGCCACAAGCTTGCGGTTACGTGCACAGCCTCCAGCTTTCAACGCCTGACCGCGATTGCGATCAGTTTCACTTTCAGGAGCACACAACTCCCGCTTCTCCCCCTCCCCACCACAGATCGCCGCGCGGCCAATGCTTGTTTTAAATCTGCTGCGTGTATGAGAGGCACGTCTGCAGGAGAATGATGGAATGCAACGTACTGAAGGATACGAGCCACCGCTCAAAGACCCCTTTTAACATATGGAGTTTTTTCTATTAGGAGTATAAGAAAAGTGGCGCCTAGATTGCACGAAACAAAGCTTTTCAAAATCTATTCGACGGCAGAGAATACAGAACGATATAGTACAGCATGCTCACTGTACAACATCGACTCGTGTGCCTGTTGGTAATTGAGCATTTGTGCACCTGCCACGCTTCTCTAGGCACTTAAGTCCTGTGCCGGTTTGAAAGGGAGTGTGCTGGCTCAATGTTGCAGTAAAAATAAATGCATTGGGACAGTCACTCGCCTGTGTAGTTCTGTTTACCAGCTGCTGTTGAAGAAATCACCATTTCTACTCATTTGCAGTTTGAACTAAATGGTAGTTTTTTTCCAAAAACATTAATCTTTCGATGTTACAGTTACCCAATTTATTGATAATTATTTATTGACCTCAGAAGGATGAGGGTCTGCACTGATATTTCCCGGTTTTGAGCTTGTAAGAAACGGGCTCCCTAAAGTGTTTGCAGCCAGGGTTTAACTCGCTGCTGCAATGTACATGCTGTTGGTTATACATTCTTGTTTCAATATTCCTGCGATTTAGCCTCTGCCTTCAGCGTCATCAATCAATGGTTGGTCCTCCCCACGCCACTGCTTACGCAGATTCTGGGTCTTATTTGGCTGGCAATTTTCGTTTTCTTATTTTTCCTCACTTTTTGCAAACGTAGATACCTTGTGCATCTTGATTAGTAAAGAGAATGGGTTAAGGCCTTGTTCATCAGCTTTGGGTTTGTCTTGAGCCACCAGCATACACTGCTCTGTAAAACCAGGTCCTGCAAATGGAATACATGAATGTATTTTGCGTATATACATCAATATAAAACAGGCCGTAAGTGTTGTGTCATGTTCTGTCCTTGCATTCTTGAGTTGTTGTATTGCCTTGCTCAGAAGCTGAGAGTCAGTTGCCCATTTTGTGGGAAAGAAACCCTGGGTTGGCTTAGAAGTGCATGAACATTCTTAGGTGTAAGGGTAATAACAACAGCTGAATAATTATGAAGACCATTTAACTGGATGTCATGTGGTCCCATGGTTGTACATGCGAGGCAATAGTCCCAATCTAGTCCAAGTGGATATACGCCAGAAACAGTGGTGCAAAATGTAAAGTGTTTTGAATCGGATCACACTAAAGCCTTGGATCCAATGACCGCCAAGCCTGAACAGATTCTTCCTTTTTTCCTGTCCCTTGCAAAATCAGGACTTTCTCGTTCCACTCTTAGGGGCCGATTATGATCGCGGACGGACTTGCGTCCGTCCGCGATCACTGAGGAGGAGGGGACGTCCGCATGGGCTGCGGAGTCCCCTCCTGTGCGATTAGGATGTGACCGCCACCCTGGCGGTCACATCCTCTATTTTTAACATTGCAGCGGGTGCGGCTGCAAGCTGCACCCGCGGCAATGTTAAAAATGCAGTCATTGCATTTGCATGCAGAAAGAGGCAGGCACCTCGCGGTGCCTGCCGCTTTCTGCATACAAATGCAGGGGGGTACCATAGGTACCCCCCATGTGCACCCCCCACCCCCCCTTCTCCTAGGGGGCCCGCAACGGGCCCCCACAGTGAAGTTACACATTTACATTCCATCCTAATCTGCCTGACGGTGTCTGGGAGACACCGTCACCAGATTAGAGCTTTTCCGCCGCGGTTGTAAGCCAACCGCAGCGGAAAAGCTGCGGACGGAAACCAGGACCCACCAGCCATCCTAATGTGGCGGTGGGTCTTTGGTCAGTCCGCTGCGGTTTTTCCGCATCCTCTAGGCCGGCGGTGGCTTCCGCCGGCCCCGAGGATGCGGAAAAACCGCAATCCTAATGAGCCCCTTAAAGTCTTCTTGGCAGCACTCTCCCGCTTCCGTCATGATGGTTCCACATCATTATATTCCTCTCAAATTATCCAACAGAGTTTCAAGGGCCTCTTTCGGATGTTTCCGCCCATTCGTCGCCCTCCCCCTGCTTGGCGCTTAAATTTGGTCCTGTCTCAGCTCCTCCTACCTCCTTTCGAGCCCATCCATTCAGCGGGTTTAAAATTCCTCACATGGAAAGTTGCTCTCCTACTTGCATTAACATCCTCCAGGCGAGTAAGTGACATTCAAGCATTTACGATCCAACCTCCTTTTCTTCACTTTTCTAAAGAAACGGTTACACTACGCACCAATCCAAAATGTATTCCTAAGGTTCCAAGCGATTTCCACCTTAATGAACCTGTCATCCTTAAGACATTTTTCCCTAATCCTCAGTCTCCTGCAGAACGTTCCCTGCATTCTTTGGACTTAAACCGTTGTTTGAAATTCTACATTCAACGCACTGCCCCTTTTCGAAATCAGATCAGCTCTTCGTGGCCTATGGCCCAATCTGCAAAGGACAACCAGTTACCAAACAATCCATCACTAGGTGGATTTCCTCTGCCATTGCTTTTTGCCACCAACGGGCTGGAAAGCCCCTCTCTACTCCTGTACGAGCTCACTCCACAAAGGCGGTGTCAACTTCCACAGCCCTCTTTGCTGGAGTGCCTGTACGCCACATCTGCAGAGCTGCCACGTGGTCGAGCAGACACACGTTTTCGAAGCACTACTGTCTCGGATCAGCAGACACCGCAGACGCGGCTGTGGGACAAGCGGTGCTACGGAATCTTTTCCAATAAAATGAGCCTCTGGCTTCCCGCCTCCAGTCACAAAGGTATTTTCTCTTGAATCATAGTATGCACAGTTTTATCTTGAATTGTGTTATGTACTTTGTTTTATGCTACCTTTATGACTCATGCTGTGCTTTACTGCTTTCTATTCTTATTCAAGCATGTGAATCTATGAAAGACATCCCTAATACTGGAGAAGAACATAAGTTACTTACCTGTAAACTGAGGTTCTCCTTTATTGGTGTCTTTCATAGATTCACATGCGACCTACCCTTCCTCCCCTCAGAGGTTCTCTTCTCCTCATGCACTCTTGGTCACTTTGTGCTACGAAAATCTGAGGACTTGAGCTTCTGAGGAGAAGGTTCTAGAGGGTGCTGAAGCCTGATTGGCTGGAATATGGACCATTAAAATGACACTGATATGTTACTAAAGTGAATTCTCCCCTAGGCTGCTATGGGCCTATTCTGTTCTATGGTACTTTCTTAACTTTATGATATCTTTATATCTAATTGCTCTATATGTATATATGTATGATTATGTAATTTTTCATCTATATATGCCCATATTACTGCTATTTTATGTACCGTGGGACTCCCACTTCGACGACGGGGAATATTCAAGCATGTGAATCTATGAAAGACACCAATACTGGAGAACCACAATTACAGGTAAGTAACTTATGTTCTTATCTCTGTTTGTGACACAGCTGGAGAAGGGCTTGTTTTAACACGTGTATGTACTTTGCCAGGCTCCTTTTTCCCTCCAAACAGTATTGGATGGAACTTGCTTTTGTCATGCTGAGTGACTTTACTACAAGGGTCAGTCAAAATACGCTTTATTCGATTTTTGTTAAAATCATAAAAGGCAATACATACAACACAATATAAAAGTCACATTGCAATTTATATACAAAATTCAATTCGTAGTCAATTTATGTTAAATATTAGTTTGCTTAACACACTCAAGACCAATATTTAAAATAAGACATTCTCTGGGGCTTGTTTCTTTCTCAATCTGAATGCGGCCGTTAGGTAAGATGCCACGCGAAAGATGATATGCGTGTTACCCAACATTTGAAGAAAAATTAATGCTGGCCTAACCTGAAGAAAGCCTGCTTCCTTCAGAATAGGTATTCGGTATTTCTCCCTGGCGGCGGCAAAAAACCCACAAAAGAACATAAAATGAAGCGTGTCTGGAGTAGAAAAGTCGCATTTACAAGGTAAAGCATCCTCGGGTTTTGCCCAAGTGGGAAAACAACCAAGTGTATATGGGATCAAGTTCATCCTGAGTTTAATAAGCAAGGCTCTATGAAGGGGATTAGTGACAATGTTTAAATAGGGTTCCATAGAGGGAGTGGTACCCAGAATCAGGTAAGCTCTTACTGACTGTTTCATTATTTCCCTCTCTTCTCTCTCTAACCGTACCCTTTCAAGGAAGTGATGTTTGACTTTACTACAAGGGTCCCAGTCCCCTTTGTGTCTTTTATATATTTATTTTCTGACAGGTAGCTTATGCTGCAACTCCTCAGTTTTATGCTTGAGCATCATGGCAATGGATGTCATCGGCATCTGCACTGCAATAATTCTGCTAGTATGCTTGGGGAGCTGTCATTTCCTCTAGGCCTTGGAGAGCTGCCCCACTGCGATAGGTGCGAAGCAACAGCTGGTGACTTCAAACGCTTAGTGTGGCTGTGCCCACAGGTGATATTCTACTGGTAATAGGTGGGACAAATCATATCTGACATTATTGGGGAACCACTTGAGCTCACCCCAGTGATGGTGCTGTTGGATTATGTTAAAGACCTACCTATTTTGAAAAGAAAAATGATCTCCCTACTACTTGCACTGGTCAAACACAGGGTAGCCATGGCATTGAGCTTCAGCCTAGTGCTGCAGTGTCAGCAATTGTTGCGAGATGTTGCATTTTGCATTGAACAACTGACGCACTGTTGGGACCTCATGCCCCCCCCCCGGTCCCCTATCCCCTGGCACCGCACACTCCCATGCGTCGAGCAGAACAGCGATTGCAAGAGGCACCTGAAAGTAATACATAAAGCAGAAACATCCCTGGGCATAAATGTATATGGTATGTTCATGTACAGACCTATGCGCTTTCTGTACCTTGAAAATGCACAATGAAAATACATAAAGAATTGTGTACAGGATTGTATGTTGCAGACCTGCTGGGTGGTTGTTGTAGACCCCAATAAACAAGAATAAAATAATGAAAACAGATTTAGGTAATGAACCAATGCCTGACTCCATGGCTTGTTTTAAATAGTTTCTTCGTGAGACCAGGTCAAACTTGTCTGCCTGGAAAAAACACACTCTCTCTTGGGTGAGGAGAATGGATGCACTAAATATTACTTCACAGCTGCAGATTCTATGTTTTCCAGGCAGGATCTGCTACTCCCTCTGAGGACAAAAAATGTTGTACGGTGTGGTAGTGGAATAGAATGTTATTTGATTTAGAATGTTATTTGTGTGGTCTTTTAAGAACCTTCTATGTCATGCAGCCATGTGCATGTCTGTATGTATTTGATTTGACTTGTTTGTTCCATGTTCTGAAGATCAGCTAAGCTTCAGTTACTCTGCTGATCTTCAGAAGGTGGATGCTCCATTAAACTACTCTTAATCTTCAAGAAGACTATCTTGGATTTATTTGGAACTACTTCATATTGGTGACGTTTTGGGATGTTTTTTACTTTTTCAAGTCTCTGGAACATCCACACGGGCAATTTTTCACAATTTTTCTTCTTTCTTACTTTTGGAGAAAATTTGTTTACAGGTGTTTCTTCTGCTTATACTTCTGGCATCATTCGCATTATGCTTATTATAGCATGGTTATGCCCTTGAACTATACTTACAGTGTACTCTTTGCGGTGTGGATTCGGAACAAGTTTATTTTTTCCTTCTGCACGAAGATATTTTTGGTTGTTTATACTTGTGTGCATTCCGCCGTGTAAAATATTGGCTGATCAAGATCTGAGGATATGTGGAGAGATTTACGTCTTCACTTATTTGGGCAGTGTTGAAACGAGGAACTTAGGTGCACTTTTGGATGTGTTCGCGGGCAGTCAGCCACCTCATTTCGTAAGGAAATCATTTGTGCGCAGCCATCTGCTTCGGAAACAATTATCGGATGCGCAACCAGTAGCCATATTGCAGTCGTTGGTGTATTTATTTTCAACCTGCCACATTGTTTACTCCTAATTAGTTTTAACAAACTTAGCGCTTGGAATCTTGGTTTCCCGACCTTCACTTCCTGACTCTGTTCTACCAACATTCCTTCAAGAGAGTGTAGAACTTCCTACGAAGCGTCACGCCACTTCCTTGCGTGTTTCGGTGACGCGCACACCGTGTTGCCTCACGATCATAGTAACCCCGTTCATGACAGCATCCTCACGTTTTTGGCGGCCATTTTAGGTGTTATTTGGTTACCTTAGAAACCAAGAATATGATCATCTGTGTTCAACGCAATACATTCGGATTAAGTGTTCGGAGGGTTATTTCATTATTCCTGGTAAACTTTACTAGTTTATTTTACATTTATAATAATATGTGTATTAGTGTTGTGTTACTTATTATTATTATTTTTTTTCTACCATGAGTATTGTGTGTGGCACTCCTCCACCTCCTTTCTATTCAGGTCCAAATCAACCTAGCATGAAATGGAAAAATTGCACAGGCAATTTGATAATTATTAACTTGCTATTAATGGTGAGAGTTTTTCTGCTAAAAGGAAAAAAAGCTATTCTTTTAAATACTTTAGGAGGTCATTCTCGAGATGTATTTATGCACTTACCACCATCTCCTACTCCAGCTGGGATGGAGAGTGGTGATTATGATTGTTTTTCGGAAGCAATAGATAGACTTAAAAAGAGATTCACTGAACAACCGCATATTGTTATGGAGAGGTACAATTTTTATACCAGACATCAATTGCTTAATGAACCTGTGGATACTTATGTCGAATGTCTTAGAGTTTTAGCAGCTGAATGTGATTTTGGAGATCAAGTACATAATTATATTCGAGATCAATTGAATATTCGTTGCTCCAATAAGAAGATTCAAGAACAGCTTTCAAGACAACGTAACCCTTCTTTGCAAGAAACTATTCAAATTGCGAAAAGCGTAGAACGTTCCATTATTTCTTTTAATACCATTAATGTCGATAAAATCACTACAGGTGTTGCACCTGTTAATTTAAAAGACTCTAATGCTAAATCTATTATTCCTAAAAACAAAACTGTTCCTAAAGGTACCACCACTTCTACTACGCCACATACTCTTAAGTAATACCCCAATTCTGGAAAGGTATTTAGTAATCGTTGTGGTTCCAAGTCACATTCATTTCAATTTAGACATTGTCCAGATAGAGGCAAAGAGTGTTTTTAAATGTAAGAAAATAGATCACTTTGGAACACATTGTCAATCTAATAGGAGAGTAGCCTTTTCATCTGATATAGATGTTGAAGAAGAAGTACCTACCGAACCTATTTTTGAGAATAAAATTCTCTCTATTACAGAAACTCATAGGTTAGGTCAAGTTTCTCACAATGATAATGACATTGACTTTGAACCTTATGTATCTCCCATGTGCACCCAATTCTGTGGAGGGTAAAGATATAGAGGTCATGGCTGACTCAGGTTCTCCTTATACAATTATTTCTGATTCTTTATTTTATAAGTCATGGGAAGATAAAACTTTAGAACCTAATGACATTCGTGTTTACAGTTTTGGTGGCAAAGAAATTGAAATGTTAGGATATATTTTTCTGACATTACTTTCAAACAAAAAACTATTTGTGGAAAAGATTATGTTGCTGTTGATGGGTTACAGGTATTAGGTTGGAAACATCAAGGAAAGTGCAGTATTACTTTACACCCCAATGCAAAAACACAAGTATGTTTTGTTGAGGACTTACAGATGGTTAAAAATGTAGTTAAGGACAATGACGATATTATGCAGAAACTTATTGATGAACATAAAAATGTTTTTAAAAATGAGTTAGGAAAAGTTAAAGGATTTTCCCACAGGATTGTTTAAAAAAAATGCTATACCTTCAAAGCATAAGTTAAGAAATGTTCCTTTATCGGTTAGGAATGAATTGTCTGATATGATTAAAAAATTATGCGCAGAGGGGGTTATTGAACCTGTTAATGCATCAGAATGGGTTTCTCCCATAGTTTTAGTTAAAAATGGAATGGAGAGCTTAGGATGTGCACAGATTTGAGGTCTGTAAATAAACAAATTGTCATGGAATGTCATCCCCTGCCTAAAGTACAAGCCTTGTTAGCGAAACTAGATGGTGCAAAAAGCTAAAAAAATTTTTAGCACCATAGGCCTCAAATCAGCGTACCATAAGATGGAGCGGACTGAAGACTCTAGAAACATTACTGTTATCACTCCTGATGGCACTTTTGGGTATATTAGAATACCTTTCGGGCTTTCATCTGCTGCTTCAGTGTTCCAAAGGTTAATGAACTGTTTCTTTGGAGACACTGATGGTGTAGTTGCTTTTCAAGACAATATTTTAGTATTTTCTGATTCATGTGAAAGACATCAGGAAACTCTTGACAAAGTTTTATCTGTATTGGATGATAGAGGTATGACCATTCGCCTTGATAAGTGCAAATAATTTTCTTCTGAAGTTGAGTATCTGGGACACATGCGTAATGGTAAAGGTATTTTTTCAAAAAAAGACCTCCTTGTATCTATTAAAAATATGAATAATCCTCAGGACAAGGACCAATTTAAGTCCTCCTTAGGATTACGTGAATATTATTCTAGATTTGTTTCTAAGTTCTCTGATATAGTTTTACCTTTAAGATTGTTGCTTAAACAAGTATGCAAGTTCTTGTGGCCCAATGAACATTCCCAAGTTGTTACTGCTATCAAATCTGCTATCATTGACTGTAAACCTTTATCTCCCTTTTCTCCAACTGCACCGAATATTATCACTGTTGATGCAAGCGCTACTGGTCTTGGTGCGGTGTTAAGCCAAATTAATTCTAACAATGAAGTTACTATTGATTTTGCATTATCGCTTGCTGAGTCCAAATATTCCACTATTGAAAGGGAAGCCTTAGGTTGTTCTTGGGCAGTGGAACATTTTAAAACTTATTTGTGGGGAAAATCTTTCAAAATCAAAACTGATCATAAACCTTTAATTTCTTTGTTGTCTAATAATGGTGTGGGGAGAGCATCAGCCAGATTGGTTCGCATACTTGCAAAACTCTGAGTACAATTTTGAGATTATTTATATTCCAGGTTCTCAAAACATGAGAGCAGACTATTTATCTAGATTACTACCAGATTTGAATACTACTAATCAATCTGAATGTTTTGAGGAATGTGTTGTGGCATCCGTTGATGACATGGTACTTTCTATGTCTCAGCTCATTTCAAAAGAAGAATGGTCAAAAGTGATGGATTTAGATGAAGACCTTACTTTGGTACATAAGTACATGGTCGAAGGTTGGTCACTTGAGAGAAATCTTTCAAAAAACTTGCTGTTTTTTTGGAAAATCAGAGATGATCTTTTGATTAATGAAAAATTGATTTTAAAAGGTGATTGATTTGTCCCTCCAAAAACTCTTAGACAAAAAATTATCTCTATCGCTCATTTGGGTCATTTGGGTCAATCCAGCACTATAAACAAAGTTAGAGATATATTTTGGTGGCCTTATATGGACAATTATGTGATTGATTTTGTTAAAAAATGTTCTCTATCTGCTGATTCTGACAAAGTTTTGAAACCACAACATGCTGATTTAGGGAAAATTGAAGTTCCTGACACTCCTTGGTGTAAGTTAGCGATTGAAATACTGGGTCCTTATGAAGGAATTTCTTTACAAAAATGGTATATTATTGTGGCCATTGATTACTTTTCAAAATGGGTGTAATATAAATGGGTAACCCAAACTGATGTTTTATCAGTAATTAAATGTCTTAAAGAAATTTTCGAAAAAGAAGGTTTACCTTCATTTCTTGTTTCGGATAATGGTCCACAATTTACCTCTCATGTGTTTTGTTCTTTTCTTAAGAATACTAATATTAAGCACATTAAAACTGCTTTGTATTCTCCCAACATGAATGGCCTCTTAGAAAGGTTTAACAAAACTTTGGTTGAAGGAATTCAATTGGCTATCAAAGCTCATATTGATGTTAAAGCTCATGTAGCTGATTTGGTGTGGTCATATTTGTGTACTCCACATTGTACTACAAAATGTTCACCTTTTCTTTTATTAAAAGGCAGGAAACCATAACAAGAACGTTCTCTATCTTGGGTCAAACCTTCTGATTCTAATCCTCAGATGAATACAATTTATAAATTAACCAAACAGAATTTTAACGCCTCAAAAAAAGTAGTTCCTTCAATGCATTCTACTTTTCAAGTAGGTGATAAGGTTAAAATCAAATTACCAACTTTTGTTAAAAGGATCAATCATAATTCTCAGATGTTTTTATTATTCTTAAAGTTGATAAGACATCTGTTCTTTTGGATAATGGTTCTTGGTGGAATATTTCAAAAGTTGCTAAAGTTAATGCATCTATTTATAAAACGTGTGCATCTTCTTCAGAACCAGACTTTAAGTGATCCAATTGTTTTGGAAAAAGGAATAGGACCTGCTGATGTAGTTGAACCTGTTTCTTCTTCTACCTTGTCATCTCAGGTACATGTTGATAACCAGATTTCTTTCCCAGGTTTGTTGACTTCTTCCAAAAGACAGAAACGATTTCCAAAGAAATATGATGATTTTGTTTAATTTAAATAATTGAATTACCCTTCTTGTTTTTGTAAAGAAGGAGGAGGATTTGTGGTAGTGGAATAGAATGTTATTTGATTTAGAATGTTATTTGTGTGTTCTTTTAAGAACCTTCTATGTCATGCATCCATGTGCATGTTCTGTATGTATTTGAATTTACTTGTTTGTTCCATGTTCTGAAGATCAGCTAAGCTTCAGTTACTCTGCTGATCTTCAAAAGGTGGATGCTCCGTTAAACTACTCTTAATCTTCAAGAAGACTATCTTGGATTTATTTGGAACTACTTCATACGGCTGCGTGCAGCTTGCCTAGTCTACATCAGGGAGGGTGAAGTCTCTGCAAGGCTTATGTGCAACACATGAAGGATAGAAGATTGGGAGGGCCTCGCTTGCTGCACTACTACCAAGACTCCCACTTGTGAACTACATAGCGCGCACCAGTTCTGGCAGAGATACCCCTCTCCGAGACAATTGCATGGAAGAGCAGCCCCTGGAACATGCAGACAATTCATCCATGGCAGACCCACTGGGAGTCAAGTTCAACCAGAACCGGATGTGCAACGCAGCCCAAAAGCAATACTACTCACAGCTTCATCAAGCAAATAGTAAGGGCATGTAAAGTAACTTTAATGAGAAAAAAACAGGATGCACCACTAGCCCCTCCTAGTCAACTGGGCATTTGCAACATAAACACTGAGGGCAGCAAGAATGAGCAAACAGAAGTGCGTGTACTGGAACAGAGCACAGTAACTTCTCCCATGAGTTCAGCAGATATTTTATAATGCAATTGAGAGGTTACTAGAGGCCACGAATGCTTATCGAACTCCAGTGGCGGACCCACCCAAAGAGCCCTATCACGAAGACAGAAGGAACAAGCATTGGCATAGCCTATAGGTCTCGCCTTTGGGACCTTATAAGTGTTCAGCCATGGAACACATGATGTTGTTGCACCAAGGATATTGTGCTGGATAACTAAACACTTATAAGGTCCCAAAGGCGAGACCTATTGGCTATGCCAATGCTTGTTATTATTGTCACTGCACCCTTTGCAAACCAAATGATAACAAAATGCTGGTAGAAGTTTTAAATACTGGGTACATCTCACACTATGTAGCTGTGTGCAAAGAATGTATTTATTTATTTAGATGTCCAGAGTGTTTGCCCCCCACAACAGACATCTTACATAGATTTGGGATGGTTTCAGGCTTAAAAATAATGTAGGAACAAATGATGCCTCCTCCCTTTTAAAGCCACATAAATTGATCATGATATGAAATTGCTTAATACCACAATGCGATAGAGACAGCAAATGTTTTGAAATTCCAGGATAAAGGTTTATCAGGAAGAACAAGTTGACATTGAAGGTAATATCGGCAGGACCATAATGTCTATCAAGAGGAGTACCACATTTCAAAACTCACTTCCTGGATTAGTGATGGGGAAAATATCATAGGTCAAGAGAGTTGACTGTTTGTGTTTGTTATTGCCTAGGTTTCTGTATCAACATTCTAATATGAAGGTACCACTATCATCAACAATATAACAATGTGTTATCAACTTTGATTTGGGGACAGAATGGTTGCAG
Organism: Lissotriton vulgaris; assembly: GCF_964263255.1. NCBI lineage: Eukaryota > Metazoa > Chordata > Amphibia > Caudata > Salamandridae > Lissotriton > Lissotriton vulgaris. The sequence continues at coordinate 1,381,701,509 of NC_141695.1, forward strand.
AGTGGCCCTACGTAACATGCTATTAACAATTACAGAAAGATGTTTGCGGCCTACTACCTGGCTGAAGCCCTGGCAGTAGCCAGGTGTTTTTCAAAAGTTGATACAGCAGAAGTGAAGTATGTGATCACTGGCTTGACAAAGAAGGAGGTGAAGGATTATTGGGACTGATGGGCACTCAAAGGTTTTCATATTTGTGAGATAGCAAGTTATTATTGATAAACATGTCAGAAGAAAACTCCTGTTAGAGTGGCTTACACTCAAGGCATTTCAATACGGCACTTAACAAATTTTTGAGATGAAAAATACAATCAATGGTATCTAGGTAGTGCTGTAAAGCCTAGGAATCTATATGATTTAGGGAACCTGCAGATAAGGAGATTCAGAATCTCGAAGTGAAAATTATTAAGCACTCATTTAATACACTCACTTTAAGGAGTAAACTTCACAAGAGAGCCACTGATATGTCCAATAATAAAGTTGTTAATCTCCTTGGGGATTGCATGAAGAGCAGTAATTATAATTTACAAAGAAGCAACAAAAGAAAGACATTTTAAATGTGCTATCTAAAAGTTGGTCACATGACACAGACAGTGAAACAAGTGAAGCTCACAAGCATATGATTCTACAAAGTACACCCAAGATGCTTGGAAATGTAAGATTTATGGTGCTTTAATTGAATTTTTTAGGTAAAACAACTCACACCAAAAGGCTAGGTATAACGCAGTAGTGTTTGAATGCACACGATGGTTGGAACCGGATGTAGATTGTATATACACGATCTCAAAAGTATAAAAGAGTACTGGAATGTGATTGTTGAACTGGTTGGTAAAGGAGTGAAAAAATGTTTAGAAATGAGACTGAAATCGTGTTTGTTTCCATTAATGCCAAGGCCCTAAAACTGTAAATGCATCAAGAAATGTATATATCTAGCATTAGGTATTGGCAAGAGATGTATGGCAATGTTCTAGAAAGCTTAAAGGTCCATAGGGTCAATCTATGGATACATGATGTGCATTACTAGGCTGAGAAAGAGAGCAGGGTATTACATTAGGAGAAAACAAAGGTGAAAGAGAATTGAGAATGACCGAGCCTGCAATGCTTTCTCCTAGTCACATGAATAAGCACAGAGACTGCGACTACGGTTTGACACGCTACTCATTTGTATCACAGAAATTAGTAAAAGATTAGTAATACACACATAAATCACCTTATTTAAATACATTCATAATTGTAAATATTGGTCTTGATTTCTAATTGCTCATATGCTCTATTGACTCACCAAATTTAGTTAATACGGTATAGGATTTTTGTTTCTGAAACACAAAGTGTGGTGGGTAATATATGAAGGAAATAAATAGAACACTCGTGAATTATAATATAGAACTGCGATTATGCCACCTTGTAAACCACTAGATATTCATAGTGTTGTATGTAAATGAAAACCAATAACACTCTTTTGGGAAAAAGTCAGACCCAAATATTTTTTTGACTTGACACCCTCTTGAATTCAGAGTAATCTTGCTGACTGATGTAACACATTGGACACTGGAGAAAATATGACTGAACTAACCAAGATGGATTTTAGGAAACAAATTCTCAAATTGATAATGTAATGTCGTTTACATAGTAAATCAGAAGTAGGAAAGGAATATAATATTCCAGCTTCAGAGATAACTGGGCCACGTTTGTCAGAATGTGTAGGGCCCTATAATGGGCAAAACATGCTGCTTGCGAAATTGATGAGGGATTTTTAAACCTGATAATCAAACTGCATAACAACATATGGGTTCAGATAAACCTGAATAATAGTCAAGGTCTTACACATAAACAAGGGTGTACTTAAGCATCTTGTTATTTGTTTATATTTATGGGATCTTTTTGCAGCGCCGAAAGAAGTGGACTGTCATTCATTCAACATAACCCGATATCCCAGGTTACTTTCGCTGAGGACGTGAAATTAATATCAACAATTTCAACTGGGTTGCAGATTAATGGACTGGTTGGTACGTTATAAAGAAGCATTTTAAGTAAGAATAAAAGGAAATCGAGATGCTTTGTGAATTGTCACAGAAACATTATTAGACGTATCTCAGGTCATGGTGTGTTTCAGGAGCTCCTGATTTGCTGAAATGTAACTTATGATATTAAGTAACAGTTGTAATGCTTTCAGAATTTAAATGAAGGCGACTCCACTGTATGAGGAACCTAAGTGATGTGGGTATGATTTTTCAGAAGTGGCCATATTTGTGTTGGCACATTTAGGATCTCTGGGACAGGGTTATGCCCACTTCCCACAGGAAGTGGTCATATAAGGGGCATAGTGACCCCAAGGGTCAGTAGCCCATTGGCTATCACCCTATACTCCCCTAATACCCCATAATTTCAGTATTTAGGTGAGCCCCTGGCACCAGGAAATCAGATCCTGCAGACCTGAACTGAAAGATGAATAAAGGATGGGAAGAGTCACATCCTGCAAGAACTGAAGCCCGAGCAACTGACCTGGTGCCAACTCTGCCAGCTTGCCTGCTGACTTCGACAATTGCGCCGATAGATGACTTGTCCTGCAGCTGCTGAGTCCCCAACCCCTGAGACACCTGCCAGCACCAGCACTTCACCCACGTTTCAAAGACCTCTTAAAAAGTAGCAGACCTGCTTCCCTACAAACTGCAAGCACCCAAAGACTCCTATGAGGACTTCGTGACCACAGAAACCCAACGCCTGAAGACACCACTGCACCCATCGTCCCAAGCCTGAGGTGAAGTGGGTCTACGGTGTCATTGTGATCTCCCAGATCTCCAGATACCCAGTCCATCTTGGCTTTGCCCCCAATGAACTCTCCAATGTCGCCAGCAGCCTCTGCACGCAGGCCCCCTCTACTGCGACTGCTCCAGGAAAGAAAAACACAGTGCCTATAGACGCCACTGCACCAGTCATCCCAGGGCTGTGAAGAAGATCAAAGGTGTCTCTACGTAGTACATCCCAGAGTATCATGAGTCCTGAGCCCTCCCTGTTGGTTCAGCCCAAATGGCCTCCCAGTTCGAGCCTGCAGGCTCTTTACATGCAAACGGATCCCCATAGAGTAACTCTGGGCACACAACGCTGTTTTGCACCCCAGCACCCAGCCGTCGTATTCCCACAACTCACCTTAAAATCTGAAGATTGGTCTCATACGTCGCTGTACTGTACCTGAATGTCGCCTTGACTTTCACTCCCATATAACATTTCAGCTTCTAAAAATTGCACTGTCAACTTTTTGAACTGAAAAGAATTTCTATTTAAAAACGTACTTACCTGAACAAATTGCTTCTGGTGCCTAAACATAAAGACGCATGTTATTTTTATAAATTGGTGTAGATCTCCTTATTGAGTTGTGTGTCTCATTTATTGACCAGTGTGTGTATTTTTAGAGGTCTTGCACTTCCTTGTGATAAGCCTAAGGATGCTTCTCCACACTACCCCCTAGAAGAGCATCTTGGGATTGCCGTAGCAAGCCCCATATTCACTCATAAGGGAATCTCTGGACTCTTTAGACAATTTATCTCATTTTGATCTATCGTACAAAGAGCCAGCTTCCAACAGACTGTATTTGTTATATTTTTCAAATCATGAAATTGAAAGAAGGTAGAACCCAATGTTACAGAGAAATGAGAGGTGGCTATTATGTGGGAGTGCCAGGGAAACAATATGACGTTTATTTTGTATTTATCAAGTATTGTATATTCTTGCGATAAAACTATCATGGTTCATTTTTAACCTGGCTGGCTATGGATCTTGAATACTATGTTTCAGTGGGGAAACCAGGATGATTACAAGTCACTTAGGAACATTCATTAAGATAGCAACAAAAGATTTAGCCACTGCCCAAAAAATTAAAACCGTGACATTGATTTAATATTTTAACCCCTCCCATGCTGATGACGGAACCGCTCCGTCATCAGCTACAGTTGAGCTGTGCTGATGACGGAGCGGTTCCGTCATGGCCCAGCCGCCGCGCCTGCGCGGCGCTGATTTCGCGCCTGCGCGGGCGTTCTAATGAGCGGGGCGGGTCATGACGGAACCGCTCCGTCACCAGCATAGCTCAACCACGGCTGGTGACGAAGCGGCTCCGTCACCAGCATGCGGCCGCCCCGCCCCTTTAGCGCTGCGGCGGAATAGCCGCCGCAGCGAAGGGGTTAATAATGACTTGCCAAAAAGATGATTCTAGCTCAAAATAATGACAAAATTAGGACTTCTAGTATGGTATTGTTTGGTGCAGCCATCACTAACATTGTTTCAGTTCTGAAGGGAAGAAACGTACATTTTCCAGGTTACAACACATTTTATACATATTAGGCAGTGGTGGCATTGCACCATTTTCCTGACTGATAGTACTAACCATACCTTTATCTGTTCTGGTATAACTATGGTGCTTTCAGTTCCCATGTGTGTAAAGTTCTGCTTGAATGTACAGTCCAGACCCTGCAATGGCATCCCTTTGTGTGTGGTGTATGCAGGTAGTGTGATGGGTGACTAGTAGGACTTTCCCATTATTTGGGAGTGTGGGACGGCAGAGGCCAGTGGGATCCATTTTGGCTATCCTTGGAGAAACAGACAGAGGTTAAGGCACAGCCTCCAAAGAAAGTGAAAATGGACTGCTTGTTTTCCTGAGCCAGAGGTGGTACCCTGAGCCAATGAAGTACTGGGGAATGGTGAATGGCCTGTCATACTTATTCCATTGTAACTTGTTTGCAATGGCCTGATGGCAATATCTTCTTTAGTGCTGCCATGTGGGTCAATAATCAGGACAGGGACGTGAGTTGCAGATTCAGGTTTTAGGAAAAGGGTATCTTCTAGACAGGGATTGCCCCTTTGTCTCTCCTCCGCCTGTTACTTGAGAAGGCGGATGGCAGCCAGATGCACTCTTCACACTTCATTGTGCTCAAGGTTTGGGTGCTTCAGTAGAAGTCAGTGTTATATCTAACCCCTGAGGGAGCCAACACCTTTGATAAGGTATCTGTCAGCTCTGCAGAGGGAAAAATGAACTATGAAAAGAGAAGTACTCTATACCAGATCCTGGGCATTGACAGAACAAGTATAAAAGTGGTACCCAATCCTGGTCCTTGGTTCACATTCCAAGTTCTTCACTGACAAAAGGTGGGAATACGTAGCATATTACTTGAAGAACTGCTGAGATCCAGGTCTGTTATCTCTGATGCTTGTAGTCTGGACTATCGAGTAGGTAATATTGGTATACCTTAATATCATAGCCAAAATAAACAGGACCTAAATATTAAGGAGATAAATGCATATAGGTAGCTATACATTTTCTATTCTAAACTCCTACAGATACATATATGTAGAGTTGGGTATAGAAAAACTATACATACTTAGCTGTTGATATTTTGGCTATGATATTAAGGTACTGCGATATTGTCTACTCAATATTCTGGGCCCTCACAATCCATTGACAGTCAGCCTCCCAAAAGTGAAGGGACAACACCTGATTTTGGCACATCTTGCTGGTGAGCTGTGGGTCCACCTGTGGCCTGGCCTGCACAAAGAGTGGAAGAGACTGCCTGAGGAGGAGAAGCCCAACTGTTGTACCCAAAGTGTCAGGCAGCCCAGAAGAAGTGGATAAAATGGGGCATGTAAACAGTGTTGAGGCAAATCTTGACACGGTCTCCCGAATCCTAACAAATTTCCACAAAAAGCAAAGGGAGCCCAATCATTCTACACGCCCTGTATTAGTCATTTTCCATGACTGAAATGTGCTTGTTGTCTGCCAGAAGGCACAGACTGATGTTGACTCTGCCTGCCCTTGACATCAAACTTTGTGATCACAGACTAGAGCCCACAACAGTCGGAGAGTACTCATCAGCGAGGGACTTTGTGGTGCTGCCGGATCCGGGTTGTTCCCTCCTGGACAACCATACTCAAGCACCGAGAGATGGAGGAAGCAGGGTCACCAGCCCACACTGTTGTATGCTGCGAGTAGGACTGTTCACCCTTGCTCAAGTTACTAGCCACTGCCTGCTTGTGATTTTCAAATGCCCAATCCACCAGTCAGTTTTAGCCACAAGAATTTGAACACTGTCTGTTTCAGCGTCTGCTAAAAAAGAAATATAATGTATTCACAGACAATTAAATGCACACAGTTAAACGCTAAATATAAAATTGCAAATGCGCACTATTAAAAACAAATCTAACTACCCCCAAGTCTGTCTGTGTTAAACAACATAAATCCCTTTCCTATGGTCTTTGCCTCAGAGTTAACAATGTAAAGCACAGGTTACTATATGTGTTACAATATATCTGTAAGAGACATTAGTTAGTGATAGACTCCATACCTTAGAATATCCCCAGGCGTCAGACTGGATCCGGAAAGTTTTCGCTAGCAGTACTTCTGCTCGTCAGTAGGTGGCGTTGTGCGGCTCCGCGTCCGTCGCTGGCGTTATATGCGCCGAGATGATGTCACGGAGACTACTTGGGCGCCACCCATGAACGGTGATGTCAGTTCTGTACACAACTTACCGCGCCAGGAACGCAAAGCCATGCAAGATACTGACCATTTGGTGCATAAAAATAGGGCCCTAAAAGGGATGACCTTAACCCTAGAAATCAGTTCGCACAACGGGGAGGATCGTTGGGATGGTAAGAATCTATCACTAACTAATGTTTCTTACAGAGATATTGTTACACAAGTAGTAACTTGTGCATCTGAAAGAGACACGTTAGTGATAGATTCCTTACCTTAGAATAGATACCCCAGCAATACCAACCCCGGTGGTGGGTAGGCGAACAAGATTACACCAGAAAGTCATGGAGAAAGAACGGACAAAGAAGCTGTCTCTTCGGGCTTGGCTGTCAAGGCAGTAATGCTTGGTAAAGGTATGCAGCGAGGAACACGTAGCTACCTGATATCCTGCAAAGGGACTCCCCGTCCCAGAGCAGTAGTGCCTGCTGTTGCCCGAGTAGAATGGGCATGCAGCCCTACAAGAGGCTCCTTCTTAGCCAAGGAGTAACAGGCTTCCATACACAGAACGACCCACCAAGAGATGGTTCGTTTGTGCACAGCCCGACCTTCCTTGGCGCCCACGTAGCCAACAAAGAGTTGATCATCCACCCGGAACTATTGTGTGCGCTTCAGATAGAATGAGAGCGCAAGTTTTGGGTCCAAACGGTGGAGCCGCTCTTCCTCCTTCGAAGGATGCGGAGGCCGAAAGAAGGTGGGCAAAGTGATGGGTTACCCGATGTGGAAGGGCGTGAAAACCTTGGGCAGAAAATAAGGACGGGTCCTTAACACTATCTTGTCCGGATGAACAGAAAGGAAAGGAGGTTTAGAAGAAAGAGCCTGGAGCTCCCTCACTCTTCTGGCAGGTGATAGCAACCAGGAAAGCAGTATTTAAGGTGAGAATACATAAGGGACTGGTGTGAAGAGTCTCAAAGGGAGCACAAATCAAATAAGTCAACACAAGATTCAAGTCCCACTGAGGCATTATAAAGGGGACCGGAGGGAACGTGTGTGTAATGCCCTTTAAGAAACGACTAACAAGGGACTTGAAAAGATAAGGCTGATCTGTATGCCTTAAAAAGGCGGAAATGGCAGAGAGCCCTTGATAGTGCCCAGAGCAGAGCCCTGCTGGGCCAGAGAAAGGAGGAACAGAAGAACTTCTGAAAGAGGAGCAGAAAGGGGATCCACAGCCTTCGCTGTGCACCATGCCACAAATTTGTTCCACCAGCAGGCGTATACCGTTTTAGTGCAGGGACGCCTGAATGCCAGAATGATAATCAAAGAAGTGAGCAACCCGGAATACCCTTGAGGGCTTGGGTAATGAAAGTAGAAGGGTAAAATTGCCTTCAAGGGACTTATTCAGTCTATATTTGTTAATTGAAATTATTCTAGAAAGGATCAATGGATCATCCTTGGGGTGAATTAATCAAAACTGATCAATTTATATTATCAACATATAACATATAAACAAAGACACAAGGTGTATACAAAAAGGTTTTTATCAAATAGTTCATTAAATCAACTTCATATACAGATAAATAAACAAATAAGATTTTAGGACTGTGGGTACACATATAAATAAATTGCTAAGTGACTCAACAGAACCTAAAAAACACCTATCCCAAAACACATTGAGTAAAACAAAGAGGGGGATGAGATGTATTGTCGACGTTTCGGTTTCTTAATAATGATTTGATGAAACCATCCTCAGGACCATTATCAGTGCTGATCTGTATAGAAATATTGTAATCTGAAATTCAAAAGATATTTACAGTTACAATAGTGTATTGACTCTATATGTAACACCTTGGTGACAAAACAATAAGACTAAACTGTCATGACAAGAGACAACATCATAATATATACAACATAAATCTAGACATATTCCTACAAACAATAAGGAAGTGTAGTTGGTTTGTTTAGAGACAAAAAAAGCATTTCATCAGTTGCTGCCACTTTGTCTGAACTGAAACATCATTTATCATCTTTTCGCACCATTAAATCAGAAGTAAACCAAATAAAACCATTGAGATCGAAAGCCTCTAATACATCCAGGTCAATTCCTGCATGTCAGACAGTTAGAGTAAATCACATGTACTTGTTAAAACCACATCAGTAGTATCAATTATATGGTTGTATAAACTAAAGACACTGGTGTAATTACTTCATGATTACATTCTGGACATTATTATTTTTCATTTAGTTGAAGGAGTTGTGTATCGGATGTTATATGACACCATTTTTAAACAGTGTAAACATACACATATTAATCTAAATAGTTTAAATACCTGCTCGCAAATCGCAATCACAGTTTCACGCAGTGAAAACGTTGGTGGATCACAGTATCCTAATGCCTTAACTGAAAGTTAAAATTCATTGTTTAGGGACTGGAAAAAATTCACTCAAAACAGACCTATTTATTTATGAGGGCTTGGGTAATGAAAGTAGAAGGGTAAAATTGCCTTCAAGGGACTTATTCAGTCTATATTTGTTAATTGAAATTATTCTAGAAAGGATCAATGGATCATCCTTGGGGTGAATTAATCAAAACTGATCAATTTATATTATCAACATATAACATATAAACAAAGACACAAGGTGTATACGAAAAGGTTTTTATCAAATAGTTCATTAAATCAACTTCATATACAGATAAATAAACAAATAAGATTTTAGGACTGTGGGTACACATATAAATAAATTGCTAAGTGACTCAACAGAACCTAAAAAACACCTATCCCAAAACACATTGAGTAAAACAAAGAGGGGGATGAGATGTATTGTCGACGTTTCGGTTTCTTAATAATGATTTGATGAAACCATCCTCAGGACCATTATCAGTGCTGATCTGTATAGAAATATTGTAATCTGAAATTCAAAAGATATTTACAGTTACAATAGTGTATTGACTCTATATGTAACACCTTGGTGACAAAACAATAAGACTAAACTGTCATGACAAGAGACAACATCATAATATATACAACATAAATCTAGACATATTCCTACAAACAATAAGGAAGTGTAGTTGGTTTGTTTAGAGACAAAAAAAGCATTTCATCAGTTGCTGCCACTTTGTCTGAACTGAAACATCATTTATCATCTTTTCGCACCATTAAATCAGAAGTAAACCAAATAAAACCATTGAGATCGAAAGCCTCTAATACATCCAGGTCAATTCCTGCATGTCAGACAGTTAGAGTAAATCACATGTACTTGTTAAAACCACATCAGTAGTATCAATTATATGGTTGTATAAACTAAAGACACTGGTGTAATTACTTCATGATTACATTCTGGACATTATTATTTTTCATTTAGTTGAAGGAGTTGTGTATCGGATGTTATATGACACCATTTTTAAACAGTGTAAACATACACATATTAATCTAAATAGTTTAAATACCTGCTCGCAAATCGCAATCACAGTTTCACGCAGTGAAAACGTTGGTGGATCACAGTATCCTAATGCCTTAACTGAAAGTTAAAATTCATTGTTTAGGGACTGGAAAAAATTCACTCAAAACAGACCTATTTATTTATGAGGGCTTGGGTAATGAAAGTAGAAGGGTAAAATTGCCTTCAAGGGACTTATTCAGTCTATATTTGTTAATTGAAATTATTCTAGAAAGGATCAATGGATCATCCTTGGGGTGAATTAATCAAAACTGATCAATTTATATTATCAACATATAACATATAAACAAAGACACAAGGTGTATACGAAAAGGTTTTTATCAAATAGTTCATTAAATCAACTTCATATACAGATAAATAAACAAATAAGATTTTAGGACTGTGGGTACACATATAAATAAATTGCTAAGTGACTCAACAGAACCTAAAAAACACCTATCCCAAAACACATTGAGTAAAACAAAGAGGGGGATGAGATGTATTGTCGACGTTTCGGTTTCTTAATAATGATTTGATGAAACCATCCTCAGGACCATTATCAGTGCTGATCTGTATAGAAATATTGTAATCTGAAATTCAAAAGATATTTACAGTTACAATAGTGTATTGACTCTATATGTAACACCTTGGTGACAAAACAATAAGACTAAACTGTCATGACAAGAGACAACATCATAATATATACAACATAAATCTAGACATATTCCTACAAACAATAAGGAAGTGTAGTTGGTTTGTTTAGAGACAAAAAAAGCATTTCATCAGTTGCTGCCACTTTGTCTGAACTGAAACATCATTTATCATCTTTTCGCACCATTAAATCAGAAGTAAACCAAATAAAACCATTGAGATCGAAAGCCTCTAATACATCCAGGTCAATTCCTGCATGTCAGACAGTTAGAGTAAATCACATGTACTTGTTAAAACCACATCAGTAGTATCAATTATATGGTTGTATAAACTAAAGACACTGGTGTAATTACTTCATGATTACATTCTGGACATTATTATTTTTCATTTAGTTGAAGGAGTTGTGTATCGGATGTTATATGACACCATTTTTAAACAGTGTAAACATACACATATTAATCTAAATAGTTTAAATACCTGCTCGCAAATCGCAATCACAGTTTCACGCAGTGAAAACGTTGGCGGATCACAGTATCCTAATGCCTTAACTGAAAGTTAAAATTCATTGTTTAGGGACTGGAAAAAATTCACTCAAAACAGACCTATTTATTTATCAGTAGACATACCTAGTGGATGTGGAAAGCACTCATCAAGGCTGGATATGAAGTCAAATCTTCACTCCCATGCATGTATATTATGACGCAGAAATCGCCTACAAAGAATCATAATGAACATTTTCTAAATTTGTGTCAACCTATGGAAAAGAACCGACTTGTACTAGGGAATAGGTCTTACCCGGTGTCACTCGTGTGGAGTCTTATCTGCTTTTTAGACACAGTCTGAAGTAATTGTGACCAGTATGAATTTTAAACAGGTCAGTAAACAGTCATTTGTCCTGCAGCGCCTGTCAGATAATACAAAATGTGCATGTTAGGTGCACAAATGTCTCGACGTTATCAAACTTGTAGCAGTTATAATAGGCATTTAAACAATTAGCGAGGCGTGTGTCTATGTGTATTAGCGCTACCGAACTTGTAGCGGTTGTAGTGGCCTTTATAGCATTAGGCAAGTAACAAGGCGTCTATCTGTATATCCTACCGTGGCTTAAATTACTAGCAAATGCACTACTTAAAGTGAAAAAGCGGCAGAGACGCATGTTTGGAGGCAGCAGCCAAGTCATAGCTAGTTGCAAGTGAAGAATATGTATAAGCTGCTCAGATTATGTCTGCTTGCTTATTTGAGTAAATATCTCTTAACCTACTGCTTAACTCCGAGGCATTTTAATTATTCGTGGGATGAGTAAAAAACGGGGGTTGCAGCATGGTCATGAAATAAAGATCTAGTTTTCTATCTGCTCTTAAGTAATTAAATAAAGAGCAAAGCATAATTCTAACTGCATTACATTAGCGCAGAACACTCTCATTATTCTTACCTAGGATTCTGGCGAAGTGGAATCACAAACACGTCCCGTCTGAAATGAAGCCACAAATTGTGACCGAGGAAACAAGCGTTTTTAAAGGGCAGTGTTTGGATATGGAGATAGGACTAGATTTGACCGCCATATTGGACTAGTCAATGGGTGTATCAGGATATGGAGATAGGACTAGATTTGACCGCCATATTGGACTAGTCAATGGGTGTATCAAATTGCATATAGTGAATGAATCGGGTCAGTGTCTAGAAATCGAGGTAGGACTAGAATCGACTGCCATATTGGACTAGTCAATAGGTATTTGTAACACTTGTAAGTGTATTAAGTCACATTTGGTGAATAAATCAAGTCGAATTAAGACATAATAGGGGGATATATTGGATTTATTCATAGAACATCCGTTATTACAATTTTATGGAAACAAAACCACAGTTAACAATTATGACATTTCTACACTGAAAATATATCAGGTATTTAAACTATTTAGATTAATATGTGTATGTTTACACTGTTTAAAAATGGTGTCATATAACATCCGATACACAACTCCTTCAACTAAATGAAAAATAATAATGTCCAGAATGTAATCATGAAGTAATTACACCAGTGTCTTTAGTTTATACAACCATATAATTGATACTACTGATGTGGTTTTAACAAGTACATGTGATTTACTCTAACTGTCTGACATGCAGGAATTGACCTGGATGTATTAGAGGCTTTCGATCTCAATGGTTTTATTTGGTTTACTTCTGATTTAATGGTGCGAAAAGATGATAAATGATGTTTCAGTTCAGACAAAGTGGCAGCAACTGATGAAATGCTTTTTTTGTCTCTAAACAAACCAACTACACTTCCTTATTGTTTGTAGGAATATGTCTAGATTTATGTTGTATATATTATGATGTTGTCTCTTGTCATGACAGTTTAGTCTTATTGTTTTGTCACCAAGGTGTTACATATAGAGTCAATACACTATTGTAACTGTAAATATCTTTTGAATTTCAGATTACAATATTTCTATACAGATCAGCACTGATAATGGTCCTGAGGATGGTTTCATCAAATCATTATTAAGAAACCGAAACGTCGACAATACATCTCATCCCCCTCTTTGTTTTACTCAATGTGTTTTGGGATAGGTGTTTTTTAGGTTCTGTTGAGTCACTTAGCAATTTATTTATATGTGTACCCACAGTCCTAAAATCTTATTTGTTTATATATCTGTATATGAAGTTGATTTAATGAACTATTTGATAAAAACCTTTTCGTATACACCTTGTGTCTTTGTTTATATGTTATATGTTGATAATATAAATTGATCAGTTTTGATTAATTCACCCCAAGGATGATCCATTGATCCTTTCTAGAATAATTTCAATTAACAAATATAGACTGAATAAGTCCCTTGAATGCCAGAATGACATCTCATACTTCGGGAGGAAGATCAAAAGCTGTCAACTGTCGCCGCTCAATCTCCACACATGGAGGTGGAGGCTGGAAAGGTTCAGGTGGAGGATCGTCCCCTGCTGCTGCGACAGAAGATCCTCCCGAAGAGTTAGTCGGATCAGGGGATCGATCGCCATATAGAGTAGCTCGGGATACCAGTATCTTTGTGCCCAATCCGGAGCCACAAGGATGACTTGGGCCCGGTCACGCCGAATCTTCTTTAGCACTCTGGGCAGAAGTGGTATAGGTGGAAAGGTGTACAATAGACCGCAACCCCACTTGCGATGAAAAGCCCCGCCCAGCGAGTGCCGCCTTGGAAATTCCAACGTGCAGAACTGATGACGTTGCGCGTTCTCTTCGGTGGCATATAGATCTAACCAAGGCTCTCCCCACTGCTGAAAGAGACCTTGCGCCACGTCCGAGTTCAGACGCCATTCGTGATCCATCATGCACCGGCGGCTGATTTTGTCCGCCCCCTGGTGTTCAGAGAACCTGCCAGGTGTTGACCGACCAAGGTAATGCCTTGATGTTACAGCCATGTCCAGAGGCGCAGAGCCTCCTGAAATAGGGTCCAGGACCCCACCCCGCCCTGCTTGTTGCAATACCACATGGCGGTGGTGTTGTCCGTGAACACCTGCACTACACTTCCCCGGACACTCCATAGTGGCCTCCTCATCCCAGGAGGGACGCATCTGTCACCACTGTGTGCTCCGATTGAGGAAAGGAGAGGGATCTGCCACTGACCCAATCGCGAATCGTGAGCCACCACTGCAATTGTCGTGCAGTGCACGCCGAGATCTGGACATGATCAGATAGGTTGCCCTGATGCTGTGCCCACTGGAACTACAGGTCCTGCTGCAGAGCCCGCATATGCCATCTGGCATGTCGAACTAGCAGGATGCAGGAGGCCATCATGCCCAGGAGCCGGAGGGTCATCCTGGCTGAAACCCGGGATAAAGGCTGAAAGATCGGAATATCCCGGACTCGCTGCTTGGGAGGATAGACCCGAAACTGCCTCAAATCCAGAACCGCTCCGGTGAAGGGGAGCTTCTGAGAGGGACTCAGGTGCGACTTCGGCATGTTGAAGGAGAACCCCAGCAAATGCAAGAGGTCGGCCGTAGTCTGAAGGTGGGAAACTACTGCTTGGGGCGAGCCCGCCTTCAAAAACCAGTTGTCGAGGTAGGGGAAGCCTGACACCCACGACCTGCGCAGATGAGCTGCGACCACCGCCATCACTTTCGTGTACACCCGAGGGGCGCTGGTATGGCCGAAGTGGAGCATGGCAAACTGAAAATGCTCCTGGCCTACCGTGAACGGCAGGTAACGCCCGTGGGCCGGCAGGACGGGGATGTAAAAATATGCGTCCTGCAAGTCTAACGCTACTATCCAGTCTCCCGGTTCGCGGGCAGCCAAGACCTGAGCCAGAGTCAGCATCTTGAACTTCTTCCAGAGGAAGCGATTGAAGTTCCAGAGGTCCAAGATGGGACGCAGACCCCCTTTGTCCTTCTTGGGGACCAGAAAGTAGTGGGAATAACAACAACGTCCTACTTCTGGCCCAGGAACGTGCTCAATGGCCCCCTTGGCCAGGAGGGCTGTGACTTCCTGCTGGAGAAGCTCAAAATGATCCCCTGACATGCGATTGAACTGAGGCGGTATGGCTGGGGGGGTAGACTCGAAGGGAAGGGAGTGACCCCTTCGGACAATTTGCAGCACCCACCTGATAGAACGCCAGTGGGGGACGTGATGTTGAATCCTGCCGTCAACCGACTTGGGGTGCAACCCAAAGCTCGGACTAGGAAGGCTTTCAGGTAGATGCTGCGGGAGCCGAGGAGGACTGACCCGCACGCTGGCCCCCTGTGGCCCCCTGTGCCGCCATGGTGGCCATCATGCCCACGGCCACGCTGGGGTTGAGTCGGCGCAGGCTTCTGGCTGAATGAACTTGGAGGGGGGCCCCTTCCGTTGCCTCAAAAGGATTGAAAGGTAGACGTGGATGGACGTGTGGTGGGGAGACCCAAGGACTTGGCTGTAGCCTGAGAGTCTTTGAAACGCTCCAGCCCACTGTCTGCCTTATCGACAAACAGGCGAGTACCATCAAAAGGCATGTCCATGAGGCAACTCTGGACATCCCCTGAAAACCCAGTGGACAGAAGCCAGGCATGGTGACGCAGGGCCACTGTCGTGGAGATTGCTCTCCCTAAAGAGTCGGCGGTGTCCAACCCACACCGAATGGTGAACTTAGCGGCATCCTTACCCTCGGCAACAGCCTGGGACAGCACAGCTTGGAGCTCTTCAGGACACTGAGGCAATACCTGTGCAACCATATCCCACAAAGCGTGGGAATAGCGGCCTCAGAGGCATGCGGTGTTCACCGACCGCAACCCCAAGCTGGCCGAAGAGAACAATCGCTTGCCAAACTGCTCCCGCTTCTTAGAGTCCTTATCCGGCAGAGCTGTGGTGAAGGCACTCTGGTACGTCGAAGCTTGGATAACCAGACTCTTGAGCGTACGGTGAGTGGTCAGAAAAGCAGGGTCACCCGGTGCCGGGCGATGGCGCATGGCGACGTTCTTATCCACAGGGGCCCCTGTGGCTGGCTGTGACCAAGTGCCCAACAAGACCTCAGTGAGGGCGCCATTAAACAGCAGCAGGGGGTCCGACGAACTGGAATCCGTCCGGAGCACCTCAGTGAGAAGATTAGTTTTGAGGGCCACCGTGGGGAGATCAAGGTTGAGGACCTCAGCTGCCCGATGGAGCACCATCGTGTAAGAGGCGCCCTCCTTCATGGTAGGCGGGGGAGGCAAACCCTGGGTCAGAGGAGTTGTCGAGGTTGCCGGCATCCTCCAAGTCGTCCGCCCAGTCCTGCTCAGAGTCACACTGATAAGCAAGAGGGTCCTCGGACCCCTCCCAGTCGTCCTCCATCTCCGCTGCAGTGGCAGGGCAGGAACTGTGGAAGGAACAAACGGTGTTGGGAAAGGTGCCAAGAACTGCGCCGGTCAAGGCCAAACGGGCGCTGTGTCCCAATGCGAATCCCAGGTAGAAACAAAATTGTCCTGGAACCTGGGCAAGGGCGGGACAAATGGCACCCACTGCGGCGCCGGAGGCGGAGCAGAGGGTGGTGCTGGGGCCGAGCCGGCACCGTTGGACCTTATGGCGCCGTGGCCAGAGCCAACTGCGCAGGATCCTGCGGCGCTGAAGCTGGATCCGCCGGTGGTGCCGACGGCCTGACAGGATCCTGACACGGGGCCCGAGGGCGCGTCGGCAGGAGCCCAAGGCCTAAACAGGCGGTCCATGGTTGCAAGAAATTCTTGTACTTGTGCGGGAGTCACGGACGGACCTGGATAAGGTGGGTAGGCCACGGGACTCTCGGGCTCCAAAGGAGCCGAAGGGGCAGAACCCCTGTCCCCCTTGTCCGCATCCGGGGACCGACGGGGGGACATCGGAGAGCGACAATGCTTCTTTGACTTCTTTTTGTGTCATCTCTTACCCGAATCCGAGGGTGAAGACTTGGTGCCTGAGGAGCGATGACTGTGGTCCCTCAAGCGTTCTCTGGAGTGGCCCCTGGACCGGGAACGGCACTGGGACGAGTGCTCCAACAACTTCCGGTGCTGCTCCCTCGAGGCCTTCGGCCATGACCAGACAGTCCAGACAGGAACGGGAGTTGTGGTTGGTCTCCAGGCAGTAGAGGCTGATGTCGTGGGGGTCTGCCACCAACATATTGCGTCAGCAGGCCCCACAAGACTTAAGCCCAGGCATCCCTACGTGCACCAGAGTGAACCCACACGTACAGGAGACATAAAGTCTCAAAAAGGTAGTCAAAAAGTGACTAAGGTACAGGCTCTAACCGGATCTGCGCTTACTGGCACAGAAAAATAAAGAACGGACGTCAGCGTGCATGGGTGGCGCCTATGTAGTCTCTGTGGCTTCATCTCGGTGCATACAACGACAGCAACGGACGTGCAGAGGTACTGCTAGCGAAAAACTTTCCGCATCCAGTCTGACTCCTGGGGATATTCTAAGGTAAGGAATCTATCACTAGCTAATGTCTCTTTCAGATCCTCCTAATCCCTACATTTGCCAGAAAGTTCACAACGTAACAACCCCCTCCTATATATGTCACTGGGCTACACCATGAAAGCACCGAGTATTCTCTTTAGCACTTAACCCTAAGGTAGCGAAGCAGAGCAGTCGAAGGCTTACTCCGAAAGACTGTGTGGGCTAGAGACTCAGAACTTATCAAAGCACACAAGAACACAATAAATCAATATCCGATGTGCTTACTTTTAAAAAGAAAAAGTACAATAATTCAGACTCAGCTGCCAGACTACTCTAGCATATCAAACTGCGAGACCACATCTCACCTGCCTTAAAATCACTGCATTGGTTACCGGTTGCCAGAAGATCCATGTTCAAGCTACTTTGTATCACCCACAAAGCAATATATGGAATGGAACCGCCCTTCATCAGGAATAAAATCACAAAACACATCAACAAAGAAACCACTGCTCTAAAATGGCACTGCGCCGCAAAATCCTAAGATACAAGAAAAAAACCATGGGGGGCACATCCTTCTCTGCTCAAGCAGCCAAACTATGGAACTCTTTACCCCCAACATAAGATCCACGGACAGCCACTTTATCTTCTGAAAACTGTTATGTGGGAATCTAGGACCCTAGTGTAACTTTTCCCGATTCATGCATGTATATAGGTATAAACCATCCAGTTCTTATACAGGCATAAAGAATCATTGCCTTATTTAGTTATAGCCGGTGCAGCCCTAATACGGCATGGCTACTTCCACTAAACTCCAAGAATCCACATTGATTTCGTGGTAAAACCAGCCCTCAGCAGTCAGGAACCTCCCATTGCTTGAAAACTGATTTATCCAAGAAATCCTGGAGTTTTCAAGGAACTAAGGCACAAGTGACGATATTATGTCCAATCTTACATCAGACTCGGCACCTTCAGGGGTATAAATATGCCTACATTTGCCCAGTCAAACACACGGTGGTTCCGGAGCAGATCGACTAACTACTTGCCCGACCCCCTGCTGATGCAAATGCTGAAGGAAGCCGACCCTCCAACTCACGCACTGAAAAGACGCTGTCTTTTCTCCTGCTGAGAAATCCAGCTCCAGTGTTTCCAGGCTACCCTTGCGGGTTGCTGGGAGATCGAGTCCTGAGAGAGAGATACAAGACCTCTATCATACTAAAACCAAGGTAGGGAGCTGATTAGACCCCTAGAGAATTCTTGAACAGATTCTTGGCAGAGAAATACTAAAACTTAAACTACTCCTCACTTACTCCTCCCTCGTACTAGGCTTAGGTTAGGTACACTGGGGTAGGCGTTCGTTAGAAGCACCAGTTGAGTAATTTTAGCCATCATTTTTATCACTGTATGTATTTTATGCATTTTATGTATTCTATGTTTATGGCTTAGAAACCATATCATGCTTTTACAGTACTATTTTATAATACTATTCGTATTATATGCCACATACTTCTTAACTAGCATTTCAATTGTAGCAGTGCATTTCCTATGCTTAAGAAATAAGACTGTTCAATAAATACTTTTATTGAAAACGCCCGTCCCTATATTTCAAAAAGCAATTCTGATGAAACTAAGCATGCACGATTGACTGAGTGAAATATCCATCTATTGTTTCTGCGACTCTAGAGATAAGTTTCATTCTGGGGAAACAAAGTTGTCATGTTATATGGTTGTCAGAGACTAATCCCTTCTGGTACTTTCGAGAAAGTTTCTAGTGACCTCTGAGCTAGCTGGCATATACAATTAAGTCTAATATATTCGGTAGAGACCTAGTTGACCTCAGTCCTACGTCTAAACTACAGTATATATTATTCCAATGCGCAGAGCCTATTGGGAATATAGGAACTACACTACATGGCGCCCAATGTTTGGTAAGGCGTTAATTTAACACTAGATACTAGAGTAACACAGTCGTGCTTTTCACACAGACCCCTTTTCCCGTAAAACACCCCAATAGACGTCTGGAGACGGTAAAGGGTTAATATCCGCCAGAACTGAGTAGGACGAAAATCCTATGTATTTGTTTTTGGTTTATTCAACGTTGAAGGATACAGTGTTCCTAAATATTGTGCACCTAATCTTTGTTTCCTTGAAACTTGTTTTGCAAACTTTCATTAAACAATGTCGGAAAACGGTGACAACAACGCAACCGATGGAGCTGCAGTAAATGCGAACCAACCGGGTTTCGACGTTACAGGGTTTAATGAAAATGACGCAGATGTAGTAATCATCCCGCCAAATATAAGGAAAACCATAATTATAAAACTTATAGAAAATGGGGTATCATCAAGAGGTGGTAGAGTAATCTTTGTTATAGAGGCACATGAGTATCTGCAGACAGAGGTATTCTATTCATGGATTCTATTTCCTGCAGCAAATGCAGTAACATACAAAGCAGAGGAACCTCCAGCGGAATACGTTCCTTTCGAGGACGTCGAAATTCCACTAACTTACCAAGAGCATCAGCTCTGGTTTAATGGCGCCCTACAACATCAAAATCACATTACAAGGCTCGGTCCACTAGGTAGACCAGGAGCTACATGGCCGGTACTAGCCAGCTATACACCACATACTGACATTGAAAGGATGTCAGATGTAGAATTATTAGCTCAGCTAAAACAATTAACAAAAGCATATAGACAATTGGTTCAACTGACAATTGACAGTCCAACCAGCTGTAAGAATTCCACAGCATACCCCTCATCAGGGGAACACAAATAAAATCACTCCACAGGCTATACAGTCAGTCATTGGTAAACTACCAGCGAAACGAGAACAGATTCCATTCTGGTTAGCACAAAAAATTACTCAAATAGAGGCAGTATTTCCTGATAGTACACCTCATGAAAAACACATGATTTTGACAATGTGTTTTTGTGTGGTGCAATCCCCATGGGTATACACATGTTTACCCATGGGGATTGCACCACACAAAAACACATGGTTTGCCGGGGAAACACCCGTTGCAACGAAAGTATTGCATCGCGCTTCCATCGCAACGCGACTAGGACATCGCGGCAGGCTTCAGAACGCATGCAATTACGACGCATGCTATAACATCACATGGACCTTTAAGTCGCTAGCGATTACATAGCATCTACATCGGGTGGCTGTTTGGAGGCTGATTTGGATGGCGCTGTTGAAATAAATCCCGGCAAATACCACGCTGAGGAACCTGAAGCTAAACATTATAAATTTCCAGATTTTAAAATATGAGGCACTTGATACAAACAAAACGATGTTGAAATAAATACCGGCAAATACCACGCTGAGGCACCTGAAGATAAACATTACGAGCTAATAAATACCGGCAAATACCACGCTGAAGCACCTGAAGATAAACATTACGAGCTAATAAATACCGGCAAATACCACGCTGAGGCACCTGAAGATAAACATATGAATGCACATGAAGATACATAAATAATTTATGATAACGCAAAGAGATAACAGAAACGTTTATGAAGGGGAATGTCGTGAGTTCGAATCCCCAACTTGCAACAAATGCTACAAATAATTTATGCTACATGTACATTTTTGAGAATGTTGTATGCTGTCACATTACGAGCTTACATTAATTACCGTGCTGAGGCACATGAAGATAGAAATGTGGGGAAACAAAAAAATATCACGCTGACTGACTAGCTTTTCTTAATTCATTTATGATAGCTAAAGAGATAAAAGAAACGTTTCTGAAGGGTAAGGTCGTGAGTTCGAATCCCCAACTTACAACAAATAATAGTTTATGCAAAATGTACATTTTTGAAAATGTTATATGCTGTATAATTTTTCTGTTACGTGTACATGAAAAGCTGTTTCGTCATGTACATCGATGGATGGATGGATGGATGGATGGATGGAGGCTGTATGGTTGGACGGGTGAAATGCTGGGTGGTTGAATGGATGGGAGAAAGGCTGGGTGGATGAATGGATGGATGAAAGGGTGGATGGTTGGACGGGTGAAAGGCTGGGTGGATGAATGGATGGATGAAAGGGTGGATGGAAGATGGTTGCATGATGAATGATGTATGGATGATGAGCTGGTGGATGGATGGGTGAGAGGGTGAGTGACTGTTGTTTGTAATGCACAAAAATGAATATTTGGGCGAACAATATAATACAGCGCTGACTGTCCAAATACCCATTCACAGAAGACAAGTTGGGTCTCTAAATTCCAGCTTCCCATAAATAATGTATGATAGCGTCAAGAGCTAAACGGAACGTTTATCAAGGGGAATGTCGTCAGTTCTAATCCCGAACTTGCAACAACAGCTACAAAGAATTATTTCCACATGAACATTTTTGAGAAATAACGTTATGGATGATGGGCTGGTGGATGGATGGGGGAGAGGGTGGGTGAACGGACGAAGGGTGTGTGGCTGGACGGGTGAAAGGTGGAAGGCAAGATGGATGCATGGATGGATGGATGGATGGATGGGCGGATGAAGAATGGGTGGGTGTATGGATGGATGGATGGATGGATGTGGGGCTGGTAGGGTGCGGATGGATGAAGGATGGGTCAATGGATGGATGAATGGATGGATGGATGAAAAGGTGGATGGCCCAGTGGGGTGTCGCAGGTAATTAGTATTATGCAGATGTTCACAAAATTATTGTTATTTGAACTCCAGTGGGCCTCTGAATGTCAATGCCAGTTTTTACAATTATCTGCTGCCATCCGCTGCACCAAAGAGAGGCTCAGAAAGAATTGGATTGTGCTGTCCCCGCCCACAGAAATTAACAACAGCATAATATCAATCCTTCAAGACTAAGGGCTCTAAAATATGATTCACAGTAAAGACACCATACCTACTGCCTTTATCATAAATTTTCATAAAACAGATCAGACCTGCGGCCTCCGACATAACTTTTCCTAATAATTCCATCCAGCCTATGGCCTTTATCACTAGGTTGTCACCTTAACCGACTCAGGCCAACTAAATGCCTCATAAGCATTCCCACAAGGCAGCTTCTAGAATACAGTCAAAATTACAGTTGACAAAACGTAAAGGTCAGCTGGTTTTAACAAACGCTTTCCACAACAAATGTCAGGCCTACTGCCTTTGTTGAAACAATGTACAGATCAGGCCTATGGCCTTTATCGTTGGCTTTTCACCTTGACCAGCTCACATTCCTGTGTTAAGATTTTGAAAAAGGCAAAAAGTGCAATACAACATCTCCCTTTTCTGTTGATCACAAAGTTAGGCAACAACTGCACTTCCCAACCGGACCTAAAAGGATAATACATTCACGGTCATCCATAATTCTCCTCTATAGTACTTACTGTATGATTTGTTGCTGTGTCCGGTTTTAACGACCCTCTGTGACTGTATGAGAGCTGATGGGCACCAGAAACAAGTTCAATTTGGAAATATCGATTTGACGTCATCAATAGCATTTGTGATACTGATTTGGTTTCATATTTTGATATATTGTTCATGTAAAATCAATCTCTTTTTAAAAACAAAAATCTCTATTAATCAAAACACGCACAACGTCCAGGGAAGACCTGAGAATAAACAGTATGAAGTTTTAACTAGCATGTTTGGCCTTAAAGGGAGAGGACTTTTCTGTTTCTTAATAGTCCGCCGTAATGTTTGCTGCTTGGTGCTCCTGGAAGCTGCTTCCTCAGGATGACACGAGGGGTGGTTTCTTCTGGCATTTGAAACGGAGACGTGTAGGTTGTACTAGACAGCTGCAGCAGATGCTGTACCCACTGAGTTACAGCACTGGCTCCTACGAAACCAGTTCCCCGTCACATTATTTGACACGAGCTAAGGTATGTGCACTCCTCTGAACTTAAATATAATTAGCAGCCCCTGAAGCAAGTCACTAGTCAAGCATTGTGCGAAATAGCTTGCAAAATTATTAATTGCTGCATCAGTGGTTGCGTGGCTGTAGCCAACACCTCACCCGGGTTGTTGGGGCACAGACACCTGTGGCGCTTGAACACGGAACACAGGGACACCAGGACCTACAGTACCACTGTGGGTAGCTCCCGAGAGCAGGGACCCCCCCTCCCTTCCAGATAGCAGGCATAAAACTCGTCCAAGATCACATAATGAATCAGGGGCTAAACCGATAGTTCAGTCGACAGACTTCACCCGACGCTAAATTAAAATAAGAGTTTAAAAAAAATAGGGTTACCTTACTTGCAATTTACAAATTAATAATATACCATACTAACAAAGTAATAAAAGTAGAAGATTTGGTGTCGAGGGGGACGGGAGGGGGGGCAGGGGTAGAGGTGGGTTCATGCGGCAAACACAAGAAACCGCGTTGTTTTGCCCTGCAACGTAATGTACAGCGGGGTGATGTTCGGGCAAATGGGAAGCAATGCAATCGCATTGCAAAGGGATGCGATGTCATTGGTCACGATGTAATGGACGAAGCAATGTAATAGACGCGATGGTACAGCGTGCGATGTAGCTGACCGCGATGTAGCGTCATACATCCGGTTTTCCGTCCATGGCGGTAATACCAGACGTCCTAAGACAGATTCAAAATGAATACGGTCCAGAACCGGCCTTAAATCTAGGTATGAAATTACTGAAAGATTTCAAACAGGTCTCGCCTATACTATTAGCCAACATCAGATGAGAAGCAGCATCAGTGGCAATCCGCCAGAAATGAAAAGAAACAGACATTTCTGAGCAACCTTATGAGCTTGCCAGAAATATTGAAAAATCCTATGAAGAACTAGGTAGAGATAGTTTGGGTGGGACACCTGTAAAACCTGAATTAACAGAAAATCCTGAAAAAGTGTTTATTAAAAATAATCTCACTACTCCTATAAAGAAGTGGGAGAACACTAAACAGACTCTTCCTAGAGAGAACATTTTTCAGTCCAGAGGAAGTTCTCCCCAAAGGTGAGGTAGGTCTCCCCGACGGGAACCCTCTGAAAAAAGATACAACCTTAGAAATAGGGAAACTTTAAGAAAACCTGATAGATATCAAGATAATGACACACGTCCCTCTCGATCTTTTCAGAATTCCTCGCAGAAATCGGGAAGAAGAGGATGATCAGAACACAAAGAAGAACGCGTCAAGTCCAAAGACAAAGAACCCGTTCACAAAAGTAAAAAGGCTCAATTTTCAAAAAAGAAGGTAGCAAGCATAAAGGTCAGACATGCCGAGGATTCTGAGCACAACTCAAGAACGGGGAATGGGCTCAGACAATGCTAGACAGCGCAGCAGAAGTAACCATAGTTCGCAGGATCCTGAAGGATCATCTGGAGACAGTGGACTTGAATGAAAACATTCAGGTTGAAACTGCTGATACCAGGGTTAGTGTACCCCACAAGTTATATGAAGTAACACTCCAGATGGAAGGGACATAACTAGAAAAATAAAAGCTCTCTTCTGGGACAAGCTTTCCAAGGGTTATGACATACTTCTAGCTGAAAAAGACTGTCACCTGCAGTTGTAAGGGAGTGCCCACACGGCGAAGAGATAATTATGCCAGCCTTCTCAAATCAAATTCCAATTCATAAAAAATATACATATGCCAGGAAATGGGCAGTGGCCCAAGCCCCAGAATTATATAAGAATCATGTTGGATGGGATGAGGAATCTCCTCATCACAAAATCCAGTTAAAAAAATCAACCTACTACTCAAAGGCAGTATCCAGTAAAGCAAGAAGCTAAAAAACAAGTCAGGGTGATCTTAGATGAACTTGAATATCAAGGGGTGATTGAAACAAGCACCTCATCTATGAACAATCCTTTGTTTCCTGTCTCCAAACCAGACAATACATATCGTCTAGTTTTGGATTACAGACATCTGAACTCTTGTTGCAAAACGTTTGCAGTACAAAATTCACATAGTACAGCATTAATGAATAACATTGTGCGCAAAAAATATAAAACCACATTAGATATTTCAAATGGGTTTTTCTGTCAAAACATTGCTCTAGAAAGCAGGCTTTTGACCGCTTTCTCAATCTTGGGGTCACAGCAGCAATTTTGCCGTCCCCCCCAAGGATTAAAAAATAGCCCAGGGTTATTTTCAGCCAGAGTAACAGAGTTACTACAAACGTACGATGATGAGATATTATCATATGTCGATGACATTTATCTTACAGATGACGACTTGGACAGGCACTTGAAAAGAGTGAATGCCATAATACTTGGTTTTACTTCTGAAGGGTATAAATTCAATTTTAAGAAATCATGAATTGCCCACCTCAACGTCCTATTTCTAGCATACGAGTTATCAAGTAAAGGCAAAAGCCTGGCAGCAAACTTCTTAGAGAAATGTGCGCTGCTCCAACCTCCACCAACGCTGAAAAACTCAATTCTAGGTTTCCTGAATTTTGGAAGAACTTATGTTCTAAACTACGCAGAGAGGGTTAAACCTCTCTACGAACTAATCAAACCTGATTTCAAACCGACTAATTGGACTCAAACACATACAGAAATTTTACGTTCGGTCCAAACAGACATGTTAGCTAAAAAACAGTTATAGACACGCGAAAATCTTGTGATCCGAGTCATCCCAGTGAGATGCGGATTCACGTACCTGACCTTTAATGAGGGAGAAACGGTACCAATAACATACAAATCACACTTGAATACACAAGCTGAAATGAAGTTCACTTCTACTGAGAAAATTCTGACAGCGGTTCAAACAGCAGTAGCAAAAGAGAGAGCTCTCGCGCAGGGTAAACGCATAATGATCCTTACACCTGTACCTGCCTTAGAAGCAGTGACAAAGGAAAGCATCCCAAATGCTAAAGCTTTACATCCAAGATGGATACAATGGGTTAACTCTCATGCTGCAACAATACGTTTTTGACCCCAGCTTGAAAACACAAGAATTTCTCCAATACGAACACGAATGTCCTCTGCCGACCGAAATTCTGCCTCTAGAACATTACGGATGTATCCATACTAATATAATAAAGAGAGAGCCCAAACCTTTGAGGCGGGTAATCTCAGGAACCACAGCACCAATCACAACACCCAATACAGCGTTGGAAAGGGCAGTTGCAGCAGAAGGACATAGGCTATGCATACGCCAACCATATACATTTAAAAGGTAAAAGAATCGTGCCAGCAAAGTAGTCCCTTGTGGGCGTGTCTGCGTTGTGCTGTGGGTGTGTGCTGGGGGCGTGACAAACGCTGGGGGCGTGTGGTACGTTCCGCCCTTCATGCCATGTCTCATATCGTGTGCTAATCCCACCCTGCTCCCTTTAAATACCCCTGCACCCTATAATCATAACCCACCCATACTCCTTAAAATACCCCCACACCCTTAAACACTAACCCATCTTAACCCTATAAATATACCCTGTACCCCAAAACCCAAACCTATCCCTAAACCCCAAAAATACCCCTGTACCCCAATACCCAAACCTAGCCATGAACCCTAAAAATACCCCTGTACCCCAAAACCCAAACCTACCCCTGAACCCTAAAATACCCCTGTACCCCAAAACCCAAACCTAGCCCTGAACCCTAAAAATACCACTGTACCCCAAAACCCAAACCTACCCCTGAACCCTAAAATACCCCTGTAGCCCAAAACCCAAACCTAGCCCTGAAACATTAAAATACTCCTGTACCCCAAAACCCAAACCTACCCCTGAACCCTAAAATACCCCTGTACCCCAAAACCCAAACCTAACCCTAAAAATACCCCTGTACCCCCAAACCTAGCCATGAACCCTATAAATACCCCTGTACCTCAAAACCCAAACCTACCCCTGAACCCTAAAAATACCCCTGTACCCCAAAACCCAAATCTAGCCCTGAACCCTAAAATACCACTGTACCCCAAAACCCAAACCTACCCCTGAACCCTAAAATACCCCTGTAGCCCAAAACCCAAACCTAGCACTGAAACCTTAAAATACCCGTGTACCCCAAAACCCAACCTACCCCTGAACCCTAAAAATACCCCTGTACCCCAAAACCCAAACCTAGCCATGAACCCTAAAAATACCCCTGTACCCCAAAACCCAAACCTACCCCTGAACCCTAAAATACCCCTGTACCCCAAAACCCAAAGCTAACCCTAAAAATACCCCTGTACCCCAAATCCCAAACCTAGCACTGAACCCTAAAAATACGCCTGTACCCCAAAACCCATACCTATCCCTAAACACTAAAACTACCCCTGTACCCCATAACCCAAAACTATATCTGAACCCTTAAAATACCCAAACACCCCAAAACATATACCTCAATACCCCAAAACATATACCCCTATACCCATACTTACATTATCCAAACATTTAAAAAAAACATGCTTTTACCATTCATGCATTTACAACGAATTTCGTTGTAAATGTATGCGTGGTAAAAACATATAAAATGTAATGCCATTCGTTATAATGGCATTGTGGAGTCATGGTACTTTTGTAATGAAAGTATGCGGAGTGATGGTATGCGGAAAGAAAGTTGCGGAATAATGGGTGTTTACCCTCCCCCGGTAAGTACATTGGTGGCACGGCGGCCCACATCTCCAGCAAGATACTCATATTTTTTCACCACCCATTTGAAAAATGCACAGGTCTCTCTCATTGATGGCCAGCACCGACATACACTTTTAGACACACCTCGCACCACAAGTTCTAGAATTGCGAACTTTAGAGCTGGAGAGCTACGTTCGAATCTCAGCATCAGCTCAACATCCTGTGATTCCAGGCAAATCGCTTTGTCTCCCCATACCTACCACAAATGAATGTGTTCTTCTGTAATGTAAATTGTGCTCAAACCATGTTGTCGAGTTCGCGCTATATAATATTGCAAGGAAAAATAAAGTAGGGAAACTCGAGTTCACACACTAATGAAAGCGCACTCTTAAATGCATCAGCAGTGCACTGTGAATCGGAGCGTTTCACAGGCCTGTCAGGGATAAGAAATGCTATCAAAACGAAATCCTACGAAACAATATACTTCTCGCCGGCAGCAATTCATACCCGGACAACGTCGGGACGGGCTGCTAGTAATATATGCAGATGGTCAGCACAGCCCGCAATTGGGGGTAAACAAGCCTATAGTGCTGCGTGCGCGATTGTTAAAGGTCGCTGGCGCGAAGGCAAATTCAGACCTATGGTCCCTAAAACTCAATCACTCGGAGACTGTACAGCTCAGCGAGCTGAACTACAGGCTTTCAAGATGGCGCTTGAAAATACCGATCGCGAATTCCCCACACTCATAGTGTGCGATTTGTATTACTGCGTACAATCTTACAATGAATACTTGCAGAACTGGGTTCCGAATGGCTTCAAAGACGCTGAAGGTGGCACAATTAAGCATAAAATGCTTTGGGAACAATCAATCAATCAATCATTGCATTTATATAGCGCACTACTTACCCAGAGGGTCTCAAGGCGCTGGGGGGTGGGGGGGGCCTGCTACTGCTCGAACAACCAGGTCTTAAGTTGCTTCCTGAAGGCGAGGTGGTCCTGGGTCAGGCGGAGGTGGGTGGGGAGGGAGTTCCATGTCTTGGCGGCGAGGTAGGAGAAGGACCGTCCCCCTGTGGTGGCTCTACGGATGCGGGGGACGGCGGCGAGGGCGTGGCTGGTCGATCGAAGCTGGCGTTTGGGAGCGTAGAAGCTGAGGCGGCTGTTGAGGTATCCTGGGCCTTGGCTGTGTAGGGCTTTGTGTGCGTGGGTGAGGAGACGGAAGGTGATTCTCTTGTTGACCGGGAGCCAATGCAGATCTCTCAGGTGTCCGGAGATGTGGCTGCGACGGGGGATGTCCAGGATGAGTCGTGCTGAGGCGTTCTGGATCCACTGGAGTCTCTTCTGGAGTTTGGCGGTGGTTCCGGCGTAGAGGGTGTTGCCGTAGTCCAGACGGCTGGTGACGAGGGCCTGGGTGACCGTCTTCCTGGTCTCGGTGGGGATCCACCGGAAGATCTTACGTAGCATGCGCAGGATGTTGAAGCACGACGAGGAGACGGCGTTGACTTGTCTGGTCATGGAGAGGGAGGAGTCCAGGATGAAGCCCAGGTTGCGTGCGTGTTGGTTTGGGTGCGCTGCCTAGGGCGGGGCCCACCAGGAGTCGTCCCAAGCGGCGGGTGAGGATCCCAGGATGAGGACTTCCGTCTTATCTGAGTTCAGTTTCAGGCGGCTGTTCTTCATCCATTCGGCTACCTCTTTCATCCCTTCGTGAAGGTTGGCTCTGGCGGTGGCGGGGTCGTTGGTAAGGGAGAGGATCAGCTGGGTGTCGTCGGCGTAGGAGATGATGTTGAGGTGGTGCTGGCGTGCGATGTCTGCGAGGGGGCTCAAGTAGTTCTTTTACAGAAAGAACTACAAAAGACTCACGTGATTCCTACACCGAGTCATGAACGTGATGGCGTTCACGTTGTAGGGAATTCATTGGCCGACGAGGCCGCAAAGGCAGCTGTGGTAACAGCTTCCTTAGCTGCAATCACTCGGTCAAAAACAAAAATAGACAGCGAAATAATGCAAGCTGTCACTGCTTTAGTAAAAGACAGAGCAGACTATACAGTGCTGAGCATTGAAAAATGCGAAAGATTACAATTGACAGTTTCTGAGAAACCTGTGATTGAGTGGATTATTCATGGCTCCATTTCAATTCATGTCACGACATTCCAGTTTCAGTATTGTCTAGAGCATGTACCAGCAGGTCTGTATGAAAGGTTGGGTAAAGAATACATTAAGTCGACCTGAGTTCTACCATATACACACAAGTGTTGGAATGGGGGACATTAAGTTTTCCTTAGTGGCAATAATTGCAAAAAGTCACTAAGTGGTACACTTCTGTGCAATGAAGTTAATTTACACAGGCCCTGTGACGGTTCTGCAAATAACCTTTCATGCCACCTGCACGCCTCGCCCTCTCCTACGATAATACCGATTTTCAGGCAGCTATCCAATGGCAGTTACGTTATGCTGAATGATCACAGCTGTTGTGGCATATTGCCAGGAAAAAGTTCTCTCGTAACTGTGTCGTCCACGGTCACTTGTTGTATGCAAGTATTGTATCCAAAAACAGAGACAGAAAGGGAGACGGCTATATGGCGGCCTTCACTGGATAGCTCTTCTATACGAATTGATACTTTATGGAGAATGAAAGCCATTCTTTTACAAAAAAATGTGCCACTGACCTCCTCTAGAGAAACGTATGATCTGCAAGTAGCAAGGTCTTCTGCAGAGATACATGCATTATTATCAACAAATTGCCCAGTGCATTTCGCAGAAATGTTAAGACAAATCTTAAACATGTCTGATACCAACGGCATCGCACATGTATTTAAGACCGTTTTTTTGGGACTGTTAACACCATTCGAAGCAGTCCTCAGCATGTTTCCTAATTTCGTCCACTCGGTGTTCGGCGGCCTGCCTCTCATCTTGGGACTAGTAGCAGGAATCCTATTTTTATTCTTTCTGCTCCAATATGGCAAGTCCGGTCACCAACAACACCGAAACTACCATGGAACAATGCCTCCTTGCAATGAGATATTGTGAAAGGATTTCACAGATTCTTGGGTTGGCTCGTTTAAGAGATCTGAATACAAAGTGGTTTCTTTCGTTCAGACCAATCTGGCAAGATTGCATCTTACCTGTTCTTCGATCCCTGCTTTGCGGACAGGAATGCGTGTTGGACATTTGTCTTACACTTCCATCAGTACTGCCATCGGATGTTGACGCTTTTCTAAGTCCAGTAACGGCTCATGCATCTTGTTGCCCCCTACGGCTGCCAATTCTGATGACAGCATTCATTGAGGTCTCACCGGCAAGTCTAACTGAGGGTGAAATACGAGAAACTACAGGCATACAAGTACCATCTACTATGGACATTGCTAATGCATCAAAGGCTGACGACGATGATCCACACTTCTGCACTTTTGATCTGCTAACTGAAGTGGTTCCACTTTCACCTACCACAGTAGATGGTTTCTTTGCGAGCCTGGATGATCTGATGTTTTCTCCTGACACTCCTGAGAAAAACTTTTGATTATTTCACACAGCGTTCCCTGAACTCTGCAATTTGGCCTTCTTTTTTTCAAAACAAATCCATTTAATTTGAACTTTTTCCAAAATAGAACTTTGGCTTCAACTTCGATTACAAAGATAGATAGACAATTATGCTATGTTATTGATCTCAGGTATCGATTAATGACTGTACTTTCATTTTATATAATGTGAAGATATATGCTCATAGATGATATTTGATTTCATGATGCCTATGATTTTTACATGATGTATACTCCCTTCTTGCAAACAAACCTATTTGCAAATGCATTTCTTGTATTTTGGGGTAAGATTGTAAACATTTTGCTTTGACATATGTTCAGTGCTTATGTATTATTGAACTTAACATTCGTGGAGTGGGTGTTATGTGGGAATCTAGGACCCTAGTGTAACTTTTCCCGATTCATGCCCATATATAGGTATAAACCATCCAGTCCTTATAAAGGCATAAAGATTCATTGCCTTATTTAGTTATAGCTGGCGCAGCCCTAATACGGCATGGCTACTTCCACTAAACTCCGAGAATCCACATTGATTTCGTGGTAAAACCAGCCCTCAGCAGTCAGGAACCTCTCCCTGCTTGAATACTGATTTATCCAAGAAATCCGGGAGTTTTCAAGGAACTAAGGCACTAGTGACGATATTATGTCCAATATTACGTCAGACTCGGCACCTTCAGGGGTATAAATATGCCTACATTTGCCCAGTCAAACACACGTGGTTCCGGAGCAGATCGACTAACTACTTGCCCGATGCCCTGCTGATGCAAGTGCCAATGGAAGGTGACCCTCCAACTGACGCACTGAAAAGACGCTGTCTTTTCTCCTGCCGAGAAATCCAGCTCCAGTGTTTCCAGGCTACCCTTGTGGGTTGCTGGGATATCGAGTCCCGAGAGAGAGATACAAGACCTCTATCATACTAAAACCAAGGTCCAGAGCTGATTGGATCCCTAGAGAATTCTTGAACAGATTCTTGGCAGAGAAATACTAAACTGAAACTACTCCTCACTTACACCTCCCTCGTACTAGGCTTAGGTTAGGTACACAGGGGTAGGTGTACGTTAGAAGCAGAAGTTGAGTACTTTTAGCCATCATTTTTATCACTGTATGTATTTTATGCATTTTATGTATTCTATGTTTATGGCTTAGAAACCATATCATGCTTTTATAGTACTATTTTATAATACTATTCGTATTATATGCCACGTACTTCTTAAATAGCATTTCAATTGCAGCAGTGCATTTCTTATGCTTAAGAAATAGGACTGTTCAATAAATACTTTTATTGAAAACGCCTGTCTCTATATTTCTAAAAGCAATTCTGGTGAAACTAAGCATGCACGATTGACTAAGTGAAATAGCCATCTATTGTTTCCGCAACTCTAGAGATACGTTTCATTCGGGGGAAAAAAGTTGTCATGTTATATGGTTGTCAGAGACTAATCCCTTCTTGTACTTTCGAGAAAGTTTCTAGTGACCTCTGAGCTTGCTGGCACACACAATTAGGTCTAATATATTCGGTAGAGACCTAGTCGACCTCAGTCCTACGTCTAAACTACAGTATATATTATTCCAATGTGCAGAGCCTATTGGGATATAGGAATACACTACAAAACTGCTCAAGAATTGGCTCTTTCCCACATTAGCACCATACGCAAATAGAAATTTACAGCATATCCCTCTGTATATAATCATTTATTTTTACTATAGATATGTACCTATCATTTTGTATTGCTTTGTATAAACATGTAAAATAATTATGTTAAAAAAAAAAAATTAAAAAAAAAATAAAGGACAATAACACTTGAAAACCAGAGTTTATCTGGTGCATCTTTGGTCTACATGTACTTCTTCCACTGTGCATCTATGTACCTTTCATGTACTTTGATCTGTGAGTTTGTTACTTTCCTCCTGAAAAGCATATCCAATACACTACCCTATTTCTCATCCTGTACCTCTATCAACATCTTTAATCTACGTATACCTACCTCCTTTATGTATCTATATACTTTCAATGTACTTCTGGAACTATATTTTTATCACTTTCTTTTAATTTAGCATATACAATGCACTACCCTATTTCTCACCCTATACTTCTCTCAATATATCTTCTAACCCAACTTCCGACTTATCTCAAACTTCTTTGTACTACTCTTTCCAATGCACTACCCTATTTCTCACCCTATACATCTATCTATATATATCCTCTACACCCACTCTTTCATTTATCCCAAACCCAAAACCGCTACTATGATCCCCAAAATAAACTGTTCCAGACTATCCCTTACCCAATCAGGGGTAGCAAGCTCTATATAAATACAAACCTCTTTCCCTCTTCTATCCTGCTGCTACCCTTCTCCATCTAAATAACTGAATAGCATATCCACCACTCAAATTACTTCATATTTCACTATACTAATTTTCTACACTAATCCTTTATGGGTTCCGGAGTAGCGTCCTACTCGCCAGAAAAGTGCTTCAACCACCCTTCAGGGGAAACAAGCAATATATGAATGCAAACCTTTCTCCCCCTTTTAACCCTCTGCTATCCTTCTCACTCTAAATAACTGACTAATATCCACCACTCAAATTACTTTCATATTTCACCACTAATCCTTTATGGGTTTCCGGTAGGGTGCTACTGCCCAAAAAACAAAATAAAAAACAAAGGCGCTTCAACACACCATCAGGGGTAACAAGCGCTAAATGAATACAAACATTTTTTTTCTCTTCTATCCTTCCGAATCCAAATAACTGACTAACCTATCCACCACTTTAATTACTTTTATATTTCACTATACTAATTCAATACCAATCCTTTATGGGTCCCGGAGTAGCGTGCTACTCGACGAAAAAAGTGCTTTGAAGCCTTGGCAGGGGAAGTAAGCGCTATATAAATGCAATTACAATACAATACGATTAACATGCACCTGACTTCCTGGTTTTGGTACTGATCTACCTCAAAATAAATATTACTATGTGGATTAAATCGATCAGAACCTCCAGAGACCTTTATGTGCATCCACTCATCTTCATTTGTAACACTGGTGACAAGTCTCCCCTAAAAACCATACCTCACTTGGAAGGCGCCATCCCCAGGGGTTCTAATGTACTTGTTGTACTGACTACAGTGATCAAATGGAAGGAAATCCTTGGATCTCTGTGCCTGGGATGTGTTTGGTAGACAGTGTGGGGTTTCCAATGCTTTGCTGACTGATGCAATCATCTTAGTGTTATACTGATGAGGACAAAGGTGTTTATCATTTATTCTGAGGAAAAAAGGGAAATGTGTGTCTAGTTTGTGTTGTGACAGTTTTAGTCATTGCAATGTTAGGTACTGACTTCCTAGGTTATGTGATGCTGATCTAAGGAAAGAAATTACATTTTTATGTTGTACAATTATCATTTATTCTGAGGGAAAAAAGAAGTGTGTGTCTAGTTGGAGTTGTGGTAATTTGCGATTTCTTAAGGAGAAATCGCACGACTTGAGTGCTTGATACATAGCATTTAAGGAATCGCAAATGTTGCGATTCCATAATATTGTGATGCGATTTTCCTAATACATCGCGTTTTGCGACTTTTTAGTCGCAAACGCTGCTTTTTTGCAAATCGCATTTGCGACAAAAAATCAGTTTCATACATATGCCCCTATATGCTTCCAGTATATACAAACTTGTATACATACATCTTGGCAACAGGTGAGGAGGAGTGTATGACTGTGTTTTGGGTGTTTGTGGGTTGTTATTTTCCCTAATATCCGCTACGGCGGTTGAGTTTGAAACATTGTGTGTTGGGTGACAAAGATGTGTGCATACGTTCCTGTAGTAAATTGTACATTTGGCAGATGAGTGTTTAGCGGAGATCGTATTGAGTGGGCTACGTAGGGTTTGCTGGTCATTTTTTCTGTTTAGCTGGTCAGGTGGTAGTTATGACTTGTTATGTCCATGTTCTGCCGCTCTTCTTGGGGAGCAGTGTGGGGACCGTAGGGCTTTACATTAGGGTACAATCAACCTCTAGCTGTATTTAGTTCTTGAGGATGGTGATTGGCTAGCTAAGTACGAAATCTGTGTTTGTGTGGATTCAAGGCAGGATACTTATGGGGTTGGTCTCTGCTTGGGTGTGGCCTGCAGAGCAGAGAAGCGTTTTTTCACCCAGTTTCAATGTTATGCAGGTAGCAAATGTCCAGCACAGAGACAGTGCTCCATTGCTTGGGACGTTTTGGGTTCAGGCAGTTCATTCATGGGATTATCAGAGAGATAGTAGTTTGACTTGTTCCCTGTTATCTTTTTAGAGAAAGAGGCGAATTATTTTTCTGGTCACATATGAGGAAAATGTATTGTATATTGTGTCTGTCACTTTGTCTCTTCTTTATTTGCGTGCCATGTCTTGTCATGGTTCTTTGTGCGATATCATGCGGTTCCTCAGGATCCTGGGTCTGTCATCTGGATCCAAGAGAAGGTGCCCAGAGACTGCGCTGACATCATCCTCCTGGTGGGGCATTGCCTTATAACCCGATTACCTAAATTCTGTACTGAGCTATATGTTAAATGTTAATTGGAATGTCCTGATCTGGGTAGTAGGAGTATTTGCAGAAGTAGCACACCGCAGCATACAGCACAGTAATGATAACAGGTTTGTAAAAAGAAAGACATGAGAATGGTAGGTAGACTCCGTTAATATGAAATATGCCTCTATCAATCAATAATACTTTATTTAGGCTTATAAAAAAAAATAGTACAGACAGTAAAAGGTAAAAACATTGTATCGCACAGTCAGTTCATAATAATGCATTCCTATAAAAATAACAATATTTTAAAAAGTGCATGTTATCTTTGGGCAGCAGAGGAAACGCTACAACACAGTTGTGGCATGAGATTTAGGGCACACAAATTAAAGAACGGAACACCCACCCTAATCTCATCCATTACACCTCCTTAGCTACTTTATACAATGTCATTCTCAATGCCCAAAAGGAAGCCTGGAGATCGCAAACACAATGTATTCCTTCGTGTCACAACTGAAAAGTCAGTGGGCTTCCCAAAAATGAGCCATGCCCATGAATTAACAGACTGCGACAAGCCAACTTCTTCGAGGGGGGTCATAACCAGAGCAAAAGGAGAGAGTGTTACTCTATTTCTAGACGAAGCGGACAAAAAGGACACTGGAATAGGAAGGATCTTGTTATGTCGCATTTACATGTGAACCATCCTAACGGCAGACAGCCAACCCTGAACTTTAAGTACAGGTTTTTAGCTTGTTGTGGCCTGATCCTATCCAGGTAGGACTCAAAATAAGGGGTGCAGTTACGCAGGAAAAAACATTTGGTGAGGCTTCCCACTTTTAGGTCATTCCACGTTTGTATCAACGTGGTATCCCAAAAAGATTTGCTTCAGTTTACTGACTATAGCGTTGTTCATTGTGTTTGGAATGGACCACACTTCCTCCACTTTAATGATTTCGCATAGATGTTTAACTTCTTGAGCCATGTAGTGCGCAAGCTCTTATCGATGCCAATTAGCTCCACTAGAGACAGTCTAGAAGGTGCCAATTCAGGTACCGTTCATAAGTGCACCCAATAAAGAAGAGGCTTTAGAAGCACCACAAAATAGTTTTTATTTATAGCCATGTCCAAGAGTAAGAGGGTAAGAGGAAAGGTTGGGGGAAGACTGAGCAGAGACTTAATACATTTGTTTTCAGTTTGTATAAGTGGGGACACGTTGGCACAGCCCCACATTTCTACCCCCATACCTGGCCCCTTCCCGCTCCGTGGCCCTATATACTTCAAGAGCTGGTGATTCTACTCCTCTCGAAATCGTCCCATACATATTTTTTTGTTGTTGAAATGTCTTTTTATTAAATTTTTCAGTTATCAAGAATACATTAGAATTTGGGTTTCCAAGCAATTATATATATATATATATATATATATATATATATATATATATATATATATATATATATATAAAAATCCAAGTTAGACGCGCACTCAGAGGTAAAGTGTACACAGTGTCGCTTTATTTGCTGTTACGCGTTTCGGAAGCCAAAACTCCCTTGCTCACACAGCAAGCCATTAGCTTTCCACCAGTTACATACACACTGCGTCATAGCCATAGAAACAGGACTGTACATATTTCATTTTGGCTGACATCTTTGAGTGTACATATTCTACATTTTTCTTGTACATATAATGTCTCCTTTTACACCACCACTTATCCATAAAAGTGATTAAGTACATTTCATAATTATTCATTATGTCACATTTCATTCGCCACAGTGGCTGATTGTGCAGTTACTGTTTCTAAACCCCTCTTCTTTCGCCTAGTGGCTTAATTAGGGTTCAATGTCTCTGGTTAAAGCTTTATCTTTAAAAACAAAAAAAAGTGCCAAAAACGTGAACTATAAGTGAAGAAAATTCTACTTAGTGAAGAAGTCTTCTACTCTATTTTCCCGTGAATCTTCTGGGTGACAGGCTCAATTTCTCGTGAAGTGCACGTGATCCCTAACGATATCATCTTGATTTCGCCTGTTAGAGTAAAACAAAAGTTAAAATTACAAGCTTATTCTCATTAAAAACATATTTCCAGCTTAGATATTTTAACCAACATTACTTCATTGTGACAAACATGCATCGGTTTTTACGTTTCATAGGTACAGGATTCATACTTTTCTCCTATGTTTTTTCATGAATCATATAGATGAACTACCAATTCCTCATGGTCATTGTGCCCATTCGGTTGTCGTGTTTCTAGTTCTAGAATCCATTTTGACTCTTTTTTCCTCAACTGCATCTCTCTGTTACCCCCTCTCTGATTTTGCCTCACCTGTTCGATTGCAAAGTATGTTAACAAATTGCAATTCGATCTGTGATGTTGCGCAAAATGTCTTGCGACTGGGTATTGAGGGTCCTGATTTGTGATTGCCCTTAGATGTTGCATCACCCTATTCTTGGCCATTACTGTTGTGCTGCCCACATATCTTTTTTTACACGGACATTCAAGTACGTATACCACATGTGTAGAGCTGCACGTGAGGAATTGTGTTATCTTTCTTTTGGTCTTTCCCTGAGGGAGATCGAAGTCTTTTCTCATAGGGCTATATTTGCAGGCTTTACAATGCCCGCACGGAAAGAAACCTACAAGATTGTGTTGGTTCCTATCCTTATAGTCTGTGATGTCTCCCTTCGTGAGTATGTCCCTCAGACTATGACTTTTCCTGTAGGTAATGGCTGGTCTAGTGCTTAACTCAGGGCCAATGATAGGATCACGGTACGAAGAGCGAAAAGACGGCAAAACGCTTGCAACGCGCAGTTAAGAAAGTATTAATTGGGCAAGTCTCGACAGAACTTTAAAAGGGCATCTGGAACTCCGGATTACGGAGGGAGGCAAAGAGGTACACAGCGCTTTAAGGAAAAGATCTATAAAGACTGTAAACGTGAACACACGATCATGGAGCTAGGAGACAGCAACCCTAGCGTCTGATCACTTTAATTTCCAGCCCAATAGACTGAAGTTGTGACATACTTTAAACACTTGTGAAGGAATAGAGAATGGACGAAGACGCGCAACGCAGACGCGTGGCCCAGACACTGCTTGCTAGAGCACCTGGAAAAGGGCAGCAAGTGGGAGCCCAGAAGCAAGTGGAAACCTCATTAATAGGGAAATTAAGAAAATATGAAAAACTAAAGAAGAATGAAACATCGAAATGGTGGGAGGCAGTGTCTCTACAAGACTATGTAGACAAAAACATGATCCCAAGAGGACTTAGAATATACATAACACCCTCTCATGAGTCTCCCAACCCACGCATGCTGGAAGAGTGGTTTGAGAATTCAACAAGCAGCTCTAAAACAATGCTATGTATACTGGTGAAATACGCCTGGGATAATAGAGAGAGAATTCTCAAAGAAATACTGGAACTAGAGGAAGAACTCGGTAATGAGAGTGATCAAACAAGTGTAAAGAAATACAAGGAGGAAATGAAAGCCAGACTGGTCCAGTATAAAGAAGATATAAAACTGAGAAAACAAAGAAAACTGCACAGAGACTGCAATGATTATGACTCCGGGCGCATTCTAACATACAGCAAAAAGTATGACCATCTATATGACATACAACAACCTACATCGTCCAGCAAGTCTCCCCAAAGCCAAGGAGCGGGACCAGACATAGGTACCGCAGACGGATCAGATACCGAGGGCTCCATACACAGTACAAGTACAATCGCTGAGATGGAAATAATTACCTCCAAACCGACGTATTTAGACGAATTCCGAGCGCTGAAGAGGGGGCGGCAGTCGGGAAGATTCTCACCCCCTCCAGTACAAAGAGGAAGAGGCACGAGAGGGAGGCTCCGGGGGAAAGCAAGAGGAGCCGGAAGAGGGACGGACGAAGCAAACAACGTAGGAAAAGAAGGAAACAGAGGAAGAGGAAAAGAAGTGGAACGCGAGCCAGTGGGAACCAGGCGTGGGGGCTACAAGAAACGCAACCAATAATGGAGAACAATGAAATGGTAAACAAAACTATAGTAAATTTATCGAGTAGAGAGTTAACTGACGTTGAAAAGAAAACTGAGTTTGGGTCTCTCATTTTGTCCAACAGAAATATTCAACTACAGCGAAACCAGAATTGATATATTCCGGTTCATAAGAAAATTAAAACTAAAAAAATGGCATGCTCTCAAGAACAATACTAGTAACTGGAACACACAGGAACCCATACCCCCGAGTCAGCCCTTATTAGAGGTGGGAGACGCGAGTGCCATCCAAATAGCGCAGGACCTGTTATATGAAGGAGAGAACACAGGAACATACATCCGGGAGGGGGGCACGGAATCACTGAACTTAACTACAGACAGAGCGGCCATGACTAGTTTTAAACCCAAATCTGTGTTTTTTCCTAATCTCCCACATGATAACGTAGACACTTTTCATGATGTAACAACTAAAGCACTAATGGAATACAAGCATTGCCCAAGGGGAAAGGGAGGAGGTTTCAACCTAAATTTAAAGCAAAAGAAAGCCATTGAATCCCTAGCAAATGATTCCTCCATTATAATACGCCCAGCAGATAAAGGGGGAAATGTGGTGATACAAGATCGGGAGGCGTATATAGCAGAGGCGGCAAGACAACTTAATAATGAAAACTATTACTGTAAAAGTAATGGTAGCATATACAAAAATAACATCCTGACTATGTGGTCTAACCTGAGCAAATGGCAGGAGGAAGGTCTCCTATCTTGGGAGGAGTTTACTTTCCTGAAAAAAGATTATCCTAAATTGCCAATAATCTACTTTCTTCCCAAAATCCATGAGAACCCACTTACACCACCAGGGAGACCCATAGTGTCATCCATAGGTAGCGTGTATGAAAATGTGTCAAAATATGTTGAATTCTTCCTCCAGGAACATGTAAAGGAGCTGCCTTCCTATGTGAAGGATACCCAAGATTTTCTAAAAAAGATTGACACCATAAATTGGAAAGCTGAGTACATGTTAATAACAATGGATGTAAACTCATTGTACACAGTCATTGAACATGAACATGGTATAGAGGCATGCATGCATTATCTGAAAAAATGGAACATAATGTACCTAGAGCATACAAGGATGATAAGGGAAATGATAAGAATATGTTTGGAGAATAATGTATTTATGTTTAATGGTGAACTGTACAAGCAAACAACTGGAACTTGTATGGGTACGAGCTTTGCGCCGAGCTTTGCGAATTTGTTCTTGGGGAAATGGGAAGAGGAGATACAAAATGACCCCCAGTACAGACAGGCATTTGAAAAAGTCATAGTATGGCTAAGGTATATAGATGACCTTTTTGTAGTGTGGAGTGGAAATGATGCAGAAGCGGATGAATTTGTGAAACTTTTAAACACCAATAAGTACAATATAAAACTTACTCATCAAAAGGACAGACACAAGGTTGAATATTTGGACGTAGAAGTAAGAGCAGAAGGTGACCGTTTAAGAACAAAGTTGTTCAGGAAGGAAACAGCAGGCAATAGTGTCCTCCATGCTCTTAGCAGTCACCCTGATACCTTGAAATGGAGTATCCCCTATGGGGAACTGCTAAGAGCAAGAAGAAATTGTTCTAGCACAGAGGAGTACAAACAAGAAAGTGGAAATATGATACAGAGATTCAAAGAAAGGGGTTACCCCAAGTGGGTTCTTGATAGAGCCCTGGCAAAGATGGAAAGTGTAACAAGGGAAAGCACCTTAATAACCAAAGAGAAGGAAGACCAAGGGAATGATACCACCAGGGTAATTCTAACATTCAATAGAGGGTCTCACAAAGTAAGGAAAATAATTGCGAAAAATTGGAACATCCTTAAAAGTGATCCTATCATTGGCCCTGAGTTAAGCACTAGACCAGCCATTACCTACAGGAAAAGTCATAGTCTGAGGGACATACTCACGAAGGGAGACATCACAGACTATAAGGATAGGAACCAACACAATCTTGTAGGTTTCTTTCCGTGCGGGCATTGTAAAGCCTGCAAATATAGCCCTATGAGAAAAGACTTCGATCTCCCTCAGGGAAAGACCAAAAGAAAGATAACACAATTCCTCACGTGCAGCTCTACACATGTGGTATACGTACTTGAATGTCCGTGTAAAAAAAGATATGTGGGCAGCACAACAGTAATGGCCAAGAATAGGGTGATGCAACATCTAAGGGCAATCACAAATCAGGACCCTCAATACCCAGTCGCAAGACATTTTGCGCAACATCACAGATCGAATTGCAATTTGTTAACATACTTTGCAATCGAACAGGTGAGGCAAAATCAGAGAGGGGGTAACAGAGAGATGCAGTTGAGGAAAAAAGTCAAAATGGATTCTAGAACTAGAAACACGACAACCGAATGGGCACAATGACCATGAGGAATTGGTAGTTCATCTATATGATTCATGAAAAAACATAGGAGAAAAGTATGAATCCTGTACCTATGAAACGTAAAAACCGATGCATGTTTGTCACAATGAAGTAATGTTGGTTAAAATATCTAAGCTGGAAATATGTTTTTAATGAGAATAAGATTGTAATTTTAACTTTTGTTTTACTCTAACAGGCGAAATCAAGATGATATCGTTAGGGATCACGTGCACTTCACGAGAAATTGAGCCTGTCACCCAGAAGATTCACGGGAAAATAGAGTAGAAGACTTCTTCACTAAGTAGAATTTTCTTCACTTATAGTTCACGTTTTTGGCACTTTTTTTTGTTTTTAAAGATAAAGCTTTAACCAGAGACATTGAACCCTAATTAAGCCACTAGGCGAAAGAAGAGGGGTTTAGAAACAGTAACTGCACAATCAGCCACTGTGGCGAATGAAATGTGACATAATGAATAATTATGAAATGTACTTAATCACTTTTATGGATAAGTGGTGGTGTAAAAGGAGACATTATATGTACAAGAAAAATGTAGAATATGTACACTCAAAGATGTCAGCCAAAATGAAATATGTACAGTCCTGTTTCTATGGCTATGACGCAGTGTGTATGTAACTGGTGGAAAGCTAATGGCTTGCTGTGTGAGCAAGGGAGTTTTGGCTTCCGAAACGCGTAACAGCAAATAAAGCGAC
The DNA here is from genome assembly GCF_964263255.1 of Lissotriton vulgaris. Lineage (NCBI taxonomy): Eukaryota > Metazoa > Chordata > Amphibia > Caudata > Salamandridae > Lissotriton > Lissotriton vulgaris. The sequence goes on from NC_141695.1 coordinate 1,381,744,513, forward strand.
ACTGTGTACACTTTACCTCTGAGTGCGCGTCTAACTTGGATTTTTATGGAAAATAATTGACTGGCGGGGCTCTGCCAGCCGTGAACGCGCCACCGGACTGTGGGAGGTTCCGCCGTGAAAGAGCCGTGGAAAGTAAGCATATATATATATATATATATATATATATATATATATATATATATATCACCAACAGGTGATAGTGTGCAGGGCTGCCGGTGCCCTGATCACGGACCGCCCTGTGAGACGGCCTCTTTCACAACCGGAGTTGCTGTTTTTCATATATATTGTGGCACTGAAAAATTGCCGTGCTAGCCTGAACATTGTCCATTGCCTCTGAGGAAGTGCTGTTAAGCAGGAAACGCGTCAGGCAGGACATTAATTTGCTGCAAGCCAAGGTTTTCAAACGCTGCTGTCTGCATTGAATAAACGTGGTTTATAGTTATCTTCGTGAGAGGCTCCCTTCTGTTTCGACAGGCAACTCTTGTGGATATATATATATATAGATATATATATATATATATCTATATATATATATATTCACTGAAAAAACCATAGGTTATAGACCATATATAGTTAGGGATTAGCATTTAAAAAACCTTATTTTATTTGCACAAAACCATTGAAATTCCATATATAGTTAGTTGCACTAACTATATATCGCGGACCCGCAATCCACTGCTAATGATGTCACATATTACATCATTCATGACATGGTCAGTGACATCACTGATGACATCAGTGATGACATCTCAAATGACATCACTGATGACATCACTGACATCTCATTTAACATTACTGATTACATCACTGATGATATCATTTATGTGATAATACATCTTCAGACTCTAATATAACCTTAGATACACTCAGTGTAAACAGGCACTCACAGACTGTCACTCATCCATGGAGTTACTCACACACCTAGTCAGTCATGCAAAGAATCAATCACACCTCCATTTCCTCAACTATACAGTTATACACACCTTACTTATTCAAACATATACTAACACATATTTACTCTCTTATACAATCCTTGATACAAGTTCACAATGATTCATACAGCCACTCTCACATTCACTGGCTCTTATGTTCAGTTATTTATATATGTCAACTCTCACATGGAGTGTGTTTTACATATGTTCTTACTTTGACATGTAGAACTGAGATATCCATTCACTCACCAATACACTCATGCACACAGTCAACTGTCCATACAGCTGTTTCTACATGCACTTTTGAACCCATACACCTAGGGAATCAACTGCTCACACATCTATGCACAGAGTTATACACCTCCCAGCCACCCACACACATACTCAGTCTCCCATACAAATACTTGGGCAACCATTCAATAACCCATATAGTTACTGATATAGCTACTGATTTAAACATGCAGCAGTTTACAGAAGAACATAAATAATGATTGCCAAATTAAGACACTTTAATCACTAACCCATGCACTCAGTGAGACACATTTAATCATTCTCTCATACAGTCAGTCATGCACCTACTAAATCCTTCATCCAGACACTTATACATCCACTCATTCTTCAATATGTAAGACATATTTTAACTTTACAGAAACATACAGTCACTGGGTGTTGTCATCAGTGATGTCATCAGTGATGTCATTTGAGATGTCATCACTGATGTCATCAGTGATGTCACTGACCATGTCATGAATGATGTAATATGTGACATCATTAGCAGTGGATTGCGGGTCCGCGATATATAGTTAGTGCAACTAACTATATATGGAATTTCAATGGTTTTGTGCAAATAAAATAAGGTTTTTTAAATGCTAATCCCCAACTATATATGGTCTATAACCTATGGTTTTTTCAGTGAATTTTCAAGGTTTTGTAAATGCAAATTCCTAACTATATATGGTCTATAACCTATGGTTTTTTCTGTGAATTTCATTGGTTTTTTAAAAGCTAATATCTATAGCTGTAAAATATATTCTTTATTAAGTGACGTATCACGTAGCCCGTGAGACGCCTCATGATGCATCGCATAACCGTGACGTATCGTCTCTGCAGCGCAAACCAAACCCAAAACGTAAGCGCGCCAGAACACGCTTAAAGATATATATATTTTTTTTAACCTTAATGAGACAAAATCCACACGTGCACATATCACAAACGTTTTATAATGTAACTAAAGTCCTAAAACCCTCTATTAACTACAATGCTTTTTAATGAGGTGCTATCATGTATATTGGTCCCAAGATGGCTGCCAACACTTCTTGGATGAAGTGCTGACAGCCAATCAGATCAGATGTGTGGTTAGGCTCCGCCCAGATATATATCTTTTTTTGAACCTAAATTACTCAAAATCCACGGGAGCACATATATTGAGACCTAGCAAAGGCACATCGGGCTAACAGTCCCTACAATTTTGCCAAGTTTCGTGCAAATCCATTCAGCTGTTTGAGCTAAAAGTGAGGCCAACCGCCCTATGGAAAAATGAATGGGAAAAACGCGTTTTGGGACCCTCCTTTTTTCTCGGCCCCCCCTTGACGACCCCCCCCCAAATTTTCAGGGGCTGCTCAGAAACAAAATGTGCCATTTTCCTGAAAATTTCAGCCAATTCCGTCCACAAACGCCAAAGTTATTAGACATAGAATTTTCAAAAGTTCCATAGAGAAAAAATCCTAACTATATAGAGACAAGATGGCGGCCGCTCCGGACTGTTTACAATGTTGACAGCCAATCAGCTACTCCTCAGACTCCCGTTACACTGCCGGTTAGCTTCCCGGTTAGCTGCCCGGTTAGCTGCCCGGTTCGCGAACCGGGACGCGTCTCTACGGCGAAAAAATCGGATTTTTTTTTTTTTTTTTTGTGCCCCGCGTGACTCTATAATATCCCCCTCATCAATCCTAGGGGGTCACAAGGGGTCTACCTCGCCCCCTTTCCTTCATTTCCCCCTTTTTTTTTGCCTCCTCTTGTCTCTCGATCCTACCGAGAGACAAGATGGCGGCCGCTCCGGACTGTTTAGAATGTTGACAGACACCGGAGAGCCAATCAGCTTCGCTTCGCAAAGTTCCGATACGCGAAAAGTTCGCGAACCGGAGCGCTGCCCGGAGCGCTGTTACAGATATATATCTTGTTTTAAACGTTAATTTCTCAAAATCCACTGAAGCACATATATTGAGACCTAGCAAAGGCACATCGGGCTAACAGTCCCTACAATTTTGCCAAGTTTCGTGGAAATCCATTCAGCCGTTCGGGCTAAAAGTGAGTCCAACCGCCCTATGGAAATTAACATGGGAAAAACGCGTTTTGGGACCCCCCTTTTTTCTCGGCCCCCCCTTGACGAACCCCCCCCAAATTTTCAGGAGCTGCTCAGAAACAAAATGTGCCATTTTCCTGAAAATTTCAGCCGATTCCGTCCACAAACGCCAAAGTTATTAGACATAGAATTTTCAAAAGTCCCATAGGAAAAAAATCCTAACTATATATACCTACTGGCTATCGCCAGTAGGTAATATATATATATATATATATATTCCTTCGAGTTCCCAGCGTTTGTCCAGAGCATACACAGCAAACACGGAAAAGAGAATAAAGCCACCAAGTAAGTGCGTTCCAATTTCAGTGCATTTATTCGTGGATGAACAGCCCACCAGTCGTCATGACGCGTTTCGCCTCAGCCGAGGCTTGATCACATGTCATGTAAGGAGAGTAGGAGGCAACATATATAGTATAGGTGGTCATGTGACCAATGAAACAGTTCACAGTTTTAAAGTCACAGTTACCAGTTCATTAAGAATACTGGGCATAGTGCCCTATTTCCACACATGAAAATCCCACACTGAGTTAGCAGTGTGAAAATTCTTCATAGCAGCAAGGTATAGATGTGCAAAATACGCAAACATTCTATATACAGTACATTATATCTTTCCTTAGAAAAATCGTTCTCTAAAAAAGTATATACATATACATATCATTGTACAAAATTATAATATATGTACAAGATATAAATATTATAGATTTCCTTAAAAAATTAAAAAAGGAAAACCATCATAAAAACCACTTAATTTCAAAAACAATTACATTTTTGCTTAAAAACTAATGTGAGTTTCATTACTTGTTAATGCTGCACATATGACAGAGATCGAGGTGGAATTTCTGTGCTTTAACGCGGTTCAAAATCACACCCAAAGTGGGTGAAGATATTTAAATTCTCCTATATGTTGTTATGTGAACTGTGTCAAATATATGTGTTCTCCTATAGGGTTGTATTTAGAAAAGTAAATGTTAAAGTGACAGTGCTAAGAAAAATTAGAATCATAATTAAGAAATATTAAAACTTCAGGCTGCCGAATCGGTTTGCGTGGGACTTGCATCTAATTATCAGAACTAGTAGCGGTCTTTATATAATATATCACAGACAAGTATAAAGGTCTTCGCTACTGTTCAGCCCTCCTGGCTGCTTGCTATTAAGCTCTAATATATAGCGCGTTTCCAGAAGGCGTAACTTGCCATCCCTGTCCCCTCCTCTTTTAAGGGGCAAGACTGAGTCTACCATATAGTATTGTAATAGGTCTGGATTGCTATTATGTGAACTTTCAAAGTGTCTTGCGACTGGATAGGATTGGTCCTTCCCTGCAATGGCCCTTAGATGTTGTAGGGTGCGTTTATGTGCCGGTAGCCGAGTACTGCCGACATATTGCAGACCACACGCGCATAACAAAATGTAGACTACAAACTCTGTTTTGCATCCTAGCTTCTGTCTAATGGCTGTTGGCTTATCCTGAAAAGGACTTTGGTAGTGGGTTTTATTGATGGCATGTTTACAGGCTTTGCACGTCTGACATTTTTTAAAAACTGTAATTCTTTCCCACCATTTTTTCGGGACCTCAAGAGTGTTACTCACCAGGGCACTGCCTAGTGAGGGCGATTTTCTAAAGGTTATGTCAGGTCTCCCTTGCACTAACCCGCCTATTACAGGGTCCCCCTGTACCAAATTCCAGTTCTTTGTAAATATTTTCCGAATTTCAGCATGCTGTTGGCTATACGTGATAATTGCCCTGCATTGTATTTCTCCCTTCTCTTTGGTTGTCACTGGCTGATGCTCTAATGTTTGCTGTCGTGTAAGTTTAGCAGTTTTCTTAATTGCTTCATCAATTATTCTGTTACCATATCCCCTCTCTAGGAATCGCTTCTTGCTGAGGTTATGTGCAAGAGTGCATTCCTTTTCTGTGCTGCAGATTCGCTTGAGGCGTAACATTTCCCCATAGGGGATGCTACGTATGAGGTGGCAGGGGTGGTGACTAGAAGCATGTAGCACGGTATTGCCTGCTGTTGACTTTGTGTAGTTTTGTCCGAATATGTCCATGCTCAATATATACTTTAACATCTAGGAAATTTACAGACACGTCACTAATGGATGAAGTAAATTGTAAATTCAACTCATTTACATTTAAGTTCTCAATAAAGGCCCTGGCACTGTCATCTGAGCCCCTCCAAATCAAAAAGAGATCATCGATGTATCTCAGATATAATACAATGTATTGATCAACAGTGGTTCTGTGTTGGCCCATGAGGACCCGCTCCTCCCACAGCCCCATGTGAAGGCACGCGAAAATGGGGGAGAAGCAGGATCCCATGGCAACACCCCTTAACTGCTGGTAGGCTTGGCCATTAAATGTTAAGAAATTCTGCTCTAGGCAGATACGCAGCATTCCCATGAGCATTCTAGTATGGTGTACATGTTGTGGAGAGCGCTTATCAAGATAAAATTGTGTTGCTTTTAAGCCATCTGCATGCCTGATCGAAGTGTACAGGGAACAGATATCTAATGTAATCAACAGATAATCACTTTTCCATTCCAGTTGAGACAATTTGCAAATAAAATCAGTTGTGTCTCTGATATAAGAGTCCAAACCCTTCACCCATTCTTGCAAAAAGAAATCTATATAGCGTGAAACATTTTCTGTGGAACTGCCAATCGCCGAGATAATGGGTCTCCCGGGAGGTTCAAGCGGGTCCTTGTGAACCTTTGGCAGCAGATAAAACGTTGGGATCACTGGGAAGTCTTTTTTTAGGAATTTGAATTTGTCCATTGTTAGTAATCCACTACTTCGCCAGGCCATTAGTTTTTCATTTAGATTTTTCCATGCTGATTTAATCGTCACGATGTTAGATTTACGATAGCATGCTGTATCTCCAAGTTGTTTTTCTGCTTCTGCGATATATTGTTCGCGTTTCCACAAAACAATGTTTCCACCTTTATCCGCCTGTTTCACTACAAGTTTCTCATCTGTTTTAAGTTTTTTAATCAGTATGTTGTAGCGTTGGTTTTGGCGTGCGATAACTTGGCTTTTTTTGTTGGTTTTGATATAGAGTTTCTTGAGATCTTCCACAATAAGTTCTTGGTAAATGTCCAAGTTGTCATGAAGGGAGACAGGATTGAATGTCGATTTGGGTTTAAAAGTCGTCATTTTGGCTGTTCCAAGTGCCTCATTATCAGCCAGGATTTGTTCTTCATTTTGCAATGCCCACATTTCTTCGAAGGAGGGTGTTATTAGAGAAGGACTTGCTGTTATAGATTCCACATCTTTCCGACAGGGCTGTAGCCGGTAATGTTTTGTCAATTTCAATTTTCTCACGAAACGGTAAGTGTCCATACGTGCGCCCACATAATCAAAATTCCTGGGTGGGCAAAATGACAGACCTAAACCTAGTATTTTGGTTTCATTGACAGTCAAGGGAGTATTTGTCAAATTTATCACAGAGGGGGTCCCTATTGTTGCCCCCGTTTCTTGTTCCATTTCCTTTGGTTGGTTTTTTTGGCGCCAGCTGATTTTGTGGCATCGGCGCCGCTCAAGGAGTTTGCGGTTTGAGTGTTGTTTGGTTGTGAAAATGTGACTCTTGGCCTCAATGTGTCTCGTCGGGCCTCGCACAGGCGGCTTACTTCCTGGGCCGGCGTGAGTGCTGTAAACCCCAATGGAGTGCTCCTTTGGTCTATATCACTGCCCTCCGTTGAGCTCAAGCTAACTGAGGAAGCCGAGCTTGTTGTTCCTCTCATAGTTGTCGTTTGGTTGTTGGTTTTGGGCTGGTTCTTGGTTTTCTCAAACCTCCGAGCAAAAGTAAAGATATGGCCGTTTAAGTAATCAAGTCTGTCCCTCTCAAACTTGAAAGCTTTTCGTTTTTTAATTATTTCCTCTTCTTTGTTTAGTCGTGCTTCCATCTCCTCCCTCATTTTTTTGATCAATGCCTCATCTTCCCCCAAAGTTTCCAGTTCAGCTTCAACATCCTCTATTTCAGCCTGGATTTTAATCCTATCACTCTCCGCATATTTAATTAGGATCGTCATTAACCGTGCCGACGACTCCAAATTACAACTTTCCTGTAAATAGCTTTGGGATTTAATTGTAAAATTTGAGGCCTAATGATTATTGCGTAATGTGCTGGAGTTTGTTCAACGTCCTAAGTAATGATACTCCAATGTCTTATATTTGAACATATCAATTAACTGTTTCATATACAACTTGATAACAACTAGAGTACTCAGGGGTTCTGGAGAGGATGGTAAGGCACCTATCCATCTGTCCTGATGAATGATAGTTTTAATTGTGTATTATAGATAAACTATTGTTACTGATGAGGCAGAGGGAGCACCAAGAAAGCAGGGTAATCGGTCTTTCCTCCTTGACCAATTTGTGGGTAGGCCGACAGTATTAGATAAGTTAGAGCTGTATCCTATGGGACTTCAGGGGAATTATCTATTTCACCTATATCCCTCACCTCCCTCACCTCCCACTCCTGTAACACCTCTGACCATAGGTCCGATATGTGACTGCGTCTCATACCTCTATTATCTTCTTCAATCTGTGGTAAATAAAGTATTACCCTGTCATAATTTCTATATTTAAACAAAGGGTCATGCATATAATGAGAGGCAGAGTCCGTGGTGTCCGATTCAAAAGGGCTTTATTTCAATAACTGGAGTTAGGGGAGAATCGGTTCTATCACCACTAAGGTTCAGGAAGGGTCTTCTAAACTTTATTCACAGAGTACAATATTTATACATTCAATCTCGTACATAGAGGAGGAGCGCTCCAGGCAGAGCAAGAGAAAGAGAGAGATAAGAGAATGTGGGCGTGCAAGAGGGCATACATGTGGGTGTTCACTTGAGGAGTCATAGGTGAGTCATAGGTGGGTGGATACATGAAGGGTGTTGCATGGCCAGCTGGAACCTTTGCCCTACTTGTGTGCGCAACTTGATCATGACGTGCAATGGACGTGTAACTGGGGGAGCTGACTTTCGGTCTGGTAGAGAGGCCTTCAGTGTCAGGGCGACCAGCACGTCTGGTATTATCTGATATCTTACGTCCGGGCTGTATTATCTGAAGCAAAGGTCGCTCATCACTAAGAGCCAGTGTGGGCATATATTTCCTCGTTCATTGCGTGGGGGCTTTGGGCTTTCTATGGACGCGAGCTCTGTAAATCACTGAAACGGAGACAGAAAGGCTAGGCCCTATCTCTGCAGACGGGTTCTGTTTACCTTCTTCACCAGGCAGGAATGTGATTCTGTAGAGCAAGCAGATAACTGTTGTGCAAAATACTGACTTGGCACCCCGGGCTGGGCCCCTCTCGGCTTAGCCAAAAGTATGCGAGGTCAGGGATACGTAGCTGCAGCCCTCAGAGTGTCTGGAGGCCTGAAACCTGAATTCGGAGACTGGCTCAGGCTGAGCCACAAAATAGGTACTTCTCGATATATTAAACGTGCACAATGCAAACACATGGGCCACATGGGCCTCAGTGCAGAATTAACGTTTCTTACATGGGAGACTTGGTAACTGGCATCCTAATGTGGGACGTAAATGCAGAGACATCATTATTGCAGACCATAGAGGGAAAATGCATGGGTGACATGCATATACACTAAACTTGGGGTACAAGCAGGGGACACATTGGCCATGTAAAATTTCTTTTTCCTCATTCCCTCCTTGTCCCCTACTTTACCCTTCAGGACATATCTATATTCATGAGACCGTATATTTGATCATACAGCATCATTTGTTCATCTTTGATCTTTTGTATACGTGGATGTGGGACACAGGCAGTGGCACACAGGCCGCAAATGGCCGGGCCACACTGCAGACAGAGACAGCAGCCAAATAGCATAAGCAGTATCATTCCTAGGAACGACAACACTTTCCATCCCCATGCCGATATAACACCCCAGAGCCAACTGGACCAAGTCCATGTGCCTGGGTCTTGATGTATCTCGTGAGCAATCTTGTAGAGCCTTGTTATTGCTGCGTACACAGATGGCGCGTTATTTGGAATGAAAACGCAGCAACTGGAGCCGATCACTCTACAAGCCCCGCCCCTGTCCGCCAGAATGACGTCAAGAACAAGGCGATTCTGAAGAACAACTAATCTCATGGCAGACTGTTCCGGGGTCAAGTTCGCCAGGGCAGGTGCAGTCTCATTCACAACTGCTTCTAGAGTTCTTGTTAACCTGCGTATGAGTTTACTGTTTTGGACGGGACCTATGAAGAAAAAGAATCCTCTATTGAAATCTGTATATTGCTCCCAGGCTGTCTCAGTCTGATCAATCACTGAGGAATCGGTCTCTCTCCTGTGTCTAACATGCTCTAGTCGGGAATCTCGATGATAATGGGATGGGGCCAGAAAGACGGGTGGCAGCAGGAACGCTATATAGCACGTTCCACCCCAGTCTAAGGGCAGATGTACATAGGCTGTCTGACCGCAAATGAAATAGGTATGGCGAGATGTTTTGAAAGAAGACTTTCCTTTATCATTAAACTCGACTACAGCATTACATTCGCTGTGTCCCATATGTACTGATCCTATCTTTCTAACACACAAATCGCCTTTTACTGGTAGGACTGAAATAAACGGTGGACCTGCATTTTGCATGGGCTGTACATTCAGTATCATAAAGCTAAGGGAAGCATTTCCTTGCTCGTACTCTTCATTTTCCAGATCGGTCCCCTTCCTTTGAGGGAGGCCGTCTTCGTCTGGAAAACATGCCTCATTCATTACTTTATTCAAATTACCCCATATCCAGTCACCCTGGTAAACTGTGGACTTTCTATCGAGTGATGACATTAAAGCAAACCATGCTCCGCACGAACCATTGTGGGAGAACGGAAAAGGGAAGAAGGGCAGGATTCCCTTCGTCTTTTGATAAGGCGGGAGTTGGCCACATACCCAGCAATCTGTTGCATTGCTGGTCTGATGAGAACGGTGCAACATTCGAATAAAAGTATTGTTGCGCAGGGCTAGTCGATATGACAGTTCATGAGGTGGCAGATCACTAAATGTATGCTCCTCGGTGTCATTAATGGAAGAGTGTATATGTGAGGAAATAGGAGGAAAAAAACATGTAGTGTCAAGCTGATACAGATTATAGTGATGCACAGAAGAGACAGAAAAATCAGAGTTACTATACATCTACTGCGTAATATCTTGCAGTATTTTTCTTTCATTTTGCTCTTTTTACTGTTATGGTCCATGATTTTATACATGTCAGAAACTTGCCTAACCGACTCACCACCTAGTGGACTTAAACAATTAAACGCTGTCTGACTTTCTAGATCGTAATTTGGACCTGTATTCTTGCTGTGGAGTCTTTTCTAGCAAAGGGGGCTCAAAGTCAGTGATGTCTTTAATGTCTTGTTTCTTAACCAAAGTTCCAGAGTTTCCAAAGTACTTTTTACAATGATGGGCATGGAGCCATCCTTTTCTCCCTTCGACCTTGATGGCTGTCCTCGTCGTCAGTAACACTAATTTCGGCGTCTTCCAGCGCGGCTCGAGGGGGCTTGATCGATCAAAGTTCCTGATAAACACGAAATCGCCAGGGACTATGGCGTGCTCCTTGACCTGGGTGTTGTCAGGGAAGGCAGCGGCAACCTGTGAACGACAAGAGAGTAGTGCAGACCTCAAGGAAGCCAAGTAATCTGTCAGCATGTTACTGTCAACATCAGTTATTTTCTTAGGCATAGGCGTACCCCACATGTTCGGCGGTCTACCGAAAACCACTTCATATGGCGATAGGCCTGTTCTGGAATGAGCTACCATACGCATGTAAAAGAGGGCAACCGGCAAGGATACCATCCAATCCACGCCTTTTTCTGCACAGATCTTTGCTAATTTCGTCTTAATTGTCTGATTATGCCTTTCGACAAGACCAGCTGCTTCAGGGTGTCTTACACAATGAAACTTCCAATTGTATCCTAACAGAAGGGACACTTGTTTCATTAATTCAGAAGAAAAAGGCTGACCAATGTCTGAGTAAACGACACGGGGCAATCCGTATCTAGGGAAGAATTCTCGCACCAATTGCCTGGCGGTTGACACAGCAGTATAATCTGGGACTGGATACGCTTCTGTCCATCTAGATAGTGCACACACAACTACCAAGACATACTTGTAACCTCTACATCTGTCCATTTGGATATAATCCATCTGGAGGACCTCAAAAGGATGGTCAGGAGGATGAAATCCGCCTTGTTCCACCGAAATGCCTTTACCTGGATTAAACTGGCAACAGATCATACACGTTCGTACTTTTTGTTTCGCTGCTGCACGCAGGTGCTTGTTAAACCAGATATTGTGTAAGCTGTCTAACATTGCCTTCTCTCCCAAGTGTGCTGGACTATGTGCTGTGTTTATGATCACTTGTACCATGGAATCTGGAAGAAACCATGTTCCTTTGCCTTTAGTCATCCAACCTTGGTCAGTCTGGACTCCTCCTTGTTTAATCCATTTCTTTATTTCATCTGGAGTGGCATGTGTCTGTATGTCGAGTACATCTTGAGAAGGATCCCTGACTGTCATACTTTTCGCCAGTAATGGTACCTCTGTCTTTGTCGTGTCTGTTGGTGTCTGGGCTGTAAGTTTAGCAGTTTGGTCTGCCAGGTCATTACCCTGGGAAATGGTGTCTGTAACTTTGGTGTGTGCTTTGCATTTCAGGATAGCTATGGCTGTAGGTAAATGTATTGCTTCTAACAAGGCCTGAATAAGAGGGCCGTGCTGAATTTTGGCCCCATGAGAGGTCAAGAAACCTCTCTCCCTCCATAATACTCCGAAATCATGAACTACGCCAAATGCATACTGTGAATCTGTATAAATGTTCACTTTCAAGTTCTTAGCTCTTATGCAGGCTTGTGTCAGAGTGATGAGCTCTGCTGCTTGTGCTGACAGTGTGTCTATTCTTTTTGTCTCTATAACTTCAGTAGCAGTGGTCACGGCATATGCTGCCACTAACTCTCCCGAACTCGTTCTCATGCATGAACCATCTACATAGAGTGTCAGGTCAGGGTCTGGCAGTGCCACATCTGTCAGGTCTTGTCTTGGTTTCTTCACTGTATTCATTACTTCCACACAGTCATGTGGTGCGGTGTCTACTGTACTTGAAGGCAAAAGTGTAGCAGGGTTCAGAATATTACAGCGTCTGATCTCTATGTGTGGCTGGAATAACGTCAGTTCATATCCTGTCAGTCTCGCTACAGTCAAGTGCTGTGTCTGTGTCCTGTTCAAGAGAACTTCCCCTGCATGCGGTACCTGTACTGTCAAGGGGTGACTCAGCACTATAGAGTCACTTTGTCTTATGGCTAGGGCTGTTGCTGCAACTGATTTCAGGCACGCAGGCAGAGCCTGGGCCACTGGATCCAGTGTACTAGAAAAATAAGCACAAGGCTTGTGTTTTCCTGCTTGATCTTGTGTGAGGACAGATAATGCTGTTACATCTCGTTCAGTTACGAAAAGCGTAAAGGGTTTGCTGTAACAAGGAGTCGCTAAAACTGGCGCTTGACATAAGGCTCTTTTTAATTCTTCAAATGCCAAGGTATGTTCTTGTGTCCAAGGGAGGACAGTCGAAGACTCTGCCTCCTGTGTTGTCAACTGTATGAGTGGTTTGGCTAGATAGGCATACTGGGGAATCCACTGCCTACAGTATGAAGTGAGGCCAATGAAGGCCCGTACTTCCTTTTGTGTCTTGGGCTGTGAAAGGCTTGACATAAGGCTCTTTTTAATTCTTCAAATGCCAAGGTATGTTCTTGTGTCCAGGGGAGGACAGTCGAAGACGCTGCCTCCTGTGTTGTCAACTGTATGAGTGGTTTGGCTAGATAGGCATACTGAGGAATACACTGCCTACAGTATGAAGTGAGGCCAATGAAGGCCCGTACTTCCTTTTGTGTCTTGGGCTGTGAAAGGTTAGCAATTAACTGAATACGTTCTTGTGTCAGCTGTCTACCCCTCTTGGACAGCAAGTGTCCAAGGTACACCACTTGCTGTGCACAGAATTGCAACTTTGAAGGGGACACTTTGTGCCCCTTGTCGGCCAGAAAGTGTAAAACCGTCAGTGATGCATTTTCGCAGTCTGGTTCTGATCGTGCTGTAATTAGGATGTCGTCTACGTACTGAATCAGTGCAGTGTTGGTAGGCATATTAATACTGTCTAGCTGTCTTTTCAACGCTTGGCTGTAAATGCTAGGACTCTCTGTAAAACCTTGTGGTGCTCTCGTAAATTTAAAACTGCGCCCATTTAAACTGAATCCGAAAAGATACTGGCTATCTGGATGAATCGGAACGCTGAAAAATGCATTCTTCAAGTCAATGACAGTAAAGAACGTTGCCTCAGAATCAATAGCAGTCAATAATGAAGAAATGTCTGGGACCACTGGGTATTGTGGGACTACGCATTTATTTAATTCTCAAAGGTCAACAACTAGTCTGTAAACTGGTGGTGCATTAGGGTCTGATCGTTTAAGGATAGGAATGACAGGTGAGTTACACACATTCGAGTCAGTCTCCACTACCACTCCATGTGCAATGAGTTCGTCAATAATTTTCAGTAAGGCTACTTCGGCATCAGGTGGTAACTTGTATTGTCGTATACGTGGTAGTACTACTCCTACTTTGAGAGTGACACGGTGTGGTGTTATGTTCATGTAACCTACGTCAGTCGGACCTTGTCCCCATAGGTGCTGTGGTACATTCTGGAGTCTGTGGTCAAAATCTGTCAACACATAATGTCCCTTAAAATCACGTAAGAACAGTCGCACTCCTGCCGGAGAACAACAGATAACTGCTCCTAGTTCTTTTAATGTCTTTATACCAAGTAAGTTTTCTGGACATGACTTAGTAAGTAGCAAGTCTGTGGTACGTGAGAATGGACCAACCCCGAGGGAGATTGGTTTCGATACTTCATTAACAATAGGCTTTCCTGAAAATCCCAGGGAAACATTCTGTGAGCCAGAGAGGGGTGCCCCTGGAACCTCGTCATGGCTGATGGTAGTTCTGCTCGCCCCTGTGTCAATCAGAAACTTTCTGTCTTTTCCCAATACACGACTATGTACATAAGGACCCTCTTGATCTACAGGAACTTCAATAAGGGGCAAGCCAACTTCCCTCTCTAGGCTGTTTCATGAAAATGACTGGTATTCTGGATAGTCTGACTGCGTGTACTGATACATTTGTGTCGGGGCATGAACAGGCGGTGGTGGGGGTGGAAAAGTCGCTACTGTCTGTTGTGTGCTCTGTGGGGTAATATTTTGCCTAGGCGGGTGTGGTCGTTCTTTTGTCTTGCCTGTAGCTATATTGTGTTTCAGGACAGCACAATCCTTAACAAAGTGACCTGGTTGCTTGCAATAATTACAGTTCCCCTTAACAAGTGTCGTGTCATTTTTGTTCGTGTTTGCCGGTACCGTTTGGGCAACCAGCACCTTCATTTTTGTCTCTTTCATGCGTCTCTTTTCCTGATCCTGCTCTTCTCTAATCCTGTTCTGGTGATACTGTAGCATTTGCAACATTTGTGAAGGGCTGTTTGCTTGCCAAGTACTCTCAACCTTCAGTACTCTATTCTTGATCTGGGGTAGGGAATTCTCTACTAATTTGCTCACAAAAAGATGTGGATATGATTCGCTACTGGGCTTAAGGCCACTATTGACAGCAAAGCATTTCTCGAATCTAGAATAGAAATCGCTTGTGTCCTCTTCTTGTTTTTGTTTACAGGCTGAAATAGCATCCCAGTCTTCCTTTTTCGTAATCAATAGTCTCGGCAAAACCTGTATTAGGAGTTCAGGTAGTTCTCTAGCTTTGTCCCCAAGACCCACCCCCGGGAGCCTGGCTTTATCCTCTGTTTCCAATTCTGCCCAACTTAACTTTTTCTCTCGCACCTCCCAGTCTTTTTCCTTAAGCTTTTCATAAATACCTGCAGGCAACAGTACTTTCAATAGTTTCAGAATGTCAACGTACGTGTAATCTCCGATGCGGAGAATGTCTTTTAATTCTCGGTGAAACCCCCCCGGGTCTTTATCATGGCAGGGCAGCATCTTTTTCATTTCCAGTATTTCTAATTTCGTCAAGGGGGTGTAAACATACACTCGTTGAAACTCATTGTTCGCATTTTTGACGGGATGTACCTCTCATAGGGGGTTCTGTCTGTCTATGTATAGGTGCTTTCTGTCGTGGTGTGGGGCGGGAAGCATGCATGTGGTCAGAGAATTTAAGTACTTATGTCGTTGATCCAGGATAACGTTAATTAAGTCAGTACCTAGGCCTGTCCATCCTTCTAGAAGTATGTCGTCCAGTAATTTATACAATTGACCAGGATCGGAATATTGATGCTCATACAATGTTATTAAATGTTGGACCATGTAAATACCAGCCAAACGCTGTTCGTTCGGTGGAAGGCTCAAAAAAGTTTGAGCCACTATATCATTGCCATATATATTAGAATTGGACACCCATTGGATGGCTGACCGGGCCAA
Source organism: Lissotriton vulgaris (assembly GCF_964263255.1). Classification (NCBI taxonomy): domain Eukaryota; kingdom Metazoa; phylum Chordata; class Amphibia; order Caudata; family Salamandridae; genus Lissotriton; species Lissotriton vulgaris. The sequence continues at coordinate 1,381,760,270 of NC_141695.1, forward strand.
TTCCTTTTCATGTGGGGTGTGAGAACGCTCGCTCCCTATCCGTCGTTTCAGGGCTTTTTCAGTAGCTTGGAATAGATTTTCAAGGGAATATCTTTCTTTTATAGCCTGTCCCTGTTTACGGTAGTCGAGGCACTTGGGCCTGTCAAACTGTCGTGCTTTACCTACATAATTTATCTTGTCTTTCGCCTCGTCTGACTCTTCCGTTGATGACTCACCCTTCTCGTCAGACTCTACTCTGTGTATTGCCAATATTTCCTTTCGTATTTTCTTCATCATGTTATCTGTCTGTCCCTGTTTATCATGCCGACCGGCATTTATGTTATCACTCCATTCTATCAGACCAGGCTTTACATCTCCGTCTCCTGCGTCTTGTTCCCTGATCAGACAGTTAATCATAAAACGGAGAATGTGGTTCTTAACCCCTACCTTTCTGTGTTCCATGGCCTCTGCTATACTCTCGGGTCCCTGTCCCGACCTAATGAAACGGTATATTTTATCTAGGTGGTCTTTCATATCTGGTAGTGTCTCTAAATATTCGACAGCTTGTCTTAGTCTCAGTGAAATCATAAGCATTGAACCCTTTCCTGGTTCTGGATCGTATATACAGTGAGGGATTGCTACATCTACAGTTGGAGTTGGCCCCCCTCCCCCTATGGCCCCGGGACCTACGTCGTCATTCACGATCTGCTGGAGCTGTTGGAGCTGATCTGCTGGTGGGGGCTGAGGGAAATCTGCGTTTGCGTAGTCCGGTGCGGGCTCTTCTAGATAGGAGCAAATAAAAGCCTCTGATGCTGTCGGCTTCTTTCTACGTACTCTATAGGGTACATGTGGTGGCGTACGCGACCTACGGGGTGTTTCTGAGGGGGTCACTCTAGCTAGTTCTTCTGAGAAGACGGGATAAATACCAGTAACGACGGCATTTCTTTCTCTATCAGCCTGTTCTGCCTTGACCCGTTCCCCCTCCTCCCGCAGTTCTTTTTCTTTGGCTTTTTCCGCTGCTTGTTTACTTCTCTCTGCTTGGTGGAATTCTTTCTCTGTTCTCCTATGTGCTTCTTTGCACCATAACTCAATGGCATCTTTCTGAGAGGGTCTTGATTTCTTTTTCCATAGCGCTTCCTCTACTCTCATAATGCATTCAGAATCCCACGTTCCTGAGGCAGGCCATCTGTACTTCTCCTCTAAATCCTTTGTATAATCTACCCATAGATCTAAATACGATATGGCATCTAGCCCGTGCTTATTATACATAAAATGACCAGGTGTGTCTCTAGGCGGGATGTTAACTGACTCTTCTAGTATGCCTTTCCTAGTCCCTATCTGACTCAATTTCGAAAACAGTGGCATGTTGAAACCAACGTAATGAAAACACAATACACACAAAATAGACTGACTGACACAATCATTCACACTAAAACACTAAAACAGACACACTTTAACTAGATACATGGAGTTAAACATGTACTTGAAAACAGTTAACTTTATGCACTGGAATACAGCACAACCATACCGGTCTCGTAAAGAGACACGTCTTTACCGTGATCACGTTTACCGTGAACCCGTCTTTACCGTGTTCGTGTGAACGGACACGTCTTTACCGAGTTCATATAAATGAACCAGTCTTTAATCTTTATGCGTTCCCAATAGTGGTACTCACCGGGAAGCAGAACTTGAAGGCCTCGGATACTTGATACTGCGCATGCGCTTCGGAACAGGTGGGCCTCTGGAAACCTCGGACCTTGCTCTCTCACGGCTTGGGCTCTGGTTGGGATGATCCGCAATCCTCACCGCCTCGTGTGGATGCCTGGTCGCAGTCCGTCTCCTCCGTGGACCTGAGGGAGTAAGCAGGAAGTCCCGCTGGCGTGTACACTTTGAAGTCCGTCACGGCTGTAGAAGGGGGCAAGGGCTGGACCTACATCTCCGGCGCGTGGGGAAGGGGATTTGTGCCTATTCGGGCGCCAGATTTATGTGGTAAATAAAGTATTACCCTGTCATAATTTCTATACTTAAACAAAGGGTCATGCATATAATGAGAGGCAGAGTCCGTGGTGTCCGATTCAAAAGGGCTTTATTTCAATATCTCGAGTTAGGGGAGAATCGGTTCCATCACCACTAAGGTTCAGGAAGGGTCTTCTAAACTTTATTCACAGAGTACAATATTTATACATTCAATCTCGTACATAGAGGAGGAGCGCTCCAGGCAGAGCAAGAGCAAGAGAGAGATAAGAGCATGTGGGCGTGCAAGAGGGCGTACATGTGGGTGTTCACTTGAGGAGTCATAAGTGAGTCATAGGTGGGTGGATACATGAAGGGGGTTGCATGGCCAGCTGGAACCTTTGCCCTACTTGTGTGCGCAACTTGATCATGACGTCCAATGGACGTGTAACTGGGGGAGCTGACTTTCGGTCTGGCAGAGAGGCCTTCAGTGTCAGGGCGACCAGCACGTCTGGTATTATCTGATATCTTACGTCCGGGGCTGTATTATCTGAAGCAAAGGTCGCTCATCACTAAGAGCCAGTGTGGGCATATATTTCCTCGTTCATTGCGTGGGGGCTTTGGGCTTTCTATGGACGCGAGCTCTGTAAATCACTGAAACGGAGACAGAAAGGCTAGGCCCTATCTCTGCAGACGGGTTCTGTTTACCTTCTTCACCAGGCAGGAATGTGATTCTGTAGAGCAAGCAGATAACTGTTGTGCAAAATACTGTCTTGGCACCCCGGGCTTGGCCCCTCTCGGCTTAGCCAAAAGTATGCGAGGTCAGGGGTACGTAGCTGCAGCCCTCAGAGTGTCTGGAGGCCTGAAACCTGAATTCGGAGACTGGCTCAGGCTGAGCCACAAAATGGGTACTTCTCCATATATTAAACGTGCACAATGCAAACACATGGGCCACATGGGCCTCAGTGCAGAATTAACGTTTCTTACATGGGAGACTTGGTAACTGGCATCCTAATGTGGGACGTAAATGCAGAGACATCATTATTGCAGACCATAGAGGGAAAATGCATGGGTGACATGCACATACACTAAACTTGGGGTACAAGCAGGGGACACATTGGCCATGTAAAATTTCTTTTTCCTCAAATCGGTGCCCGCTCTTCCACCCGTGACGTCTTTTTCCCAATCTGAAGTTTTAGGGCCTGTGGAGGATTTCCATCTTAATGCTATCAGTCTTCTTGCCAGCACTAAGGCTAGCTCTATAGAACAATTGCCAATTTTTTTGGCTTTGGGAACAGGCCCAATAGACATACTTCTATTGTGAGAGGGATACTATGTGCAAGAACCCCGTGTAGCAGCTCAATGACCTGACGCCAATAGTCAAGCAGAGCGGGATAATCCCACATCATGTGCCTAAAGTCTGCATTGAGGGCTGTGCATCGCAGGCATTGCTTATCAGTGCTATCTTCCATCATGTTAAGTCTATGTGGGGTGAGGTACGTTGTGCAGGAAATTGAATTTGGAGCATTTAAAGTTGGAGTTTCTAGAGACTTTTCTGGGCAAAGTAATCGCTTTTTTCCATTCTGCCTCTGAAATATCTTGATTAAGGAGGGTTCCCCATTATTGTTGACGTGATAGCAGTGGTCTGTCTACCAGCTCCCTGATAGCCCTGCATATCCACTTAACAAGGTGCCTCGCCGATCCCATTGATACCATGACTTGTAATAAAGTATGTGTGGCTGGTTCCTGGTTCTCCCTCCCCCCCATAGTGCCTGGAAGGCCTTCTGCAACCGATAATAGTTCAGGAATTGCCCTGGTGGTAAATCATAGTGGGTGTTTAAATCTGCTAGTGGGATCAGTACCCCTTCTAGATAGTCACCGGTTGTCTGTATGCCCGGTTGTCTGTCCACTCCCCCAACTGGGACTCAGTTAAGAACGAGGGGGCACCACTACGAGGAGGCCCACCAGTGGAGGTCTGGTGCATAAAGAGGGGTTTCTGACGCTTGCAGTATACTTCTATGGCAGCACTTCAACTGTAAGTAAGGTACTCTGGTGTTGACTCTGCGATCTAGGACTTAGCAGCTTGGCTAAGAGTCTCCCTTTTAGGTCAGTGTGCTTTGAAATGTCCAGAGCCTCTAGTCCTATCCCCTCCAACCACTGGGACAGCCACTGCAGTTGGGCAGCCAGTGTTTTCCTACATTGACACCCAGTTATTAACTTTCCATCATGTCCTAATATGTGAACTACTCCCCATACTCCATTTGTAGTCCGGTCCACTGGGCATGCATGTGGGTTTTAACCATGACGCATGCTAGATACAATGGGAGTTTTTGTGCTCCACCAGTTTTCCCCCACTTCTTGTTCCATAGTATTTCCTGACCAGGCAGTATGATTTAATATGGTCATTGTGCCTACAGGATACTTTAATGATAGTTTCACTATTATTTCTTCTCCTAGAGCGGTGCCCCCATCCTGAGCTGACGCCAGGTTGAGATGGAGTTCTTTACCCAGCAATAGTGGGTAAGGATACGGTTTTCCATTTCTTCAAGTACAGTAGATTTAAGCCAATAGTTATATTCTTCTCACACAGGTTGTATACATTTGAACAAATGATTCTGTTTCCAAAAGGTAATTTCACCTTTCGGAGCAGTCGGAATCTTGAACACGTTTGTTTCTTGTATCCTTTTTTTGTTTACTCACTGAGCACTGTAGCAGCAGCATCTGTTAGGGCCTGAAGAAAGCCTTGCCCTGGGGCATTCTAGGCTGAAGCATGTCGACCATTATTTTTCACCATACCACTGCGACTTAAATCCATGTCGTCAGTGCACTGTTTTTAATCCTGGCAGAGGGTGTCCTGAATAAAACAATATTTAAGGCCCCTAGCTAGTTTTATTCACACTCCTTTCGCATTTTGTATTTCCTTTGCGCTGCGCCCTCGCTCACACTACCCTGCTCTTCGCATGTGGATTTAGAATATCCCAAATCAGTTATCTGAAAACATCCCGTAACTCCTCCATCTCAGAGAGGGATTGTAGCCCTCAAAGGAACTAGGCTTTTCCTTTGAGAGGAGAATCCCATATGATGAAGCATTTCACCTCTGGTGAGTGAGGGATTTCGTCTTAATAAGGGATTTTCCCACAGTTAGGTCTGTGTGGGATAGTCTATGGCTTCAGCATCTCGTAATTTTCAATACACAATAGAACTAAGGATTTCGCACGTCCTCCGTTCCCCATCTTATATCTGATCTCTCAGCAAGGTAGTTCTTAAACCATTTTCTCGAAGTAACCACAGGTAGATTTACGAAACAATAGAACAGTTGTGGAAACATTATAATCTAAGACAGTGCCATCCTGGACATAGTGGGGTGGTTGAGGGATCGCCAGGATAAAATGTTCAATTTAAGGGAACAAAGTGCTTGCCCAAGGTTACCCTCCAGAAGGTCTTGCTGCTCATGGTATACTGTATTCCTAGATATCTGAAGGAGCGGGGCCCAATTAGTATCTGAAGGGAATGACTGTGGACGAGGGTTTGTAGGGTTGAGCGGGAAGACATGCGTTTTAGAGGTATTTACCTTCAGACCAGTCAGATTAGCATAATCTTTCAATATACCCAATTCACTCTTGACCCCGTATTCTCCATTCTGTTGATAGAGGAGGATGTCACCTGCGTATAAGGAGATCATAAACTCCCTCCTAACCAACATCAGACCCAATCACCCTCCCTCTCCCCTAAACTGTTCAGCCAAAGGTTCCATTGCTAAAGCAAACAGGAGGGGGGACCCAACCAATTTGTGCATGCATCACGAAGTCCCACCTCAGGGAATCAAAGGCTTTTCCGAGATCTACTGCTATTACTACTGCTTCAGGGTAAGTCATGAGATCATGGTGGAACACAGCGTAATATAGTTCTCCGAGGTTTCCAGATGTTGATCTGGTGGGAATAAACCCATTCTGGTCAGCGTGGACCAACACGCGCATGTGTGGAAATATTCTCATAGCTAATATTTTACTTATGATTTTAAAATCCATATTGAGCATCAACAGAGGTCTAAACTCTGTGACAGTGGGAGTTCCTGACTTGGTTTTGGGGAGGGTAACCACCAAGGCCTCCCTGGTCAATGCTGGTAGTTGGCTAGCTCATAGTGCTTCCACGTATAGCTTTTCTAGTTTGGGAGCCAACAGAGAGCTATATACTGAATAACACTCTGCCAGAACCCCATCTGGGCCCAGAGTCTTCCCTTTAGCCACTTCCTTAATTGCTGCTCGGATCTCATGGGCGCCTATTGATTTCCCTAATTCTCCTATGTTTCAGCGTCTATTCTATTCAGGTGAAGTCTGTCAAGGTATCCAAATATGTGTTCATTCGACAGCTCTGGCGGGGGCTCGTAGAGTGTAGTATAGTATTCTCAAAAGGTGTTGATGGCCTTGGGCATATAAATAGTGGACCCGTCCCTAGCTCGTAAGTTGGTGAAGGGCGAGACTCTGCTTTTTGACTGTACCAGCCATGCAAACAATTTCTCGGATTTCCTGCCCTCAGTATGTTGATTTTTCTGGTATGTTTTGAAATCCAATGCTCATAGCCTGTCCAGTGTTTCATTATATTTACTCCTGGCAATGGAAAGCTTTTTGTTTTTAAATTTGACTTATTGATTTTTTTTTAAATAATATCAATCATTTAGCTTACAGACATTACAGGCGCATTTAAGCACTCTCTGGGAATCTGAGCACCCTTTACAGAGGTGGTTCGTGCAATTAATTGTAGATCAGTACTTTTTTACATACATTTTTGAGCCTGAAAGAGAAGAGGCACATTATGTCCACGCCGCTTAGAAGTATTTACATGGCAGATTCCAATATGCAACAAGGATCAAAATTTCATTACAAGTCTTTGGAGAAAGATCCAATTATGACATGCTTTGTCACTCCAATCACGTGTAGTCATATAGCCATCACGAACTGCACAGTACATTCAACAATCTTTCTGACTTTAAACAGTAATACTGTCAAGTTTTCAATCACCCATCTGCTAGATGAGATAGTAGATAACTTTTCAAAGGGTCACATATATCTTTTGGACGCAAAGCCATGGGGAGCAATTCTGCATAATTGGACAATTGTTCATGACAAAATATTAAATCAGTGATCCAATCTTTAAATTTCGGAGCCCTCCCTCGTCCCCATCTGCATCCAACTCGGCGTTTGGCCATAAATAATGCCCAAGCAACATATCTGCGATAGGGCTTGTCTATGAACTCAGTATATCCCAGCAGCTCCAGTAGTGGGATCATTACAAAAGCCAATGAAGTCATCTGCTCCCAAGCCACAAAGAGTTGTCGCCAGTATTCATGTACAACTGCGCAGCTCCACGCTAAATGTAGGACGTAGGCCCCCTCCACACCACATCTGTCACACCTATTTGTATCTTGAAGTTTGTATTTGTGAATTTTGGCTGGTGTGTAGTAAAGGCGGTGCAGTAATTTAAAATGTGTTCTCCGCAGTCTGCTATTTGCTGATACTTGTTCCGTCTGTTGACAGCAGTACGTCCACTGCTTATCCAATATCTCGCAGCTGAGCTCCACGTCCCACTGTGTGCGGGCATGACACCGCTCCTTCACCCGCTGCGTATGTATGGTATGGTAAAGTGTCAAGACAACGTGCGTCGGGGAAGTGGCTTGAAGCATTGCGTGCAGCGGGGTAAATATCGGGGGTTCCTGTGGGTATGCAGGGGTAATGTCACACACACCCTGCCGAATTCTGACATAAAAAAACACATCTAGTGGCTGTGAGAAGTTGGCCTGATATATGATGTTTCCAATTCAGGAACCACCTTGTATCAGTCCAAACAACCCTTATGACGATCGGTTGTAAGTCAACCTTATAGACCAGTTATCCTAGTGGTAACGTGGACAAAGCAGTCTTAGGCTAAACTCTGAAAGGCATGTGAAGCCAGCTGTATTACCATCCACAACCCCCTTGAATACCAGATGAAAGGACACCACACAGATATATATTTAAAATATATATATATTTATTAACTACAAATATCCCCTGAACTCTTTATGAGCACAGAAGCACAAGCGTTAAACAAAACACAGTTTAAAATACACAAAAGTTGCACAATATGGATGAGCCCTAGGGGCCACCTAAACCATATACTAAGAAAGTGGTATAAGAGATACCAATCGAAAAGGAAACAGGCCTAGTGCCTTGGTAATCGCTGGAGCTGATCGGGACTAGCAGTGACCAAGTCGGGAAAGGCCAGCTGGACTCTGGTGCAGTGTTTAAAGTGCACGCACTCACCAATACAAAGTCTATGGTGCGTAAAAGTTAGAAAGTTAGTTAGTTCGGAACCTTCCGAGTGACCTAGAAAGCTGAAACTTGAGACACAGGCCCTAGAGGTGTGTACCAGTGTAGGAACACCGGCGTTGCTGATTTACCTCACCCACAGGAAGCGGGTGCATAGGGTCGAAGTAGTGTTGGGTTTCGTCACGCTGGTCGATGGTGCTTGGAGCTGAAGATGCTGCAGGCGGCTCGATGTGAAGAGTTCCGGTGGATCCAAGGGTGGATCTGAAGATGTGAAGACCTGAAAGCAGAGGGGACAATGTTCAAAGTCACTAGCCAGTGACTACAGTGGAACCAGATTGGAACCAGGCGATGTCGGGTGCAAACAGGTGATGAGGTGTAGCTTCTCTCTGCAGCCACGTGGACACCGGGGGTCGAGGACGTCCAGGAGTCGGTCACGAGCTGTCCCACGCAGGCTTCTCGCTGTTGGCGGTGTCGGCAACTTGATTGAAGCAAACAGGCCTTGGCTAATGCAAGCCACGCAGGAGTCGAAAAAGGCTTGTTACTCGGACCAGCAAGGTCAGAGCGGGTGCTCCTTTTTACAGGAGCTAGGGCAAGTCTGGAGCAACCAGACCCGCAGTGTAGCTCTTCGGTTTCGTCACCAAGATGGCCGCTGACCACATGGCTAGTGGCCGGGATGGCGCGTCGAGTGGCACAATGCAAAAGGGCCCCACGCAGATCGTGGAGATGCTAGGGGGCTGATCTTCGGTGCAAGGGCTGCTCGGTGGTGGGGGTTCTCAATCCCCAAAGCACAACGTCGAGGATGCCTCTGATGCTGCCAAGTCAGCTCTTTGGGTGTCTTCCAAGATGTCCGGTCCCACGTCTCTCGGTGCCTCCACGGGTCCCTTCTTTGCAGGGACTGTGGATCGGGCTGTGAGAAGTCTGGGAGTCTGGGTCTTGTCAGGCTCTGGGCTCGGGCGGCAAAGCAGACGTCGATTCGCTGGTTGGTACCTGTATTCACAGGGTGGCCACTCCTAGGCCACAAGGGAGATTCTCTTCAGTCTTCTGTGCAGCAGAATGTCGAAGTCCAGTCGTCTTCTTCGTTTAAAGTTGATTTCAGGATGATCTGAGGTGCTCTGGCACTGCTCCCACTCTTATTCCCAATCTGAGGGGTGGATCACCTGCTAGGTCCCTCCTCTGGGTGGGACCAGGAAGATGGCGGTTACACCCCCTTTCCTTTGCCCAGCTCCTCGCCAGCCCTGGGTCTGGAAAGTCCCAGGACCGGTTTGGACTGGCTTATGCATGGGGACACCTTGTGTGCCCCGGGCATGTCTCAATCTATTCAGCCCTGTCCTACCCAATACACAAAATCCTGTCTGGGGTGGTGCTCGCACCTCCCAAGGCAGGAAACCCTTTGTCCAAGCCTTCCTCGCTGGAAGGACTCCCAGCAGCAGGAGGTCAGACTTGTGTCTGTGGTGGCAGCATCCATTTTGTGATGCTGAGGCTCTGGTTAACTTTAACCGGCGTTAAGGCTACGCACATGTCGTGTCCCTCTAGAAGGGTGGAATGCTATCCCCGTCGACAGAACTGTCGAGGGGATAGTATTCCAAATCGTATGACACCTTACTCGACATGTTTTGATAAAGCCAAATCAAAGTTAGCATATAACCGCGAGGATTATAATGCACTTAAGAGTATATGGTATGGCAATATCCCGGAACAGCTAAGGGACTGGTTCCCGACAGCTGCAGACAGGCTCAGCTCATGCTAGAACACCATCTCACATATTTCCAAGCACTCTGCCTCCAGGATTGAAGAGGCCTTCCATAGGAGTGGCTGATAGGAACATATGTGTCCAGTTTAGGGTTAGATATAGGGATACTATATCTAAGTAAGAGGTGATTACACCGACTTACCCCAGCTGAGTGATCAGCCAGTTGTGTCAAATATGGAGGCCAGGCCAGGGGTGGCACAATACATGCTGCAGCCCCGGGTAGGCCTTGGAAACACCTATGCCCTGGGTACCTAGGGTACACTGTTACAGGGGCCAATAAGGTGAACCAGTCCCAATTCGTAATGCACCTAGGGTGCATTGACTGTAATTTAGAGAGAGAACAGCAGGCTGTGGGTCTGATTAGCAGGCCCACAGCCACATTAAGCCATAAACCAGTGAAGCAAAAAGCAAAAATTTGGGGTGACCATAGGATAGCAGACCCTACTCTCCTACAATGGCGAGGTCAGTTTGTTATGGAATATTTGTTCTAAGGTGCGAATCGTCCCATTATGTTACAGGTCCCTCAGGCCCGGCTTCGCCATAACCTTCCTAAAAACGGTCTCCTGAAGCAGTTGTATACAGGGGTGATATAGCAGTCGGAGCAATGGAGAGTAGAGCAGAGGGGCCTGCATTTGTTTCATAATACGTCTCCAGGCAAGCACTGTACATGGGTTGAGGGACGATACATATCATGCCTGCCAAGGGAAGGGGGTCTGCAAGCTACTCCTCCACTGCTATTTGTGGCATGTAACTGGGTGGGTGAAACTAATAGTGGGCATAGTGAGCCTGAGTGGAAAGCTGTTTTTGAGTATCGTTTTGTGCCCCAAGCCTAGTTTCTAGAGCATGGAGCTCATTTTCATATTTCCGTAGCTCCCTTACTATCTCTCTTCTAGCCCCTACTGTCCATCCCATACAATGGCCCTTAATGACGGTTTTAAAAGCATCACATTCGATTAGGGAGCAGCTAGCAGTGCCTTGGTTCGTTTGGAAATGTTCAGTAATGGAGGTGTTTAATGTCTGCTGGAATCAGTTATCTTCTATCATGGCTGCGTACAGTCGCCAGACTGGGATGGCCGCTAATTCGGGGGCAGGCGAGAAGGACAAGACAAGACAAGAGAAATAGGTATGGTCTATCTGTAATTAGCGGGCTTAAATGAGTCGAGCAGAGGAACAAGTCCAGTTTAGTGTGTAAGCACTACAGTGGGGAGTTAAATAAGAAATCTTTGTTCTGCTCATGTTGCAGCCACCAGATGTTAACTAACCCCCAATATCTCATCCAGTCTCGGAGCGCTTTTTCATTTGTATTGGCTGTTGTGCCATGCAGTGGTGGAGTAGATCTGTCAATATTTATGTCTGCTACGCAATTGTAGTCACCCCCCAGCAATACGTCTTATGCAGTCATTCCCACCAATTGAGGTTGGTCCTGGTTAGGAGCGTAGATACTGCCCATCGTTACCTCTTTGCCTAAGAGCACATATTGGCCCTCAGGGTCTACTAGAGTTTGTGTTGTGTCAATATGGGTCCCCAGTCTTATCCACACCAACGCCCTTTGGAGTACTCGGAGTATGTTGTTGCAAACAGTTGCACTCTCCACCGTCTGCAGAGACGCTGCCCTTCTTCTAGCGTTAGGTGGGGTTCCTGGAGAATAACTATCTGTGCTCCTCTACGCTTAAGGTCATTTGTATATATTGGGGCATTTGGCTGGGGAATGCCTCTAACATTCCAAGATAAGACCTTTATTACTTTAATATTATCGTTTGGGGTTGCCATTTGTTTCTGGTGTCTTGTCCAATCTGCCATGTCAGGGTGGGGCTACATCTGGACTCCTAAGTGCTCAATTGTACGTATAGAACTCCAACTTCCTTACCCAAGGGCAACAGCGCAACCACTTATCGCCCAAACCTGTAAACAAAACAATATGTAAAGTAGAACGCTGCCTCTGGTCCATCAGGCAGAGCACTCTGGTGGGGTGGGAGGGGGGAATAAACGTGTAGATGGAGAAGGTGGGCCTCGTCCCGGACCAAACTTATGTGCTTCTTAAAAGCAGCAGTTCTCAATGGACTACTCACACCCCTGGTCTATGGAGCCCCCATGTTCATTCCCATATGTCACATCCTCCCCATTCTAGATTGTCGTGGTGTCATCTGTCTGTACTCTGGTTCAGGTATTACTTTAGATTCTGCTGATTTACACAATGTTATCCGCCGATCTTGGGAGTGAGTTTTTGCAGAGGGGGTTACTTCCTAGCGAGTCTCTAGACTCTGAAGTTGCACAACTAGTTCTGGCTGATGCTCCAGAGTCTTGATCTTGGCCGCGGGGCGAAACAATGGGCACCACCGCCTGTAGTGCCACTTGCCTGTTCTGTTTGGTTTGCGAAGCAGTAGGTTTTTAGTATTTTTGATTTCTCCGGAGCTGCCCCAGTTGCTTTCTGCCTGGCTATTGCACTGATCTTGCACTCTGTTTTCTCTGAGCAGTGATGTGCCCATATTGTATGCCTCCAACTATGACCTGATTTCATTTGGAGTCACAGAAATATGTATCCCCATCAATGATAATTTTAAGCCTAGCAGGGAATAATAAAGAGTACTGTATTCCTGCTTCCCAGAGGGCTCTTTTAGCTTCCAATAAAGACATGTGTGCCTGAACCTTAGCTGTGACATCAAGGAACATTAGCACTTTACCCAAGAGCCATGCATTCAAGAATGTTGCAGTATCGCGCCTCAATCCCTGTAAAGGTGGAGTTTGGCAATCACCGGGCGGGGAGGTCTTCCCGGAGCCGGTGAGTGAGCCAGTTCTCCGTGTGCCCTCTTGAGAGCGAAGAATTGGGAGAGGTGTTCTGGAGCCACAGAGAATGCAGACATTTTTCCACGTATTCCACTGTATTTGACCCTTCTGCATTTTCTGGTACTCCTATAATTTTGATGTTATTTCTAGGACTGCAGCCCTCAGTGTCTTCAGCTCTACACTCAAGGATTGTTACTCTGGAGTAGAGCTCCTCTAGCCGAGAGGTGTGTTTTTTTTGCACTGGTTGCAGCTCAGAGATAGCAGTCTCCACTTCCTGTACTCGGTCAGTGAGTTTGTGGTGTTCAGCCTGTAGGAGACCCCCATGGAGACCGCCCCAATGTCCTGCTGCAAGGCTGCTTTGGTGTCGACGATGGCCACCAGCACTCTAAGTGCGAGTGTAGAGAATCATCTACTTCGGTGTTCTCGCCTCCCCCGTCACCTGTGGTGCAGGGGAAGGCTCTCTGGTGGCAGGCTGGGTGTTGCCAGCTTTCTGCTTCAGTTTAGGCATCATAGCCACAATCTGGAGCTGTAGGCTTCTCCTCTCTCAGAGGCAGTGCAGCAAAAGTAGAGATGGAGAGGAGGGTCCTGCTCCCTTTAGCTTGCCTTCCTGTATGCTCAACTAGTGTGGTTTGGCAGGGACTGAGGGAGAGCTCGGTGAGCTCAGTTATTAGCCTCCAGTAAAAGTCTCTCAAGGTAGAATAGAGGATTTAAATGCCCTTTCTATGGGGCTGCCTGAACTCGAATCATTGCTTATGCCAGAGGCATTGAGCTGGTTGTGCTGCTTCCAGCTCAAATCTCTGGGAAACCAGGCTGGGGCGGGGGGCATCTTCTCAAGAAGTTCGGATCTTGGCCCTGCTCCTCCACTGTGTAATGTTGTCTGGGGCCGCACGAGCTTGTACTAATTGTCTGATACCGGTAAGGGCCACTTAGTGAGACATCGGTGGAACTAGGGCTCTGATATCACCACCCTACTCATTGTCAGGACCCAACGGTGCACCTCACTGTCTCCCCGTTCTCAGCCCTCACCGTACCGTGTCATGAGTAGCTTCAGGCAGTCTAGTGATCCATGCAGGGGGTAGGGCCAGTCCCTTGGGGGTATTCCGTAGATAATGCTGTGGCCCTGTGTCCCTACCACCATTGCAAGGTCTACAAGCAATGATTCAGGTGCTAGGGGTAAGGAGGGCAGTCCGATCTTTCACTTTGGGGATCTCAGCGATTCACTATCAGCGTGTCTCTTCACGTTTCTCCCAGGGCCCCTGCTTTCCATCCCAGGCACAGTTTTCTCAGCATGTATGGGCCAAGCTCCTCATTGGGAGGTGCCGTTGACGGCCTACTACTAGGGTGCACCCCCACCACTCCAGTCCCTTTTCAGCCAGGTCACGTGGCTGCCGAAGTGCATTCCCAGTACTATTTCTGCCCCGGTGTTACACGCCAAGCCTGGGGCAGTGCGCGAAGCCAATCGATAGTCTCAGAGCCCCAGTGCCTCAATTGGTCGTTTCTTGGCTGGTCTATGACCAGGACCTCCCGGCCAACTCAGTGCAGTCACCAGTTTTTCTGTTCAGCCTCACCAGGAGCGCCATCAGCGTTCATTTACATGTACCGGCACTGCCAGGCCTCTGCTGTTACGGGGTCAATTGATGTTCACTATCGTCTCTTTCCGCGGCTCCAACAGGCCTTGCCGTCTGCGTCACAGCTGCTGGGCTGTTTCTGTGTGTGATAAGCCGGACGGCCCCACCCCAACGAGTTGCCTCTCTGCCTTGCCTGCAGGGCTTCACGCTGGGCCTCACCGCCTCGGGTTCAGCAGGCCTTGGTTATGCCTTTCATGCAGGAGCTGGAGGCGCAGTAGGGTGGAGTATGCATTCTGTGCTCCTTGTAAGCCACAGGCAGGGCCCAGGCCGAATGAGTCTTACGCCGGCCGCCTCGTTCTTCCTCCCAGACTTTACTCATCAGAGTGTTCCTGGGCAAGTATGGATAACTGCGCCCCCCCCCCCCCATCCCACGCTGCAATGAGGGTAATTTTTAGTAACTCTAAGTGGTGGATGCCGTAGTAAAAACAGGATTTCTTGTGGGCTGGGACGGAGCTCCGAGCTCACACATCCGCCATGATTGGTGTCTTAGCCACGCTCCGTTGCCCTATACTTTCTTACCATGGCTGCCGCCCCTTAGTGACAGGATGGCTCTTCTTTTCCATATCTGGGAAATCCAAGACAGATAATCAAAGCTTTTCACCCGCTCCAGGAGTGACCCTCTACCAAGGATCGATGAGGGTTCAGCACCATAAACTTAGACTTTGAGAGATATATCTCTATGGCCCTACCAGAGTAAAAGGACCTATAAGGGATTAAAGGCCCTGTGGGGTTCTGGAGAGTAAGAGTAGATCTCCAAATATAAAAATTGGTAGGCTGATTTCTGCAGATTTAGCCGTGTCCTGATTGTGGTTTGCCAACCACTCATCTGCTCCATTAATGCATAAGCTGAATAATGTGAGGGCGAGCATACATCCCTTGTGTTAACCCCTCAGGTAATAGGTATCCTCTTGGTCAATTCCCCACCCAGATTCTACACCTGTGTTAAAGTCTCAGAATTCATAAAATCATTGGGTATACCATATTTTTCTATTACCCTCCGTAGGATGTCCCTGGTCACCAGATCAAAAGCAGCCCTCAGATCCATGTAGGCAACATATAAATGGTCCTGCCTTGGGGTGACATATTTTCAGCATTTCATCCTGGAGGGGAAGACCTGATCCAGGGTACTGACTTTGCATCTAAAACTTGATTGACTATCTCAGAGGATGTGGTAGTCCGTCATCCATAACAGAAGTCTCGATAGTACATGTCTGCAAAAGATCCCGATTCCCCATTTTGAAGATAGGTATAATGATGGCAACCTGCTAAGATGGCTTAATATCCCCATCTCTAATGACTGCGTTATTCAGGGTAGTCCAATAGGAGAACCAGATTTCGGGTTAAGACAAATATAGGTCTCCAGGAATGCCATCTGGGCCGGGGGCTTTCTCCCTCTTATTTATGTGCAAAGCCGGAACAGTTTAACCTAAGCCAAACTCTAGGGGGAAGCCATGCTCATTCACAGGTTCATCGTGTGTATAGGCTATTGCAGAGTCACCAGTCAAATGCAGAGGGTCATTTGGCCATTTGCTATACAAGTCTAAAAAGTGGGTAACCTGTTTATTCGGTATTACAGCCGCTTCAAAGTCATTTGCTGGTGGCAGAGTCCCAAACGCTATTAAATTCCAAAAGGTTTTCTTGTTCCTATTTAGGAGGGAGTCAGTAAGTTCTCCCCACTGAGCTGTCTCCCAACACCTTTTGGCCTTATTCAAAATTGCCTAATATCCTCTTCTTGCTTCACTAATCTTCATACAATTCTTTTTTTTAATGCTTCTAGGAGCGCTGTTTTGGGAATCTACATCCTTGGTAGTATCAGCCCGGGAGAATTTGTGGATAGTGGTCCCCTTTGCTTCCTTTGTGAATACGTTTTTCAACTACTCCATCAGTTCACAGTGGAAGTTCAAAAAATAATTCGAACTGTTAGCAGCATACTCAAGCGGGGCCAGTGTGTCCACAAACAACTTACGCATTTGGAACTAGATAAAGGGATTTTCTGCTACAGATGCCCTCTGGACTCTCCTTCTGTTGCTACATGACATGGCTTCATCAATAATAGTATTAAGTCGGCAAACCATGTTTCAAGAAGAGACTCGCATGAAATTGGGCACTAAGTGCTTCATGGTCCCTGTCCATCCTAGGGACAACCTTCATATCAATCATATGCGACTTTGTTATATCATCCACAAAAAGTGTTGATATTAGTAGTATATGCTTCTGTTTTAAAAGCGGGATGAGGGGCTGGTCAGCCAGGATAGAGCCATTTAGTATCTTCAACCCATGTGCCAGAGCAGTTCAGTGATTTGACCTGCATCCCTAGGGTACTTTATCTCGGCATTCACAACAGGGGAAGATAACATCCTTGATACCGACAATGTACCAGACAACCCCAAACCTAATGATCCTACAGACATTGGATGGCAGACTACTGCAAATATTTTATAAGAATTATGGTGCAGCTGATCAATCATATTAGAGTCGATCTATTGTGATAGGATAAGCCTCTAATGGTGGGTTTATTTAGCTTCACTTTTAAAGTACAATCTGCAAATAAGGATAAACCAAGGACCACTGATGAAGGGCTCCCTGAAAACGCATTTGAATGTGTGCAATACAAGAGTTGGACTAACGTTACACAGCTGATTAATAAACTCTCTAACTAAGAGACACCTGGTTCAGAAATGTAGATGGAAAGCAAAATAATTGTGATTAAATATACATAAAGAAACCATGTTGAGTTCTATAAATAACATATATTGAAATCAATTTTGTGAAAGAAAAGATGTAGAAATGGATAACATTTATAGTCCCATTGGGACGGACCTGTGCACTAGGAGTATCTTCTGAAAACTCTGCAACATACAGCACCCACAGTTGTCATGAGCTGATTTCTCGTGTCCTTTTCCTGGCTGAAGTGGTTGATTAAACTCATAGAGCTTCTTTTTTTTTTACTTCATTCCCCACAGTATAACTACTCCATCCTTAGGGTTGTACAGGTACTACTCACTCTAGCCCTTGTCCGTATTCATTCTTCATCTGAAACCCGAAGCAAAGCTCCATTATCCTCTCCTAAAAAGGGTGGGGGGAGTTAGTCATTTGTTTTGTAATCATCAGACTTAGTTTCTTCGCCATATCTCAGGACATCCCCAAAATTCCTCCCATAATTACTCCTTAGTTTTCTTGTCTACGTCCGAAGAAAGACAACAATCCCAGAAATCCATTTATTCACGAATGGGGTAGTAGGTTCAGTCTAATATTTGCAAATTAAAGTTCTTGCCAATAGGATCAGATAGAATAAAAGACGTTGTTCTAACCCACTCCAATGAGCATCCTGGGTTTCCCTTATTCCAAAAATAATAAGCTGGGGGCTAACGTCTATCTTGTTGAAATATTTATTTAAATATTAATACTGGCATCATTCCAGTACGGTTTTGACTATTTCAAAAAATGGCAGATTCCGGTCTGAGGTGACATGGCAAGCGAATAAACGATGGACGTACTTGTGAGTGTGAAAAATTACCATTGACTGTGATTGACAATAACTCCACTAATTTTTGTTCTCTTCATTACAATACCCGAAGTATGAACCATCCAGCCTTCTCAAAGACTGGATCCATAGTCAATCTCTGCGCCACCCCAAACCTGTTCCCTCTAGAATAGGATGGGATTAGCGTATTGTTAGGAGGAGGTAGGGGAGTCCCCTAGGCAATGCTCCTCCCTGTGGTACCGGATATAGAATAAGTGACACGTACCACTGACATTAAATAACTGATTTTATTATCTCCGCGTTTGCACAAAAGTTGTTGCATTATTTATTAATACAATAATTTAATAGAAAACATTTGTTAAAAATAAATTAAATCATGGGGATTGTGTTGAACCTTGCCAGCAACACAAAGGATCAGATGAAAAAAACCCTAAACAACTCAACATTGCATCCGAAACTGTATTTAATAACAAGAAATTCGAACTAATTCCTGTAGGAGATTGTGTCATCTCTCCAAATACACATGTACAGGCACACAAATGCAAACAAACTCAAATGAGGAAAGGAATAAAGAGAGACCTGACCCAAACACAACTAGACTCACCAATATGCAGAATGACAAAAGACAGGCAGAAAAAGATGCAGATGGACGCTCTCACCCACCTATAGGAAAAAGAGGCACAAAGACAATCACAAAGCATACAATCTTAAAAGAAAAACGCACACATGCATAGCTACCTTAGGGAGGAATGCAGCCAAAAATTTTCAATTAGCCAGACAGGACAGACAGAAAACCAACCAAGCAAAAAATTAAGAGCCACCGTCAGGCACTAGTAGACACCACCAGAGTAGTGTGACCGCTACTGTCAGCCATAGGGACACCAAAACTCCGAAGGAAATGCAATCAAGAGTTCAATCAAACAGAGCAATAATCAGAAAGTAAGACACAAACTGTCACGCAGTCACTCAATAGCACAGAGCCACAGGCAGACACATGAGCAAACACACAGAGGAACACTGCTTCATATGCAAACGACCCAAGTACTCTCAAACACACGAATCAAACACAAATACATCCACAGAATGTTGCCAGGCACTTTTACAAATGGCATTCCTGGTGTTATGGAAGCCTTAGAACCTGGTGTAAATCTTTAAACAATTGCACCAAAGGGTATGTATACATATATATTTTTAAAAACAGAATCTACGGTAAGAATTAAAAATGAAAACGTACCAGAAAAATACCATGAGCACCTGAAAGGGAGACACAACCATAACAACCAAAAATGCAGGCAATTCGTGCATGAAAAAACCTTCTTCCAGTCACACCTCTTTGTGGCAATCGGACATAGTTTTGAGACTATTCTATCTCAGCTCTCTTGCAGCTGCACTATTATACCATTCCTTGCTTAGAGCACCTATACAGAGGGAGCTTGTGCACCATGCAGAATTGCTTCTTCTTAGAATCACCCACACTGTCACTCTCGCTTGTGCAACCTTGCACGCACACAACCAGACTGTAAACCATGTTTGGCACCCATGATCAGCAGGAAAGCAGTCTCGGCCTGGCCAGCAGTGCAGAGATCGCCAACCCTGCACGTCAGGGGCAGCGTTTGTGCGTTCCCCTCAGGGACTTGAAAAAATAAAGTTTTTACAGCACAATTAAAATCACAATACAATTAATATTAAAAAGTATGAACACATTTTTTTTGCTGCGTATTACTTGGACAGGGCGATCCCTCTCACAAGGGCGCCAAGACCCCCTCAACTGAGAGCCAGCTACTCAAATTTACTGAGTGGAGATGTCCACGCTATGGCCGGACCCTTCAATAATGCCCTAGAAACACTGTTATCCTCTGAACGGTAAAACGATTAGGGCGGTTCCATGATGCACACACCCAAGGATCCATGATCAGCCCTTGGCCTTAGTAAATCTGCAAGGGGAAGTTTACGCCTCCCTCACGAGATAGTGCAGGGCTTCAGCATTTTGCATTCAGTTCTTGGATAAACCTCAGTTGCTGTAACCTGGTTACACTGTGGCAGGATCTCCAAAAACCACACCAGTGTCCACTGCTATGAATGGCTGTGCACATTAAAATCCTAAATCATCTAAACACGCTCTTAAACAGAATTCTAAAACTAACCTTAAAAGTAAGTAGCGGATTGAGCTTACTACATGGTCCGCTTGGAGGCAGAGGCTAGTGCCAAACTGGCTTACCAACCAAACTGGCACTTTTCTTCAGACACAAGGCCACTGAGCCTCCATTATGGGGCAGGACGACTAAGTTGGCATGAGAAGTAGATGGTCCTGGACATCCTAATGGAGGGGAACCTGAAGTTATTCCTTAGTCCTTCAAAGGGACATAGTCCTCTACCAACAACTAGCTTCAGGTTCCCTCCCAAGTGCAACGCTGGTTGGTCACTTCGTGTACCAATATGTCAATTTCTCTTGGGGGAACTATAACCCATTGTGGCCAAGATGTTCAAAGCACCCACAGGGCCGAAGAGGGGAAAAGGCCAAAGGGAAGACGAGGATTTCTGGAAGAGGACTTAATGTTCTTCTAAAGAAACAGTGATTTTACAAAGTACCAATGAGTTCAGCACAACGCCATGAAGGCATTGCACTGTCAGCAAGCACTGTACAAAAAAGAGCATATTAATTCTATTATAACCACTTACATATTTAGTCAACCTCTGGGATATACAAAATAGTGCACCTTGCAACCTCATTCAGCCTCAGATGCGATTTTGATCCCTGTTGGACCCTCTCCTCTTCAATTCCCATCGATACCAAAGTATAATATTTACAATAAAAGTTCTTATGAGGCTCAGCCGGTAAGATTTTGGACCAAGGCGGAGATAAAGGGAGGGAGACGCTACCCCTCAGTCCTTAAACACCATCTGCTGCCCATGGGGGAGGTCATCGTGCATCATATGTCGACGCACGTGGATCCGCCGCACTCTACGCTCCCGACCATCATCATCATCAGTGCAGTGTGCTGCGCCACCACCTCCCCCTGTAGCCTCCAGAAGTGCCTTGTCTGGCACTCGGGGTGTCTCGTAGATCAGGATGTTCAGAGTCTCCTCAAAGATGCGTGCTTCGGGAAACTCCACCTGTAGCAGGGGAGCAAAAGAAAAAAGGGAGACGATGAAGTGTGCATGTGCAATATCTCAGAAGACAGCTGAAACCAATTCTGAGCTGGGACAGTGCAGTGGCAGATGTTGCTCAAACAACAGCTACAAAGCTATGCTTTTTTATTAGTCATCGTGACGGCCACATTTGACCCTAATCAACCGTTCTCACTCCAATTTTGGATTACAAGTCATTTTTGTACATCTGCTCAGTGGATGGATGTTAGTTGCATGCTCACAAGCCACTCACATAATAAGCTTGACTCGCTATACAACTTAAAAACCTACAATTATGTCAATCTACTGTTCAAAAAAGGCACACGTTTATTTCTTTAACTGTTTTATCACAGTCTGTAGATTCCTAACATTGATCAAAATATACATTTTTATTTTCTGGAAGATGAACACGTTTTGCAATATTTACTATTGTTACCAGTTCTTCAATGATTATTCCTTAATAGTCATAACTACTAACCTGACATGTGCAATACCTTAAAGCCTTTCTGTAGGGAAATACAGCTTTCCAAATCATTATTAAATGCCTGTATGTAACACTTCTTGTAAACCAAATGGGTTTAAACTAGTTAAAAAAAAGCAATGTCTAAGCTATTCTCTAACTCTCATTTCCGAAAAGGAATGCAATAAAAGCAGATCAGCAAAACCTGAGAAAACATTGTCACTATCATTAAGATATACAGATTGCCAAGAGTTAACAAGGGATTGACCTTTGACTGCAGTATGTTTTCCATTAACGATTTTGGAAATTATGATATTTTTGCCCGGCTCATTAAGATCTAGTTTTTGCAGAGCGTTCGGGCCTCCCAGCGCAGAGATAGACACCTGCTTGTTTCCTCGAAGTATTTACAGGATATGACAAGACTGAAGTTAGATAATGTGTCTTCAAGAGTTTTCTGGAGGTGGTTTCTGGTTGATCCAATCCAAGGTTGGCAGAGAAATCATTCCATAAATTGGGGACAAGATAGGCAAAGAGGCATCCACCACATCTCGCCTTTGATCTTGGGTACTGTCAGCAACTTTAGGTTTCCAGACCGTAAAGGCCTCATAGGAATGTAGGAAATAAATAGTTAACAAATGAGGAAAATACCTTTTCTGTGCTTGGCCCATCATGCAAAACACGGAAAAGGTAACGGAATAGATCAATTTTTGCACCAGAAGCCAGTGAAGGGCAGCTAAGGCTGGGGAATCTGAATTGTGCTTTGAAAGTCTATGAAGAGTTCGTGCAGCAGCATTCTGGCCGACCTGCAGTCGTCTTATAACATACTTAGGACTTCCCAAGAAGAGGGAGTTTTTATAGTCAAGACAAAAGTTAATCAATCCCTGTATGACCAGTTCCCTTAATGTTGGCGGGAGCCATTAAAAGACTGTCCTTAGAGTTCCCGACAGTCCAAAGAATGTCACTGGTAATTTCGGGGATTGAGATCCCCATTAACAGTTTGTTGTCCAACCAAAAATCTAGACTTTTTACTGCCTGGTAGGGTTGTGGGCACTCTCCAAGGTATTCCAGCCACGTTCCACCCTGAGAGGTTATTACCAACAACCACCTCCGTGTTTCCACCACTGAACTTAAGACTACTGTCTGGCATCCAGTCTTTGGTCTGCCGGAGGCTTGAATTTAATTGAAAGGTTGTCGGCCTTGTTTCTGGGGTAAGGGTTAATATTAGCTGTGTATCGTCAGCATATGACGCAAGTACAATGCCACGTGCCTGCACTAGCTCTGCCAGGGGGAGCACGTATAAATTTAAAACTTCGGGAAGTGTGGGGTTTACCATCATCAACTGCGATACAAAATAGTGATGTAAGGATTGCTTGAATTGATCTCAGCCACTGGTAATTACGCCGGCTGTATCCCAGTCAATTGTTATTTTGCACACCATGCCACCTCAGTTTGGACATGGCCAGATGCAAACCAGTCTTGACCCTGCTCCAATGTGAACAGTCCAGTACGAACTGCCAAGCCAGGTCCTAACCAAACTGGAACACAAGCAACCCAGGACAAGGTACACCCTAGTTAGGGCTAATCAGCCAGGTATAGCTTGCTCCAGTGAAACGGTGTGCAGCTTTGTATACTTGAACACTAACTCGTGTCAGATTAGTCTTGGAAACCTTTAAGTGAAGATATAATTTAATTCCAGAATCATTTTTTCACCTCAGCAGCTCTCGGACACCACTGTATAAAAAAATGCCTATCTTGTGGTGAGAAACATCAAGAAAAGATGATCAGGCTGTCTACGGCCTCTCTGACCATTGTCAAGTGCCCATGTAAAAAAGCCTAATTCAAGGAGGCTCAGTGGCACAAAGTGAAACTGCATTCAGATCAAGCTGACCATTTTGGGGAAAAGCTCCAGAATGCCTTCAAAGAAAAGCAATCTTTTTAGGATCGATTAGGGTACCCTCTCAGCAACATTGATATCAGTTTCCGCCACCTCACTAGACTTTGCTAAGATGCATTCTGATACCAAGAGTCATCAGTCAAACAAGCAGTGGCATTGCTGCAACCAATCTGATCCTGAAGCTCATGGTCCAGAAACTCAACTACAATGTGTTAGTGGCTGAGGCATCCTTGACAGAGAAACCCACTCAGACTCATGGAGCACATATCGCCACAGGTCTAGGTCAACTTCAGGGTCTATATTGAAGACGCAGCTGTTAAGTGACTCAATGACAAGGACTGAATTAAAAAAGTAATAAATTACTTTTGGCAGACAAAAATTGTAGTGAGGAATCGCTGGAACCGGTTCCTGCTTTTCCTTAAAAAAACTTCATAGGAAATATCATGGATCACCATCTTCCAAAAGGATCTAGAGCGACCTCCAATTCCAGGAGGAGGAGCAGAACACCAGGTGAGAGTCACAGAAATCTCACATGTTATGGGTTATTCAGGCTTAGCATAGACCAGATTACTTAAAGAACATGCAACAATATCAGTTTGGTCCCTCACTTGAGCTCATATTCACAACACTTAGTCAGAATTAATTCCATGAAGGAATTCACACACATATCCTCATTATCTTCAATGACAATGATCTGAGTAGCTACCAAACTCAATAATCCAATACCAATCTTAAAACCGAGATTTTTTTAAGCATGGAGTCTGATTCTCCTTCAGCATCTCATACTCTTGTTACAAGGCCTGTTTGGGCCAACACCGGCTATGTTCTTGGCTCCGGCTTCAAACAAATCAATCACGTAAACATAAAAACAGAGCTTCAAAGTGAGATCCGCATTTCCTGCTTGTGAAATGGGGAGTCGCTATGGGAATGCTGGTATTTGGGGATTGTTTATAGACTGGTGAGCAAGGGACACCCTAGAATTATCAGTGGCAGAGGAGACCTGCATCAGGATCTCTTGTAGAGACGAGAAGGTAAACATGTGTCATGGAATATGGTAGTCGTTGGGTTGGAAAACTAATTGACGATACCAGGCAAGTTGAGGGATCTGTCACTCACTAATATAAACGATGCTGGTAAGGACGGAAAATAAATGTGACAGTTGCGTTGTTTCTGAGTCTGTAACTCAAATATGTCAAAGTGTAAATGCATAAATAGCGCATGAAACTGTTTGGTGTATGTGCACTTTATAAGTATTTTTAATACAACACAACAAAGTAGTTGTAAATAATTATGTAGCAAGTTCGCAGGCAACAAAGGAAGAGGAATCGTAGCAGACTGAGTGAATTCACTGAGGCTTTGCAATATCTGAGATCGACAGTACATGCAAAGATCAGCTGCCCATGCATCTACGTCCAGAATAGACTACCTCTTTTTACCTGTTGCAAATATACCAGGTATGAAGGAGAATAAATATACTTACCGAGGGTACATACAAACACCCTTCAATAATCCTCTAAATCAAGAACCCCTAACAGAGTAGTGCCCCCAAAGTGGTATTAAATGCATGGCACCTAACTGATGCACAATGCCAGCAATATCTTACCCAGGATTTGAAATGCTACTTTGAACTCTATAAAGTCTAAGTGGAATCCCCCGGGACCCTAGGGCAACAGACAAAGCCAAACACTATGGTAGAGTAAAGGCATCTGTGGGAGTGAAGGCACAACAGCAGATTTGATGAAAAAAACTCAACGTCAGTTGGAGTGTTATAATACTTTCCTACAAGAGCACTACTTCAACTAAGTTGGGTAAAGGGGTATGGCTCCAATCAGAGGTGTTTACAAAATAGCATAGAAGCCTGGAAAACACTCACAGAATGAAGCCAGACGCCACCACCTTCGAAATAGTTGGCCAGGAAACAGAGTTCACATGAAAGTACAGATAGAGATCAGATAAAAAGTAAACCTTGGTAGCATCAGTTACTAATAATCAAATTACAAAGACAGAAAGCACATATCAAGTACCTAAGATAGTTATGTTCTAGTGTTCTCAGTCATCCTGGAATATTTGGTTCACAGATGGAATAAGGATGCACTTGGTTCACAATTGGTGAGAGTCTACAATCAAAATGCAATCAAGGGAATAAGACCATAAACCTACCCACCAAAGGCTTGTAGATGATCAGCAGTAAGGAGGTAGCTGTGTGAGGGCCATGAAATGCATTAGGCAACGTACTTTGTGGTGCACTATCATTAAGGTGGCGAAAACAAGTTACTTACCTGTAACTTTGGTTCCCCAGTATTGGTAACTTTTATAGATTCCCATGCTTTTGTATCATTCCCCATCGTCGGAATGGGAGTCTCGGTAACAAAATAACATAGCAGTAGGTACAAAAAAGAAAGAAAAAGGCCTAGGCCTGATTCCCTTTTGTAGCATATCCGCCTCTTTTTGTAAAATAGACCAAACTAAGCATCAGCCAATCAGAAGAGCCTCACCCCATAGAACACTTGTATAGGAACCTCAGATTTTCGTAGCCGTTGTGTAACAGTCACCATATCTGCTGAAGGCTGAGCTTTCCTCTGGGAGGTGGGTGGGCGCATGGGAATCTATGAAAGTTACCAATACTGGGGAACCAAAGTTACAGGTAAGTAACTTGTTTTCTTGCCCCAGTATTGGAACTTTCATAGATTCCCATGCTTTTGTATCAGAGTAGCAAGCAGTCAGCAATAAAAACACATTTTGTGGCATCAACATACATTGCAATAGCCAACATTATATGAGGACACAAAATGTGCCGAAAAAAGGAAGGTGGGATAGAAAGGAATTAGTGGAAGAGGTTCCTCAGTACTGCCTGGCCCACAGCCGTGTCCTCCCGAGTCAAGGATTCCAAGCAGTAATGCTTTGTAAAGGTGTGCCCGCTGCTCCAAGTCGCAGCCCTGCAAATGTCTCTGAAGTGCACTCCCGCGAAGACAGCTGTCGAAGAAGCCACCGATCTTGTGGAATGCGCTCTATTTCTGCAGGTTTGCGGCTTACCCGCTGTCGAATGGCAATGCAGAATGGCACTGGAAATCCATTTCGCAATACTTTGTTTTGAAAGAGGGAGGCCCTTGCAAGGACCACCAAAAGCGATGATCAATTGGGAAGATTTACGGAATCCTTTGGTGCGATCCAAATAAAATTTTGAGCACCGTTGTACATCCAGAGAATGCAGTGACCTCTCCGCTAGTGTGGAAGGGTGAGGAAAGAAAGATTTAAGAATAACTGGCTCATTTAAGTGAAAGTCCGAGGGCACCTTGGGTATGAACCTCGGGTTAGTTCTTAAGATTACTGTATTCCTTTTGAATTGGAGAAACGGTTCCTGAATTGTGAGAGCCTGCAACTCCCCAATGCGTCTTGCCGATGTGAGGGCAAGAAGGAGAGCCAATTTCCATGAAAGGAATTTCATGTCCCTTCGATGTATTGGTTCAAATGGGTCTTTCATGAGCTGTGTGAGGACCAAATTCAGTTGCCAAGTAGGAGGCGGAGGCCTCACCGGGGACACAGAACAATCCTTTAAGAAACTGCTTAATTATCCTAGAAGACCAAAGAGAAGGTCCAGAAGCAGAACGTCTGTACTGGGAAACAAAGGTGTTTACAAAATAGCATAGAAGCAGACGGTTCTGAGGTGACAGAACTAGTTACTTACCTGTACACTATGGTTCTCCAGTATTATCTTTCATAGATTCACATGCTTGTATCTTCCCCGTCGTCATGGTGGGAGTCTCCCGGTAAATAATAATCATAGCAGTAGAAGAAAAAACTGCCTGAAACCATAGAGTAGAGAAACCAGAGGGTAACCTCTCCTCCTCATTATGTGGCCCAAACTACAGCCAATCAGCAACCAGCCCCAGCCTACACCATTCCCAGCAGAGCCACCATACCTCAGATTTCCTACCGCCCAAGAGTGAGCTATACAGGAAAACCAGAGATAAAAGGCGGTCTACCTAAAGGAAACGGGGAGGCGGGCGGGCGCATGTGAATCTATGAAAGATAATACTGGAGAACCATAGTGTACAGGTAAGTAACTAGTTCTTTCTCCAGTATTCAATCTTTCATAGATTCACATGCTTGTATCAGATTAGATAGCAGTTCCTGTAGTTAGAGCGTTTCTAGGCTAGACCCCTTTCCTATCTCGGGGTTGTGTGCCATAAATTGTTTCTATTACAAAAGAACTTTCCATAATACCAAGGCATGATCAATTAAACATTGACATCATAATTATTTGCGTAACGAGAAAAGCATATTATACAGTAAACAGAAAGTTGCAGAATACAAGTCATAAACATGTACCTTATTTAAAGAGATGTCGCAGGACCGCCTGCCCCACTGCTGCATCTGCTTTCCATTCCGTGTCCAGACAGTAATGCTTGGTGAATGTATGAGCAGTCGACCAGGTTGCTGCTCTACATATGTCTGGAAGGGGTACTCCTGCCAGCAATGCAGAAGACGTCGCCATTTTCCGTGTATCATGGGCACGGACTTTCCTGTCGAGAGGTCTTCCTGCTTTCTCATGACAGAAGCAAATAGCGGAAGCAATCCATCTGGATATGGAGGAACGTGACAGGGCCAGCCCTTTTCTGACTCCTGAGTAAGCAACGAACAGTTGGTTTGATTTGCGAAAGCTTTTAGTCTTTTCAATGTAAAATTTCAAGCATCTGCCGATGTCCAAAGTATGCAAAGCTTTTTCAGCCGCCGTGGATGGGTTCTTAAAATATGTCGGCAGAATGACGGGTTCATTTAGATGAAAATAAGAGGGTATTTTAGGCACAAATTTAGGGTTGGTTCTTAGCATCACCTTATCCGGCTTGAATTGAATGAAGGGATCCAATATAGAAAAGGCTTGTATCTCGCTCACTCTTCTGGCAGACGTGAGCGCCAACAGCAAAGCCACCTTCCATGACAAAAATTGTAATTCTGTTTTGTGTATGGGTTCGAAGGGAGCTTTCATCAATTGCGACAATACCGTGTTAAGCTGCCAAGAAGGTGGAGGATGCTTGACAGGAGGAAACTTCCTGAACAGCCCTTTCAAGAATTCCTTGATTAGCCTATTAGACCACAAGGAAGGGCATCCTGGTGATCTTCTATACCTTGAAATTGCAGCTAGATGGACTTTTATAGATGAGTGAGCCAGTCCTGATCTGGCTAAATGTAGTAAATACGGAAGGATTTGCTCAGCCGAGGACGTTAAGGGATGCAGTGCCTTAGTCATGCACCAACTACAGAATCGCTTCCATTTTGCTACATATGTCCTGTTGGTAGACAGAGCCACAGAACTTTGCAGTATTTCACGACATTCTGGGGTGATATCTAGGGACCGGAATTCGTGCTCAAAAGGTTCCAAGCAGACAATCTTAGTGAGGTCAGTTGCGGATGAAGTACTTGGCCTCTGTTCATGGAAATCAGATCTCTGGTTATCGGGAGCTGTATTCTCGGTTCTACCGACAACTGCAGAAGCTCCGTATACCAGAACTGCCTCGGCCATGCCGGGGCTATCAGTATTATCTGGCAAGGTTCTGCTCTCATTTTCCTTAGTAGTCTGGGAATTAAGGGAAAAGGAGGAAAGGCATATGCGAACATCCCTGTCCATTTGAGGTGAAGAGCGTTCCCCCTCGAATCTTGTTGAGGGAATCTGCTGGCATAATGACTGCATTTTTTGTTGCTCTGAGTCGCAAACAGGTCCAGGCCTGGTTTGCCCCACAACTTGAAAATCCGATTCAGTTGGATCTGGTTGATTTCCCACTCGTGGCAAATGTCGGATGACCTGCTTAACCGATCCGCTTTTGTGTTGTCCACTCCCGGAACATGTTCTACTTGCAGCGATATTTTCTGACACAGTAGCCATTTCCAGATTCTTTGTGCCAGAATCGACAAGGGTTTTGATCTCGTTCCACCCTGTTTGCGCAGGTAAAACATTGTTGTTGTGCTGTCTGTCCGCACCAAAACCGCTGAGCCCCGGATCCTGGGAAGGAAAGCCTGGAGGCCCAGAAAGACTGCTTCCAATTCCAATAGGTTGATGTGACGTTTCGCCTCTTGAGGAGACCAAAGGCCCTGAATTTCTAGGTCTTGCAGATGAGCCCCCCAACCTCGCAATGAAGCGTCTGACGTCATGACGTAGCTTGGTGATTGTGGTTCGAAAGTGAGGCCCTTTGTTAGATTGCTCCTGAAACCCCACCATGACATTGCCCGCTTGATCTGTTTTGTTATGACCAGCTTGTCGTCGAAGGAACCCTGGGCTTGGACCCACTGCTTGTCCAGTGCTTCCTGTAACGGTCTCATTTGCAACCGACAGTTGGGGATCAGCGGAATGCAAGAGGACATCATTCCCAGCAATGATTTGAATATCCTGATGGAAGTGAACTTTTTTGCTGCTAGGGATGCAGTCAGATTTAAGATTTTTATTATCCTTTCCTCTGAAGGGTAAGCTTTCAATTCTTGTGTTTTCAAGATTGCTCCCAAGAACTGTAGAACGCAAGTCGGGACAAAGGATGACTTTTCCTTGTTTATCCGAAGACCTAGACCTTGGAAGAGATCCATGCTCATTTGTAGAGATCTTCGCGTTGCTTGGAACGATGGTCCTTTTATCAACCAGTCGTCCAAGTATGGGAACACCTGTAGACCTTGTTTTCTCAAGTGCGCCGCTATAGGGGCCATGCATTTCGTGAAAACTCTGGGGGCGGATTTCAGTCCGAAAGGTAAAACTCTGAACTGGTAATGGCGCCCCTCCACCATGAATCGAAGATATTTTTTGTGCTTTTCGTGAATCGGAATGTGGAAGTATGCTTCCAGCAGGTCTAGAGAGACCATGTAGTCTCCTTTGCGAAGCAGTAGCAGAATTTCCTGCAAGGATAGCATACGGAAAGAAATCTTTTTTATGTATGTGTTCAGATCTCTGAGGTCCAGCACCTGTCTCCATTTCGATGACTGCTTTTTCCTTATAAGGAAAAAGTGCGAATAAAAACCTGTTCCCCGCTGGTTTGGTGGTACCTCCTCTATTGCTCCTTTCAGAATGAGCGATAAGACCTCTGCTTTGAGAGCCGTTAGGTGTTGATGAACTCTGCAAAGGGGTGGACGATTTGGAGGTTTTTGCGACAATTCCAGGGTGTGACCCTGTGTAATAATGTCCAATACCCATCTGTCCGAAGTTATGGACCGCCAATACGGGAGAAACTGAGAGAGGTAGTGGAACTGGTTGATCTGAAGCGGCAATAGAGGCGCCTGCGGAACATCACTGTCTGCGCCCAGAGTCCTGCTTTCCCCTGGCTGCGGACTTTCTCCTTCCCTGCTGCTGGAAGGAAGTGTTTGAGGACCGATACTGTTGGTTGGAGGGGTACTGACGGTAGCCCTGCTGGTTATACGGTTGGTACCGATTAGATTGATAAGAGGACCGTTGTTGCTGAAAGTGTCCTCTGGAACCTCGACCTCGAAAGGACTGATAACGGCCCTGTTGCAATGATCCCAAGGATCTAGCAGTGTCTGTATCTGCCTTTATCCCCTGCAACGCCTCATCAATCTGTTTTCCAAAGAGACTTTCTCCATCGAATGGCATATCCAATATCTTAGACTGGACTTCCGGCCGAAAAGACGTAGCCTTGAGCCATCCCTGCCTCCGTAGGGTTATCGCCCCAGCCATTTGGCGAAAAGCTAAAGATGATATGTCCATTGCCACATCTATGGACTCCGACGCTGCTCTGGCTCCATCTTGAAGAATGGTAGTTGCCTCCTCTTTCTTGTCCTCCGGAAGGTGTGACAGGAAAGGCGCAATGTCCGACCACATCTGTCTATTGAACCGACTCAGCAGAGCCATTGCGTTGGTAGCTTTGATGGAAGCCGCTGCCATCACCGCAAAGCGTTTTCCTATGCCATCCATCTTCTTGCCCTCCTTATCTGGGGGCGCCACACATGTGGCCATCGGGTTCTTGGAGCGCTTCTGGGCTGCTTGAGTCACCACCGAGTCTGGACGAGGATGTCCGATAAGGCATGCTGGAGCCTTCTCTACAGCGCGATACTTCTTGTCCAGCCTGGGTATGGACGCTGGGACTGAAGCTGGATTCTTCATCAATTTGAGTCCTTCCTCCCAGATATGCTCAATGATAGGAATAGCTCTTACCGACTTCCTGGAGGACTCCTTAAAGTCATAAAGGAAGCACTCGTTTTCCTTTACTGGCATAGAAAGTTTGAACCTTGTGGCCGCTTTCTCCATCAGGTCATGAAAGCTGGCTATATCCGCTGGAGGAGAACTTGATTGAGGCAAGGGTGACGCCGGAGACGTTGGAGCAATATATTGGTTCCATTCGTCTCCCACTTCCTCGTCCTGAGCAATTTCTCCTTCTTCCTCCTCATGATCCGACTCATTCAGGTCATCACGAATTGTAATTACATTTTGAACCTCCTTCCGAGGAGGGGGAGGTGGTTGAGTTATAGGCACCTCTTTAACAGGTTGAGAGCTTTTCTCAGAGGCCGCCGGAGCATTATCTTCTGGAAAACGACGATAATAGTTGTCTATCATACTCCTTAAGTCGGATATTAAAGAGATTGGTACCGACATTGACTCATCTCGTGCAGGCGTATCCACTTCCTCCTCATCATCATCATCATAGTGATAGGCCTGGTGGAAAGACTCATATCTCATTTGGCCCCTGACCGGCCGGTCTTTGAAGGCATAGTCCTCCTGTTGATCTTCCTCATCAGTGTCCTGATGCTTAATATGGAGCTGAGAAGGACTGTACGCCGCTCCAAAAGATCCTTCCTCCTCCGATTCCTGGCCATCTAGAATGGTGGAAGGTAGCAGAGGTGATATCTTTGGCGTTGAAAACTCTCCTTTTCTGCTCGTCAACCCCCCCGTCGACGGAGCAATCCTTTTAACAGAAATGTAAGTTGACGTTATTTTTGTTGGAGAAGACATCTTCAATGATTTATCCACCGTCGACGGGGTCGTCGACGGGGCCGTCGACGGGATGCTCGTCGACGGGGTCGTCGACGGGGTCGTCGACGGGATGCTCGTCGACGAAGACTTAACTCTCACCGTCGACGGAGTCGTCGTTGTCATCGTCGTCGACGAAGCTGTCGACATCGAGACTGTCGTCGTCGTCGTCGTCGACGGACTGGTCCTGGTCGTCGACGGAACGGTCGTCGTCGCCATCGTCGACGGAACGGTCTTCGCCGCCGTCGTCGACGATCTCGTCGTCGATCTGACTGGATTTTTAACAGATCTCGTTGACGGAAGCGACGACGGAGCCCTCTTTTCTGAGGAAGGCTTGAGAGGAGTTGGAGGGAGTGAAGTAGAAGGTTCACCTTCTTTAGATTTTCCTGCTTTATGCCTCACATCTCCCTTTTCCTCAGAGGACCCTCTTAACTTCTTAGAGGAGTGTCCCATGGCTTCTCCTTCAGATTCGGAGTCATGAACCTTCCTTTTCTGAAGCCATATAAGGAGGCGCCCTTCCCTATCCCTCAGAGTTTTGGGAGGGAAGTTCTGGCAGTACTTGCAGTCCTTAGGGATATGCTTGGGGTATAGGCAGTACAAGCATTCCTTGTGAGGATCCTCAGAAAAAAGCCTGGCCTTGCCACAGGATCTGCAAGCTCTGAAAAGACTCTTCTTAGAGCTTTCAGACATCGTGACTGAAGTAATTCCAACAAGAAAAAACAGTACCTGAATCCAGCTGACAAAGGTCAAAAGTTCAGTGAAGAGAGACAAAAAACTGAGCAGAGCTCAGGGAGACTCCTTCTCACACGAAGGCGGTTAGAAATCTGAGGTATGGTGGCTCTGCTGGGAATGGTGTAGGCTGGGGCTGGTTGCTGATTGGCTGTAGTTTGGGCCACATAATGAGGAGGAGAGGTTACCCTCTGGTTTCTCTACTCTATGGTTTCAGGCAGTTTTTTCTTCTACTGCTATGATTATTATTTACCGGGAGACTCCCACCATGACGACGGGGAAGATACAAGCATGTGAATCTATGAAAGATTGAATACTGGAGAACAATGTCCACTGACATGCAGATCCTGCAGTACTGCCCCCCAGCCGTCCAATGACGCATCCGTCTTCACAACCTGAGGAGACGGATCGCTTACGAAGGATAAACCTTGGGACAAGTTCTCCTGCTTTGTCCACCACAAGGCAGCTTTTCTCATTGCCGAGGTGATGGTCACTTTGTCGTCGAACGTACCGTGAATCTGTCTCCTCTGGATGTCCAGCTGCTCCTGAAGAGGACGCATCCTCAATCTGCAGTGTGGAATTAGAGGAATACATGACAAAATCACTCCTAGGAGAGATTTGTAACGGCGTACTGAAAGACACCGTCTTTTTCTTAAAGCTAGCGCCATGGTTTGTAGTTTTTCCTGCCTCTCCAAGGTTGGGAAAGCTTTTTTGAGATTAGAGTCCAAGATGGCCCCCAGTAAGCGTGCAGTCCTGGACAGAACCAGAGATTACTTCTCTTTGTTTAGAGTGAGACCCAAATTCTGAAACAGGTTTGTACAAGCATCGACCGCTTCCCTCGCGGCCTCTCTGGACGGAGACTTCAGCAACCAGTCGTCCAGGTAAGGGAAGACTTTAAAGTGATTCCTCCGTAGAAACGCTGCCACTGGTGCCAGCACCTTTGTGAAGATTCTTGGGGCTGAGCGAAGACCGAAGGCTAAAACCCTGAATTGAAAGTGGCTCTTGGCTACTGTAAATAGTAGAAACCTTCTGTGTGCTGGGTGAATCAGTATGTGAAAGTACGCATCTTCGAGATCGAGCGTGGCCATGAAATCCCCTGGATTGATGAGACGTAGTATGTCTTGAAGTGAGACCATCCGGAAAGATCGGGAGATGAGATAGGTGTTGAGCTCCCTGAGATCTAAAATGGGGCGCCATTTCTCTAGCGTCTTCCTTATCAGGAAGAACCTGGAATAGAATCAGTCTCCTCTTTGGGCGGAGGGAACCGGCTCTATAGCACCTTTCAGGAGCATCTGATGAACTTCGAGCTGCAGAAGACGCAGATGTTTCGATGGGATGGAGGCCGGGGGCTTGGATGGTGGGATTTGTGTAAATTCCAAAGTATGGCCCTTTTGAATGATGTTTAGCACCCAAAGGTCTGATGTTATCTTGGACCAATTCTGAAGGTATTGAGACACCCTGCCCCCTGATGATCTTGCAGAGTTAGGCACAGTAGGAAGAGCCAGGAGGCCGCTATTGTCTCCTGGACGTTTCACGTCCTTGGCGAGTTTGCTTTCCTCTATTATTAGATCTTGAGAAATTCGAGGACTGGTCTTGTCTCTGCTGATAAGGCTGGCGGTACTCTTGCGAATCTGAGCCATACAATGAGTACCGTTGCTGCTGGTAAGAGCCTCTGTACGTGGTACTCTTGCCTCTGGAACCTCTGAATGGAGCTTTACGGTACTGAAGCGTACCCAGAGACTTAGCTGTCTCAGTGTCTTTTTTAATATTCTGGAGAGTGTCATCTATAAACTTTCCAAACAATGCCTCTCCATCGAAAGGTAGATCCAGGATTTTATTCTGGATTTCGGGTCTGAACCAAGTCGCCTTGAGCCATACCTGGCAACGAATGACTGCAGCACCAGCCAATGAACGGAAAGCTGTTGTGGCGATGTCCATGGCAGTCTATAATTTCCATTGACGTTACTTCCCCTTCTTGTAAAATCTTCTTCGCCTGTTTTTGATTCTGGAGGCAGTTGATCTAAATGTAGCGAAACGTCACACCATAGTTGGCGATCGTACCTGCCCAATACTGCCAAGGCATTTGCTGCCTGCACCAAAAGACTAGCCATTGAAGAGCACCTCTTCCCGGCGTTGTCTAACCTCCTACCTTCCTTATCTGGAGGAGTTGTCATAGGAGCTGAAGGGTTGCGTGACTTCCTTTGTGCCACTTGTGAAATTACCGAGTCGGTTTTGGGTGTCCCGTCAAAGTAGCCGGACCATCATCAGGTGCTTTGTATTTTTTGTCGAGGCGCGGTAGTACAGGGACCACCGTCGCTGGATTCCTCATTGCTTTAAGGCCTTCATCCCAAACATGTTGGACAATAGGGATAGATCTAGTAGTCTTTCTATAAGGCTCTTTAAAGTCATATAAAAAACATTCGGTGACAACAGAAGGCATCGGTAGCTTGAATCTGCCAGCCGCTCTCTCCATCAGCTTATGGAACCCCCCTATATCCGCTGGCGGGGAGTCCACCTGATCCGGACATGGTGGAGCTGGGTCTGGGATGACATACTCGTCCCATTCCACACCTTGATCAGGTCTGCCATCAAAGTTTCGATCCTCATCCGAGGAATCATCATGAGTGTCCAGTGGTATCGAAGGTACCTGTGGAACCGGTGTCTGCGGCTGGGATGTCACTTGAGCCGGCAATTCTGGAGAAACCACTGCAGGAGCCGCAGGTACAGGTAGGGTTTGCGTAGTCGGAACAGCAGCAGGCTGTGAACATCTAGAATTGTAATCCTGCAGCATGTTGTGGAGATCCTGCAAGAGAGAAGATGGTACAGACACCATGTCTTGCCTCGAATACTGTTGTGGCTGGGCAGAATGAGGATACCCACATTCCTGCTGGTACTCCCCTTCGGAATCCGTTTCCTGGCATTTAACCAGAAGTTGAGATGGACTGTTTGCATAACCATATGAGTCCTGATCGTCATCCTCTGATTCGTCATCATCCTCCTCTAACTGCAATGCTGGAGGCAAGGGGGTAACTCTCCTAGGAGACGTCATGTCAGGTGTAATTCGCCTCATAGAAATAGTAATTCTTTCTGTCGACGACAAAATAGTAGACGATCCCGTCGACGATGGAGCTGGTAATACTGCAGTCATAGGCGTCGTCGACAGAGTAGACTTCGTCGACGAACGAACATCCGCCGACGAGATGGGCGTCGCCGACGCTCCTGCTGTCGTCATCGTCAATGTTGTCGTCGTTGAAGCCCTCGACGCCGACACGGTCGTCGTCACCACAGTCGACAAACTCTTCGTCGTCGCTGCCGTCGACATTTTCGTTGACGTCGCTGACACTGTCGTCGACGATCCAGTCGATGTCGATTGTACCGTGGACGGGCCTGTCGACGGTACCAGCGCCAACACCAATGACATCCCGCCCTCACAGGAACTGTGCGACTCACTGGCCATCTTTTTCCACCGCAAGAACGCCGACATCCAAGAAAGCTTCAACACCACGACCGACCCGACCACACCAGACTCCACCCCCTCTCCCGAACACCAACAGCACCAGCACCAACCACCTGACCTCCTGGTCCAATGTCAGCGACGTCGAGACACCCAAGGTCATGAACTCCATCCACTCAGGATCACTGACAAGACCCGTGCCCACACCACATATTTAACAAGGCAGACGCAGCCATCGCACCCCAACTACGGAAGATCATCAACATCTCCTTCGAAACAGCGACATTCCCGGAAAGCTGAAAGCACGCCGAAATCAACGCCCTCCTCAAAAAGCCCAAGGTGGACCCCAAGGACCTCAAGAACTTCATGCCCATCTCCCTGCTCCCATTCCCGGCGAAGGTCATTGAGAAAATCGTCAACATGCAACTGACCCGCTACCTCGAAGACAACAACATCCTGGACCAGTCCCAATCCGGTTTCAGACGAAACCACAGCACCGAGACAGCCCTCATCGCCACCACAGACGACATCAGGCGCCAATTAGACAACGGCGAAAGATCTGCCCTCATCCTCCTGGACCTCTCGGCCGCCTTCGACACGGTCTGCCATCGCACTCTAAAAACACGCCTCCAAGAAGCCGGTATCCAAGAGAAGGCCCTCGACTGGACCACATCCTTCCTCTCCGACAGATCTCAGAGCGTCCGCCTCCCACCTTTCCGATCCGAAGCCACCGACATCATCTGTGGCGTCCCCCAGGGCTCCTCCCTCAGCCTGACGCTATTCAACATCTACATGGCCCCCCTCGCGCAAGTGGCCCGCCACCACAACCTCAACATCATCTCCTACGCGGACGACACTCAGCTCATCCTCTCCCCCACCAAGGACCCACGCACCGCCAAAACCAACATCCACGACGGAATTAAGGCCATCGCCGACTGGATGAGGAGCAGCTGTCTGAAACTGAACTCGACAAGACAGAGGTCCTCATCCTCTAACCCAACCCCTCAGCCTGGGATGATTCCTGCTGGCCAACCACTCTGGGGACAGGACCGACACCCACCGACTACGCATGCAATCTTGGATTTACCCTTGACTCCTCCCTCTCCATGTCCAAACAGGTCAACGCTGTCTCCTCCTCCGGTTACAACACCCTCCGCATGCTCCGCAGGATCTACAAGTGGATCCCAACCGAAACAAGAAGAACGGTGACACAGGCCCTCGTCAGCAGCAAGCTGGACTATGGCAACACACTCTACGCCGGAATCCCAGCCAAACACCTACGATGACTACAGCGCATCCAAAATGCCTCCGCCCGACTGATCATCAACGTCCCCCGCCGCAGCCACATCACCCCCCCACCTGAGAAATCTACACTGGCTCCCCGTCGACAAGAGGATCACCTTCAAACTCCTCACACATGCACACAAAGCACTCCACAACGCCGGATCAGCCTACCTGAACAGCAGACTCAGCTTCCACACCCCTCGCCGCCAGCTCCGCTCCGCCAGCCTCGCCCTCGTCCCCCACATCCAACGAACAACCTCAGGCAGCAGATCCTTCTCCTACCTCGCCGCCAAGGGAACACCCTTCCTACCCACCTACGGCAGACCGAAGACCTACTCGCCTTCAGAAGACTCCTCAAGACCTGGCTCTTTGAACAGTAGCGAAGCTTCCCCCGCGCCTTGAGACCCTCACGGGTAAATAGCGCGCTCTACAAATAGATTGATTGATTGATTTTAAGTTTAGGCTTCACCGCCTTAGTCGACGAAGCCTTTTTCTGCGTCGTCGACGATTTGGAACTTCTGTCAGACTTCCCAGAAGTCTGAGAAGAAGGTCTTTAAAAGGCTGGATCAGTCTTCATCCCAGAAGAAGGTGTAGATGGTCCTTCCCTCTCCTTTTCACCATGGTGAGGAGATTCGACTGGACCCTGGCTCTTAGACTCTCTGGGGGTCTTTTTTGAGGCCTTAGATGGATGCCCCATAGAAGGAGAAGGAAAAACCCTACCCCTTTTGACTGACCTTCTTGCAGATGAGGCTGAAGAAGAGTCTTCACTGTCACTGGAGACTGTCTTTTCTGGACTTCAACTTCTGGAGCCAGGTAAGAAGCCTACCCTCACAATCCCGGAGGGTCTTGGTAGAAAAGGTGCAGCAGACCTTGCAGTCCGCAGCCTTATGATCAGGATAGAGGCAATAAATACAATCTTTATGCTTATCCTCAACAAACTATCTTTTCTTGCCACAGGTGGAACATGGCTTGAAAAGGGCCTTCTTCTTTTCCTCATCAGACATCCTGGAAGGGACAGCCAACAATTCTGAAGAGAAATCCTGAAGAAAACTTCTGAAAAGAGTAGAGATTGAGCAGAACTCAAAGGAGACTCCCTAAGCACAAAGTGCAGTAGAAAATCTGTGGCTCTGAGGTTCCTTCAGGAGGGTTCTATGGGGTGAGGCTCTTCTGATTGGCTGATGCTTAGTTTGGTCTCTTTTACAAAAAGAGGCGGATATGCTACAAAAGAGAATGAGGCCTAGGCCTTTTTCTTTCTCTCTTGTACCTACTGCTATGTTATTTTGTTACCGGGGCTCCCATTCAGATGACGGGGAATGATACAAAAGCATGGGAATTTATGAAAGTTCCAATACTGGGGCAATAAATATATTATTTTTAACCTTGGCTCCTCTGAGCTCATCTGGGTTAATAAAGTCGAGGGGTAGGGTTTGCATGTATAGTTTCAGTAAAAAAGCAAGAGCCAAGATGTATTAAAGCAGGCTATCCGTAACAAGTAAAGCTGCCAAATGATCTGATAATGGATTTCAATGTTCCTTTATTGCTGTGTAAGTTGCAAATGAGGGCACCATTTTGAAGGTGCAGGACATGGGCGCCACAGGTAGTTCCCACCAAGAAAAGCAAAGATGCAGCAACTGGCAGCTTCATTAGTGGGTCAGAACAGGGGAACCACTAGAAAGCCTTCAGAGATTAAAGCAGCTGCAGGTCTCCAGTAAACCTTAGTCTTCTAACGCCCCTGTATGAATTATGCATGAGAGCGCCATCTTGCAGTCGAGCAGTAGCGGCACTGTCATGGTGAAGTCCACTGTTTCAGGGAATGGTGCTGCACATTCAGTGGCATACAAGCTGCCCACATCTACCTTGTAGAGTTTCTGTAGGTTGCTGCAGATCGTCTCAAAATCAGTTTTAAAGTCGCGCAGAACTTTGTGACTAAGCTGCCATCTTCCCTCATAGACAGACCATGCCTCCTTCATACA
The DNA here is from genome assembly GCF_964263255.1 of Lissotriton vulgaris. Taxonomy (NCBI): domain Eukaryota; kingdom Metazoa; phylum Chordata; class Amphibia; order Caudata; family Salamandridae; genus Lissotriton; species Lissotriton vulgaris. The sequence continues at coordinate 1,381,800,035 of NC_141695.1, forward strand.
AATAGCTTCTTAATAAATTCTACCAAAAAACAAAAAAAAACTGTGGAATAAGTGAAAAAACATGGCACCCACTCAATAAAGTTCTCTGCCTTTCATGCATTGGTGGTTAGGCTGAAGGCTTTAGAGATTTCTGCCAGGGAGACTAGAATCTCCAAATAGAAGTGGTTTCTGCCACTATCTTGCCATTTGGCTGCATACAGTACCCTAACTTACCATCAATCATAATTACTTCAGTAAAAATAAGCAGCTTCACTTCAGTCAGCAAGTTGTATTCAATTGTTAAAAAATACTTTTTACTTTGTCAGAAATTGCAACACATACGTTATACATATATAAGAAACATGTAGGCACATTAACGAGGAGCAAAATAAATATTGTGTTATCATATATTGAACACTGTGAACCTTATTAAAAGCGAACATGTCCAATGTCTGAGAAAAAACATTGCGTTCACTCTTGTGTGGCGCCATTAATTGCAATTGTCACCTTATAATATTAAGCAGGAATGAGAGATTGTGAACATTTGATTACTGCAATTCATATATTTTATTTGTTGGCAAGCACCCATATGATCAAAATATACCTTTGCATCTGTATTGGAACTGTTTTATGCCACTGAGCCTAATTTGTGCACATCAGATAACAACAATAACATATGCTCTGAAGTTTAAGACACAGTAAAAAGTCTTTCTTTAATACAGAAGGCTGCAGGAGCCTTGAAAAGACTGTCTCGCAGTTGTGGATGCCTTCTGCTCCAACAGCAGAGGCTTCAGATAAACCAAGCAAATTAGCATCTGTTCCACCACAGACAATACAATAATTGGGAGATATATTTATTGACAACAAAAATACTTAAAAATATTCCTCAATCGTCAACCAGACAGTTCTTGCGCCTCCTGGAAAGATTGGCATTGTGCATTTTTATGGTGCCTCATCCTTCTGTGCGCCGGCAACATTTTGAAAAATATCTTGAAAATCAATGGTGCGAGGGGTAAGAAAGTTAGAAGGAAAATGTACAACCTATGCTCCCCTGGTTGGTGGCACATGAGAAATTAAACAATGAAGGCTGTACGTTTCCCATATTCTCACTTGAAACAGAAAGTTCCTGGAGAGCCCACATGATCACCTGATGAATCCAACCAAGTAACCTAACTTGCCAGTAAACATTCTATCACAACAGCATTGAGCCACTTAAAGTGGGCCATCTAACTGTCAAATCGTTTCTCGCTTTAGTAACGTTAAAGCCAATTGTGGTGCACACAGGAAACAATCGTGTATGAACAACGAGAAACAAGGTCAGGTCCAGGAACCTTGCAAGTTCATGTCCAGATATTATGAATCTAAGCCAGAGATCAAAGTCCTTCTGTACGCTGGTTAGTTATTTCTTACACCCTCCTCAAATTCTTCTCAAAAGTCAATCTCAGACCAAACATGATTTTGATTGCTCAGCCCGAAGACGATCCTGGTTTCTGAGACCTCTACTGAGGCAACAGCCACACACGAAATTGGAGATTAGATTAGATCTCCTGTCCTCTAGTGTAGGCAATAGCATTAATCATAGACTTCTATATCTGAACTTGACAGTTTAACCTGTAAGTAAATAAATGAATTAACTTCATGGATATTTTGCTACACGCCGGTCTATCAGTCCCTCATTCCACACAGGGAGGCTGATTTTTTTGTGTTCCAAAAAAATGATGTCATTTGAAAACTCTTAAGGGACCCAGCATGTGTATCTCACCACTTGTCTTTTGGCACTCTCTATCAATAAATCACCAATACTTTCAGCCATATTTGTATGTTTTATCGCTCTGCACGGTTGTGGCACTGTCTGTGCTTATTATGAAGAAAGCTGAGTGGGTGGATTATGAAAGAGGGACATCTGTGTTCATGAATTAGCATTGAATGTACTTTAATCTGAAATATGAATATCCCCAATTCCAAAGTTCAAAATTCCCAGGTGTAATAGACAGTCTATACCAGAGCAGGCTTTGAGCCAACAGGTGTTGAGAAATAAATGGACAAAATATGCAGCTTGGAGAGAAGATGTGACCAGTGAGTAATGCTTACAAAAGGCATGATTGGTAGCCCCAGGAACAATGTTACAAATGTCTGCGATGATGGTATGTGTTTGGATACCCCCTGCTCGTGCATTAGCTTCGGTGGAATGAGTATGGTGTCTCAGAGGTAGCTGAACTTGCATAATCTTACAAGCTTTCAATATGCATGAGACTATCACAATAACAAGAGTAGTCCTTGCTGTTTGGATTCCTGGAGTGGGAAAAGATGATTCTGCTTCTGAATGTTAGTCATTCCTTCAGCATAGGTCTTGAGCCCCTGGATTCATTCAGCTTCTGTATGGTTTCTTCACAGAAGAATTGTGATATAGGCTAAGAACCTTGAAATACGATTGCATGATCATGATGAAATTGTGTCCAAAATCTTAAGACTACGTGTGGAGAGTGTTCTCAGCACCACTGCATTCATGGAATGCAAACAATAGACCCTTGATAAGAGAGCATGCAGCTCCCTAATCCTTCTTGCCAAGATAACAGCAACTAAGACTGCCACCTCAGAAGCTGGGACAGCTCAATGGCTTCTGCATTATAGATAAGGACCATTATGAGCTACTACTGAGGAGCAAGACTTCATAGAGCATTTTACCTGCTTAGTTTCTAAAAAGAAAATGTCTAAGAAAAGCATGTTTACAGCAGTTACCTGGGATTCCTGAATCAGCAGGAGGCGTCACAAAAGTCAGGACCTGCAAACAGGGACAGTGATGTTCACGAGCACAATGACAAAAAGGAATGGACGTGAAGGGTAACAGGTGGTGTAACTCCTAGAAAAGGGCCTTGTAGTCCTTCAGTTGTCAAAGCCACACTCCCACACATCTGGCTCTCATTGCATCATTGAACAACTATACCTCTCACCAAGCCCTGCAATCAGTGTGGTAGGCAAAAACAACCTAAAGTTTTCGGCTCTGGGCCTGCAATGGGTTTATCCTTAAGATGACAGAGGGAAATGTAGGAATCTATGATGGGCCATTTATAGTAAGAATCTGGGGATAAATGGCAAGTTGATAAAGATTAATAAAATATTGGGAAATGGAAGGGAACAATAAAAGTATGGCTCCAAACACACTTGTATCCCAGCTTACTACTTTACCCAGGGCTTCTCTCCTCTATGTGCTGACGTGCGGTGCAACTTTTGTGTAGGCAAATAGCCCTGGTCAGATGAAAGGCAGTTTGAAGTGCATTCTCCCAAGAACCACCAGTTCTTCTCCCCACCCTCATTTCTAAGGCTCAGCTCTGGCTCTCTGATGCTGCCTGACACCACCGGAAGCAGCAACCAAAAGGAGAATAAAGAGAACCTTTCAGTCCATGTGATGCTGCTGCTTGCGCAATGAAGCAACTGGATAGAAGAAACATAAGCTACCACTGGAAAGCTGATAAATGCCCCATTACTGGATTGTGGCAATGGTTTCAATCGAGTTTTATTGATTTTCTGAAAATATAACAAAATCAGAGTTAACAAACACCCTGCAGCAAACTCACAAACCATAGCCATTCGGCAGGCGTGCACAGACAACTGGAACCAAAAGCACATCTTTCAAACTCTTTTGGTGACTTCAAGTATGCGACCTATAGCATGCTTGGATGTCTTTGGCAAATTGAGATTGTGTGTTAAAAAAAAACCAAAGTAAGAGGTCCCAAAGTTTGTTAAATTGCCCATACCCACTCACAAGTCATACATCACCTTTTCCATGCGGAGGGTATATCATACTTTGCACAACCAGTCCAGTGGGCATGCAGGGGTGGGGGGCATTGTAGTGCAGCATTATAGTCGAATCTTATTGAGTAGATCACAAGCATGGATTGAGGGAGTGGATGTGTTGACACCCCTCACAGCTTATCTATTGGAACTATGTTACTCTTGGGGTTACTGTCTTTACGTAATTTTTGTCGACTTATGATCTGCTTTCGATCTGGTTCCCATGGAGGGCCTGTGGGCAGTTTTAACCAGCATGGGGGCCCCAAAATACTTGATTACATGCTCAGGAGACTACACCTGGACAACTATGCTCAAGTTAGGTATTGCTACTTAGGAGAACTGACAGATCCCATTCCAGTGACTCGTAGGCGCGCCGGGGGGGAGGGGGTTGGCGGGGTGAGGCAAGGGTGTGTACTGGCCCCTACCTTGTTTCTGTTAGATCAATGACTTGGTTAATATGCTAGAACATTGCAAGCATGACTCTCCATTTGACATGAAATTTGCCCTCAGTCTTTGAATGCACATCAAATGTGACATAAGAACAAGATTATTGTTTACAGGGAGCTCAGAACCATCAAAAACACAAACACTTGTGTTAAGTGCTCAAAACAAACAAAAAAAGTTGTTCCTAAAACCCTTCCCAATATGGAAGCGTTGGATGAATGTAGTAATTTGTCAATGCTCTTTGGAAGGACTAAACACAGGAAGAGGTATGACGCATGTATGCTATGGACAAATGGGGAGAAAAAAATAGAAGTATGATGATGGAACCAGCAAATGGGAAGCATTTGGGAGGGCTGAAGCCCACAAAGTATATACAATATGCCTCTTCAAGCCAGCGCATGCACGATCTAGAGCGGAGATCTAAAAATAGAGGAATTTCATGGCGTCTTTTTGCACTTAGGAGTTAAAACACGTAAGAACTGGCAAACGAACTCTAGCTCAAGCCTGCATTTTTTTGAGAGTGTAATTTTATTGTGAATGTACTAAAAACAGCATTTCATTATGGGAGCACATTATGGAGTCAATTAGACTTTGCATGTTTTCAGAATCAGTGCAGCAACTGGCAACTGTCAAGAAGTGAAGGAAGAGGAACATCACTTCACTCTCCAGGTTTCAGGTCATGAAAATAAAGTCTAGCATATGAATTCTAGCTCTGTGATTCTTATTTTGGAGCCAATTGCATGCTACTGTACACTGCTGGGTTAGCGCATCCTGTACGCCCAGCACGCTGTTATCATTTGCATGACCTCGACCCTCCGCACACTTCCTCTTCCGCTTAACCGACCATGTCTTTTTTTGGATTACTTCACTGTTTATGAATGTTTTCAAATGCGTCCTCCCGCTCAGTTATTCCTTGCTTTCACAGAGCCAAACTGTGTTTAACTTGATGGGGCATACCTATTTATGTAAAGAAACATCTTCCTTGCTTTAAGTAAAAAAGTTTGATGTTTTCTGCAGTTAACCTCTGTGAACGAGCACTAGCTATCAATATATCGGTCTACATGTGAAGCACTATTCACCAATTTCCCAACACTTTTTGCTTTAGGAAGATCAGCTGGGTCGTTCTTGTTTTCAGACTGTACACAGTAACACAAATATTTTCTTCACTTTCTCTATAGGACTGACCCAGAGAATGCTTTTACTCAGCCTCATATTTAAAAATACCAAAAACAATTAATAAAACACATACATGTATGCCTATGGGGCCCTGGTCTCAGCGGTCTTCATCCATTGGCCTGTACACATTTTGCAACCAACCACCCACATAACAGGGAGCGATGGGTCAGCCCACTACTTCCAATGGGTGTCTGGCACGGCAAGAGATTGCAAACTGCCTAATCACGTGCACAAACAATTTAAGGGGAGTGTCGTTCTGGGCCAGAGCCAGTCCTTTAATTGGGATAAAGACTTGGGCAGGCTCTAACAGGGCGTGGCCACAGATGCATCAACAAGAGCACGTTTCAGGGGTGGGGGTCTATGGAAATAAGGGAGTAGCATAAATCAAGTGAGTCTAGAATCCTGTTCCGAAAATTAATCAAGCTTTACTCAACAAACAATAAGTGAAATCAGAAGCAGCATTTTTATCATGAGCAGTAAAACACTTAACAGGATGAATGTCAATTTCTGGGAGGTAATGCAAGGCATTCATTATAAGGACCTTTCACCAAACCCATCACACTGCTGCATGACGTAGCGATTGCCCGAGTGTTTCTGGCTTTATATTCACTCAAGAATGCAAGCCCAGAAAGGACTTTCTCTTTATAAGACACTGACTACTTAGATGTTCCTGAGAATTACAGCAAAGAAATTGACATTTTAGCGACCTTAGAGCGGTATTAGGCACTATATAAATGTTATGTTATGTTACATGGGTATTTATAAAAGCGCACGTTCACCAACCGGTCTCTTGGCGTCGAGGATCTAGGGCAGAAAGAGCTTAAGCAGAAAACATCTAGTTATAAGCGAAAGTGAACAACCACGTCTTAAGCTGTTTCCTAAATCGCATATAATCTACCTCAACCCTAAGTAAGGTGGGAAGTGAATTCCAGAGCTTCGGACCCAGAAAGGAGAACAGAGTCCCTTCAATGCGTTTGCTTCTGAATCTAGGCACTGACAGAAGAGTTAGATACATAGATCCCAAGGTAAGCTGGGGTAAGTATTTACTAATTAAAGAATAAATGAAATTAGGACCGGTTCCCTGAATAGCTCTGAAAAGAAGGCAGCCTGTTTTGAACATAGCTCTTAAGCAGTGGGCTAATATGACAACGTCTGTCCTGAAGGTAGATGATTCTTGCTGCATGGTTTTGGATCATCTGCAGGCAATGTCGCTGCTTTTGTGGGAGGTCAAGATAGAGTGCGTTTCCATAGTCAATTTTTGATAAAATGAGAGCAATCGCAATTTTTATACTGGCCTCTGTGCTGAAGAAGCGTCTAATCCTACGCAGCTTGCAGAGTTGAACCAAACAAGCAGATGTAACTGACCCAATTTGGGGCACTCATTGAGAGACCTGAGTCAATGTGAAAGCCCAGACTCTTTATCACTGGTTTATGAAGTGGGGCCACATCTAGCTTGGGGGGCCAATGGGAGGGTGTCCAGTGGGTGAGTTTATTGCTGGGTATGATTATCTCAGTATTTTCCGAGTTTAATTATTTTATTATTTTTTTTAGTTGAAAACCTTTATTTGTAATCATAAAATTACATTTGCGAGCCTACAACCACACGGGCCGGCCGTCGCCAAAACAGACAGTCGCATGGTATTATACAGTTACACAGCACTTCAGCCGGCAACCCGGGGGTCCGGCGGCAGATAAGCGCAGACATCATGAAAATGTACGTTAAAACGCAGGATAAATGAAGTTTTTTTTTCTTTTTTTAATGTATAAACAGAAATGAAAGAAAACTGAAAACCATAAGAAGAGGCAAAACAGGAAATTTATGTGAGGTGCCCCTTCCGGGAGGGGGAGAGCCGCATCTGGAAAATTGTATGCAAATCAGTAAATGAAGGAATGAAAATAAGGGGGGGGGGGAGAGAACAAGCAAGAATGGTAGCAACGAAACTCAACATGGCAGAAGGAATGTCAGGCTATGGGGATTGCAGCGTCTCCGGGGTATCTACAAGAGGTGGAGTACAGATCTCTCCACGATATTGGTTCCACTGGTGCCATATTCTGCCCCACTTCCTGGGCCTACCACGTGCAACATACACGGTTTTTCCCCGAAACATGCACCAGTCCATGTTCTCTGTCCAGGTTGAGACCATAGGCGCCCTCTGGGACCCCCATAGCTGCGCAATATCCCTTTTGGCCACCATATAACCCAGAGTGACCCATTGTGTCTGCGCCACATTATAATCATTAGGTTCCCACACATTCAGCAAACACCGTCTAGCCTCAGGCAACAACGCAACTCCCGTATGTATGTATGTATGTATGTATGTATGTATGTATGTATGTATGTATAGGCATTTATATAGCGCACTACTTACCCGGAGGGTCCCAAGGCGCTTCGACCGCTGCGAAACCCTTCCTGGCTTCCCTGAGAGATGGTCCCTTAATGGGTATCTCCAGGGTGAGACCAGGCATCCCCGGCGGTCTGGTGGGGCCGTTAGTGAAGATGAGGCAAGCTAATGCCCAGAGTTGCCGAGTGTGATCGCTGATCAGAGTGGGCACCAAAGCGAGAGAATTATCGAGTCCGCTGACCCTGGTCCAGAAACCTGCCGCGCCGGGAATCGAACCCTGGTCCCGGGCCGTCCTCTGCTCTCGGGTCTGCCGCAGCATGCACACGGTTCCAAAACGTTACGACTTCGGGACACTCCCATAGGATATGGAGAAAGGTACCCATCATACCACACCCTCGCTTACACAACCCATCCATCGAAAAACCCATACGCAACAGTCGGGGGCCTGTCATGTAGATGCGGTGTAAGAGCTTTAATTGCACCAGTCGAAGACGGGCCGGAATCGCAACCTCCTTGGGAGAGGATATCGCAGCCTGCCAAACCTCATCATCCAGCTCCAATCCATCGCCGGTCCAAGCTTCTCATAGTTGCAGAAGGAGATCCGTTCGATCATTAATGAGTTTTTTATATATCAGGGATATGGTGCTATCCGGGACGTGTCCATCAAGCACTCTATCTTCAAGAAGGGAAGATTCCAGGATTAAGGTTCCGGTCGGGAAGACCGAACCAATCGCGTGCCGGATCTGCATGTATCGGAAATACTCCCTATCGTTTAGAGCATATTCAATTTTCAGTTCTTCGAAAGTCTTTATCCTGTTCTTGGCCCAGAGATCCCCAACCTTACTGATACCAATGAGGTCCCACTTATCGAAGCCCTTGGTGGTCCATAGACTGCCTAGTTTCTCGGCGACATAGAGCGGGGTCGCTCGGGTTAATTTGTCCGACCAACCCATAGCTGCATTTGCACTTTGCCAGATCCTCACCGCAACTCCGGTGGGCTCCGTTAAAGTCCGATCAGTCGATTTGGAGTATAGTGCCATGTTATAATCCCCTCCCGGGAGCCGCCATTTGTCCATCTCGAATGCTGGGTTGGACGTAGGGCCATACATGTCATGATTGATCGCACTCAATTGGGAAGCCCAATAATAACGTTTGATGTCCGGCAACGCAATGCCCCCGTCATACCAGGGCAGTGTTAACTTTGCTAAAGCAATGCGGGGGCGCCCGCCCCATAGTAGCCGCATCTGAAGGCATTCAATCTCACGAAAATAACTGGTAGGCACGAGGTCAAGTGTGTTTTGAAGGGCGTATAGGAATCTAGGTAGGGACATCATCTTGAATAGGGCAGCCCTTCCGACCAGAGATAAAGGCAATCCACACCAGGCCGCTACGTCAGATTTTAGCCGAAGAAGCGGAGGGAGCAAATTGTTCTGATACCGAACCGCTGGGTCAAGCGAGACATATATCCCCAAGTATTTAAAGCCGGTATGCAATATTTGTATCGCGCAGTTACGCGGCACAAAAGGTACCTCGCCCGTAAGCAAGTATACACAGGATTTAGCCCAGTTGATCACCAGGCCGGAATTCTTCCCGAAGGAGCAAAGGACATCGAACAGGACCCCCAAAGACTTCCGGGGGAAGTGAGGTACAAGAGGATATCGTCCGCATATAAAGATATGCGGTCCTCGAAGTCGGGGGTCCATCTAATGCCCTTAAGCGATGGTTCCCACCGCAGCCATGCCGCAAGGGGTTCGAAGGCGAGCGCGAACAGTAGCGGAGACAGGGGGCATCCCTGCTGCGTGCCTCTCCCGAGAGGAAAGGGCTCCGATACCCTACCATTGACCACCACCGGTGCCAGCGGATTCTCATAGAGGAGTTTAACCCAACCGATGAACCCTGGGCCGAACCCGAACTTCGCGAGGGCCGCCCATAGATACGGCCATTCCACGGTGTCGAAGGCCATAGTAGCATCTAAGGATACCAAAATGGCCGGTTCATGCAACGTTTCCGCCCTCGCGAGGACGCCATGAAGACGACGTAAATTCAGTGCGGTGTTACGAGAAGGAATGAATCCAGACTGATCCGGGTGTATCAGGTCCCCAATCACTTTAATTAATCGATTTGCTAAGAGTTTTGCCAGGATCTTAGGTTCGGCATTCAAGAGTGATATAGGACTATAAGACGCACACAGATCTCGGGGTTTCCCCTCTTTATGGATCACAACAATGGAGGCCAGTCTCTGGTCTCGGGGGAGTGACCCCAACCTCGCGCGACTCCAGAAACATCGCGCGGATATACGGCGCCATTTTGTCAGGACATAGCTTGTATAGTTCGATGGGGATGCCGTTAGGGCCTGTGGCTTTTCCCGAGCGGATGGAGCGAATAGCGAGCACTATTTCATCGTTGGAAAATTCCGCCTCCATAAGCTCTCTATCAGAATCAGACAAGCTAGGCAATGCGATGTCTCTGAGCAATAGATGCGAGTCCTCCTCAGGCCTGTCTGAGACCGGCGCGTACACCATTTGAAAGTGACATGCAAAGCCCTCCACTATCTCAATCTGATCACCCACCCGCACACCATCCGCTCTTTCAACAACTGGCACAACTCGACTCAATCTTTCCTTTTTGTCCAGCCATGCGATCAACTTCCCCGCTTTATCACCCACATCATACAGTCGTCCCTGTTGCTCGCGACTCATGGCCTTGGCGGCGTCTGTCACCAAGGCTCTGTAGTCGAACTGCTTGAGGTGCAAGACATGTAACTTATCCTGCGTGACCTCGGATTCCAGTTCCGCCTCCAGGGTAGTGATTTCAGACTCCAGACGCGCAACCTCCTCATTCTTACGCCTTTTAGCACAAGCAATCAACGACAGTGTCTGGCCTCGAATCACAGTCTTAAAAGCCTCCCACAGCGATATAGATGAGGACACTGACCCCACATTTTTAACAAAGTAGTGATCTATAGTCTTGACAACACCCGCCCGGGTTTCAGGGTTTCGGAGATGCCAGGGATTGATCGGGGAGACCCGACCCCGGCTCCCAGCTGGATATCAATGAGAAGCCATAGTGGGGAGTGGTCTGAAATGCCTCTGGCCAAGTGTCGGACCTCTCACCGATGCGGCCTGTGAAGCTGGCATGAGGACGTAATCGAGCCCCGCGAGGCTCCCATGTGCACCCGAGTGGAAGGTATATTGGGCCTGTCCGGGATGCAACATTCTCCAACAGTCAACAAGACCCAGCGTCTCCAGGAAACTGCCAAGCCAGGTTTGCGCTCTTGTAAGATCCCTGGGGGGGGTAACGATCTTCTCTACCACATACAACAGAGTTGAAGTCTCCACCCACAATTAAGATCCCTTCGGGGAGCCCGAAGACCAACTTTCCCAAGTCAGCCAATGTCGTGCTTTGTAGACCGGGTGGAACATACACAGATAGCAGGGAAATCGTTTTCCCCTCCCATCTACCAGTAATAGCAGCATACCGTCCCCTATCGTCTAGGATGGTATCGTCAACTTCCAAGGGGAGGGAGTTCCTGACAAGAACACCAGTCCCTCTCGATCCGGAGGTGAACCCCGAGTGTGCGATCAGCCGATAACCACGCCTATTCATTACGTGACATGTGTTCCCCACTAGGTGCGTTTCCTGTAATAGCACAACATCGGGGGAAAGGCGTTTCAAGTACTGCAGTACAATACCCCGCTTTATCCTGTCTCCCAAGCCATTGACATTCCAACTTAATACTCTCAACCCCCTACCCCCCCATCCCCAGAACTCTGGCGGACTCCCCCAAACAGTGAGAAGGACTCAAAAGTCAAATTGTACAATGATACGTAGCCTCTGTAGCAAAACAAAAAGAAAGAAGAACCCCCCACCCCCCCAAAAAAAACTCCAGAGCCCACATCCCCCTTCCCTGCACCCCTGCGTTAATCCAAAAAACCACCCCAACTGCAGTGTGCCTGTCGCCCTACCCCAAGTCTAATCTACAAGAAGAAAGAGGAACACCCCGGGAGGAGGAAGAGTCCCAGTCACCCTGCCGCCTCTGGGTGTGTAATCATTATATTTACATTAACCCATAATTTCAACGAACCACTGCTGCAATGTCCGTGAATTACACACGCCGATCCCGCTTACTCCTCCTGTTCCATCGGGCCACCTTCCGCACCACCGGATTATTCCGGTGCGATCTCGATGAGTCGATAAAGTGTCCAGCCAGTCACTAATTACCTCAGGCCGATCAAAAAAGAGCACACGTTTGTTGTGTTCAACCCGTAGCCGAGCAGGGAAGAGCATGGCGTACTTCAAGCCCAAGTCTCTCAGTTTCCGTTTCACTCTGGTGAATTCCATTCTCTGCTTCTGTACTGTTTGGGTGAAGTCCGGGTAAAAACTGATAGACGCGTTCTCAAATTTCGTGGGGCCAATAGCTCTCGAGGACTGCAGGATGGCATCCCTGTCTCTGAAATTAAAGATTCTGGCAATTATGGGCCTCGGTGGGGCGCCTGGTTTGTGTCTTCCGCCCGGAACCCTGTGGGCACGCTCCACTGCAAAGAAGTTGCTGCAGCCCTTGGGGGCGAGATGATTTAATATCAGATCTTCCACAAGAAGATCTGTCGTTTGTTCAGCAGAGTCCTCTGGAACTCCGATAATGCGTACGTTGTTGCACCTCGCACGGCTTTCGAAGTCATCAAGTCGGGGGGCGAATTGATCGTTTGAGGTTCTCAAGTTCCGGACCTCAGTCTGGAGATCAGACACGTCGGTTGTAAGACTGGCAGTCTTGATGTCCAACGACTTGACCCGTTCATTGGTTTTAGCCAAACCCGTCCTAATCAAATTACCATCAATTGCAACTGTGTCGATCTTGGAGGCCTGTGTCTCATATTGATGGCCCATGGAAGTTTTCATGCTCGCAATGGCGCCCATGATGTCCCGCAGTGTCAACTCTTCCGCTTCTGGGGTGCTACCTCCAAGGTCCTCCGGTGTTTTACCAGTACCGCTGGGGGAAACCTTTAGGGCGAGTGTATCGGTCCATGTTGTTGGATTGGGTGGCGCCTCCTCGGGACGTGATCTTGACCGTCCGTCTTTCGCTGTCAGGCTTGCTCGCCATGTTGAGTTGTGCGCCCCAAAGGGGCTTTTGGGACCTGGTATGAATGGCTCCTCACGGACAAAGCTGTAAAAAGTCAAAAATACAGGGCGCCCTGTAGGAGCGGGCAATCTGGTTGGACCATGGGCCGACAAGAACAAAGGGCAGCCGTCTGTCGGTAGACAAGAGCAGAGAAAACAAAAGTACACCAGGGGTACCAGTCGCCTTCCACAGGCCGTTGTTGTTCAACTGCCCCCCTGGGTATATCGGAGGCTCGAGTCCCGGGCTGTCTCTCGATGTAGGCCTTAAGGCTTCAGAGCGGAGTAATTCTGGTTCTCGGCATCCAATTCGATTTTTGAAAAGAGCATTTAGATCAGCAGGGTTATGTCCGCAATAACCTGTCGTTCATATCAGGATCCGTGACAGGATATATGTAGGAGGCGGCGAGGGTCTCGGGAGCTCTTTGCTCACGCGACCATCTTGGATGCGCGCTAAGCTCCTCCTCCCCGAGTTTAATTTTAATTGGTTGTTGTTCATCCAATGTTTAATGTACATCATGGACTTCTTAACAAATTCTTTGGATTCAGTTGAGTTCTCCAGGGTAAAAATTAGCTGCATGTCATCAGCATAAATAAAGACTTGTATCCCCATCTGCCGGAGGCTGGAGATCAAAGGACATATGTATACATTAAAAAGTATTGGTGAAAGAGAGGAACCCTGCGGGACATCACAGCTCATTTCTACAGTGCTAGATTTATAAGGTGTGAGCCACACTGATTGTTTGCGGCCCTCTAAAAAGGATCTGAACCAATTCAGGGCCAGTCGATACCCGCGGCGGCATTGCGGTCCAACAAAATGTTGTGCTTCACAGTGTCAAACACCGCAGACAGGTCTAGGAGGATTAGGGCCCGAGTGCAATCAATGTCCGCCTGTCCTTTGAGATCATCCATTACAGAAAGAATCACAGATTCTGTAGAGTGCGCTGGGCAAAACCCTGCCTGATGGGTATCCAGAAACTTGGTGGCTTCTAAGAAAGAACTGAAACAGCTGGCTACATGCGCTTCCAGAAATTTGCCTGGAAGTGGGAGGAGTGATATAGGCCTGTAATTCTCCAATTTTTTAGGATCCATACCCAGCTTTTTTGTAGCGGAATAACCACCGCTTCCTTAAAGACGACGGTACAGTGCCATGGGATAAGGAAAAATTGAGAAACTCAAGAATAGTATCAGGGAAGGTCAGAGAGATTGCTTTTAATATATTAATAAGACATACCTCTTTGGGGAAACCTAATTTAACTTTACTACAAGATCCAAAAGGAGTTTCCTACCAACATAGGAAAGATGTTAAGAGGGGAGGAGTTAGAATAGACCAGACTGTCATCAGTACTGATATCGTTGGAAACCATGGAATCTTGATTTTTAAAAAAAATTCAACAAAGGAGTTCAGGTCATTACAAATGGCACTTTCAGAGCTGTGGTGTGGAAAAAAGTTGAGAGCAGAAACGCAGCACAAAAAGTGAGGTTAAGGCTAAAATAACATACGGCCTGGGGTAAGATGAGAAAAGCGACCTCTCCGTTTTAGGATAAAAAGCAGATTTACATTTGCTCTTTCCACTCGCTACCAGTCCTGCTGCAAAGCGTGGTAAAAGAAATCATGCAAACAAAGAACTATAACTCACTTCAATCACTGCAGTTCGTCTTTGCTCCTAAAGCTGCTGATCTGATGACCAGAATTATTTTGTCACAAAGTCGTTATTTTCTTTCTCAATCAATAATGAGCCCACAACGGTACAGGCCTGGTTGCCTCCAGCAGCTGCAAACAGCAAAAACAGTGTAATTGCCGACAGGTCCATCACTCATCATTTACCGGTGTGGTGCCCATGCTGTGACCAGCATTAACAGAAGACAATACAACAGAAGAAGGGGTCTGTGGGTTTCCACAAGGTGCGTTGTTTGTGTGAGTCCAATCCTGTGTGAAGAAGATCCTGGGCTCTAAAAGTGAAGAAAAGAAAGCTTGATATACGCTTGGGATAGCCACCATACCTTACAGCCCAGCTTCTGGTAGTTCTCCCCCTCCTGGAGCAGGCTGCATTGATACTATAGAGAATTACAATGGCGATCCAGGTTACAGATTGCCTGCCTGTAAATCAAAGTTTATATGTGTTTGCTCGAGCTGTTGCCCTTTTTTCAGTTGAGTAATTAATAGGATGAATATCGAGCACGATGAGGCCAGATTAAATTCCACATTTTAATTACTGCTGTTGCCCTGACCAGGGTCACTTAAAGACCTGGCCAGAGCTTATGTGCCTATGCTGCTGAGCAGCTCTTATTTGTTTGCCATTCTTTGCACAATGCTTGGTAGCAAAAAAACAGAAGAAATGCATGATTTCCAAGGTCTGGCCTATTGGCGTTACCAATGCTTATTATATGAGGCTTCTGTCTTTCTACTCTTATTTATTTGTTTTGTAGTAAGGAAAATTGAAGGAAGACCAGATTTTTTTGTTTATCAGAAAATTGTAATCTGTCTAGCTAAAAAACAGAAACTTCACATAAAAGCTTAACATATTTGGGCTATACATTTCTCTGCAAAAACTAATTCAGGGTCATGATTCTACGCAAAGGTGCAACGTTTTAACACTTTTTAGATTTATTGACTTTCCAGACAGCAAAAAAGAAAAAAACAGTTGAAGGTAGAAAGGTAGCGCTATTCAGAAACTATGAATATGCATTACACTCAAGAACAGAAGTATATCAACATAACTAGCAAATATAAGAGAGTGGTGGAAGCATGTGTGGTGATCACGCTGCTCCCATAAATGTAATGTATCTTAAATGAGTGATCTCATGGGTTGTGCAGTATCCGGAGGTAACAATTTGTCAACCTGAAACCCTCAACCAATATTTGCCACTGGTAGTGTGAAGTGGTCACCACTACGGTGTGGTATCGGGCAGCATTATCATTGGGTTTCGCACCTAGGTACTCGCTTCCCTAGGTGAGTACCAACTCTTTTCAAGGGAAAGTACTGGTAGGATCAGTGTAAAAGAAAAGTTGAAAATACTTAGTGTATCCAAATAACTTTTACTATGAGTGTGGTATACAGGGGTAAGATTAAAAAGTAAGGTGGCGATGCTCTGGGGACGTATAAATTATCCTGAGTTACACACTTATGTGGTCAGCATGTTTCGGCCTTGTAATGCCCTTGTGGGTCCAAGCCTTCGTCAGGCCCATTTTGAGAGATCAACAGATCTCTTGTAATCTTTTTCTCTAGACTCTGAGTCCAGAAAGACAGTCACCTACGCACTCATCATCATCAGACTCAACTACGACAATGCACTCTACACCGGCATCATCCATCCAGAAACTCCTCAAGAACCTGCAGAACATTAGGAATGCCTCCCGCCGCAGCCACATCACCAGCCACCTGGAAGGCCTCCACTGGCTCCCAGTCAACAAAAGAATTACCTTTAAGCTCTTCACACACTCCTACAAAGCCCTACATGAAGCAGGACCTTGCATACCGCAACCACCACCTCTCATTCCACGCACCCACCAGAGACCGACGCTCCGCCGATCTGGCCTTGCCCACTGTCCCACATTATCGGTAAGACTATGGCTGGCGGAAGGTCCTTCTCCTACCTCGCAGCAAAGACCTGGAACACCCTGCCTCTCCACCTCCGGCAATCACAGTCTCTGCCTCAATTCAAGAAGGACCTCAAGAACTGGCTCTTGGACTGAACCAGAGTGCCTTTTGGCGGATTAGCAGTCAACCCTCATCCCTCCCTTTCCCAGCACCTCGAGCCCCTTATGGGTGAGTAGTCGCACTTTACAAGTCACCTGATTGAGTTGTGCTCAGTTTTATTTAGTGAATTAAGCGGTTCACGTTTGACAAGGTCAGTGATCATAACTTGAGGTGGGTACTTAACCCCCTGAATTAATAATTACATTTTTCATGGTGCGTGATTACAAATTTCCTTTGACAAACCTGCTCCATACAGAAACATTATATTAAGATCCTGCACCACAGGTGGTACTCTCATTGACATTTCAAACTACTACTCAGGCCCGCTGAGTGCTTTCCACTGGCTAATCAAAGGGCAACTTTTTTTTTTTTTTTTTTAGTTCAGGATTATACTCTTAAGGATAATTAGTACTAAATGTAAATAACTTCCTGATGCACAAGTTACTTACCTTCGGAAACGATATATCTGTAAGAAACAGTAGTTAGTATTAGATTCCTTACCTTAGAATATCCCCAGGCGTCAGACTAGATCCGGAAACTTTGCGTAGCAGTACCCTTGCGCGTCGGTAGGCGTCGTCTGTGGCTCCGCGTCCGTCATCGGCGTCGTTGGTGCCGGGATGATGTCGCCGGAGTACTTAGATGCCGCCCTCGCACGCTGACGTCAGTTCTTATACACAGCTTTTCCGCACCAGAAACGCAGAGCTATGATAAAAACCAACACTGGTGCCAAGAAACTAGGACCCTGAAAGGGGTGAACCTTAACACTAGATATCGGTTCGCAGAACGGTGAGGATGGGTGGGGCAGTAAGGAATCTAATACTAACTACTGTTTCTTACAGATATATCGTTACCGAAGGTAAGTAACTTGTGCATCTGAAAGAAACAGGTTAGTATTAGATTCCTTACCTTAGAATAGATACCCCAGGAATACCAAACCTGGGGGTGGGTCTGCGAACCAATGATCACACCAGAAAGTCCTGGAGAACTGAACAGCCGAAAAAGCCATCTCTCCGGACTTGGCTGTCCAAGCATTAGTGTCTTGCGAACGTGTGCAGCGAGGTCCACGTAGCTGCCTGATAGATGTCCTGCAAGGGGACTCCCCGACCCAGGGCAGTAGTAGCCGCTGTGGCCCGAGTGGAATGGGCACGTAGCCCGACAGGAGGCTCCTTTCTAGCCAGAGAATAACAAGTCTTGATGCACAAGACGACCCATCGAGAAATGGTCCGCTTGTGCACCGCCCGACCCTTCTTAGCGCCCACGTAACCAACAAAGAGTTGGTCATCCACCCGTAACTGGCATGTGCGGTCCAGATAGAATGAGAGCGCATGTTTTGGGTTCAGACGGTGGAGCCTCTCTTCCTCCTTCGAGGGATGCAGAGGCGGAAAG
The DNA here is from genome assembly GCF_964263255.1 of Lissotriton vulgaris. Lineage (NCBI taxonomy): Eukaryota > Metazoa > Chordata > Amphibia > Caudata > Salamandridae > Lissotriton > Lissotriton vulgaris. The sequence continues at coordinate 1,381,817,967 of NC_141695.1, forward strand.
AAGGTGGGAAAGGTGATGGACTGCCCGATGTGGAAGGCTGTGACTACCTTGGGCAGAAAAGAGGGTCGCGTCCGCAACACAACTTTGTCTGGATGGACAGAAAGGAAAGAGGGTTGAGAAGAAAGGGCCTGGAACTCACTCCCTCTCCTGGCAGAGGTGATGACAACCAGGAATGCAGTCTTAAGAGTGAGGAGACGAAGAGGACAGTTATGAAATGGCTCGAAGGGAGCTCACATCAGATAAGTCAGAACAAGGTTCAAGTCCCATTGAGGCATCACAAAAGGAACAGGAGGGAACATATGAGTGATGCCCTTAAAAAACCTATTTACAACTGGGGACTTGAACAAAGAGGGCTGATCAGGGAGCCTTAAGAAGGCGGAAATGGCAGAGGGGTAGCCCTTCAGAGTGCCCAGAGCAGAGCCCTGCTGGGCAAGAGAAAGAAGAGGAGAACCTCTGAGGGGCAGAAAGAGGATCCACAGCCTTTGCTGTGCACCATGCCACAAATTTGTTCCACCTGCAGGCGTATACCGATGTTGTGGAGGGACGCCTGGCTGCCAGAATCACATTACAGACTTCAGGAGGCAAGTCAAATGGCGTCAACTGCCACCGCTCAATCTCCAAGCATGTAAGCGGAGACTGGACAGGTTCGGGTGGAGGACCGTCCCCTGCTGCTGCGACAGAAGGTCCTCCTGAAGAGGCAGACGAATCGGGGGATCGACAGATATGCCGAGTAGCTCGGGATACCAGTATCTTCGTGCCCAGTCCGGAGCCACAAGGATGACTTGGGCCAGGTCGCGCCTGATCTTCTTCAGCACTCTGAGCAGAAGTGGTATAGGCGGAAAGGAGTACAACAGACCGTAGCTCCACTCGTGACGAATAGCGTCTCCGAGCGAGTGCCGCCTTGGAAATTCCAACGCGCAGAACGGATGACATTGCGCTTTCTCTTCTGTGGCGAATAGATCTAACCAAGGCTCTCACCACTGCTGAAAGAGGCCTTGCGCCACATCCGAGTTCAGACGCCATTCGTGATCAATCATGCACCGATGGCCGAGTTTGTCCGTCCTGGCATTCAGAGAACCTGCCAGGTGTTGAACCACCAGGGTCACGCCCTGATGTTCCAGCCACTGCCAGAGGCGCAGAGCCTCCTGGCATAGGGTCCACGACCCCACCCCGCCCTGTTTGTTGAAGTACCACATGGCGGTGGTGTTGTCCGTGAACACCTGCACTACACTCCCCGGACAGAGGGGAGGAATGCCTTTAGTGCAAGCCGGATCGCCCGCAGCTCCAGAAGGTTGATGTGGAGCCAGGACTCCGCCGGGGACCAGAGGCCTCTGATCTCCGCCTCTCCCATGTGGCCCCCCCAGCCCTGGAGGGACGCGTCCGTCACAACTACGTGCTCCGGTTGGGGTAGGGAGAGGGATCTGCCGCTGACCCAATCGCGGCCCATGAGCCAACACTGCAACTGTCCTGCAGTGCCCTCCGAGATTTAGACATGGTCGGACAAGTTGCCCTGATGCTGGGCCCACTGGAACTTAAGGTACCACTGCAGAGCCCGCATCCGCCACCTGGCGTGATGCACCAGAAGCATGCAGGAGGCCATCAGCCCCAGAAGCCCCAGCGTCAACCTGACCGAGATTCGGGATAACGGCTGAAAGATCGGAATTAGAGCCTGAATATCCCGAACCTGCTGTTCGGGAGATTAAACCCGAAACTGCGCCGAGTCTAGAACCGCTCCGATGAAGAGGAGCTTCTGAGAGGGACACAGGTGTGACTTCAGCACATTGATGGAGAACCCCAGCAGGTGCAGGAGGTCGGCCGTAGTCTGGAGGTGGCTGACGACTGTCTGGGGCGAGCCCGCCTTCAACAACCAGTCGTCGACTGAAACCCCTAACCTGCGCAGATGAGCTGCGACCACCGCCATCACTTTCGTGAACACCCGTGGGGCGCTGGTAAGGCCGAAGGGGAGCACAGTAAACTGAAAATGCTCGTGGCCTACTGTGAACCGCAGGTAGCGCCGGTAGGCCGGCAGGACGGGGATGTGAATATAAGCGTCCTGCAAGTCCAACGCTACCATCCAGTGTCCCGGGTCCAGGGCAGCTAAGACTGGAGCCAGTGTCAGCATCTTGAACTTCTCCTTCCGGAGGAAGCCGTTGACGTTCCGCAGGTCCAAGATAGGGCGTAGGCCCCCTCTGCCCTTCATGGGAACCCGAAAGTAGTGGGAGTAGCAACCACACCCTACTTCTGGCCCAGGAACATGCTCGATGGCCCCCTTGGCCAAGAGGGCCGTAACTTCCTCTCGCAGAAGATTCAAGTGATCCCCCGACACGCGGTGGTACTGCGGTGGCATGGCTGGAGGGGTCGCCTCGAAGGGGAGGGAGTAGCCCTTTCGGACTATTTGCAGCACCCACCTGTCCGACGTGACAGTGCACCAGTGGAAGAGGTGATGGCGAACCCTGTCCCCCACTGGCGTCACATGGGCCTGAAAGCTCGGACTAGGAGGGCTTTGAGGCGGATGCGGCGGGGGTGGATGTGGACTGGCATCGCCGCTGTCACCGGGCACTGCCACGGCGGTTACCACGTCCGCCACCGCGCTGGATGTTAGTCTGTGGCCCGTGGCTGGCATGACGTGAGGAGGCGCCCCTTCCTTGGCCACGAAAGGAGCGTAAGGCAGCAGTTTGCTGCCGTGGGCCGACATGCCCAAGGACTTGGCCGTAGCCTTGGAGTCCTTAAAGCAATCAAGCGCACTGTCTGCCTTGTCGCCAAAGAGGCGACGGCCATCAAACGGCATGTCCATAAGGGTGTTTTGGACATCAGCCGAAAAGTTGGCGGACCTCAGCCAGGCGTGGCGACGAATCGCCACCATCGCCCTGCCTAGCGAGTCCGTTGTATCCAGTCCACACCGGTTGGAATACCGTGCCGCATCTCGACCCTCTGCAAGGTCTTGGGCGAGTTTAGTCCGGGCCTCCTCCGGACATTGTGGCAGCACGTCCGCTACCGTGTCCCACAGAGAGTGGGAATAACGGCCCAAGAGGCACGCAGTGTTGACTGACCGCAACCCCAAACTCAGTGAGGAGAACATCTTCTTACCATACTGTTCGTACCTCTTGGATTCCCGATCGGGGGGAGTCATCGGGAATGCGGTCTGGGAGTTAGAGGCCTGTATGGGGAGATAGAAGCGGTTTCTTCCTTGATTTGTTTTCAGATGACTAATTATTCAGTTCTTGGGGAGGGAGAAAATAAAATGGGACTGATGAAAGTAACATGCGTTAATATGTGCAAATGTCACCTTCATGCAATCAGTCTTCAATGAAGAGTTAAAAGAAAAAAAGTTTGTTATGTTAAAAATAACCTTTTAAGGTCCTTACTATGAGGCAGGCAGAGCGAAATTCTTTTATTGACTGCTGCTCCATCCTATCATGAATGGTCTGGCGTTTTTTATTCTGCTTTTCTTGTAAGGAAATCCGGAGTCTATTTTACTGGAAAGAAAAATCATTTGATAAAATCGATTTAGGCTTCAGGGTTTCATCTGACCTCCTTTTGGGGCAGGCAAGGAACTTGCAATGCTCGCCCCTGCGAGGACTCTTCTTCCGTCCCCCCCCACCCCCCACACACAAACACACACCCTGCACAGAAGCCACTGCTCGCTTTAGCACCTGCTTAAGGCAGCTAGCCAATGGGAATTTTAAGCTCCTGGAATTGGGAATTTCATGCGGTTTATAGCCGGTAACACTGGGTGCGCGCAGTTAGTCCCCATTCCAAGAGATGTAACTCGTAATAGCACTGTAATGGCAGCTTGTTTCCGCCTGGTCCTGGTAATTTAAGTTGTGGAGTTTGCGTCCTGTCACTTGTAATGAGCGTCTTCATCTTTTTAAAAAAGATGGGAGCATGCTCCTGTTTACTCTAAAGAGTTTATTTTGTAGAGGATTATTCTGAAACCAATTTATTTTTTAAATCATTTCCCAAAAGGAAATACCAAACCAAAATGTTGAACACTGCAACTTGGTCAGGTGGGAAGTGCTACATTTAGCACATTTAAGATGATGGGATAAACAAGTGAGTAATACTCAACGTTAAGCTAACCTCTAATTAGTAAATATTTTAAAAAGTTCTTTACAGCATGTGTCTTTGTGCGTAAAATATAAATCTGTATATCCACACACACCAGTATTTTTACTAATAATAATCATTTGTAGAATTTTTTGCAAGGCTTAGTAAAGTACTGCGATGGATACACCATCAATGTCGCATGGTCTTTCTCACGACGACTTTAGTCCTCAACTACCTTGGAATCATTGAGAGAATCTTCCCGATTTGCCAAGCTATCTGCCAGTAACTATCATGACTCCAAACTTACTGGATAATAATGCGATTGGGCCAAACCCAATGAAAATGAAAAAAATCCCAATATCCTCCAATGTAAAACATAACCCTAGATCTCCTCAGAGGCACCGATTACAAGCTGGACACAGTAGTATGCCCACACGATATACCACTCCACCCAACTGTAAGTGGCCTAGGCCTAGATGTAGGTAATTTTATTTTACCACTTCTTAAATACCGATTTTACCGATTCGGTATTTGAGAAGTGGTAAAATAGAGGGGGGGGGGGGGGGGGGGTGTAGGTATTACAGAATCGGTAAATACCGAATCGTTGAGATTCGGTATTTACTGATTCTGTAAATACCGATTTGGTAATGCCCATTGATTCCTATGGGCATTGAAGCCCATAGGAATCAATGGGCATTACCTAATCAGTATTTACCGAATCGGTAAATACCGATTCCAGCAAGGGTGCAGGGGGTGTCACTTTGACACCCTCTAGCACCCCAAATACAGGCATGTGTGCCATGTGGCAGACAGACATGCCCTAAGGGCATGTCTGTCTGTCACATGGCATAGGTGTGCATGCACACATGTGCATGCACTCCTGGATTCGGTATTTTACCACCTAATTGGATTGGGTGGTAAAATACCGATTCTGAAAGGCCTTTGGGACTCAGAAGAGTCCCACCTACATCTAGAAGTTACCGAATCGGTAAAAATACCGATTCAGTATTTTACCGAATCGGTAAATATACTGATTCGGTAAATTTACAGATGATTCGGTAAAATTGGCCCCCTACATCCCAAAAACCCATTTACCGGTCGGTAACGGCCGAAATCGGCCGTTACATGGCCACCTACATCTGGCCCCTAGTGTTTCCGCAATTAATTTCCCGGTGCATAAACACTGGACTCAACTTTACAGGTTGGTAACAACGATTAGGGGAATAGACTGCAAGCGAACTTGGCTGATGTCAGGGCACAAGTCCTACAAAAAGAAGTGGGCGGACGCTGACGTAACAACAGGAAGTGACGTCACGAAAGGTGGCTTGCACCATCAGACTCATTGCCTCCCCTCGTTCACCACTTAGATGCGATTGCATCAGAGAAGGCAGCGTTCTGAATGGCCTTCGATCTCGTCCCAGAGAGGCCAAAGAGTGAGGCCAAAGAGTGAATGTGTGGCTCCATTTGCTCCAGTTATCGAGCTCCCGGTAGGTAAAATAAGTGGGTGGACGCCATCCACTCGCATGGTACCCCAACTCGAGCCCTGGCTGATGTCCACTGCCCTGCCATACCCCCTTGTAAAGGATTGCAGTCCATCCTCTGTGCCACCCACCCCACCAGGGACTCCGGGCTCACACAATTACTCACCCAATCCAAAGAGAACATTAACTCGTAGTAGGAGGATTGTGATGCTACATGGTATTTCTGCACTAAATGCCATACTGAATTATTGTGGCCTTAGTATGTAAAAGTATACAGCAAAACGTGCCTTGAATTATGAAAAATATGGAGATTGAACAACTCTTCTTGAACAGGCCTTCTCCTGTAATAAACTCAATTGTCATTGGTGCCGATTCAGGGTACTGTGATCGGTTTCCGCCCAAAGCCCCAACCCCATGACGTGGCTCACCTTAGTCTGCTTCTTCTCTGTGGCATACACAATGGAGGTGCAACAGAGCTCTGCAATCTTGCGGCCCTGGCCATAGAAGGACCAGCAGCAGATTTCATCCCCCAACACGTCCTTCAGGAAAAGGACCCGGCCATTGAAGCGCAGCGCCAGCTTGTCAAAGAGCTCGATGTTCTTCAGCAGGTTCTCGTCCGAGTTACTGTTGGGCAGAGGAGGACCATAGCATCAGAGTGACGTAGGAACTGGTACTGCACGACACAGGGAAGGTGCACAAAAGGGAACACATGAACAGAAAGAAGAGGACACATGCAGGCGAGCAACTGCGCAGAGAAAACAAGGGAATAGCTGTAGGTCTGTGTGCAAAGAACTGGCAGAGAAAAGTGGGCCTTGATAGAGAGGGATGGATACAATCTGCCATCCTATTTTATGTATGTTTAAGGAACAGACCATGAAAACAGAAAGAAGAGTAAAAAGAATGTTGATGGATAAATCAAGAAAGCAGCGAAAGTTGCTCCAAGACAAATTAGATGTTATCACCCCTTCCTACTTTTTCCTTCAGCTTTCTCTCGTTATATTCCAGGGAGGAAGTATGAACAGTATAAGCAGTCTTTCGTAATGTAAAACAGAAAAATAGTAGTATGGGAGGCAGCTGACCTGGCATGGAGTGCTTGAGTGCCAATGTCTGGGTACTGCAATTTGTATTTACCTAGTGAATTGAGCGACCGAGTGCCTCGGGGTTGGTTCTCTTTCAGACTTGTGTTCCTTCATCGAAAGCCCTAATAATGTAGTTTTCATGAATAAATCTATCTGGCGCTCAACATTTTTTGTTTTTAACATGGGAGCATAGAGGTAAAAAGAGAAAATTCGGCAACATTAACCCTGGTCTCGTTTCTGCTCAGTGACTTTTCCTTCACTGTCGGTCCGTATTTAAGTTTGCCTTTGTTCCTTTTCATGTACTTGGGAAATCTGTCTGGCAAAAAAATGTGGGTCCTCTTAGGAACCAAAGCAATGCATAATAGTTCCCTAAATTATTTTCAGTTTGCAATACGGACAGCCAGGGAAACATTACTCTGGCCATACATATACACTTTGCAGAACACCGTTCATTAACAGACTCCTTGTCTCTACCAGTTCCAGGGTCATGCTTTGCCCAAATGGAACTATATTCTGATCAACTCTTCCATGAATACATACTGGCGTGCCCTCCACCCTCGGGTACGAAGAAGCAGATCTTTTAGCTAAGAAAGTAAATCTAGTACAACCTTTGATAAACTTAGTTCCGCAGTAGTATGCTAATCTATTTCTTCCACACATGGTTCCCCCATTGATTACGTTTTAAGTTAAAAAACAAGCACTGGTAAAACAAACTGGCCTCATCTACGCAAGAGCTATTGGCTTTGGCAATGTGTTTTAGCCATTATGTACACCAGTGTGGCTGCTGTTCAGCAGGGCTAAATGTTAGTGGCGTGGGGTAAAGTGGAATGGGGTAGATTAGAGTGGGGTAGAGTGGGTTATAATGGAGTGGGGTAGATTGTGGTGGGATAGTAGATTGGGGTAGAGTGGAGTGGGATACATTGGGGTAGAGTGGAGTGGGGAGATTGGGGTGGACTGGGGTAAAGTGGAGTGGGGTAGACTGGAGTGGAGTCAAGTAGACTTGAGTAGAGTAAGGTAGACTGGAGTGGGGTGGATTATAGTAGGGTAGATTAGAGTGGTGTAGGGGTAGAGTGGAGTAGATTGGGGTGAAGAGTGAAGATGATTTAATTGGGGTAGATTGGAGGGGAGTGGGGTAGATTGGGGTAGAGTGGAATGGGGTAGATTATGGTAGAGTGGAATGGGATACATTTAGGTAGATTGGAGTGGAATGGGGTAGATCCGGGAAGTTCGGGTATGACAGGACTCCGCGACGGCCTTATTCAAACAATCTGCTTCACTGTGCTATGTAAAGACGTATAGCCACCCGTCTGAGCCGTGACATCCTCATACAAGATTTTCAAATACTCACATATCTCGTCAGAACCCGACATCAGGGGAGCAGCGCATACCATACTTTTGCACGTGACGTGTAATTGAAGGATTCTTCTTCTATCAGAATAGACTACTCTACAGATTTTAAAATTGTCCAGGATCCTCCTCAGTTGTCGCTATTCAGATACTGCTCATATTTATCACGCACAGAATACCCAGTAGATACTTAAGTATCAAATCAACGATTAAGAATACAAAACTCCTGATGAAGGCGATTCGCCGAAACGCGTTGGATCTAGTTTTGTATTGGGCACGGATAATCAGTTGTTGACTTATGTATTAATGTATGATAAATCACTGTAATTAGATATATATATCTATGCTTAGAATTTTGTATGAATTGTAAAAAAGTACACTAACGATTATTTATATATACAAAAAAAGTGGGAAAAAAAAGCCACATAACAATTGTGAGAGGAAAAAATAATTAAAAAGAAGTTTTATAAACACATATACCACGGTTGTTCAATCCATTTAATAACAATGTGTGATAGAGTATAAGGAATACACACATAACCCGGTGTACAGGTTAGCTTTCAGAAAAATGCATTATCCCTACTAGGGTTCATCCATTTAGGTAGGGGCCCCCTTCTTCCATAATAAGTAGATCCGGGAAGGATACATTGCATACCTGTAATCTTAGTTCTCCCCCAGGGGAATCCTCATCAAAGACATAAGCTTTGAATAGTTCTGACCACGTGTGGGGCCCCCGGAGAACATGTTAAAATAATATATCATAAATAACACTATTAATGTAGGTAGTACCTTTAGTACTTCTAATTACATAATATCTATAAACCTGTTTAAACTATTCAGAAACACAGTCACTGGATGATGTCATCAGTGATGTAAATTGAGATGTCATCAGTGATGTCACTAACCATGTCATAAATGATGTAATATGTGATGTCATCAGCAGTGCATTGCGGGGGCACGCATTATAGTTATCTGAACTAACTATAACAGCCAAATTTCTCTGGTTTTGTACAAGTGAAATGTCCAACTAACTATAACGTCCCTGAAACCTGTGGTTTTTCAGTTAATTTCTAAAGTTTATTAAATGCTAATTTCTAAATATAATGTCCCTGACACCTATAGTTTTTTCAGTGAATTTCAAAGGTTTTTTAAATGCTAATTTCTAATTATAACATAGCAGTCGCGTTTGCAGAGTGGTGGAGAAAGGTGAGCGTAGCCTCCAAATATCTCTTAGCAATCCCACTGTGTGAGATTTACTGGAGGTAACAGGAGGGGTAGTTAGCCCCCAACGTCAACCTTGGGGGCCAACTACCCCTCCTATTACCTTCAGTAAGTCTCACAGCAGGATTGCTAACTTCTCATACTAGGCCACGCCCCCTTCCCCACTCTGCAAACGCGCCCCCCTGGCGCGTTCCAAGTTGGGGGATTAATTCCCCTTGAATACGGAGGGTCCCAGGGGGCCTACTTGCCCGCCAGGTACCTCCAGTAAGCGCCACAGAGCTGGATTGCAGAGAGGTGGACCTTTTAACACCACTCTGCAAACACGGCTCATGGCACACTGCTGCTCGGACCATAAAGTCCACTTGTGTCCTGAGGTCCTCAGGACACAAGAGGACCTCATCGCCCCACCACCAGTGCGCTAAGAGGCTTGTTTGCAGAGCGGTGTAAATAGGGGCGTGGCCTTGGACCACCTCTTTGCAACGCAGCTATGTGGCGCATACTAGAGGTACCTGGTGAGCTAGTTGGCCCCACAGACCCTCAGTATTCAAGGGGAATTAATTACCCAACAAACACCACGCCAAGGGGCGCGTTTGCAAATGTTGCAGGGAGGGTGCGGGCCTCGGGCGAGGTGTCAGCTTTTTTTTTTAATATATATATATTTTTTAGAAGGATGGCTGTGTGGCCTCCCTTCTTTTCTGATTTTTCTTGGCCTGGGGACCCCATCCCCCAGGGCCTGCCCCTTTTGATTAAAATGGGAAGGGGGCCGCGTGGCCCCCCACCCGAGGCCAATTTCGACCCCGGGGATCCCATCCCCTGGCCACATATTTATTTATAATATTTTTTTAAGGAGAGGGGCTGCGTGGCCCCCCAAGGCCTCTATTGGCCCGGGGACCCCATCCCCGTGGCTGTGCCTCTATTTTTTAATTGAAAATTTTTTTAATGACGGAGGGGGGCCGCGTGGCCGCTTTCGCAGGTCACTTCTGGCCCAAGACCCCATTCCCACGGGGCCGGGCCTTTCCGTTGGGGACTGTGGGGGAAGCCCCAATGACCCCACTGCCTCGCCGGCTCCACGCCTCCTGCGGGAGCCGGCGTCGCTTTTGAGCAAGGGCAGCTGCTGACATGCTTTGCTTCATTGAAGCGAGAGCAGGTTTTCCTGCTCTCACTCCAATAAAGCAAAGCACAGTTTGCTATGGCAGGGCATGAGCTGTGCTCCCGACCTGCCATAGCAAACAGCAATCTCTCGGGGTTGAGCACCCCCGTACATTGCAGGAGCCGGCCCTGGGGGGCTGCTTGCCTCGTGCACAGTGAATGAAACCCAGAGGAGGTGGGGTTCCCCGGGGCCCCCAGCAAATACATTTTGGAATTGCCCCCGGGACCTGGCCCACTGGGGGGTTTACAAATCACGAAGTGAGAAGCCAGCGCTTAGTTTTATTTTCACAGCAGGATTCGCGTACCCAACGCAAATTCTGATGTTAAAAAAAATGTTTTTTTTGGCCCTGGGGTCCTTGTGGGACCCCATAAGCAGGCCTAGGGGGTCAGGGAGCTTCTACCCTGCCCCCTTATCATGTTTTTCACCTTCCCTCCCCTTTTTCTTGTGACTCTGTTACCGGGGCTTTTTTAAAAGAAAAATACCCTGTGGGGGGGGGGGGGGCTCAAGCTGATTGGCTGTAGTTTGGGCCACATAATGAGGAGGAGAAGTTACCTATTATTTCACTACTCTATGGTTTCCAGGCAGTTTTTTCTTCTACTGCTATGTTTATTATTTATCGGGAGACTCCCACCATGACGACGGGGAAGATACAAGCATGTGAATCGGAAAGATTGAATACTGGAAAATTGTTCATACTTATATTTACTAAGCTACACACTTACACAAACACCACTTTATTTATTCATATAGATAGTAATTCATGCTTCGTGTGTTATAAAATCACTATTACAACTATAGTTATCCATATCTCACACGTACAATCACTGAGTCTTATGTATACGTATTTATATACAACAATTGTCACATACAGTGCCTTTTATATTTTTAGTTTGTTGGACATATATCATTGAGAAATATAGTTACTCATCACCACACTCAAAGAGATTCACTCACCCAAATAACTGTTTCCACATACAGTCTTAACCTCATATACCGACTAAATCAACTATTTACATATGTCGACAGTTACACATGTCCCACCCACCCAACCACACACACATTCATTCACTATCCCATACAAATACTCACCTAACTAATTAATAACTAATGTAGACTTTCACATACCTAGTAACCAATTTATGTAGCAGTTTACACAACAAGGGATAGAGTGATACAGGTATTCACAAAGTTTAATCACTATCCCATATATTTAGTGAGACACTTTAAATTCGTCACTTAGACACTCAATCACATTGCTACTAAATCCTCCATTTAGACACTTATACACCCACTCAGTGTTCAAGGCAGAGATATATATATATATATATATATATATATATATATATATATATATATATATATATATATCCAAACAACAGTTCGCCTGTGAAGGAACAGCCACCAAACAGGTAGAATTTCTGCTGTAATCTTTATTTTGGAAGCCACCACGGAGGGAGTGCTCAGCAGCAGCGATACAAATGAAGTCCAGCCTTGACGCGTTTCGTGTCAACCACTTCCTCAGAAGGCAACGGACTTATGGGCCAGGGCATCACATATTGTCGGCACTACATCGGCTTTATTTCACCTCGCCCTGGTGGGCGTGGCCACCCCGTGGCCTCATGGTAGTTGTAGTGTCAACTCTTACTTCAGTGAGTTGCGAGCCTTCGGAATCACCATTGTCAATAATTAATACCACAGAGGGTTTGTGCAGCAAAAGCATCCATTTCCGTTGCTGTACCTCACCTTCCAAAAGCCATCAGCACCTTGTTCCCAAATGCGGCGGCGTTGATTAAAGTTTCCACTGGTGGGCTGTAACACAGCCCAGGGGCTCAAGTTCCGCGGCTCAGGCAGGCCGCTCAAATCCAAACAACAGTTCGCCTGTGAAGGAACAGCCACCAAACAGGTAGAATTTCTGCTGTAATCTTTATTTTGGAAGCAACCACGGAGGGAGTGCTCAGCAGCAGCGATACAAATGAAGTCCAGCCTTGACGCGTTTCGTGTCAACCACTTCCTCAGAAGGCAACGGACTTATGGGCCAGGGCATCACATATTGTCGGCACTACATCGGCTTTATTTCACCTCGCCCTGGTGGGCGTGGCCACCCCGTGGCCTCATGGTAGTTGTAGTGTCAACTCTTACTTCAGTGAGTTGCGAGCCTTCGGAATCACCATTGTCAATAATTAATACCACAGAGGGTTTGTGCAGCAAAAGCATCCATTTCCGTTGCTGTACCTCACCTTCCAAAAGCCATCAGCACCTTGTTCCCAAATGCGGCGGCGTTGATTAACGTCTCTACTGGTGGGCTGTAACACAGCCCAGGGGCTCAAGTTCCGCGGCTCAGGCAGGCCGCTCAAATCCAAACAACAGTTCGCCTGTGAAGGAACAGCCACCAAACAGGTAGAATTTCTGCTGTAATCTTTATTTTGGAAGCAACCACGGAGGGAGTGCTCAGCAGCAGCGATACAAATGAAGTCCAGCCTTGACGCGTTTCGTGTCAACCACTTCCTCAGAAGGCAACGGACTTATGAAGTAAGAGTTGACACTACAACTACCATGAGGCCACGGGGTGGCCACGCCCACCAGGGCGAGGTGAAATAAAGCCGATGTAGTGCCGACAATATGTGATGCCCTGGCCCATAAGTCCGTTGCCTTCTGAGGAAGTGGTTGACACGAAACGCGTCAAGGCTGGACTTCATTTGTATCGCTGCTGCTGAGCACTCCCTCCGTGGTTGCTTCCAAAATAAAGATTACAGCAGAAATTCTACCTGTTTGGTGGCTGTTCCTTCACAGGCGAACTGTTGTTTGGATTTGAGCGGCCTGCCTGAGCCGCGGAACTTGAGCCCCTGGGCTGTGTTACAGCCCACCAGTAGAGACGTTAATCAACGCCGCCGCATTTGGGAACAAGGTGCTGATGGCTTTTGGAAGGTGAGGTACAGCAACGGAAATGGATGCTTTTGCTGCACAAACCCTCTGTGGTATTAATTATTGACAATGGTGATTCCGAAGGCTCGCAACTCACTGAAGTAAGAGTTGACACTACAACTACCATGAGGCCACGGGGTGGCCACGCCCACCAGGGCGAGGTGAAATAAAGCCGATGTAGTGCCGACAATATGTGATGCCCTGGCCCATAAGTCCGTTGCCTTCTGAGGAAGTGGTTGACACGAAACGCGTCAAGGCTGGACTTCATTTGTATCGCTGCTGCTGAGCACTCCCTCCGTGGTTGCTTCCAAAATAAAGATTACAGCAGAAATTCTACCTGTTTGGTGGCTGTTCCTTCACAGGCGAACTGTTGTTTGGATATATATATATATATATATATATATATATATATATATATATATATATATATATATATATATATATATATATATATATATATATATATATATATATATATATAATACTTATTTAAATATCGAAGCAAACCACATTCACTGGATGATGTGATCAGTGATGGCATCAGTGATGTCATTTGAGATGTCATCAGTGATGTCGCTGACCATGTCATGAATGATGTAATATGTGACATCATCAGCAGTGGACTGCGGGCGCGTGAGTTATAGTTAGTACAACTAACTATTACAGGGGAATTTCAATGGTTTTGTAAGAGTGAAATGTCCAACTAACTATAACACCCCTGAAACCTGTGTTTTTTTCAGTGAAAAAAATAATTATATATATATATATATATACACACATATATACACACACACATATATATACATATACACACACATATATATATACATATACACACACATACATAAACACACATACATATATACATGCATATGCAGCCTATTGAAGGGGCTAAAATACACACATTGCATTGAGTTTTCATTTACAAGCATCTCCAAATTATCAAACATTTCTGAAAACAGAAAACGAGACTATAAAGTGCGTTTACAGACTTTATTTGAAAGGAAGCTGCAATGGAATGAGAGGAATTAATAGCCTATAGGCTGCTTTTAAAGGAAAATAAAATAAAACTGGCACTGTGCCTTTAAGAACTCACAGGACTCCCTGTACCCCATTATGCCCCACAGGTGACCGTTAGGTCAGTTTTTTTCCCCAGGCTCCTTCAGTTAGGATCCTGGAGCATTGACCTCTGCAGTTTTATTTTTTATCTTGTCAAGAAATTCTCTTTAAAAACGCATGTTTTTGCCATCATTCACCAGTTAGAAGACTTCAGCAAATTTCGACAACCAGACATCAATGCTGTATTGTAAACTTCAACCTTACAAACAGTCCCTTTTCATTTTTTATTCAGGGGCCTCTCATTTCTTTCAGAGACATGGTCAGGGCTCGGCAAAGCACCTCGTCAACGCAAAATGGAAGGGTCCCTCAAAGTCTAACGCTATCCAACAGCATATGCCTGGCTCCCCTCGATTGCTCTGGGGAGGGAGGCGTGGGCGCTGGCTAAATAGGTGTCTCAGTTGGCAGCATGGCGTGTAAAGCCAAGATGGTAGGTGCTTAGACCCCATGCTCTAACAAAAGCCTGTATTCCTTCAAATATCTGAAACCTAAATCCAGCCTCCCCTACCATAGTACTGATCCCGACTTGCAGGGCCGAGTGATTGGAACTGTGATGCTCTGGCAACAGACCTTTGAGAGGGGGCCTCCAGAGCTGCTATGCAATTGCTGCGGCCTACTAGGGCCTTCTCTGCACGCAGCTTCTAGCACACTTGGAGTGTTATCACATTGTAGCGCTACCTGCACTATATGGCAGCTTGCCTGAAGTGGGGCCGCGTGGAGGCAGAACCTGGTGCATGTCTCAGACTCAGTATCCTGTTGGTGATGGGGCTCGGCTGTGACTCTTGGTGGAGCTGTGCCCCTGCCAGCTGGGCCAAGAGAGGGCTGCCGACATTGGTAAGCAGCATTTTGTGTCAGGGACTGCGGGCGTGAACCTCTCCGACAGGCTCAGAGGAGCTCGATTGGCCTCTACCTTACTCATGTGACCCTGATCTGGTGCCTCCTGCCCTAACTTCTTTGAACCAGTCACCACAGTGGACGTGATTGAAGGGGACCTACTCACCCGCACCAAATCACACATCATTGGTGGAACTAAGATCAGGAAGGAGCCACTTGCACTGAGGTGATAAATCGGGAAGCAGCGTCGACTCTCCTCACAATAAACTGACTTTTTTGCTGCTAATGAAGTTTAACTCCTTAGGTCCTCTGATCAACTTTCATATAAATGAGAATAATTTAAAAAGCCACCTTACAAGCTTTGCAAAAGTAAACCAACACTGTGCAAAAAAAAAGCTGAAAGCACTCACAGATAGATTGCACTACTTAAGATGAACTACTGAAGATGTTGAGGGTCTCTCTTGACAGACCAATCTCAGCATTGTGAGCTTTCCTGAAGGCTTCAAAGGCCGGGATGCTGTCGCCCACTTACTGGACTGAACCGTTCTCTGTTACTGCTCGTGACCTCAGGGGAGGGAGAGACAGTGAAAGCAACATACGAGAAAGAACGGGCATCACAATGTCAGCCTGGGGTGAGAGGACTACCTGAGAGCCAAGCAGCAGAGTCAATGATCTGCTCTGGAGGCTGCCGCAATTCTCGGGTCCAACACCAGTACAACAGATTCTGAACAAAGATTAATCTAGTGGCACTGCCTCATCACATAGATCTGCTTTGAGTTTGCCCAGCAAACGGCAGATAATCTGCTCTGATATCTTGCCTACCTGCACTGACTCCACCTATTTTACTCTGCGTACTAATTTTCTGGATACCCAACGTCCCTAACCCTCTCTTTTTGGGGTAGCCAATCACTAAGGAGCCAGAGATATTCCTGCCTCCATACGCAGCGCAGTGTGTACAACCATGCATGGATACTTACATCCGCCCCAAACAATGTTGCTTACACCATAATTTCTGCAGTGGGCGCACTATGAACACTATGTGCAGCCCTACGTCACTTGTGGGTGGGGCAATATCTCCCCTATACGTTGGGGCTGCCAGCCATATTATTCAATCCCTTGACAGTTGCCTACACATCTCACATAGTAAGTTCCACATTTGGTCTTAGTTGTTTCAACAGTATAGTCTACTGTACTAGAGACGGACGGCAGGTACTCAATGGCTATCTCGACGGCACCCCTGTTGTGCTGGGCATCATTTATGGCTCTAACACTAACAGGTACTCATTCCTTGATATGGTATCCCGACATCGAGTGCAATGGATGCACATTCCCCTTCTCATCGGAGGAGGGGGGTTCTCGCTGGATATCACTCTAAATAGGTTCTTCCTCTCCCTCCCTCAAGGCCCCATGATGCACAACACTAGTCATTTCACACAGTGATTTCTGTACTGCAACCTCACTGATATTTGGCAAAACTTAAACTCAAAGTTTACTCCTTTTATTCTTTACCACACAAATTGTATATATGATTTGACAGGATCTTATGTAGTTCAGTTCTCTGCCCCTTGTAACATACGCAAGGCTGCACACTTCCTGATCACAATCAGTTACTTCTCAGCCTGACTTTTGATTGCTTGTTTTCCCCGATAACTACTCACGGTGCTGAAGTATGCTGCTACAGGACTGCTTTCAGAGAGTCGCTTCGAGAGTGTATCACTAAATACTTTGAATTGAATCGGGATTGGGCCTCCTCCATTACGGTCCAGTGGGAAGTGCTAATGGTGGTGATAGGCACGCACTACTACTGAACAATGTATTCCTCCTCTCTGTAGGTATCCCCTCATTCTACTGCAACTTATCTGGATAATCTTCCCTCACCTCACATCTCTGCTGAGCAACACCAATACCTTGATTGGCCCATCTCTGTAATGATTATTAAAGAAGCAATCCACTCCCTTGTTGATAATAAAACATCAGGACCAGATGGTGACTGCCACAGAAGGCCTCCTCCCAACTCGCTCCACAAGGCGTTTTTGGTTTCTATTCCTAGTAAAGGATGCAGAGGCCATCACCTCTAACCATCACTTGGCAATCCTAAATGCTTACTAAGATTCCTAACAAATTATTATGGGTCGCCTACTTCCTCTCCTACCTCAGTTGCTCCACCCTGACCAAAATGGTTTTGTTCCAGGGAGGATCACATCCCTGAACATTTGACGACTATTACGGGTTATGGAGTTAGCACTACAACATTCCCCTAGGTTGGCCTGCCTTGTCCTAGTCCTTAAAAAAAAAGGCATTGGGCTTTTTTAACTGGGATTATTTTTTCAACAACTGTGGTACCTGCGGTTGGGAGGAGCATGCTGAATTTTATAAGGCTCCTTTACATGCTTCTATATACGCAAGTTCTCATTGGGGCCCATATCTCTGACCCAGTTAAGAGTTCACAGAAGATCTGTCGCCAAGTTTGCCACCGTCCTCACTCCTCTTTGATTTGGCCATATAGCCCTTTGCTATTCAATTATGTCACAGGAAAGCCAATTGGGGCATCCCAATTGGAGATAGAAAACTGAGGTGACCTTTTTTGCAGACGACATACTGCTCTACATAAAGACCGCCTTACAGATGTTTCTGATATTGCACAGGCCCTACATGACTTCTATCAAATTTCAGATCTGCATGTCAATTGCAAAAATCTTGCTTGCTCCATCCTCAATTCTGCCTATACCCCAAGACTTTGAAAGAGGGTCATTTAACTGACAAACACAAAAGTTTCGCTACTTAGGAATACACTTACACCATTCTAACTAGGATTTATTTTACAGGCATCTGTCCCATGTGGTGGTAGCACTTGGAGGTAAGGTGTCATTTTGGGGCATACTGCCATTACCATTAATGGGCGCACCTTAAACCTTCACTTGGTGAATTAAAATGGTGCATTGGCAGGCGAAGCGTTGCCGTGGCAAAAATGTATTGCCCCACCAACTTGATAGGACTTGGGATTTCCAACTTCAAATACAACTATCTTCACTACTTCCATGGGTCTGCCACTGACATTGAGCTTGTAAACCCTGCAACTACTCAGAAGCCGTGGTCACTGGACAAGGCATGGCAACGGTTTGATCCAGTGGGGAGCTGGGTTTGCCCAACCGCACATTTGTTAAAAGTTGCCCCTACTTGCTTTTATAAAGCGCTCCACATCACGGGTACAACACCAATCTATGCCTCGGCCATTCCACTCCTAGCCCTGAAACACCCTGAACATGCCCTCGGACACACTACCAGAATTCAGTGACACATTATGGGATTAGAAACCCTGGGTGATTTATTCCGGGAAGGCTCCTTGCTCTCTTCTGAATAGCTACATGAAAACTACCAAATTGCGTCAAGCAACAACAACTAGGCCCAGCATGGTCATATCCCTTCTTCTGTCTATTGCTGTTTTGAGCTATCACTGGGACACCCTTGGGTAACCGCTGCGCTTTAAAAATTAATTTAACATTACATAACGTCTGCAAAGGCACCCACACATGAAGTTCTCCGGAACTTGCAAACCATGGGCCCGATGGCAGTACAGAGCATTGGAAGTACATGCATGAGTTCTACTTAATCCATTGCAAGCTCTGAGGCAGTCTGACTTGGGGAGGGAGCTAAACAATGCTGTCTATGATCAACTATTCTCCCACCCACCGGCTGTTTCACGTAATGTTCGCCTTAATCTAATTCAGTTCTAAATTTTTAAAAGGGCATACCTCACTCCAGAAAAGTTAAATTCTTTCTTCCCGCTGGAAGACTCCAAATGCCATAAATACTACTAGCACTGCGCTTTATAACATGCCTTTGGAAGGTTAACACTAACTTGCTGTAGCAGCTTGACACTGAACTGTGCTCTCCAGGGCTGAATCAGAGAGTGCTTTGCTCCAGTGTGAGGAGGCCCGAGGACTCCTCAAATATCCCTTATCATTAAGCTAGATGGGATCCTCCTGACCTATTGCACTCAAGGAAAGGACAATGCGCTTCCTCCTTAAGGTTGGTACCTTCTGAAAGGTCTTCCCTAAAATACAGCCACCCTGTTCACCCTAATAGTGAATCCTCTATGAAGTGTACTGCCCTATCTCCTTCACTGAACCGCCTTTCACTGCAAATGTCTTGCCGGGGTTAGACTACAATATGGAAAACCTTGTTTTGCATGCCACAATACCCAATTTGGTTCTCCATAGCTGCACTTTCGCTACACTACTATGACTGATGTCTAAACTACTAAGTTTCTTGGGTTCCTGTTTATTCCATTTTAGATAACAAGCATTTACATACATTAGCTACTGAGAAATGATGTTCCACTGCATAGACACAAAAGAATGCGCCACCCATGCAACTTTGACTGCATATAATGAAGGAAATTATTCTTATATACCAGTTTCTTGCTATGCTCATACATAGGTCTCCTCTCTCTCTCGCCCCCCCTCTCTCTCTCTCTAGAGAGAGAGAGCGAGAGCATGAGTACATGTTAATTAATTTAAAATTAGTGCCCTTTGTATAATATACTGTCCTCCAACTATATCAAGAGCCTCTTGGAATTTAGTGCTCCTACAATAAATGCAAAATGCTTAAAATATTTAAAAAACAAAAAAAAAACAGGGGGGAGGGGGTATCTGGAGCCCCTTTTTTTGGGCACAGCAAAGAAAAGGGGGTGGTGATGAACAGAGTGTCTGAAATAAGCAGACCACTCTTACCCAGTCCAAAGATCAGGGCTTGATCCATCACCGTTTTTTAGCTCACTGCACCATCCCAGCTCAGAACCTGGCTATATGCAAATTAGTCTGTCCCTGGCCCAGTGCATCATGGGAACAGGGCAGACCAAACTACCAAGCCAATTCTTATACTGGGAAGGAAACAAGCTTCCGGGGACCGGTTTCTGGCATTTCAGCCGTCTTCGGCCCGGCTTGCTTGAATCCTGATGGTGCAATGAGCTAGGGACTCACATCTGAGTATACCCTTCCACGCTTATGGTGGACAAAAATGATTCAGAAAAGGGGGTGGTGATGAACAGAGTGTCTGAATTAAGCAGACCACTCTTACCCAGTCCAAAGATCAGGGCTTTATCCATCACCGTTTTTTAGCTCGCTGCACCATCACAGCTCAGAACCTGGCTATATGCAAATTAGTCTGTCCCTGGCCCAGTGCATCATGGGAACAGGGCAGACCAAACTACCAAGACAATTCTTATACTGGGAAGGAAACAAGCTTCCGGGGACCGGTTTCTGGCATTTCAGCCGTCTTCGGCCCGGCTTGCTTGAATCCTGATGGTGCAATGAGCTAGGGACTCACATCGGAGTATACCCTTCCACGCTTATGGTGGACAAAAATGATTCAGAAAATGGGGTGGTGATGAACAGAGTGTCTGAATTAAGCAGACCACTCTTACCCAGTCCAAAGATCAGGGCTTGATCCATCACCGTTTTTTAGCTCACTGCACCATCCCAGCTCAGAACCTGGCTATATGCAAATTAGTCTGTCCCTGGCCCAGTGCATCATGGGAACCGACGACAGCTGAAATGCCAGAAACCAGTCCCCAGTAGCTTGTCTCCTTTCTGGTGAAGAATTGTCTTGGTAGTTAAGTCTGCCCTGTTCCCATGATGCACTGGGCCAGGGACAGACTGATTTGCATATAGCCAGGCTCTGAACTGGGATGGTGCAGTGAGATAAATAACGGTGATGGATCAAGCCCTGATCTTTGGACTGGGTAAGAGTGGTCTGCTTAATTCAGACACTCTGTTCATCACCACCCCCATTTCTGAATCGTTTTTGGCCACTATAGGTGTGGCAGGGTACTCAGACAGGAGTCCCTTTCTCACTGCACCATCAGGATTCAAGCAAGCCGGGCCGACGACGGCTGAAATGCCAGAAACCGGTCCCCGGTAGCTTGTCTCCTTTCTGGTGAAGAATTGGTTTGGTAGTTTAGTCTGCCCTGTTCCCATGATGCACTGGGCCAGGGACAGACTGATTTGCATATAGCCAGGTTCTGAACTGGGATGGTGCAGTGAGATAAATTACGGTGATGGATCAAGCCCCGATCTTTGGACTGGGTAAGAGTGGTCTGCTTAATTCAGACACTCTGTTCATCACCACCCCCATTTCTGAATCGTAAAATATTTTAAAAACAAAAAAAACAGGGGGCAGGGGGTATCTGGAGCCCCTTTTTTTGGGCACAGCAAAATAC
The DNA here is from genome assembly GCF_964263255.1 of Lissotriton vulgaris. NCBI lineage: Eukaryota > Metazoa > Chordata > Amphibia > Caudata > Salamandridae > Lissotriton > Lissotriton vulgaris. Next base: position 1,381,839,384 of record NC_141695.1, read on the forward strand.
GTAGCAAAGCCGATCAGCTTCCGTCGTCTTGTCAGATAAGTGGCCACTGAGGGGAGAGGCAACCGACATATCTTCGGTATGGGCACAAACTTTGATCATTAATGCAGGCAGAGAACAGACCACCCTTAGACAAATTAGGACTCACTGCTTTCCATTTCCAGCACCGCTCTACATCAAGGGGCACTACACACGTAAAGGGAGCCATGCTAGAGTTTCCAAGGAGAAAAGCCATCTTGAGACACCGCTAGCTCTGCCTCAGTTATGTGTTTAGTAGCTTTTGCTTCGGATTTCAAAAGATGGAATTGCATTAAGTGGAGACATCATTGCCCAGCTACATATGGCTTGTCCCGAATGTACGTGTAGAGTATTTCTATTGGGATTTGAATTTAGTATTACTTAGGAGTTTAATATTTGCACATTCTTTCATATGTAGTGTTTGTGTCGAGGGCTGATGGGAAATTACTGCAGGCTTCAGCTAATGTATACTGGTGCAGGGAAAGATAAATGAGCAAATTTGAGTCTAATGTGCAACACTTAGGTTGGCATGCATTATGTTTTGTTGCAGTGATTGCTCTTTGGACACCATGTTATAGCATAAGGCATATTTTTACTGTGTTGAATATATACATTAGGTGTTCTGTCTGAAGCACAGATGTTTTTCTGGACTTACCTTAATACTTTGTACTATTGGAAGCCCCTCAAAAGTAGCAAATGTATAATATCTGAGCATCGTTAGAAGTCTGCAATATGGGCTGTCTAACATGTCCTGTTGGATAAGCTGTGTGATAAATCATTACGGTTAGTACTATTGGGAAGTCCATTGTAAGAAATATGCCCCTTATTCAGGGACACGCAGGATTTTTTGCCTTTTGCTGGATCCTATATTTTTCTGGCTGTAGAATATGTGCATTGTGCGCTTGCTAATAAATGATAAACTACCTTTGCTCTCCCTTTCAACAGGGTGAAGATGACATACCCCTAATGGCCATATTTAACTTACCTATAAGATCTTTTTATATTGTACCAAGTGTAACTAGGGCCGGTAAGTTAAATATCACTAGTGGATTTCAGCATCCACAACAGTGGCAGTGCAAACATGACTGCAAGCCTACCGTTTGTAGCCTAGATACGCAGTTTTAAAGAGCACATTCAACCTGTCAAAATAACCGCTTTTTACAGGTCAAAATATTCCTTATAAGTTACCCTTATGTAGCTTTATTATCCACAAGGCAGGATACATGGAATTTAAAAGTAGGCCATGTAAGAATTTACCATTAAATGGGTTTACAGAGAAAAATCCCAAAAGCACATTTTACTGTAGCACGGCTGGCTATTTCATAGTAAATCACTGGGTTACAATCTTCCATTTAATAATGCTACTTTCGGTAAGAAAACAGTTCGAAAAATAATTATTCAAAGATTTGTAATAGTTATTAAAATCCAAATCAATGGTGAAGTTGGATTTTTGATAAAGATTAAGGACAAGGTACATTTAGAAAGTTACCTTTTTACTGCCTAAAGCCTATGAAGGCCAATTTACATATGCTCTCCCACTACTGTCAGCCACTAATTAGCATTTGAATAGGTGTGAATGGGTATGAAAAGTCTCCAAACAGCAAACACCAGGTAGTCTTGAATGGGCAGAGATGTCTCTGAACCTGACATTATATGGAGGGTGGGGCTGTGAACGTCTTTTTGCATTTTGTTTACATTACTGTGTCAATTCCTGCTTGACAGATCTGCTAGGGGTTTACATATTATACTTGGGGCACACTTCAAAGAGACCTCACTTGTCACAGGCAAATGTTAGAGGACACCTGGGAAGTGCCATTCCATTGTCTCCTCTCCCCCGGCCAAGCAGGCTCGAATCACAGTGGGCTTCATTTTGACATCACAGTGTCTAGTCCTGCTGGAGTGTCAAATCCATCTTGACAAATCTGCTGGGGTTTTACACAAAACACCTGGGCCACATTGTGAAGGGTGAGAACAGATGCTGTCTGGTTGCTGAACCATTCATCTTTTGTCTTACCAGACTTCTATCTCTGGGTTTCTTGGGCGTACAACAACTGCCCAACTGGATTTTAGTGTTAGATGTGGGAGGATATTAGGATTACCAAAGTAATACAACCATTGACTCTGCTTCTAAGAGCTAGTCCTACTTAAAATCTTTCAAATGTATATCTTCAGTTCCCCTTATTGGCATTTTGCCATTTAGGTGTCATTTTGTTTATTTAATTTGACTAGTTTTCAGATTCAGTTTGGATTTTTATTGTTTAGATTTTCATCTTTAGTACTGTTTTGGTACTGAATAAATACTTTGCACATTGCCCTAAGTTAAACCTGTGTGCTATAGCTATCAGCCTTGCCTGTATAAAAATTAATTTCATCCCCAGGTTGCATTATGTGACATACAACTTACTTCTCACCTTCCCAAAGGGTACGCTTCAACATATACAGAAACAAACTGGAAGAGATAATCCCTATGTTTATCTAAGAAAAAGTCCTCTTCCATGATAAATATGAAGGAGGTTTGGGTTTCCCTCATGTCGAACACTATGTAGGTGCTGCCCAATTACAGCCCTTGATAGAACTAACTAGGGCTAACAACCCTAAACTCAAGGTAAACTTGGAATTAGCATTTTCAACACAACCAGTACATATATTGCCATAGCTCCTTCCAAGATTGATCCAATTTGAACATGTGTCCTTCTGGTATCCATTGTTCTCTATGACAGGAACACCTCCACAGACTTGCAAGGTGATGAGGTGGCAGAATTCTATTAAGTAAAGAGTCATGCTGCCTAGTCCAGGATAGTAGTGCAAACTCTGGCCTTGTTATCAGATGAGAAGGAGTGAATACACTTTAAATCAGTATGTTTTCTGTATGGACTTCAACAGTAACCATGTCCACCACTGCAGCTTGGCATATGGCAGACTGATAAGAATCTTGCAGTACTCTGCTCATCAAACTGGTAAGAAGCAAAATCGGCCTTCAAAAATGGCCAACAAGGAGATTCGCACTCGAATGGACCGGCGTAAAGTACGAGGACGCGGAACAGCGCCCAAGAGAACTATTACAAACTCGGGAGATCGGAAAGCAGATGAACCGCAAAGAAACATAACTGGCACACTGGATTGTTAATTTGAATTTCGCCTCACGCCACAGGAGCACTCTTGGCCTGGAATTATCGCCACATGTTAAACTATAATACAGCGAAAACGTTCAGCTGTGAACAAGTTGCATGTACTACTTAGAAGAGGCGATGAAACACGTGTTGGCTTGGGAAAATTTAAACAACAGACAACAAGAAGACCAATTAAAAAGGAAAAAAGGATAAATTGACCCGTTTCGTTTTGTGTGCTAATATTTTCTGAAAAGATTCTCTTTGAATTTACGTGTGCTGGGGTACAGTGTTGTTCAACAAGGAGATTCCCCTTCATCAAATTTGTTTTGCAAAATGTAATTATCCAGCTCCTCCACCTCATCCTGGCTTAGAACGTCTGCCGGATCCTTCATCACACTTAGAATTGGTTTATATGTGAGAAGATGCTGAAAGACCTATTTCCTCAGCTGCAGAGGAACTGAAGAAATAACTAAATGTTTCATCAATCCTCAAGCAATGCATCAGTGTAAGCATTTTCTGTGGTTAGAAGACTTGAAAAGGCAAAACCAACCTCAAGTTGCTCCGATCCCTCCCTCCTCCCCCACCACCACTGTAAAACAATCCTGAACACGGGATTACCAGAAGTTCTGTTCTCGAAGTGACCCACATTACACTGTCATGGGGCATAAAAAAAGACCTCTATATCTGCAGTGAGAATTCCGATTTTCTTCAATGTATCTTGGTTAAGTTTAAAAGGTGCTCAATAACTTCTTTAACTGTCATATGCTCTGCTCTGATGTGTTAAAAACTGCTCCTAGAAACAAAGCGCTAGACGTACTATGAATGCCGCTGCACAAAGCAGTTGCAAATTGCGTACTGACTTTTTGCAACCAATGATTTATTTTGTAGGCTGACCTATGTATTAACAAGTTGGTTTACAAAATAAAGAATCACAGATATTTATTAGGAAGGCTGCAGGCCACAACCACAGGGAAGGGAATGCAGACCACTCTTCCATTGATTCAATTATAAAACTGGCAAACTGATAACTTCGTATTTTTTTAAGAGGCTAGAGTTCCTTAGAGGAATTGGTGCTTGTTTATTTATTTTAAAAACTTCTGTTTTGAACAACTTCGGTGACCAGAGGGGGACATTTCCTTTTTGTGAATTAGTTCTTACCCCAACTTGGGAGTTAACTGATCAATACTTTGGAACCGTGATTTATGATCGTAAACCACTGACAAGTTACTAGATCACAGTTTGTAAGGAGCGTGCCTAACATGCCCCTTCCAAATTGTAATTAAGGAATGATTTCAAGACTTATTTTGCGATTCAGAAAAATTTACACATTCAAAACTTACACATGCAACAGTACATATGTAAACTGTTTTTTGCAGACGTAAAAACGGTATTTTAGTGAATCTGAGGGTTTGAGAAGCCAAAAATACTTTTTACATTTGGCCCTAGATTCTTCGGATAGGATATCAAACTGGTATTTTGCATTCACTAACAGCCTCAGAAATTGCATGAGCCTTAATGTACTACGTGCCGCATTGATTGCTCCATTGAAGAAAATTGTTTTATCAGCCACTTCTTGAAACTTCTGAGATAGGCACTCACTAAAGACGTGCATTTTTGAGAGATTGGGCACCAACCTTAGAACGAACTAAATATGCAATACTAGCCCATTCACGATCAATCAATGCAATTAATGATGGATTGTGTGGATAAGAATAAGTATGCATACTCAAGATCTGTGATTAACCATTTCCAGATTTGTGCCTCCAGAGGCAGAGGTCCGGACTCATTCCTCCCTGCTTCTTCAGATAATGCATGGTCGTTGAATTGTCCATTTGAATAAGGAGGGCGTTTGTCTTGGAAGACAGCAGGAAAGCCTTCGGGGCTAAATGTACTACTCTCAACTCCAATAGGTTGATTTGGTGGGACTGTTCTTTCGGACACAACAAACCTTGAATCTGGAGGTGGTCCATGTGGGAACCATATCGAAAAAGGGTGCGTCTCTCTAAATGAGAAGAGATCCAGTAGAGGTAATAAGGGGAAGGGGCCATCAAATATATTGAAAGTATATATATCCCTACAAAATGAATTCATATTACTTTATTTTATCTGAGACGCACTTTGCTAATCCGTGTCTAATTAGCCAATGTAGGCATCTTACTATTTCATGAATTTTTGGACACTATTTCACAAAGAATATTACATGTGAATATATTTGTTGGACGCATGTATGTAAATAACAAGTTAATCTGTTTCATCATGAAGTAATGTTGCATTGAATGTACGTTGTGTATATTTTTTTCTATGTGATGTTTATGTGCATTATTTGTCGCACACAATAAATTGCATATATGGTGGTTTCTGAAGAAAAGATACCAAGCAAAGTGATACAAGTCTTTATTGCTATATAATTATCATTTGCGTTGAGACACATGCCTTTTTTCAATTTCAAGGTAATGGATTACTGATTTTAACGAATGATATAGGTGCGTGAGCAAGGAATGTGCAAAAATTCATGAAATAAGAAGCCTACATTGACTAAATGGACACAGATTAACGATGTGATCTCAAATAAAGTCACATGAATACATGGTGTAGGGAGTTGATATACTTGCATCAAAAAAGGGTGGCATCCACCAAAACTGTTTGAGTGGGGATGTCTTGATGGAAAATCATACCTTGAAAAAGGTTCTCTAAGCGACACCACCAGCTGACTAATTGTATTGCCTGACTTGTTAGAATCTCTTTGTTATTGTTAAGGGGCATTTGTATAGCGCATTATCACCAAAAGGTCTCTAAGCCCTGTCCAAGAGGGGCCAAATAAAGAAAGGCAGAAGGTAAGGAGTGCTTCACATAGAGCCCCAAGCTTCCTGGAAGAGAACAGTTTTTAATCTCTTCCTGAAAGTTAGCAGGTTGGTCTCTTTGCGCAAGCTTTCTGGAAGTCTGGGGGGGGGGCGTGGCTTGGACGCCGATCGGGATGGCGGCGTGAGCCTGCAGCTCCGTGCCTGATCCCGCAAATTATCTTGGGAACCCTGACATATGCGCTGATTGCGGCGCGGGCACTCTGCGTGAAGCACCGGAGGAACGGAGGAGTGCAGTTACGGGCCAGCTGGAGACCGAATGAAGCGCTAGGACCCGATTACGGAGCCTGAAGGTGCCGAGTCTTGAGAAAAAAGATGGCGGCGGCCTCGAACAACGGAGGCGGATCTGCGGGACAAGACGGACCGCGGCTGGAGTAGAGTGAGGGCTATGGCCTGAAGAGGTGAGCGGAGCGGGGCCCCGGCAGCGCAAAGCTTCACGGCGGCGGCAGCGGTGAGGAGCGCTCTCCGCCAACTCGGAGACCGGCGGGCGTGGCGCCCTACCCCCACTACCCGACATGGCGGCCGTGTGAGGAAGGTCCCGCTCCCGGACTGCACCCCATGACTACTGCTGCTACTGGGAGTCTAGCAACATTAAACCACGGACACCCAGGGCGGGGATACTTGTAAGGGACGGAGCGGGGTTAAGATTGGTGGCACTAATCCCCGACATCAGAATTGACCAATTGTCCCGAGCGAGGGCCCTGGCGGAACGTTGCTCCCGGGGCTGAATATCGGCTGCTATGGGCACTACTGGGCTGTATGGGGATTGAACCCGGGCAGGTTCTGTGGGCTGGCTGAAGCTACAAAAGGCCGGCGAACATCAGCAAAACACCTACACCGCAAGGTCAAATCAGAGGCGGCGGTACAGGGACTGAGCGGCGTTGGAGATTGGGGCACCGGACTGACACGGCGCAGCGCCCATACGCAGACCGCACGTCCAGCACAGGCCGACAGCCGCCTGCTTAACCGGGTGCACACTATTGGTTCCTCCACGTCCTTGAACTGGGCCTTCCCTCGACTTTGCTGTGGGGACGTGGTGACCCCACACTGGGGACAGCGACAGACTGTGTAAGGGGAAACCCCTGGGCCACGGGGGACCTGCTGGTGTACTGTAGAGATGAGGAACTGTGGACGGCCATTTTGAATACGGGAGTGAGGCCCTCGTGCTGAAGAAGAACTGGCCCCTGGACGTAGAGATCACTGCTGGGGGAGAACGTCGAGACTACTGAGCAGCAAAGGGGTACGGAGGGCCGCCTTCACTCGACAGATGGAAGTTGGGACTGGAAAATACCCTAGAGGCGAATCTACGACGACGCACGTGGCAACCAAGATGGCCGCTAGTAGCAGTGACCTGAACATGAAAGCAGGGGCATGACCAGGCGAACATACCGGACACGGATGGCGGAACTCATACTGCCCCGGACACATCTGCGCAGGAACGGAGGCTGAATATCGTCATCGATGTCGACGAAGCTGTCGTCGTCGACGAGATGGTCGTCGACGAGATGGTCGTCGTCACGGTCGTCGACGGCCTCGTCGGCGATCTGACTGGAATTTCAGCAGATTTCGTCGACGGAAGCGACGACGGAGCCTTCTTTTCTGAGGAAGGCTTGAGAGGAGTTGGAGGGAGAGGAGAAGAAGGGTAACCTTCCTTGTTTTTTACTGCTTTTTGTTTCTTCACATCTCCTTTTTCCTCACAGGACCCTCTTTTCTGTTTCTTAGAGGTGTGTCCCTTGGCTTCCTCCTCAGACTCCGAGTCTGTCGATTTTCTCTTTTGAAGCCATAATTAGAGGCGAGCTTCTCTATCCTTAAGGGTTTTGGCAGAGAAGGTCTGGCAATATTTGCAGTGCTTAGGGATATGCTTAGGGTACAAGCAGTACAAGCATTCCTTGTGTGGATCCTCAGAAAATAATCTGGCCTTGTCACAGGACCTGCAAGCTCTGAAAAGTCTCTTCCTGGAGCCTTCAGACATTTTGAATGTAATAATCCTGACAAAACAGTACCTGACTTCCAACTGTGAAGGTCAAAAGTTCAATGAAGAGAGAAAAACTGAGCTGAGCTCAGGGAGACTCCTTCTCACACGAAGGCGGTTGGAAATCTGAGGTATGGTGGCTCTGCTGGGAATGGTGTAGGCTGGTGCTGGCAGCTGATTGGCTGTAGTTTGGGCCACATAATGAGGAGGAGAAGTTACCTATTATTTCACTACTCTATGGTTTCCAGGCAGTTTTTTCTTCTACTGCTATGGTTATTATTTATCAGGAGACTCCCACCATGACGACGGGGAAGATACAAGCATGTGAATCTATGAAAGATTGAATACTGGAAAATTGTTCATACTTATATTTACTAAGCTACACACTTACACAAACACCACTTTATTTATTCATATAGATAGTAACTCATACTTCGTGTGTTATAAAATCACTATTACAACTATAGTTATCCATATATCACACATACAATCACTTAGTCTTATGTACACGTATTTATATACAACAATTGTCACATACAGTGCCTTTTATATTTTTAGTTTGTTGGACATATATCATTGAGAAATATATTTACTCATCCCCACACTCAAAGAGATTCACTCACCCAAATAACTGTTTCCACATACAGTCTTAACCTCATATACCGACTAAATCAACTATTTACATATGTCGACAGTCGCACACGTCCCACCCACCCAACCACACACACATTCATTCACTATCCCATACAAATACTCACCTAACTAATTAATAACTAATGTAGACTTTCACATACCTAGTAACCAACTTATGTAGCAGTTTACACAACAAGAGATAGAGTGATACAGGTATTCACAAAGTTTAATCACTATCCCATATATTTAGTAAGACACTTTAAATTCGTCACTTAGACACTCAATCACATTGCTACTAAATCCTCCATTTAGACACTTATACACCCACTCAGTGTTCAAGGCAGATATATATATATATATATATAAAATACTTATTTAAATATCGAAGCAAACCACATTCACTGGATGATGTGATCAGTGATGGCATCAGTGATGGCATCAGTGATGTCATTTGAGATGTCATCAGTGATGTCACTGACCATGTCATGAATGATGTAATATGTGACATCATCAGCAGTGGACTGCGGGCGCGCGAGTTCTAGTTAGTACAACTAACTATTACAGGGGAATTTCAATGGTTTTGTAAGAGTGAAATGTCCAACTAACTATAACACCCCTGAAACCTGTGTTTTTTTCAGTGAAATAAATAAATAAATATATATATACACACACATATATACACACACACACACACACACACATATATATACATACACACACATATATATATACATATACACACACATACACACACATATACATAAACACACATACATATATACATGCATATGAAGCCTATTGAAGGGGCTAAAATACACACATTGCATTGAGTTTCCATTTACAAGCATCTCCAAATTATCAAACATTTCTGAAAACAGAAAACGAGACTATAAAGTGCGTTTACGGACTTTATTTGAAAGGAAGCTGCAATGGAATGAGAGGAATTAATAGCCTATAGGCTGCTTTTAAAGGAAAATAAAATGAAACTGGCACTGTGCCTTTAAGAACTCACAGGACTCCCTGTACCCCATTATGCCCCACAGATGACAGTTAGGTCAGTTCTTTTCCCCAGGCTCCTTCAGTTAGGATCCTGGAGCATTGACCTCTGCAGATTTATTTCACATCTTGTCAAGAAATTCTCTTTAAAAACGCATGTTTTTGCCATCATTCACCAGTTAGAAGTCTTCAGCAAATTTCGACAACCAGACATCAATGCTGTATTGTAAACTTCTACCTTACAAACAGTCCCTTTTCATTTTTTATTCTGGGGCCTCTCATTTCTTTCAGAGACATGGTCAGGGCTCGGCAATGCACCTCGTCAACGCAAAATGGAAGGGTCCCTCAAAGTCTAATGCTATCCAACAGCATATGCCTGACTCCCCTCGATTGCTCTGGGGAGTGAGGGGCGCTGGCTAAATAGGTGACTCAGTTGGCAGCATGGCGTGTAAAGCCAAGATGGTAGGTGCTTAGACCCCATGCTCTAACAAAAGCCTGTATTCCTTCAAATATCTGAACCCTAAATCCAGCCTCCCCTACCATAGTACTGCTCCCGACTTGCAGGGCCGAGTGATTGGAACTGTGATGCTCTGGCAACAGACCTTTGAGAGGGGGGCCTCCAGAGCTGCTATGTAATTGCTGCGGCCTACTAGGGCCTTCTCTGCACGCAGCTTCTAGCACACTTGGAGTGTTATCACATTGTAGCGCTACCTGCACTATATGGCAGCTTGCCTGAAGTGGGGCCGCGTGGAGGCAGAACTTGGTGCATGTCTCAGACTCAGTATCCTGTTGGTGATGGGGCTCGGCTGTGACTCTTGGTGGAGCTGTGCCCCTGCTAGCTGGGCCAAGAGAGGGCTGCCGACTTTGGTAAGCAGCATTTTGTATCAGGGACTGCGGGCGTGAACCTCTCCGACAGGCTCAGAGGAGCTCGATTGACCTCTACCTTACTCATGTGACCCTGATCTGGTGCCTCCTGCCCTAACGTCTTTGAACCAGTCACCACAGTGGATGTGATTGAAGGGGACCTACTCACCCGCACCAAATCACACATCATTGGGGGAACTAAGATCAGGCAGGAGCCACTTGCACTGAGGTGATAAATCGGGAAGCAGCGTCGACTCTCCTCACAATAAACTGACTTTTTTGCCGCTAATGAAGCTTAACTCCTTAGGTCCTCATATCAACTTTCATATAAATGAGAATCATTTAAAAAGCCACCTTACAAGCTTTGCAAAAGTAAACTAACACTGTGCAAAAAAAAAGCTGAAAGCACTCACAGATAGATTGCACTACTTAAGATGAACTACTGAAGATGTTGAGGGTCGCTCTTGACAGACCAATCTCAGCATTGTGAGCTTTCCTGAAGGCTTCAAAGGCCGGGATGCTGTCGCCCACTTACTGGACTGAACCGTTCTCTGTTACTGCTCTTGTGACTTCAGGGGAGAGAGAGACAGTGAAAGCAACATACGAGAAAGAACGGGCATCACAATGTCAGCCTGGGGTGAGATGACTACCTGAGAGCAAAGCAGCAGAGTCAATGATCTGCTCCGGAGGCTGCCGCAATTCTCGGGTCCAACACCAGTACAACAGATTCTGAACAAAGATTCATCTAGTGGCACTGCCTCATCACATAGATCTGCTTTGAGTTTGTGAGTGTGTGTGTGTGTGTGTGTGTGTGTGGGGGGGGGGGGGGGGGGGGTTGAGAGGTTGCCCTGATTACTACCCAGCAAACGGCAGATAATCTGCTCCGATATCTTGCCTACCTGCACTGACTTCACCTATTTTACTCTGCGTACTAATTTTCTGGATACCCAACGTCCCTAACCCTCTCTTTTTGGGGTAGCCAATCACTAAGGAGCCAGAGATATTCCTGCCTACATACGCAGCGCAGTGTGTACAACCATGCATGGATACTTACATCCGCCCCAAACAAGGTTGCTTACACCATAATTTCTGCAGTGGGCGCACTATGAACACTATGTGCAGCCCTACGTCACTTGTGGGTGGGGCAATATCTCCCCTATACGTTGGGGCTGCCAGCCATATTATTCAATCCCTTGACAGTTGCCCACACATCTCACATAGTAAGTTCCACATTTGGTCTTAGTTGTTTCAACAGTATAGTCTACTGTACTAGAGACGGACGGCAGGTACTCAATGGCTATCTCGACGGCACCCCTGTTGTGCTGGGCATCATTTATGGCTCTAACACTAACAGGTACTCATTCCTTGATATGGTATCCCAACATCGAGTGCAATGGATGCACATTCCCCTTCTCATCGGAGGAGGGGGGTTCAATTGCTCGCTGGATATCACTCTAAATAGGTTCTTCCTCTCCCTCCCTCAAGGCCCCATGATGCACAACACTAGTCATTTCACACAGTGATTTCTGTACTGCAACCTCACTGATATTTGGCAAAACTTAAACTCAAAGTTTACTCCTTTTATTTTTTACCACACAAATTGTATATACGATTGGACAGGATCTTATGTAGTTCAGTTCTCTGCCCCTTGTAGCATACGAAGGCTGCACACTTCCTGATCACAATCAGTACCTTCTCAGCCTGACTTTTGATTGCTTGTTTTCCCCGATAACTACTCACGGTGCTGAAGTATGCTGCTACAGGACTGCTTTCAGAGAGTCGCTTCGGGAGTGTATCACTAAATACTTTGAATTGAATCGGGATTGGGCCTCCTCCATTACGGTCCAGTGGGAAGTGCTAATGGTGGTGATAGGCACGCACTACTACTGAACAATGTATTCCTCCTCTCTGTAGGTATCCCCTCATTCTACAGCAACTTATCTGGATAATCTTCCCTCACCTCACATCTCTGCTGAGCAACACCAATATCTTGATTGGCCCATCTCTGTAATGATTATTAAAGAAGTAATCCACTCCCTTGTTGATAATAAAACATCAGGACCAGATGGTGACTGCCACAGAAGGCCTCCTCCCAACTCGCTCCACAAGGCGTTTTTGGTTTCCATTCCTAGTAAAGGATGCAGAGGCCATCACCTCTAACCATCACTTGGCAATCCTAAATGCTTACTAAGATTCCTAACAAATTATTATGGGTCGCCTACTTCCTCTCCTACCTCAGTTGCTCCACCCTGACCAAAATGGTTTTGTTTCAGGGAGGATCACATCCCTGAACATTTGACGACTATTACGGGTTATGGAGTTAGCACTACAACATTCCCCTAGGTTGGCCTGCCTTGTCCTAGTCCTTAAAAAAAAGGCATTGGGCTTTTTTAACTGGGATTATTTTTTCGACAACTGTGGCACCTGCGGTTGGGAGGAGCATGCTGAATTTTATAAGGCTCCTTTACATGCTTCTATATACGCAAGTTCTCATTGGGGCCCATATCTCTGACCCCGTTAAGAGTTCACAGAAGATCTGTCGCCAAGTTTGCCACCGTCCTCACTCCTCTTTGATTTGGCCATGGAGCCCTTTGCTATTCAATTTTGTCACAGGAAAGCCAATTGGGGCATCCCAATTGGAGATAGAAAACCGAGGTGACCTTTTTTGCAGACGACATACTGCTCTACATAAAGACCGCCTTACAGATGTTTCTGATATTGCACAGGCCCTACATGACTTCTATCAAATTTCAGATCTGCATGTCAATTGCAAAAATCTTGCTTGCTCCATCCTCAACTCTGCCTATACCCCAAGACTTTGAAAGAGGGTAATTTAACTGACAAACACAAAGGTTTCGCTACTTAGGAATACACTTACACCATTCTAACTAGGATTTATTTTACAGGCATCTGTCCCATGTGGTGGTAGCACTTGGAGGTAAGGTGTCATTTTGGGGCATACTGCCATTACCATTAATGGGCGCACCTTAAACCTTCACTTGGTGAATTAAAATGGTGCATTGGCAGGCGAAGCGTTGCCGTGGCAAAAATGTATTGCCCCACCAACTTGATAGGACTTGGGATTTCCAACTTCAAATACAACTATCTTCACTACTTCCATGGGTCTGCCACTGACATTGAGCTTGTAAACCCTGCAACTACTCAGAAGCCGTGGTCACTGGACAAGGCATGGCAACGGTTTGATCCAGTGGGGAGCTGGGTTTGCCCAACCGCACATTTGTTAAAAGTTGCCCCTGCTTGCTTTTATAAAGCGCTCCACATCACGGGTACAACACCAATCTATGCCTCGGCCATTCCTCTCCTAGCCCTGAAACACCCTGAACATGCCCTCGGACACACTACCAGAATTCAGTGACACATTATGGGATTAGAAACCCTGGGTGATTTATTCCGGGAAGGCTCCTTGCTCTCTTCTGAATAGCTACATGAACACTACCAAATAGCGTCAAGCAACAGCAACTAGGCCCAGCATGGTCATATCCCTTCTTCTGTACATTGCTGTTTTGAGCTATCACTGGGACACCCTTGGGTAACCGCTGCGCTTTAAAAATTCATTAAACATTACATAACGTCTGCAAAGGCACCCACACATGAAGTTCTCCGGAACTTGCAAACCATGGGCCCGATGGCAGTACAGAGCATTGGAAGTACATGCATGAGTCCTACTTAATCCATTGCAAGCTCTGAGGCAGTCTGACTTGGGGAGGGAGCTAAACAATGCTGTCTATGATCAACTATTCTCCCACCCACCGGCTGTTTCACGTAATGTTCGCCTTAATCTAATTCAGTTCTAAATTTTTAAAAGGGCATACCTCACTACAGAAAAGTTAAATTCTTTCTTCCCGCTGGAAGACTCCAAATGCAATAAATACTACTAGCACTGCGCTTTATAACATGCCTTTGGAAGGTTAACACTAACTTGCTGTAGCAGCTTGACACTGAACTGTGCTCTCCAGGGCTGAATCAGAGAGTGCTTTGCTCCAGTGTGAGGAGGCCCGAGGACTCCTCAAATATCCCTTATCATTAAGCTAGATGGGATCCTCCTGACCTATTGCACTCAAGGAAAGGACAATGCGCTTCCTCCTTAAGGTTGGTACCTTCTGAAAGCTCTTCCCTAAAATACAGCCACCCTGTTCACCCTAATAGTGAATCCTCTATGAAGTGTACTGCCCTATCTCCTTCACTGAACCGCCTTTCACTGCAAATGTCTTGCCGGGGTTAGACTACAATATGGAAAACCTTGCTTTGCATGCCACAATACCCAATTTGGTTCTCCATAGGTGCACTTTCGTTACACTACTATGACTGATGTCTAAACTACTAAGTTTCTTGGGTTCCTGTTTATTCCATTTTAGATAACAAGCATTTACATACATTAGCTACTGAGAAATGATGTTCCACTGCATAGGCACAAAAGAATGCGCCACCCATGCAACTTTGACTGCATATAATGAAGGAAATTATTCTTATATACCAGTTTCTTGCTATGCTCATACATAGGTCTCCTCTCTCTCTCGCCCCCTCTCTCTCTCTCTCTCTCTAGAGAGAGAGAGCGAGAGCATGAGTACATGTTAATTAATTTAAAATTAGTGCCCTTTGTATAATATACTGTCCTCCAACTATATCAAGAGCCTATTGAAATGTAGTGCTCCTACAATAAATGCAAAATGCTTAAAATATTTAAAAAACAAAAAAAACAGGGGGAGGGGGTATCTGGAGCCCCTTTTTTTGGGCACAGCAAAATACGTAGCAAAGCCGATCAGCATCAGCTTCCGTCGTCTTGTCAGATAAGTGGCCACTGAGGGGAGAGGCAACCGACATATCTTCGGTATGGGCACAAACTTTGATCATTAATGCAGGCAGAGAACAGACCACCCTTAGACAAATTAGGACTTACTGCTTTCCATTTCCAGCACCGCTCTACATCAAGGGGCACTACACACGTAAAGGGAGCCATGCTAGAGTTTCCAAGGAGAAAAGCCATCTTGAGACCCCGCTAGCTCTGCCTCAGTTATGTGTTTAGTAGCTTTTGCTTCGGATTTCAAAAGATGGAATTGCATTAAGTAGAGACATCATTGCCCAGCTACATATGGCTTGTCCCGAATGTATGTGTATAGTATTTCTATTGGGATTTGAATTTAGTATTACTTAGGAGTTTAATATTTGCACATTCTTTCATATGTAGTGTTTGTGTCGAGGGCTGATGGGAAATTACTGCAGGCTTCAGCTAATGTATACTGGCACAGGGATAGATAAGTGAGCAAATTTGAGTCTAATGTGCTACACTTAGGTTGGCATGCATTATGATTTGTTGTAGTGATTGCTCTTTGGACACCATGGTATAGCATAAGGCATATTTTTACTATGTTGAATATATACATTAGGTGTTCTGTCTGAAGCACAGATGTTTTTATGGACTTACCTTAATACTTTGTACTATTGGAAGCCCCTTAAAAGTAGCAAATGTAGAACATCTGAGCATCGTTAGAAGTCTGCAATATGGGCTGCCTAACATGTCCTGTTGGATAAGCTGTGTGATAAATCATTACGGTTAGTACTATTGGGAGGTCCATTGTAAGAAATATGCCCCTTATTCAGGGACATGCAGGATTTTTTGCCTTTTGCTGGATCCTATATTTTTCTGGCTGTAGAATATGTGCATTGTGCGCTTGCTAATAAATGATAAACTTCACGCTTCACTGTGGACGCTCTGAGAGGACGCTGGGCTGTGAGGCATTGTGTGTATTTCGCCGACTTCTCGCGGGACCCGCTGTGCGGGTCCCGCTTCGCTGGGTTGCCAGCTCATCCACCTGGACTCTTGCCTGATTACTCCTGGGGGTTGCTGAGGGTAAGGCAGGGCTGCGAGCGGAGTGCTAGCGCCGGCGAGGGACTACCTGTCCCAGAAGCACTGCCGGCCGGATCAACTGCACCTGGGCTGCTCTCCCCGCCTGCCCCTCCCCTTTACCCATAGTCCTACAAATCGCTTTGAGTAGCCCCGCTACGCGGGAGCGACCGGGAGAAGCCCGGGACAAGGGCGGGACCGTCTGTGGCCGTCCGGGGACGAACGAGGACGGGACGGGCCACCCCCCTTTTATCTGGATTTTGTGGCTCTCAATTACGTGATTTCCATCTAAAGATAAGTACTCTCCTTTCAATACATTGCAATATATTACCCTCTGTTTGATAAATACCTGCTACTATGTCTACAAGGGGTAGCCGGAGTAAAACTGCAGCTGGAGGAGCCAAGTTTACTGGCCCTATTGACAATTTCATCATGAAAGCAAATGAGGCTATAGACCATGGAATATCCTTATTGGAACGACTAG
Source organism: Lissotriton vulgaris (assembly GCF_964263255.1). Classification (NCBI taxonomy): domain Eukaryota; kingdom Metazoa; phylum Chordata; class Amphibia; order Caudata; family Salamandridae; genus Lissotriton; species Lissotriton vulgaris. The sequence continues at coordinate 1,381,856,179 of NC_141695.1, forward strand.
TTTCTCTAGACCGGGCAGAGGCGAAAAAGGTCGTCATTGGGTCTGTTTGCCTCAGCCAAAACACCTCATCGAGATTCTGAAACACTTGTCACGCCTGGTGTAATAGTGGAAATACATAGTATGCCAAATATTGTAGACTTATCCGCAACCCAGTCACTGTCGGAATTACAGTTGAGCCTGGAAAAATCACCAAACTTAGACTTGTCCGTTGATTTTAACACAGTACTGGGTATGGTGACTGAGTCAATTCCAACAGCAAGTTCTGCAATATTCCCGAATTCTATCATGGTAGAGGCATCTCAAGTTATTTCTAATACTGACATTGTAAGCAGTTCTATTGTCAATCATACCCCGACTACAAACCTGGACCGGGTAGTTGCAAACCCCATCCCTGACACACCTACTGTCATCAGTAATACACTGGATGATTCAACCTCCATTTCAAGAACTTTGAGAGGCTTAAGGGAGGGGGCTATACAGAAGCGACTGCCCCAAAGTTTAAATACAAATACAACTATCCCTAGGGAAAATCCCCAGGCACAGAAAAAGCAGGGGAAAGGTTCAGCGAATAGCCTTAAGAAAGGGAATAAGAAAGGGACCATAGATTCTGCATGCTCAGGGGAAATATCTAGTCTGGGTCTGACATGTACAGATTGTACTTGTAAAAGCCAACTAATAATGAAGGTTGGGGAACTTGTGAGCGCCCATCTAGCCACCATAGATGCACGATTGGGGTTGATAGAAAAGCAACTAACTGAACTAAGTACTATAGTTAGAGGCCCCCCTGTAAAAGCATCATCCTCATCGAATGTAGCAAAACATTGTCCCCCTCCCCCAAAAACTGTACAGCCAGAATTAAAAACCATGCCAGCTCCCACCACCACTACCAAACCTAAGGCAGTTCCAACGGCTAAGGATTTGGTAACAAAACCAATAGAACCCACCCCAACAGCAAAATTGCAAGGTGATAACCCAAAAACCCCGGGGGAAAGCTCTACTAAAGGGAAGGATAAAGTTAATGAGGGGAATAAGGAAAAGGAGTGGCACAAAGGGAAGAAAAGACGATTCACCGCCAACCTCCCCCCAGGCTCAAGTCCTTATGTGGTAGTAATGACGGGAGTCCCAGAGACCCCAGATAACATAGACGAGCCATCATGGTCACTATTAAACAAAGTTACTCACTGGTTGAGTAACAATAGGCCCTTACCTCCATATTGCGCAAGTAAAATCCTGACAGTACGGAGAGTACCCTGGGTAGGCCATGAGAAAAGGAAAGCACAAGGCGACTGTGTGATCATTAATTTCGATGAGCCCCGCACAGTGGACTATATCTGCTCCTGGGTTAGTGAGGGATATAACTAGGGCACCGAGACAAGGCATCTTTCATATTTCTACCCACCAAGGGGAAATGCTAGACATGAACGTTATGACCATGGATTGGATGAAGGATGGTGCCGGGTGGGGCAGAGGGACCTAGGAAACAACTGGGGAGAATGGGGGAGAAACGACCACAGGTATAATAATTACAGAAATTATCAGAGATGTGTTCCAGCAAGGGATGCTATTTGGGGGTTCCCTACATCTAATAGATTCAACAGCCTGGATATGATTGATTGACCCCCACCATTAATTGAACCACAAAACACTACACTAGATGTCAGTGCTGGGGGAAAAGAGAGCAGCGAGGTTGAGCTTGAAAGTACACAAATTGATGAGGCACACCTTAGACTAGTTCGGGGCTTAGTTAGCGTACCGGGCCAGAGGTTACCCCCAGAAAAGGAAGAACATGTCACCCCTTATGAGCCAGTAGCACAGAGGATTCAAGACCCGGTTGTCACATCAGCATTCAGGATACTAACCTAAATATGGGTAGACAACACTCACAGGCGCAAAATAAGGAACTTAGAATCATAAGCTGGAATGTTGCAGGACTTCAGCAAAGGGTCTCAGACTTGGAATGGTTAAAGGTTATCTCGGATAAGGATATAATATTGTTGCAGGAAACTTGGGCGACAACTGCGGTGCATATAGAGGGTTTTCATGGTTATTGTATTAAGGCCCAAAAGCCTGTTTTTGGTCGCCCGATTGGAGGCCTACTAATCGGGTTTAAGATAAGTATAGGGGGGGTCTATAAAATTGATTCCATCTAAAAGTGCAAACATTCAGATAATTGAGTATACCCGTAGGTTACCATATTACTTAATTAACTTTTACAATAATGATTTCAATTCAACTCCGAATAAGAACTACATAGAACTCTTCGGAGAATTATCTAAAATAGCGGAAAATTCTCATAATCAGGTGAGCACTAGGACAATTCTTGCAGGAGACTTTAACGCGAAGTTTTTAAAATCTTAAATGGACAACACACAAATAGACAGGGCATTTAAACGCGGTGAAGAATTAGAATGCTTTATTAACGAACATATCCTAACAGATATAATGGATGTCAATAAAAACGTGCCACCTACTTATATCCCAACCTTTAGAGGTCGAGAATTCTCTAGCACAGTGGACTATATCTTTATGTCTTCTGACCTAATAGATAGAGTCACGAAGGCTGGGGTTCTTGAGACCGCCTTTGGGGACCATAATGCTTTGGAGGTAAATATCGGTCTAGGTTCCTCCAACGCCTTTGCTCGCCCTTTGGGAGCCAGGGATATTATGGCCTCGACTAATAACTTAAGATTAAAATGGCGGGGGTAGATAGTAGCCAAATAATGAACACAATTATGAGTAATCATGGCCCGCTAGTCGACTCCTGTTCTCTTGTTGATGGGAATCATCAGAGGATAGTAAAAGATTTTGCAGCACTCTGCCATATTATAAAAACTCTCCTAAGTGTCCCCACTAAATTGACTGCCACTGAGCCAAGGTGGTTCGATTGTTACTGTTCAGCAGCTAACAAAGCCCTTCGTAAGGCTCTAAACTGTAAACCGAGAAGTATAAGGGATGTACGGGCTGCTATACAAAATTATAAAACAGCTATAGGATCAAGGAAGGCGGCTTTATTAGCTGAGCAATGGGAGGCTCTAACAACTGCTGCTGCAATAGGGAGCAGTACGACTTTCTGGCCTGCTGTTAAAAAGATGCGGGACATGGGTAAGCAGCTAACTCCAACAAGCTGTACTATAGCAAGTGAGCAATGGGAAGTACACTTTTCCAAAATATACGCTAGCCCGGGAGCTGCCATAGGAGATTACTGCCCTGGAACATTGGAATCATTAGAAATGACCTTGGGGGAAGTCACCGTGGCCATTAACCAGAGCCTTGGTAATAAGGCACCCGGGCCTGATGGCTTCCCAATAGATATAATTAAGCATAAGCAGAAACTCTGGGGACCGATTTTTGTAAACACTTTTAATAGTCTCCCGTTTGTCCCAATACCTGCGACATGGTCTACGAGCATAATTGTGCCTATTTATAAAAAGGGCGAAAGATCTGACCCTGTAAATTATAGGGCCATTTCGCTCATGGACAACACGCTGAAAATCTTGGGCAGGGTATTGTATAATAGAGTTAACGACTGGGCCGAGGAAATGGGGGTACTAGACCGTTGTCAAATGGGTTTTAGATGTAAGGTTGGGACTATCGAACAATGCCTAAATTTAAATCTCTTAATAAGCAAATATAACATAGCCAAGGCATCGCCCATTTACCTTGCATTTAAGGATTTATCGTCCGCATTCGACCTGGTAAATAGGTCAAAATTGTGGTCGACTCTTTTGTCCTACGGTCTAGATGCCCCCTTGGTACATTTCCTCGCCTACCTGCATAAAGATACAAAGGCGCAGGTACGGATTGATATGGAGGGCACAGTTTCCGGGCCAATTAATGTTGAAAGAGGTGTGAGGCAGGGGTGCGTTTTAGCACCCCTGTTATTTATTATTTACATAAATGGCCTGAGTAATTCCCTGAAGAGGGCCACCACAGATGTTCCCAAAATCAAAAGAGGTTTATTACCCTGTCTTTTGACGCTGTGCTCATGGGATTAACACCTAATGCCCTACGCGCACTAGTCAGGGATTTTTCGTATTATATGGGGAACCTGGATCTTAAGGTAAATTTTAACAAATCATTTATTATGTCCTGTGGGCCGGGTGCCAGACAACTACATTCCATCACGGTAGGAGCTGATAAGTTGCTTTCAACCAAGACTTTTCCATATTTAGGTATGGTCTTTGCTGCGAACGGCCTGTGGAGTGGGCATATTGCCCACGCCACAGGCAAGTTCTCAAAGGCCATAAACTCAATTCTCTCCCTTCCCAGACCGAGGAGAATTGGAGCAACTAAAGCAATCCTAAAGATATACAGACTACAGTGCACTCCTGTGGCAACCTACGGCGCCGAAATCTGGGGGTTAGTAAAAACCCCAACACTACAAAGAGAAGAGAATCAGCTCTGTAGGAAACTGCTGGGGGCCCCCATTTCATCATCGGGGTACATTTGTCACTCAGAGTTGAATATACTGTATATCAGTGATTTTATTGCTGCAAGGCCTGCACTATTCTGGCTGGCCATTTTGGCTAATGACTATGCTAGTTTAACACAGGATATCCTGAGGGAGTGCCTAGCCTGTGATAAATGGAATAGGATCCCATGGCTTTGTGCTATACAGGAAAGTTTGTCTAGCATAGGCAGAGGCAATCTCTTTGATAACCCATCTCATATCAAGAGTACTGATAAAAAGGAAGTCCAGTTTGAACTATATGTCATCTATAATGGAAAGAAACTGTCAGATGAGATGCGGAAACAAACTGTTGTGTCCTATACTAACAATGGCTTATTTATACAACAACTTCCATTGTATCTGATACTGCCAATGTGTAATTGGGAAAGATCCTTACTTTTTCGAATGAGAGCCGGAACTATTACGTTTTCACTCTGTTTCCCTTTGGGACTTAGCACATCTGGAAACACTCCGTGTCCTTGCGATGGAGTCAGTAAACAAAATGACTTACACTTCTTTTTTAATTGCAAGTTTTACATGAAGTATATTAAATGGTTTTTAGCCCATATTTTAAAAAACATAGACCGCTCTCCTTGAATCAGTCCTATTTAATGCTCCTAAAATTAGAGGATGATGAACTTATATTCCGCACAAGCACTTTTTTAAAAGTTATTTTTAATGTACGTAAAACTATGGAATGCCCCTGATTTATCTGCACTTTCCATGACTGTTGACCTTTTTTCTTGGCACTTTATATATAATGAGAAAAATGGAACTTTGTAATTGTATTGATATGCACTTTTTATTACATCTATTGTAATTTCTAAAAATGTTGAATTGTATTTTAAATGTGCTTTTATGGATTTGCTGGAATCCGAATAAAGATTTTGAATCGAATCGATAAACTACCTTTGCTCTCCCTTTCAACAGGGTGAAGATGACATACCCCTAATGTATAAGATCCTTTTATATTGTACCAAGTGTAACTAGGGCTGTTCAGTTAAATATCACTAGTGGATTTCAGCATCCACAACAGTGGCAGTGCAAACATGACTGCAAGCCTACCGTTTGTAGCCTAGATACATAGTTTTAAAGAGCACATTCAACCTGTCAAAATAATCGCTTTTTACAGGTCAAAATATTCCTTATAAGTTACCCTTATGTAGCTTTATTATCCACAAGGCAGGATACATGGAATTTAAAAGTAGGCCATGTAAGAATTTACCATTAAATGGGTTTACAGAGAAAAATCCCAAAAGCACATTTTACTGTAGCACGGCTGGCTATTTCATAGTAAATCACTGGGTTACAATCTTCCATTTAATAATGCTACTTTCGGTAAGAAAACAGTTTAAAATATAATTATTCAAAGATTTGTAATAGTTATTAAAATCCAAATCAATGGTGAAGTTGGATTTTTGATAAAGATTAAGGACAAGGTACATTTAGAAAGTTACCTTTTTCCTGCTTAAAGCTTATGAAGGCCAATTTACATATGCTCTCCCACTACTGTCAGCCACTAATTAGCATTTGAATAGGTGTGAATGGGTATGAAAAGTCTCCAAACAGCAAACACCAGGTAGTCCTGAATGGGCAGAGATGTCTCTGAACCTGACATTATATGGAGGGTGGGGCTGTGAACGTCTTTTTGCATTTTGTTTACATTACTGTGTCAATTCCTGCTTGACAGGTCTGCTAGGGGTTTACATATTATACTTGGGGCACACTTCAAAGAGACCTCACTTGTCACAGGCAAATGTTAGCGGACACCTGGGAAGTGCCATTCCTTTGTCTCCTCTCCTCCGGCCAAGCAGGCTCGAATCACAGTGGGCTTCATTTTGACATCACAGTGTCTAGTCCTGCTGGAGTGTCAAATCCATCTTGACAAATCTGCTGGGGTTTTACACAAAACACCTGGGCCACATTGTGAAGGGTGAGAACAGATGCAGTCTGGTTGCTGAACCATTCAGCTTTTGTCTTACCAGACTTCTATCTCTGGGTTTCTTGGGCGTACAACAACTGCCCAACTGGATTTTAGTGTTAGATGTGGGAGGATATTAGGATTACCAAAGTAATACAACCATTGACTCTGCTTCTAAGAGCTAGTCCTACTTAAAATCTTTCAAATGTATATCTTCAGTTCCCCTTATTGGAATTTTGCCATTTAGGTGTCATTTTGTTTTTTTAATTTGACTAGTTTTCAAATTCAATTTGGATTTTTATTGTTTAGATTTTCATCTTTAGTACGGTTTTGGTACTGAATAAATACTTTGCACATTGCCCTAAGTTAAGCCTGTGTGCTATAGCTATCAGCCTTGCCTGTATAAAAATTAATTTCATCCCCAGGTTGCATTATGTGACATCCAACTTACTTCTCACCTTCCCAATGGGTACGCTTCAACATATACAGAAACAAACTGGAAGAGATAATCCCTATGTTTATCTAAGAAAAAGTCCTCTTCCATGATAAATATGAAGGAGGTTTGGGTTTCCCTCATGTCGAACACTATGTAGGTGCTGCCCAATTACAGCCCTTGATAGAACTAACTAGGGCTAACAACCCTAAACTCAAGGTAAACTTGGAATTAGCATTTTCAACACAACCAGTACATATATTGCCATAGCTCCTTCGAAGATTGATCCAATTTGAACATGTGTCCTTCTGGTATCCATTGTTCTCTATGACAGGAACATCTCCACAGTCTTCCAAGGTGATGAGGTGGGAGAATTCTATTAAGTAAAGAGTCATGCTGTCTAGTCCAGGATAGTAGTGCAAACTCTTGCCTTGTTATCAGATGAAAAGGAGTGAATACACTTTAAATCAGTATGTTTTCTGTATGGACTTCAACAGTAACCATGTCTACCACTGCAGCTTGGCATATGGCAGACTGATAAGAATCTTGCAGTACTCTGCTCATCAAACTGGTAAGAAGCAAAATCGGCCTTCAAAAATGGCCAACAAGGAGATTCGCACTCGAGTGGACTGGCGTAAAGTACGAGGACGCGGAACAGCGCCCAAGAGAACTATTACAAACTCGGGATACCGGAAAGCAGATGAACCGCAAAGAAACATACCCGGCACACTGGATTGTTAATTTGAATTTCGCCTCACGCCACAGGAGCACTTGTGGCCTGGAATTATCGCCACATGTTAAACTATATTACAGCGAAAACGTTCAGCTGTAAACAAGTTGCATGTACTACCTACAAGAGGCAATGAAACACGTGTTGGCTTGGGAAAATTTAAACAACAGACAACAAGAAGACCAATTAAAAAGGAAAAAAGGATAAATTGACCCGTTTCGTTTTGTGTGCTAATATGTTCTGAAAAGATTCTCTTTGAATTTACGTGTGCTGGGGTACTGTGTTGTTCAACAAGGAGATTCCCCTTCATCCTTGCAAAATGTAATTATCCAGCTCCTCCACCTCATCCTGGCTTAGAACGTCTGCCAGATCCTTCATCACACTTAGAATTGGTTTATATGTGAGAAGATGCTGAAAGACCTATTTCCTCAGCTTCAGAGGAACTGAAGAAATAACTTAATGTTTCATCAATCCTCAAGCAATGCATCAGTGTAAGCATTCTCTGTGGTTAGAAGACTTGAAAAGGCAAAACCAACCTCAAGTTGCTCCGATCCCTCCTTCCTCCCCTACCACCACTGTAAAACAATCCTGAACACGGGATTACCAGAAGTTCTGTTCTCTAAGTGACCCACATTACACTGTCATGGGGCATAAAAAAGACCTCTATATCTGCAGTGAGAATTCCGATTTTCTTCAATGTATCTTGGTTAAGTTTAAAAGGTGCTCAATAATTTCTTTAACTGTCATATGCTCTGCTCTGATGTGTTAAAAACTGCTCCTAGAAACAAAGCGGCAGACGTACTATGAATGCCGCTGCACAAAGCAGTTGCAAATTGCGTACTGACTTTTTGCAACCAATGTTTTATTTTGTAGGCTGACCTATGTATTAACAAGTTGGTTTACAAAATAAAGAATCACAGATATTTATTAGGAAAGCTGCAGGCCACAACCACAGGGAAGGGAATGCAGACCACTCTTCCATTGATTCAATTATAAAACTGGCAAACTGATAACTTCGTATTTTTTTAAGAGGCTAGAGTTCCTTAGAGGAATCGGTGCTTGTTTATTTATTTTAAAAACTTCTGTTTTGAACAACTTCGGTGACCAGAGGGGGACATTTCCTTTTTGTGAATTAGTTCTTACCCCAACTTGGGAGTTAACTGATCAATACTTTTGACTGTGATTTCCATCAGCGATCTTCACACCACCCTTGGGGAATTCCACCATGACACCAATTCTGATATCAACGCAACCTATAGCGCGTTTCATGACTGGATCACGGGAGGACTTGACGCCCTCATCCCAGCAAAATGGACGAAAGGACGCAACTCACCGTCCAATCCATGGTATAATGACACCCTCAAAACCATGCGCAAAGACTGTAAAAAAGCCGAGCGCTTATGGAGAAGGGAATATAACAACGAAGAAAAATCCAACTATCTACTAAAACTAAAAACGTACCATAAAGCCATCCGCGCTGCGCGAACTGCCTTCTATGCAGACAAAATCGAATCTAGCCCCACCCCTGCCAAAGAAGTCTTTAAACTCGTTCAAGAACTTCAGAGCGGCAAATCCCCCCTCCCTAGTATCTCCTCTGCACAACAATGCGAAGATCTTGCTATGTTCTTTGTCGACAAGGTACAGAAAATCTATACTTCTTTTCCTCAGCACTCCCACAGCCCTTCCAAAAACCCTACTCCTCCCCCCAACCATACTACCCTGACTCACATCCCGGAAATTTCCATTGACAATCTCACCAAACTATGCCGGAAAGTTAAATCTGGTTCGCCGGCAGACCCCATGCGCCCGGCTCAATTTTTAGAGTCACTCAACTTTTTTCTACCTTCACTTACCTCTATTCTGAACCTCTCCTTCACCTCAGCGAGTGTACCATCTGCCTTGAAGCAAGCGTGGGTTTCACCCATTATCAAGAAACCCACCTTAGACCCATCTAAACCGGAGAATTTCCGACCAATCTCCCTGCTCCCATGGCTGCCCAAACTTGCTGAAGCACATGTGGACAGGGCTCTATCCCAGCACATGGTCCAAAACATCATCCTGGACCCATCTCAAAATGGGTTCAGACCAGGCCATAGTACTGAGTCTGCTCTCCTGGCCACCACAGAGCACCTCCGAACGATTTTAGATGCCGGTCAAAGTGCTGCGCTTATTCTTCTTGACCTCAGCGCGGCCTTTGATACGGTATCCCATGATATCCTTCTAAATCGTCTGGAGACATTTGGAGTATCTGGCCACGCATTGGAGTGGTTCCGATCTTTTCTCAAAGACAGATCCTTTCGGGTCTCAGCACCGCCCTTTATATCTAAACCCCATCCCATTGCACAGGGAGTTCCCCAGGGCTCTGCGTTGAGCCCATCCCTTTTTAATCTTTACGTGCAACCTCTAGCAGCAGTGGCCAAAGAATGGGGACTGACATTGGTGTCGTACGCCGACGACACACAACTGGCCATCGCTCTTACAGAAGGCCCTTCCATCGCCTCCTCCAGCTTTAAAAACGGTCTCTCCGCAGTAGCCCAATGGATGACAGACAACTGTTCACAGCTCAATGCTGGTAAAACAGAAGTGCTACTCCTTGGCAAAAACACCAGCCTCTGGAATGAGCACTGGTGGCCGTCCTCCCTAGGCACCATCCCACCTCCCAAATCCCTAGTTAAAAACCTAGGAGTTTGGATGGATGCCTCACTCAACTTCCAGGCCCACACCAAAAAAGTTGCTGGCACCTGTATCGGCCTGCTGAGGAGTCTCAGCCACATACTAGGCTTCTTTAACGCCAAGACTCGCCAACTTATTATTCAGGCTACCATCCTTTCGCGTCTTGACTACGCCAATGTACTCCTCCTTGGCGCCAACACAGAAGAGATATCACGACTCCAACGCGTGCAAAACTCTGCGGCTAGAATGCTAGTCGGCCTCCCCCGCAGATGTTCAGCCAGAGCGACCATCCAAAAACTACACTGGCTACCTGTTGACTCCAGAATTAAATTCAAGACCCTCATTATGACCTTTAAAATCATCAAACTGGATACCCCTCCACTGCTTCGACCACTCCTCACCCCCTACGCCCCGACACGTAACCTGCGATCCTCCAACCAAAACCTCCTGTGCGTTCCGCGCATAAAACTCTGCCGCATGGGCGGCCGCTCCTTTAGGGTCCTTGGAGCCAAACTATGGAACAGTCTGCCGCAATACATCCGCTCCATAGAAAGTCTTCCGGCGTTCCGGAAAGCAATTAAGACGCATCTATTTCCTCTTCCCTAATTCCCTTTCATCTTATTTCGCTCAGGCCTGGGTTTGCGGTTTCTCTAGCGCCGGACGCCTCATTGCTGGGGCAGCTGTTTGCGCTCTACCAAAACAATAGAATAGAATAGAATTTATGATCGTAAACCACTGACAAGTTACTAGATCACAGTTTGTAAGGAACGTGCCTAACATGCCCCTTCCAAATTGTAATTAAGGAATGATTTCAAGACTTATTTTGCGATTCAGAAAAATTTACACATTCAAAACTTACACATGCAATAGTACATATGTAAACTGGTTTTTGCAGACGTAAAAACGGTATTTTAGTGAATCTGAGGGTTTGAGAAGCCAAGAACACTTTTTACATTTGGCCCTAGATTCTTCTGATAGGATATCAAACTGGTATTTTGCATTCACTAACAGCCTCAGAAATTGCATGAGCCTTAATGTACTACGTGCCGCATTGATTGCTCCATTGAAGAAAATTGTTTTATCAGCCACTTCTTGAAACTTCTGAGATAGGCACTCACTAAAGACGTGCATTTTTGGGAGATTGGGCACCAACCTTAGAACAAACTAAATATCTAATACTAGCCCATTCACAATCAATCAATGCAATTAACGATGGATTGTGTGGATAAGAATAAGTATGCATACTCAAGATCTGTGATTAACCATTTCCAGATTTGTGCCTCCAGAGGCAGAGGTCCGGACTCATTCCTCCCTGCTTCTTCAGATAATGCATGGTCGTTGAATTGTCCATTTGAATAAGGAGGGCGTTTGTCTTGGAAGACAGCAGGAAAGCCTTCGGGGCTAAATGTACTACTCTCAACTCCAGTAGGTTGATTTGGTGGGACTGTTCTTTCGGACACAACAAACCTTGAATCTGGAGGTGGTCCATGTGAGAACCATATCGAAAAAGGGTGCGTCCCTCTAAATGAGAAGAGATCCAGTAGAGGTAATAAGGGGAAGGGGCCATCAAATATATTGAAAGTATATATATCCCTACAAAATGAATTCATGTTACTTTATTTTATCTGAGACGCACTTTGCTAATCCATGTCTAATTAGCCAATGTAGGCATCTTACTATTTCATGAATTTTTGGACACTATTTCACAAAGAATATTACATGTTAATATATTTGTTGGACGCATGTATGTAAATACCAAGTTAATCTGTTTCATCATGAAGTAATGTTGCATTGAATGTACGTTGTGTATATTGTTTTCTATGTGATGTTTATGTGCATTATTTGTCACACACAATAAATTGCATATATGGTGGTTTCTGAAGAAAAGATACCAAGCAAAGTGATACAGTCTTTATTGCTATATAATTATCATTTGCGTTGAGACACATGCCTTTTTTCAATTTTAAGGTAATGGATTACTGATTTTAACGAAAAGATATAGGTGCGTGATGGCCACTTGTAGCAGTGACCTGAACATGAAAGCAGGGGCATGACCAGGCGAACATACCGGACACGGATGGCGGAACTCATACTGCCCCGGACACATCTGCGCAGGAACGGATGCCGAATATGCGACTAGATGGCATACTGGAGGCGATAACCGCGACCAAGGAGTCCCTACATCAAGATATAGCGCAGGTCGCCACGGGACTGGGCCTCCTGAGGGCGGACCATGCTAAACTCACTGACAGAGTGAAGGAAAATGAGCTACTGCTTCAGGAGCTCAAACCAGCGGTGGTGACCGTAGAACACAAACTGTCAGATATCCTCGGTCGCTTGGCAACACTGGAGAAACGCGCAGAGGATTCCGAAAGCCGCAATAGGAGGAACAACGTAAGGGTGGTGGGACTGCCGGAAAAAGTTGAAGGGGATGACGCAGTGGCCTATATGGAGAACTGGTTTAAAACAGTCGTGGCACCGGAGGGTCTCTCTCCCTTCTTCTCCCTGGAGCGAGCGCAGGAGGGTCCCGGCCCGCCCACCCATGCAGGGCCGCCCACCTAGGCCGATGGTGGTAAGACTATTGCATTACAAGGACCGAGACCTACTGATACAGAGGGCCCCTTTCAGGTGGACAATAGCTCGGTCACGGTTTTCCCGGACTACACACAGGAGGTCCAAAAGAGCAGGGCATCTCATCTGACCGTGAAAAAAGAACTGAGGGAGGAGGGGATACAATACTCCTTGCTTTTTCCGGCCAAGCTACGAGTGATCCTGGATGGAAAGACCCAATTCTTTCAGACCCCTGACAAAGTGTGGTCATGGCTCGAGTTGTACCGTGCTGGTACGGACCGCAAGAGTAAAGGTGAGAAGGAGAGACAAAATCCGGTCCAGGTGCAAAAATCACAACTCATCCGTAAGCAAAATAAACTCAAGAGAGCGATGCAGGACGACCAGATGGCGGCGGACAGAAAGGGAGCATTGGCTGCAACGGCGATCATTACGGGCTCACAACAAGAGAAGATATCGATGGGCTCGGACTCTGAAGACTGATGTAAATAATTAATTTACTCTCTTAATTTCTATGCAGGTAAGTACTTAATCAATAATAACTCAATCGAAATGAAGGAAAACAGAGTCCGTGGTGTAAGAGTTTCTAAGGGTTTTATTCCTCATAAAGGAATCAGGATATCATGTTCTGACCACCACACAGGATGTCAGAAGGGATAGATGAGCGCGCCGTCGTTTATTGACAATACATAGCTTATATACTTGATTTACATCATAATGTTCAATGTAAGAGGCGTAACAGCTGAGAGAAGACAAGATAACAGTATACACGTGGTGCTAGTACATCATCAAGAGGCGTAAACTAGGCGTGTGTGCTAGAAACGTCACTGATAGGTGACGCAAGTGGGTGGCACCAAGGGGTGGTGCTAACAGAATGTTGCAATGTCAGCGGAAATCGGAAGCTTGAATGCGCGCGCAGCTGCATGACGTGTGATAGACGGGGTGCAGGGGACTTGACATTTACACTGGCGGAAAGAGACAGAAGTCTGGCATGTCAGATCAACTTGTGCTTCTATCATATCCGATATCTGATGTTTAGGAACTAAGCTATCTGGGCAGAAAGGTCTCTAGAGCAGAAGCTATTCTATACTTGCTGTGAGTGCGTGTATAAGCGCCTGAGTGTCTGTATGAGAAGCGTGGGGGCATGGGGCCTTCCATGGAAGCATGGCAACAGAGGCTATGAATTACTTGCATAAAGACAGGTCGGCCCTTTAGCCCTGTAGCTGAGGAAGGATGTTTACTGAAGCTAGCAGGCCGGAATGTATCTTCGGGGAGGAAAACAGATAACTCGAAGGTTATAGTCAATCTTGGCAGGCAGCAGGCTGAGCTGAGCACGGAGGGCCGCGCTAGAAGTAAGTCAGAGTTCACGGGTACGGGGGCTGCTTGGGCAGAGGCCCTCGCAGTCAGAAGCCAGAAAAGAGGCTCGGTGGCAGAGATTCAGGGCCTACTTTCAGCCAGGCTGAAAAACGTAGGAGTACACTTCAAAAAGACGTTGGCATAGCATACTTAGGAACGGACCATCAAACCCATTCATGGTGGGTCTGAAAGAGGACAAGTTAACGTTGGACGCAAATGTATTTGCGTCTTCATAGCTGGTACAGGAGGGAAGTTACATGCACTTTTAACTCGTACATGGAGTCGGTGGGGTACTCGCTAGGGAACACAACATGACCATAAAATTTATATTACCTCATTCCCTCCTTGTTCCCTACGGACCCTTCATGATATATCGATCCTCATAAATCGATCAGTTTGTTCTTGTAACATTATATGTTCGTCTTTCTTTCTTTGACTGTTTGAGAGGCAACTGGAATGCTCAATGCAGGATGTGGCACACAGTCCACATATCGCTGGCCCACACTGCAGGCACAGGCAACAACTGAATACTATAACAAGGCCAATGCCTAGGAAGGATAAGATCTTCCATCCCCAAGCTGTCAACGTAGTCCAGAACCAACCGGACCAAGTCCAGGTGCCTGGATTCTGATGTATCTGATTTGCAATTTTATGTAAACGGGTGATAGCTTGATAGACAGATGGTGCGTTTTGTGGAATGAAAACACAGCAACTTGACCCGATGACCTTACAAGCTCCACCTCTATCTGCCAAGATGACGTCAATCACAAGACGATTTTGAAGGACAACAGTCCGTATAGCAGACTGCTCCTCTGTTAAGTTACCTAGAGCGGAGGCAGTTTCGTTCACTACTGCTTCGAGTGTTCTCGTTAATCTGCGTATTAATTTACTGTTTTGGACAGGTCCTAGGAAGAAAAAGAATCCTTTATTGAAATCAGTGTACTGTTCCCATGCCGTTTCTGTGTAGTCGACAAGGGGAATATCTCTTTTGGGTCTATTCGGTGCTAGATTCGTATTTCTATGGTAATCAGGAGGAGCTAGGAAAACAGGTGGCAGTAGGAAGGCAATGTAACAGGTACCATCCCAATCTGGAGGCAAACGTATGTATGCGGTATGACCACAAACAAAGTAGGAATGACTGATAGCTTTAAAGGACGATTTACCATGGTCACTGAACTCGACCACAGTAGTGCATTTACTATGACCTACGTGTACTGAACCTTTCTTGCTAACACATAATTCACCTGTGACTGGTAGTACTAACATATGGGGCAGAACTGGAGCAGTTTCAGATTCAACAGTGAGGATCATAAGGCTAATTGTGTAATTACCTAATCCATATACTTCATTTTCTAGATCAGTTCCTATTCGAGTGGGAAGTCCTTCTTGATCAGGATAACAGACGTTGAGCAGGACTAAGTTCAAGTTTCCCCAAACCCAGCCCCCATCGAAAACAGCAATATCAGGATCTAAAGAATTAATTATTTTAAACCATGCTCCACAGGAGCCATTGTGAGTGAATGGGTACGGAAAGAGAGGCAGAGCTCCCTTGTAATTCTGGTAGGGAGGGAGTCGGCCACATATCCAACAGTCTGTAGCATTATTTGTCTGATGGGAATGGTGTAACATACTAATGAATGTATTGTTGCGCAGCGCAAGTCTGTAAGAGAGTTCATGTGCAGGAAGTTCACTAAAAGTGTGTTCAGCAGAGACATTGTAAGCAGATTGTTCACGCCTGAAAATAGGCCAGTACATAGGAAGCAGAATGCTGGCAATAATAATTAGAATACTCAGAATAAACATGATTATTAGTGTCACTATGCAGTGACTACGAAGTGATTTGCAATATGTTCTTCTCTTTTCCTCTCTCTCTCTAACTCGATCTAGGGGATACATGTCAGAAACTATTTAACCGATTCACCTAGGGGAGGACTTAAACAATTAAACTGTCTGACTTGCTAGATCGAAGCTTCATTCGGTAAAGTTCTTGAGGAGTCTTTTCTCTTTTAGGCACAGTAACGTCTTGTGCTTCAACACAGTCTTTGGTGGGGGTGGACGAGTCAGAGTCCTGTTTCAGTCCGTTTTTTAGTTCATTGCATAGCTTGATGTGACTCGTGTGGACCCACCCCTTTCTCCCCTCGATTTTCACGGCGGTCCTAGTGGTAAGCAGAACGGTCTTTGGAGACTTCCAGCGGGGCTCCAGCGGACTTTTCCGGTCGAAATTCCGGACGACTACCAGGTCACCTGGGCGGACCTCATGCGCCTTTACATCGGTGTTGTCAGGGAAGGCTGCGGCAACCTGTGAACGACATGATTGGAGTGCAGACATCAAGGAGGCAAGGTAATCTGTCAACATGTTACAATCAATATCAGTGATCTTTTTCGGAACGGGCGTCCCCCACATATTCGGCGGTCTGCCAAAGACCACTTCGTACGGGGATAGCCCTGATCTCGAGTGGGCGACCATCCTCATGTAGAATAGTGCCACGGGCAGGGCGACTATCCAGTCGACCCCTTTTTCCTGACAGATCTTGGCAAGACGGATTTTTAGTGTCTGATTATGCCTTTCTACAAGGCCAGCTGCTTCGGGATGTCGGACACAGTGGAACCTCCACTGATATCCTAGCAAGAGGGAAACTTGTCTCATCAGCTCGGACGAGAACGGCTGTCCGTTGTCTGAATACACGACACGGGGCAAACCGTACCGTGGGAAGAATTCACGAACCAACTGTCTGGCAGTGGTCGGAGCAGTGTAGTCTGGGACTGGGTATGCTTCGGTCCAGCGGGACAGAGCACAAACAATTACAAGGACATACTTAAATCCTCTACAGCTATTCATCTGGATATAATCCATCTGGAGGACTTCAAAAGGGTGATCGGGAGGATGAAATCCACCTTGCTCAACAGGGACGCTTTTACCTGGATTGAACTGACAACAGATCATGCAAGTACGCACTTTCTGTTTTGCTGCTGCTCGTAAGTGTTTGTTGTACCAGAGATTCTGTAAACTGTCTAACATGGCTTTCTCTCCAAGATGGGCAGGACTATGTGCTGTATTTATCATGACTTGAACCATTGAGTCGGGGAGAAACCATATAGATTTTCCCTTCGTCACCCAACCTTGATCTGTCTGAATCCCTCCTAGTTCAGTCCATTTCTTTATCTCCTCTGGAGTAGCATGTGTCTGGATATCAATTACATCTAGGGCGGGATCTCTAACTGCCATACACTGGGTCTGGACTATTGTCTTTGTCACATCAGTAGTCTGGGTGTAAGTCAATGCTGTATGTTTTGCTGTCTGGTCTGCCAGGTCGTTACCCTGGGAAACAGAATCTGTGACTTTAGTATGTGCCTTACACTTCATGACTGATATGCCCGAGGGCAAATGTATTGCTTCTAACAGTGCTTGAATGAGGGGGCCATGTTGTATCTTGGCCCCATGGGAAGTCAGAAAACCTCGTTCTTGCCAGAGGACTCCGAAGTCGTGTACAACTCCGAAGGCATAGCGGGAATCTGTGTATATGTTAACATTTCTGTTCTTGGCTAGAATACAGGCTCGAGTCAGAGCGATGAGCTCTGCTGCTTGAGCAGACAGGGTGTCAATACGATGTGTTTCTTTAATTTCAGTTTCAGTGGTCACGGCGTACGCGGCCACTAATTCTCCTGTACTTGTTCTCATGCATGAACCGTCCACATAAAGTGTCAGGTCTGGATTTGTCAATGGGACATCTGTTAAGTCTCGTCTAGGCTTAGTTACTGCATTAATTATTTCTATACAATCATGCGGAGCTGGATCTGTCATAACTGTAGGTAACAGTGTTGCGGGGTTCAGGATGCTGCAACGTCTGATTTCTATGTGTGGCTGGAATAGTGTTAATTCATAACCTGTCAGTCGTGCTATAGTTAAGTGTTGAGTCTGGGTTCTGTTTAACAAAACCTCTACAGAATGTGGTACTTGAACTGTTAACTGATGACCTAAAACAATTGAATCACTTTGTCTTATTGCTAACGCTGTTGCTGCTACTGACTTTAAGCACGCAGGGAGTGCTTGAGCTACTGAATCCAATGTACTAGAAAAATAAGCACAAGGCTTATGTGAACCTGCTTGATCTTGAGTGAGGACAGATAACGCTGTGCCATCACGTTCTGTAACAAAAAGTGTAAACGGTTTGCTGTAACATGGTGTCGCTAAAACTGGTGCTTGGCATAAAACTTTCTTTAATTCTTCAAAAGCTTGTGTGTGTTCCTGAGTCCAAGGGAGGACAGTCGAAGTCGCTGCCTCCTGTGTCGTTAACTGGATGAGTGGTTTAGCTAGAAATGCATACTGGGGAATCCATTGTCTGCAGTACGAGGTGAGGCCTATGAAGGCCCGCACTTCCTTTTGTGTCTTGGGTTGCGGCATGTTCACAATTAACTGAATGCGATCGGGAGTGAGCTGTCTCCCCACTTTGGACAGCAAGTGACCCAAGTACACAACTTGCTGAACACAGAATTGTAGCTTCGAAGGAGACACCTTGTGTCCCTTGTCGGCCAGGAAATGTAAAACTGTCAGTGATGCTTTTTCACATTCGGGCTCACTTCGTGCGGTGATCAGCAGATCATCGACGTATTGTAGTAAAGCGGTGTTAACTGGCATTTGAATACAATCTAGTTGTCTTTTCAGTGCTTGACTATAGATGCTGGGGCTTTCTGTGAATCCTTGAGGTGCGCGCGAAAATTTGAAACTGCGTCCATTTAAACAGAATCCGAAGAGATATTGGCTCTCGGGATCAATAGGCACGCTGAAGAAGGCGTTCTTGAGATCAATTACAGTAAAGAACGTTGCTTCTGAATCAATAGCAGTCAATAGAGATGATATATCGGGGACCACAGGATACTGTGGGATAATGCATTTATTCAATTCTCGAAGATCAATCACCAGCCGATATACTGGCGGTGCATTGGGATCAGTACGTTTAAGAATCGGAATGATGGGTGAATTACAGATATTGGAGTCGGTCTCGACGACCACTCCTTGGGCAATGAGCTCTTCAATGATTTTCAGTAAAGCCGCTACAGCATCGGGTGGTAACTTGTATTGTCTGATTCTGGGTAATACAACACCTGCCTTGAGGGTAACGCGGTATGGTGTAATGTGCATACATCCTACATCAGTTGGGCCTTTTGCCCACAAGTAATCAGGTACATTTTTCAATCTGACGTCAAACTCACGAAGGACGTAATGACCCTTGAAATCCCGCAGAAAGAGTCTAACTCCCTCCGGGGAGCAGCATATTATAGCCCCTAGAGCCTTCAGTGTTTTAATTCCTAACAGATTTTCCGGACATGATTTTGTTAGTAACAGGTCTGTAACACGTGATAATGGACCCACAGCCAGGGGAACTGGTTCTGATACTTCATTTACAATAGGTTGTCCTGAAAAACCAAGGGAAACATTTTGTGAGCCTGAGAGGGGTGCCCCTGGAACTTCGTCATGACTTATTGTAGTGCGACTTGCCCCTGTGTCAATTAAAAACTTTCTATCTTTCCCCAATACTTGACTGTGTACATAAGGACCTTCTTGATCTACAGGAATCTCGATAAGAGGCAAGCCACCTTCCCTCTCTAGGCTGTTTCATGTATATCGGGAATATTCGGGGTAAGCAGACTGGGCATACTGGTACATCTGTTGTGAGACTTGCTGAGTTGCAGCAATGGGCTGTGGCTGTGGTACTGCTACGGTCTGTGCTGTCTGTGCGGATGCATGCATGGGCTGTGTATTCTGTGTAGACTGATGCTGGTTATGGTCTTGTCTAGGAGGATGCGGTCTCTCTTTAGTTTTTCCTGTCGCTATGTTATGTTTCAGAACTGCGCATTCGTGTACGTAGTGACCTGGCTGCTTGCAATAATTGCATGTCCCTTTCACAGGAGCTGCAGTGTGACTTGTCTGGGTCGTACCTTTTCTGTGACTGTCGGATGGAACCGTCTGGGCTACTAACATTTTCATTTTCGTGTCTTTCATGCGCTTCTGTTCCTGATCTTGTTCTTCCCTAATTCTATTCTGGTGATATTGTAACATTTGTAACATCTGGGATGGCGTATTTGCTTGCCATGTACTCTCGACTTTATACACTCTATTTTTAACTAACGGTAGGGAATTCTCGACTAACTTTGATACAAAAAGATGTGGGTACGACTCGCTACTTGGCTGGAGGCCACTATTGATAATAAAACATTTCTCGAATCTTGAATAAAAGTCGCTAGTATCTTCATCATGTTTCTGTTTACAGGACGAGATTGCATCCCAATCCTCCTTTCTAGTTGTCAATAATCTGGGCAGGACCTGTACTATTAAACCTGGTAATGCTTTAGTTTTGTCCCCAAGGCCTAACCCTGGAACCCGTTTCTTTTCTTCATCCTCTATTTCTGCCCAGGCAATCTTTGCGTCTCCCACCTCCCAGTCCTTTTCCTTTAATTTCTCGAATATACCCGTAGGCAATAATACTTTCAACATTTTCATGATATCATCATATGTGTAGTCCCCCATCAGTAACATGTCTTTGAGCTCTCTATGAAAACCTGCAGGGTCTTTATCATGGCACGGTACTAATTTCTTCATTTCTAACAGTTCTAATTTAGTTAGAGGCGTGTGTACATACACGCGTTTCAAAATTTTATCCTCACCCATAACAGGGTGCACTTCTCGCAAGGGGTTCTGACTTTCAATACCACCCCCGCACTGCATATGGTACATTTTCCTTTCTGGAGGTGGGGCGGGAACATATTCAGGACTTACAAAGGTGTCATATCTGCGTCGTTGTTCTAGAATTATTTGAACTAATTTAGTGCTTAGGCCTCTCCATCTATCCATCAGTAGTGCTTCTAGTGTCTCATGTAAGGGACCTGGATCGGAATAATGTTTTCTGTACTTAATGAGAAGGTGCTGAATCATATATATACCTGCTAATTTCTGTTCGTCGGGGGAGAGGTTCAGAAATGTCTGTGCTACGGTGTCATCATTATATATGTCTGCATTTTCGGCCCATGATACCGCTGATCGGGCTAATTCTTGTTCATCCATAGAATTGAGTACATGGTACCCAACTCGATCTCGAAGCCGTTTATCAGTTTCCTGGAACTGATGTTCAGCAGAATTCGGATTCGTTAAGGCAGAGAAGAAAACTCTCTTGCTTTCTGGACGGATACCCTTCCTAAGATAAGTTCCCTTACCTACATATGCTATAGTGCTTGTAGTCGGTTCTAGTTCTTCAGATTCTTCTTCCTCCTCGGAGGGAGCCTTTTCTTTCTCTTTCTCGTGTACTGCTATCACTGCTTTCTTAATCTTTTTATACATGGCCTCTATGCAATTTTGTCTGTCATGTTTTCCATCGGCTATATTTTGACCCCACTTGTTCAATGCATCCAATTCACTCTGCTCTGTTCCGGGCCTGTCTCGTTCTCTTATTAGACAATTTATGAAAAATCGTAGTATCAGTGCTTGCATGGTAACTTTCTGTTTCTCCAGGGCATCCTTAATACTGTCGGGGTCCTTTCCCGTTTGAACGAACTCATATATTCTATCTAGGTGCTCCTTCATTCCTGCATAACATAACAAACTATCAGTAGCAGATCTTAACCGTAAAGACGCTAATACCATTAAGTCGTCCTGTCCAGGTTCTGGATCGTATCTACAAACTGACATATTTTCTTTTAGTGCATCAAGACGGGATGAGTTAGAAGAACGGGGGGATCTGTACGTAAGAGGACTCTGCATACCTCTGAGATTTAATCTGTGAGTCGGTGGCGGGGTCTGGAGACCCGCGGTCGCACCTTCTGAAGCGGAAGCTTGGGCATTATCTCTGTGTGTAGTCAGTATCTGAATTTGTCTTTTAGTAGGATCTGATTGAAGTGGTTTCGGCAGATCAGTTTTAGGTGAGGGAAGTGGCGGAGCTGGCGGAACGGGACTAGTCTTTTTCGGTGTCGGCTGAGAGTGATCTTGGGGGGCAGTACCACCCCCGGCCCTGTCAGTAGGCAGGGCACGAACAGGCAGATTGGTGTAAGCTGGCGCTACATCTTCGAGATATGAATTTAGGAATATGTCTTTAGTAGTCTTATGCATTACTTTAGTTGGAACTAATGGTGACGGCAAATTTTTCGGTATTTCTGAAATGGCGTCAGGGGTACCATCGGCCAAAAGATACATGTTGTTCACTTTGCCATTTAGGATACGATCTATTTGTTCTACTTTTACTCGAATTCCCTCAGTAACTAATTCGTTTTCTTGGGCCTTTTCTGATTCTTTAAGCCTGTCTTCTCTACGGAGTGCTCTATCAGCACGCTTACGTGATTCCTTACGCCAAAATTCTATGGCGTCTTTCTGAGATTGTCTAGCTTTCTTTTTCCGTAATATTTCTTCTACCTTTATGATGCACTCGGCATCCCATGTTCCGTTAACTGGCCATCGGTATCTTTCCTCTAGGTGCTTGGTATAATCTGTCCATAACTCTAGATACAAGATGGCGTCTATGCCATGCTTATTATACATGAAATTACCTGGAGTGTCCCTAGGGGGGATTGGAATCTCTTCCTCTAACATCCCTTTCCTAGTTCCTATCTGCTTTAATTTGTTAAAAAACGGCATTGTGCCTACTTGATACTGAAATGCTTGATCCTTAATACTTAATTTCGCCTGTAACTATTTAAACAAAAAAACACAATAATACACAAGAACAATCACATTCATACCACGACATTAATCACATGAAACATTTAAAGACATAGCTAACTTCCCCCTACTCTGAATGTACCGCTCAACGATACAGATACACTGCTGTAACAGTGCAGAAATTCGGAATACTTTATATACTGCTAAACAGTACAGATACACTGCCTAAAACAGTGCAGACCGGACTTGCGTACCCAAACCCGTCTAGATACGACCCAGCAATGGTACTCACCGGGAAGCACGGAAAACAGAAGGCCTCGGAAACTCGACTGGACTCGACTCGGAACTTCGGAAAACTTCGGAAAACTTCGGAAAACTTCGGAAAACTTCGGAAAACTGGTGGGCCTCTTCACACCTCGGACCTTGCTTCCTTCGGCTGGGCTCTGGTCGGGATCCTCCGCACTCCTCACCGCCTCGTCTGGGCACTGATCGCAGTCTTCGTCACCTCCGTGTGTCAGAGGGGGATGCAGGAAATCCTGCCAGTACACGTGTTGTCCGTCTAACTGATGGCAGGGGACACGGATTGCAACGCACCTTCCGGCGCGTGAGGTGGGGGAGGGGTCCCTATTCGGGCGCCAAAATGATGTAAATAATTAATTTACTCTCTTAATTTCTATGCAGGTAAGTACTTAATCAATAATAACTCAATCGAAATGAAGGAAAACAGAGTCCGTGGTGTAAGAGTTTCTAAGGGTTTTATTCCTCATAAAGGAATCAGGATATCATGTTCTGACCACCACACAGGATGTCAGAAGGGATAGATGAGCGCGCCGTCGTTTATTGACAATACATAGCTTATATACTTGATTTACATCATAATGTTCAATGTAAGAGGCGTAACAGCTGAGAGAAGACAAGATAACAGTATACACGTGGTGCTAGTACATCATCAAGAGGCGTAAACTAGGCGTGTGTGCTAGAAACGTCACTGATAGGTGACGCAAGTGGGTGGCACCAAGGGGTGGTGCTAACAGAATGTTGCAATGTCAGCGGAAATCGGAAGCTTGAATGCGCGCGCAGCTGCATGACGTGTGATAGACGGGGTGCAGGGGACTTGACATTTACACTGGCGGAAAGAGACAGAAGTCTGGCATGTCAGATCAACTTGTGCTTCTATCATATCCGATATCTGATGTTTAGGAACTAAGCTATCTGGGCAGAAAGGTCTCTAGAGCAGAAGCTATTCTATACTTGCTGTGAGTGCGTGTATAAGCGCCTGAGTGTCTGTATGAGAAGCGTGGGGGCATGGGGCCTTCCATGGAAGCATGGCAACAGAGGCTATGAATTACTTGCATAAAGACAGGTCGGCCCTTTAGCCCTGTAGCTGAGGAAGGATGTTTACTGAAGCTAGCAGGCCGGAATGTATCTTCGGGGAGGAAAACAGATAACTCGAAGGTTATAGTCAATCTTGGCAGGCAGCAGGCTGAGCTGAGCACGGAGGGCCGCGCTAGAAGTAAGTCAGAGTTCACGGGTACGGGGGCTGCTTGGGCAGAGGCCCTCGCAGTCAGAAGCCAGAAAAGAGGCTCGGTGGCAGAGATTCAGGGCCTACTTTCAGCCAGGCTGAAAAACGTAGGAGTACACTTCAAAAAGACGTTGGCATAGCATACTTAGGAACGGACCATCAAACCCATTCATGGTGGGTCTGAAAGAGGACAAGTTAACGTTGGACGCAAATGTATTTGCGTCTTCATAGCTGGTACAGGAGGGAAGTTACATGCACTTTTAACTCGTACATGGAGTCGGTGGGGTACTCGCTAGGGAACACAACATGACCATAAAATTTATATTACCTCAAGACGACGGGGGAAAATCTGGAGGAGACATCTCGGAAGCTGATAGCTCGGCGGGGCCAGCGGTCACCCCACAGACAGCAGATGGACTATTTAACGAATGACACTTAGCGTGAGGACCATCACCGCTACTCCTGTTGGGGCAGCCTACCCTGGTGTTTGGCGGACTGGCAGGTACTGCGCTGCAAATGCAGTATGGGATCATGGGCGCGGGGCAGGGGCCTTGCTTGCCCTGGGGCGGCTCTGAATCACCCTCTCGTTGCCCTTAAGGCCTTCTGTGGTGGCGACTACAGAGTAGTGAAATGTGTGATGTGTTACAGGTTTGGATGGGGGCTGATGTTGTGTTATTAGGTCCTGTTCTGGGGAGAGGGGTTTGGGCAGTTTTCTGGGGTGTTCTTATTGGGGGGTTTTACTGCAATGATGTGGGTAACCAATTGTCACTGTTGAAATGGTCGGGAGATGGCTGCTATGGGGACGTTACCTAATTTGAAATGCCTTACATGGAATGTGCGTGGACTTCGAACAATGTCAAGACGACACAAGGTGCACGCCCTTTTGGTGAGGCGAGGCGTCCAAATTGCACTGTTGCAAGAAACTCATTTAACCAAGCAGGAATGCACTGAACTACAGAGGAGGTGGCATGGTCAAATGTTTGGCACCACGTATTCAGCGTTTGCCAGGGGAGTGCTGATATGGGTGAGAGCGGGGGTCCCATTCCAGGCCACGAACCAGCTAGTGGACCCTGAAGGTCAGTATGTGGCGGTGGAGGGGAGGCTGTATGGCCAGGATGTGGTCTTATGTAGTATATACGCCCCCAATGCAGACCAGGCCCATTTTTCCGATAGTCTCACAGGTTCGCTGGCACACTTCCTGGCGGGCCCCATCATACTGGGAGGGGACTTCAATTTGATCATTGATGTGGCACTTGATAGGTCGCATCCACCATTAGCTGACTCCCCAGTGCGCAGGTTAGCCACACACAGGAAAGACTGGCAGGAGAGGTGGGGCCTAATAGATGTATGGAGGGAGCAGCATCCTGATGTTAGGGACTATTCTTTTTCTCAGCTCTACGTGCGTTACATGTTAGGATAGACTCCATCCTATGTAGTGGCCCCTTGGCTGCCGTGATAACACACACGGAGTACCTAGCTAGAACCATTTCAGATCATAATCCCTTACTAGTGACAGTGCAGTGGCAACAGGCGAGATCTGCGGTCCCAACATGGAGGCTGCGACCTGACACATTAGAGGACCTGGTGTTCAGTGACACGGTCCTACAGGGCATCGAGCACTACTTTGATGAGAACGAGGGTTCAGCTGCCACGAGGTCGATAGAATGGGATGCGATGAAGGTGGTGGTGAGAGGTATCTGTATGGGCAGATTTTCGAATGCAAGGACGTCGGTTTTGGCTGATCTGGGGAAGGCGGAATGTGTGTTGAGGGATCTAGAGCAGCGCAGACCTGAGCGACCGGACTTACAGGATCAGTTACTAGAGGCGAAGGAAACGGTAGCGACAGAAACAGAGCGGCTGCGATGTTATGACTACAAGCTGTATACCACCAAGGTACATGCAGAAGGGGATAAAGTGGGAACACTACTTGCTAAGCTTGCCAATCCAGAACCTAGAGGTTGCCCGATCGTGAGCACCAGAAAGGAGACAGGGGAAATAGTCTACTCGCAGACGGCAGTTCTGGCGCGCTTCCAGTCGTATTACACGAGTTTGTATGAGAGTCAGCTGGGGGTGGAGATCTCTGCGATAGGCGAATACCTGGAGACTGTTCATCTCCCAGTGCTGGATGGCGAGGCCGCGAAGGACTTAGGCGGCCCCATAACGCTGTCGGAGATCCGGGTGGCCATTAAGCAGATGGCTAGAAATAAGACGCCGGGGGTAGATGGCCTACCGATTGAATTCTATGTGAAATATATCGATACTTTAGCACCCAGCCTACTGGTGGTGTACTCTGAGGCCATGATACTGGGGCATTTGCCCAAATCAATGAGGGAAGCGCTAGTGGTGCCGCTGCTGAAACCTGGTAGGGAGGCTTCCGATGTAACGTCGTATAGGCCCCTGTCTATGCTAACGGTGGATTATAAGATCTTGAGCCGTATTCTGGCCACTAGATTACTGTCACACATGACCATGCTGATACACAGGGACCAAGCAGGGTTTATTCCTACTAGGAACACATCTATAAACATTTGCCGCTTGTCCATATATTAGACAGCGCCGTGGACTCGGATCATAAACCAGCAGTATTGTCGGTTGATATCGAAAAGGCTTTCGATAGCCTTGAGTGGAAGTATCTAGGTGAGGTATTGGAGAAGTTTGGCCTAGGAGATGGGTTTGGGCGGTGGACGAGAGTTCTCTACTCCTCTGCTACCGCCAGAGTACGATTGGGGTCGGTTATATCCTCCGATTACCCGGTGCGTAGAGGGACGAGTCAGGGTTGCTCGCTGTCTCCCCTGCTGTTCGCTTTAGCGATGGAACCAATGGCAGCGAAGGCGAGGTCAGGAGCATTGTACAATGGGGTTAGACGTGGTGAGGAGTCGCATCACATATCACTGTATGCAGATCTGTTGCTGTACCTGGAAGATACGGAAAGGGCTCTGGAAGGAGCTGTAGAGATGTTATCCAGCTTTGGTCGGCTATCAGGCCTTAAGGTAAACTGGAATAAAACCTGTGTTTTCCCGCTGCGGGCAGACAAGCCGTATCCCCCTCTTGCAGTGGAGGTGGTCTGGGAGACCACATGCTTCACTTATGTGGGAGTCCGCGTTTACCACAACGCCATGAATCTGCTGGAGGGAAATATAGGGCGCTGCATAAGGGCACTGAAGGGATGTATGTCCTTTTGGGCCTCCCTCCTTCTATCGGTACAAGGCCGGGTGGCACTGTTGAAGATGGTAGCCTGCCAAGGTTGCTCTACTACTTCCGTACCCTACCGTTATGGATCCCTCAGCGGATCTTCAAAGACTTGAGGACGATGATTACTGACTTCCTTTGGGGGCACGGACGACGTAGGGTGGCACTGAATACTCTGATCAGACCCAAACTTGAGGGAGGGATGGTGGTTCCCGACTTTGAACTATATTACCTAGCGGCTCAACTGTAGATATTAACGCAAAGCATTGCCAGAGAATTTAGAGGCCCAGACCAAGAACGAGGGACCGGTATCCAGCGACATATCTTATCATACATAGTTATGCAATCACTATGGCACTATGATCTTAGGCAATCAATCGATGAGCTAGCTCCTGAAAAAATACAAAAAATTAAAGGCGCAGAGAAAGGAGCCCCCTGGTTCACTGAAGGCCTACGTGAACAAAAAAGGAAACTTCGCTACCTTGAAAGATGCTGGAGGAAATCCAAAATGGATACCGACAGGGAATCATATAGATTATCGTTTCAATCATACAAAAAACTTATTATATCAGCCAAGAAAGACTATTATGAGACACGCATCAATAACGCTACCAACATTCAGAGAGAGACCTTCCAAATCCTGAAAGAGCTGAGTAAGAAGGAAGAAAAGGCAGATATCCTGATTGACTGCGATACCTTTCAGGGTTATTTCCTCGAAAAAGTAGTGACCATCCTGTCCGATATCAAGAAGGACAACCCAGTCTCCTATACAGAACAACCGCTTCCTCCATGCCCTCCATCCCCTGTCTTCACTAGCTTCCCCAAAATAGATTCCACCATTCTGAGACAACTTGTACTATCCACCAAATCAGGTTCCCCTGCCGATCCCTGCCCACCTGACATCCTTCGGCTGGCAATACCGATTTTAGAAGACCAAATTTTAGATCTTCTAAACACCTCATTAGCCACTGGAATATTACCATCTACCTTCAAAGAGGCGCGCGTCAGACCTCTGATAAAAAAGCCTGGAGCAGATCCAGCTAACCTGAAGAACTACAGGCCAATCTCCCAGCTGCCATTTCTGTCAAAGGTACTAGAGCAGCATGTGCTAAAATCATTATCATCCCTCCTGGAATCTCACCATCTCCTCCAGGAGCGGCAAGCTGGTTTTCGTGCCCACCATAGCACAGAACTAGTAATGCTGTCGGTACTAGATGAGCTAAGATGCATGGCTGACGGTAAAAAGCCAAGCGCCCTGATTTTATTAGATCTTTCAGCGGCGTTTGATACCGTCAGCCATGCATTGCTCCTGGACAGATTGGCTGGGTTTGGGATAGGAGAGCAAGCCCTCAAATGGCTAACAGCTTTTTTGACAGGAAGGACGCAGAAGATCCAGTTGGCAGACCAGGTCTCAGATGTGGGCATGTTAGCTTGTGGAGTCCCGCAGGGATCAGCACTTTCTCCGCTTTTATTTAACCTGTACCTACAACCATTGATAGAGTCCCTGGCAAACATGAACTGTAAAGTCTTTAACTATGCCGACGATACTCAGCTGTTGCTGAGGATCGATAACACACCATCGGCTCAATCCTTGGCCCAAGACATTCTACGATTTACAGTTAATTGGATGTCGTCCAATTTGCTGAAAATCAATCCAGATAAAACGGAAGTGCTCGTAGTTTCAACCTCTACTTCCCCCTGGAATGATCTGTTTTGGCCACAAGAACTAGGACCTACCCCAAAACCGTGCCCTAGTGTTAGGAGTCTTGGCATGAAAATTGACCACGAACTCTCAATGGTCAACCAAGTATCCGCTGTAGTTGGCTCCTGCACCAACCTGATCAGGCAACTACGTAAACTCGCCCCCTTGCTCTCGAGAAACATGCTGCGAACCATCGTTTCAGCCACCATAGTGTCTAGAATAGACTATGGCAACGCACTGTACCTCGGCCTTCCAAAAAACTCCATCAACCGTCTTCAGGTTATCCTGAATGATGCAGCACGCTTGATCTTTGGATTGCCGAGGAGGACTCATGCCTCCCCTCTGCTCTATAGGCTACATTGGCTGCCTATAGCGCAGAGAGCCGAATTTAAGAGTATGTGTATCTGCCACAAAGCAGTCCACGGACAGGCGCCAGCCTACATAAAAGAAAGGCTTAAGATATATGAACCCAAGCGAGCCCTGCGATCATCCGGATCATTTCTGTTATCATGTCCACGCTTCAAGTTAACAACAAAAGGAGGCAGATCTTTTTCAGTTCAGGCCCCTACCATCTGGAATAAGTTACCGGAGGCGCTTCGCAGAGAACCTAATCTTCTCCATTTTAGGAAGTCCCTGAAAACCTTACTCTTTAAAGACGCTTTTCCATCTCAATAGTCGGATACTAGATCAGACACCTCTACACCTTTATTCCATCTTTGTTGCTGTACATGGTCAGTAGCGCTTTGAGACCTGTCGGTGAGTTGGCGCGATACAAAACACAGTTACAAATTACAAATTACAAATTTGAGGGATCTCACCATGGAGGAAAAAACTCTTCGTTGTGCTGGCACAGAAGTCTGAGGAGAGCGAAGGCAGCCCGACCGTATGCGCCGGAGATCCCACTAGGGATGCTGACGGCGCTGCCGCATGGGGGCGATTGGTCCCCGTTGTCGGAATGGGAAGAGTTGGGTCTACAGATGGTATGGGACTTATATATAGATGGGATGCTGGTCCCCTTTCGGACATTGCAGGACCAATTTGGTCTCCCAGACGGGAGCTACCTCTTACATGCGGCAGTGGTTGCGGCGATGCAAAAGCACTGGAAGGAAGGGCTGGTGGAACCGGACACGACCATGGCCTGCCAGTATGTGGTGATGGCTGCGGGCACGTTTAAAGCGGTGGCCTGCCTCCACTCTAGAATGTTACACGAGGGACTGGAGCCGCTACATGCGCTAAAGACGAAATGGGAGGACAGCATAGGTAAACCCATACCAGACACGGTCTGGGGCCATATTTTGAAACGGACGTGGAAGGGTAGCAGAAATGCCCGCTTCCAGCAGGTGCACTTCATCATACTTAGGCTGTGGGGTTTTAGGTTTAAACCTATAATAACTGATAAAACCCCACTGAAAGAAAAATAGCCCTCACAGGTGAAAACATATAAACACTGAAAAAACACCTGCACAACCACAAACTAAATGCCATTCAAAGAAAGGAAAAAGAAAGTGAAAGAGTAATTTTGTTCTTACTGAAGGGGTCAATAAAATGTAACTTTGTTATACAAGCTAGTAGTAAGAAAGACTGGCTAACATTATTCTGCTTGAGTTTTGTTCTTTAGGGATGCCACTAAAATATTGTTTCTTCTTCCTTTTACTTTTTTCAGTTTTATGGCCTTTGGTCTAAAGATGCAGGGTTTAGTTTCACGTTTTATGTTTAGCTTAATTATTTTATAAACTGTAGAGAATCAAGACATATCAGACTCACATTTGATATTTTTGCTGCATTTGATTCTTTCACTGATTGGTAAAATGGCTAGTTTTATAAAAATCTTTCCTAATATGTGTCATCACATTTACTCACAGAGAATGGGTAAAAACCCTTAATACATCAGACCATAGTTTCTAGTGGGACAGTATTTATAGTAAGTGAATTGCGTCTATATACCATGTTTTTTCAGTGTAGAAAGCAATCAATGATAAAAGCAAAACGTTCCATAAACACAGGAAAAACACTTTTTCTTCTGTTTTTAGTGGCGTGAAAATGTGTAACCACTGATAACAACTGTTCTTTAAGATATTGAAAACACTGAAAAAACCCCACCAGAATTTACCAAAAATAGAAACTGAAAACAGGACAGCCTAATCATACTACATAGGGCCTATTTGACCCCGGGGAGGATCAGGCGGTACTTTCGGGTACAAGATGCAGCGTGCCCAAGGTGCTTAGCGCCCGAAGTTGAGCTGGATCACTAGTTGTGGGGATGCCCGAAGTTAGGGACATATTAGCCTGAGGTGGGAGAACTTCTGAACGCAGTTACTGACAGGGAGGTGGAGTTCGACATGGCGGCATGTTTGCTGCTTTGGTTCCCTCACACGACAAAGACGAAAATCACGAGCACATTTATCGACCTAGGACTCATACTGGCCCAGAGAGAGATTACCTGGCACTGGAAATCCAAGGAGGGCCCATCAGTGAGGAGATGGATGAATGAGTTGTTGAAATGGTCCAGATGTGAAAGTGTGATTAGAATGCGACAGGCTACCAGGACTGATAATGATAAGAGTTTGGAGATGGCGAGGGCTTGGGAAATGATAGTGCAAGCTTTGCGAG
The DNA here is from genome assembly GCF_964263255.1 of Lissotriton vulgaris. Lineage (NCBI taxonomy): Eukaryota > Metazoa > Chordata > Amphibia > Caudata > Salamandridae > Lissotriton > Lissotriton vulgaris. Next base: position 1,381,887,977 of record NC_141695.1, read on the forward strand.
ACTACATGATAGAGGATGAAGAGTAGGTACATTCGGAGAACGGGGCTCCATGAGGCTTGGAGGAACGAATGCAAAAACCCGACTAGTAGCGTGCTCTTCTATCAGAACCAAACGATTATACCCACATCAGCAGCAGTTGGGGGGAGGGAGGGTTGGAGGGGTGTTATTAGGTACCGCTGAACTATCAGGAAGGGAGCCTGCGGTAAGGATCTATGGCTGGTCACTGAGGAAGTGGGATCTCCGGGCGGTACACTTTGGGTTCACGTGGTGTAGTTATCGATAGACCCCGGAGACGGCCACCACGGAAGGGTACTAGCACGGACCTGTTAATGCGGGCATTGGTGATACTGGCGTCGCCCACACAGGGTGACTAACTATATTTGACGGTGACGGGGGGGGGGGAGTTTGGCGGGTATAAAAGCAGAAACTAAATTGTGTTGTTGGCCAGACATCTCTGTGAGACGGCCACTGTGACATTCTTGCAGGAACGCACTGGTACGCCGCCCAGCCTCCGGGATGTGGGCTGAATGGCTGTGTACAACTTTATTGCCGTAGATATGCCTTGAGATGTCATGAGTGTAATGGTTGACCTACTTCGATGTCTTGTTTATAACTCTGCAATAAAAACAAATTAAAAAAAAAAAAAAAAAAGCTTTCCGGAAGTTTGTTCCATAATGGTGGCATTAAGCGTTGAACGCTTGAAACGTGGACATACCAGGAGACAAGCTTCTGAAGACCGCAGCCTCCTGTTGGGAGCGTAAATGATCAATTTATCCTTGATAAAGTTTGGGGCCGAGCCATAAATGGCTTTGTGAGTGATAGAGACTTTTGAACTTCACTTGCTGGGATATTGGTAGCCAGTGTAAGTCCTGCAGCAACGAAGTGACATGTGTCCTCCTGGGTTTTTTGAAGATCAGCCTAGCTGCAATCAATCATAATGCCTTGAAGCCTCGCCAAAGATTTTTTTGGTAGCCCAACGTAGAGGGAGTTACCATAATCTAGACGGGCCAGGATCCGAGCGGAGACCGCCGTCCGGATAGTTGAGAAGGATAGCAGCGATGACAGTTTCCGGAGTTGTCGCAGCAGTCCTACACAAGTTCCTACCACTGCTGCAACTTGTTGGGACATTGATAGTGTAACGTAAATTTTTATCCCAAGACTTTTTACTACGGACGCTGGTTCTGGAGGCTGTCCCAGTTCATTAGGCAAGAACAGCTCATTTCAGGGGGTTTCCTACTGTTGTAACCGCCAACACCTATGTTTTATCCGGGTTTAGTTTTAAAGAGTTTGCCGACATCCAATTCACCGTGAATTTCAGAATGTCTTGCATATTCGCTTGCAAAGTATGCGACTGAACTATTTGAATCTGAATTTGGGTGTCGTCGGCATAATTATATACCCTACAATCCAGCTGATTTAGTGCTGCGATTAAAGGCTGCAAATAGATATTAAAAAGCAAAGGGGACAGGGCTGATCCTTGCGGTATTCCACATGCCAAGGTCCCGCGGTGTGATACCAGGTCTGTTAATTGGACTCTTTGGGAGCGATCTCTAAGGAAGGAAGCTAACCAAGTGCTGGCAGTGCCCTAGATCCCCAGGTCAGCAATCCGCAACATAAGTTGACTGTGATTCACTGTATCAAAAGCCGCGGATAGATCCAGCAGGACCAGAGCACACGGAACCTTCCTATCCGCTCTCGTTCTCATCTCATCTAATATGGAAAGCATAACTAGTTCCGTACTATAGTGTGGCCTGAAGCCCGCCTGGTTGGGTTCAAGAAGATGGTTGGTCTCCAAGTAACAAGCAAGGGACTGCAGCACATGTTGTTCTAATATTTGTCCTTCCTTCTTCCTTCAAGTTGATACCATTGGCCTTCCCGACACAGCTGCAGCGGTCTCCTGTATAGGCGTGCATTTGGGACCAAGTAAATGCATGATGCCATTGACACTAGGAGAGGAAACTGGCCTCATTGTTGGATGGGCTATTGTCTTCAGATTACAAAATGTATGAAGGATAGACAATCGTCTCTCCTCCGAAGGAAACACTCTTGTGTGTACTGTGTCCAAGATCGCTCCCAGGTAGTGAAGAAATTGAGCTGGCACAGAGACAGATTTTTGTAATATATGTAATCCCAGTTGATTCAGAGTCACAACAATTATTTGATAATATTGGCATGCGTGTTGGTAAGAGGATGCCTTGATGATTCAGTTGTCTAGATATTAGATGAAAATTCCACTTTTCCTAAGGTAAGCTGCAACCACCGCCATCCATTTGGAAAAAGTCAATGGTGCAGATTGCAGAACAAAAAGGAGAACTTTGTATTGGTACTGTTCTCCCTATTGTGAACCACAGAAATATCTGATGTTTTTTGCCTACTGGAATGGGAAAATCGACATCTTGGAGATCTATGGAGCATAGCCGGTACCCCTGATATATTATAGGTGAGATGTCATGGGGAGACAACATTCGGAACTTTTCTTTTTGCAACTCATTTGTTTACTTTTTGTTTTAGATCTATAACAGGCCTGAATTTGATTTTTTGTCCCTTCTTCACAAGAAAGTAATGGGAATACATTTCCATTCTTTTGAACGGGGTTGGAATCTTTTCCATCGCATGTTTTTTAAGGTGGATGGAGACTTCCTGATGGAATAGGGATGATTTCTTTGGTGGTATGGCTGGTGGAGGCGTAAATCTGAGACTGTAACCACTCTACAATATTCAGAACACATTTATCGCTGGTAATATTTCCCCACTCTTCCAAGAACAAAATGATATGCTTCTCCCTACCAGAGTCGGGAAAGCGCTCATTGTTGGTCACCTGTGGTTAGTTTAGTGGCCTGGGCAGATGCTTGCTGACCTCCTTTGCCTCTTGACTGTGGCCTGTGTTGTTGAGGTCTCTTTTGCGGCTGGTCCTGTTGCTCCGTGGCCATTGAGTGTCTTGAACTCTCTAATGGAATTTGGCGCAGGGCCTATTGGAGAGTCTCCTATATTCAATCTCCTTCTCTAGTTCAATCACCCAAAGAGTGTCAAGCTCAGTCTTCGAGTGATACATCTCAATATCGGTAAGAAAACCAAACACAGTTCTTCCAGAAAAAGGGAGATTTAAAATATGTTGCTGAGCTCAGGTTTCAGTCCTGCGAGCCTGAGCCTAAGCCAAAAGGAGCAGCATAGTGCTATACTGTGGTAGTAGCTATGAGCCTCTGGTGTGGACGTATCAGCTGCAGGACGGATAGTTTCCTACTTTACTTGAACGGGGAAACAGTAGAAGAAAGAGCAGGTGGTTTTACGCGAGCAGACACTATGACCGAGTCCAGTGTAGAATCTATGTGAAGAAATACTGTATCTTGATCTAAAGGACAATATTTCCTCTGTAGGCGAGATGGTGCAGCCTTAATAGATGATAGTGTTAAGAATAATTCCATTGCAAGTTCTAAGAGACCTGAGACCTGAGAAAGCAATGGTCTGGAAATGGACTGTTGGTACAGTTTTGCAAAGATGACCAACGTACTGGCTGTAAAAGTCGGCGGTTTATTGGCACCTCTGATAATGACCTCATGGAAAATATTGATATTGTCAACAGGAGATATCCTTGCTGCAGGTGAGTAGGTTAGTGTTGGGGAATACAGACTAGAGGATGAGGTTGTGTGATAAGACCTTAAAGATGCTAGATCGGGATGATGAATCCAGTTTTCGCCTGAAGCGTGATCGTCTCAGTGATGTTGTGTAATGACAACGGTGTGATCTGGACCGTGTCCTCAACTTAGACCGGTTGCTGAGAGGTCTAGTATGATGAGATCTAGTGCACGTAGGTGGAGATGCCATTTGAATAATTGGTTGTGGTGATAGAGGGAGAGTGACTGGTGGATTTGGGAGTGGAATTACCACTGAATTTACAGGTTGTGGAGACGAAGGATTGGGGGAATCATCCAGCATAACCTGTAGAATTGCAGAAGGCACTTGATGTGAAGAATACAGTAGGATGACTGGAGATGCTAATCTGGATGGAGAATGATTCATTTCAATTCAAAAGATTTTTATTTCAGCAAATAGGCAATCAGAGAATGTAAAAAACATAAGATAATGAAAACAATAAAAACAATAAAACTTATCAAAACAATATAAAAAATTCATCACTCTATAACACTTTCAATCAATATTAATGGACACATCCATTCATAAGTTGGTAACAATGGACAATAAATAAGGTACAGCCCACAAACGTAACGATTTCTAAGATCAGAGCGGGATAGCTCAATTTGTGCAGCTTACAGGTAAAAATCCAAAACACGTGTGCAAATGTAACATACCATCATGTCAATTGCAGTAAGGAAACAATTGCTTCAGTCTATGACTAGATCGCCACCAGACTCGCTGAAGAGGGAAACACTCACCATTTACCTCATTCTCCAAATTCCCATCAAATACCGGGTGAGGGCAAAAACTAACAGTTTGTTGGTGTTGAATTTCAGTAGCCTAAGGGCGTCTTTATATTCCCTCACTCCAAGGTTCCGACACAGCGTAATTATCCAACACCTCCTGCAGTTCTTATAGACTGGGCAGAAAAAATAAAAACGTGCTTGAGGGCTTTGTTTGCAGCGCCACAACATGGGGAACACCTGCCTAAGGCCAGCGAAGGATGTAGCTACTTGGCAATAAAAGCATTAAGGGGCAGAGTTCTAGAGCGAAAATGCAGATAGAATCGCCTAGCGGGGGTGGGGGGGTCGGGGTGGGGGCTCAATTTCATCCAGGAAATCTTCCTTCATGTAGGTATCCTTGCCCGAAATAAAAGAGTCAAAGTGCCATGGCCCTCCTGCAAATGAAGGAGAAAGTCCCTGTACTCCCTGTGAGCGGTTTTAACCCGTTGGCTGCTGCCATCGGCCAAAGGTCGTCGCGAGCACTACCTAGGTAGTGCTGTGCACGTACGTTGGCCGACGCGGCCCCACCCGTTTCTTTGAACGTTCAGCACTGGGTCCGAACGTTCGAAGCAGCCAACGGGTTAATTTGAGCCTTTGGAACAGTCCCTGTCACACCTGGTGAGCACAGTAGGCTGATTATCCCAGTCTCTCGTAAGGTGGTCTTTACATACTTTATCCATGGAATATTGCGGGAGCCGGCATAGGAGAGAATTTCCTCCAGTCCGAACTCCAGTATAGCCCAGATCCTCCTCCAAAAAAGAACAGGGTGCAATAAAAGTGATCTTAGCCCAAAGCCCAGCCAAAGTGGGAGCAATGGAGTACTTATAGAGGATATCAACCAGCTGGAGCATTGTTCTAACCAACTTTTTTGCCCCTTTCTTGAGTGAAGGTGATTGGAGGTGACTTTAGTCTGCTATCATTCTAATAGGAGGACTAGAACCTTAGATAGGGCCTATTTACAAGGCGTTTGATACAATTCCATACCCTTCTCTTTAGTTTAGGGCTTATAAATCTATGTTAAGGGATAGATTCCTTAGTATGAGTGGTAATGTGTCCTTTTATAAGAGTGCTAGTATATTTCCGATGGAGTTATGCTTATTTCGGGCCTTGTAGGCCTCAAACGGGAGAGACTCCATCTTTCTTTCTGCCCCGGCAGCTTGAGATGCTTCTAGGTCAAATGTAATGTTTTAGTTACGAGGTGTTGTTCTCTTGGAGAGAACCGGCTCAGGCTGGCCCTTATCGAAAGACTATTTTTCTCCGTGTCGAGGACATAACATCAGGCCGGCCGGCTGAGAACGTGTCCTTGGTACGGGGAGGTACAAGAATTTGGTGGGCGGCAGGTTACTGGCCGTAACTTTACATGAAGGGACAAGCTTCCATATTAGCGAAAGCATGAGGTAGTGTGTCAGTCAGTCTGTAGGCGGCAGCTAGTCGTTAGCATCAATGCAATTAATTATTTCAAGGCAGACAGTCGCCATTTTGAAGTCCGAGAAAGACCGAGAAGCTGATACTCTCTTAGAAAGATTGAAGATATTTTAGTTGGAGCAGCTGGCGAGCTTTGACATTAAGATCAGAGCATACAAAGTGAAGCAGTTAGTTGAGAGAACGAATACCAGAGTGGTAGAAACTGAGTTATAAGATCGAAGCTGAGAAGTGAAGACAGTCCATGATTGAGAGGAGAGAGGAGTAGTGCAGAACAACCAGAGAGAAAGCAGCTGATGAGAGGAAGGTTCCAGTGACTTGGAGGGAAACGGAGGAGACAGAGCATAGCGGTGCAGACGTGTATCCGTGACTGCAGAGGTGTGATCCTAAGACGAGCCAAGGCACAGACGAGAAGGGAACCCAGATGACTGCTGAGTCCAGACTTCATATTAATAAGGTGACGTCGACCCTTTCTTATTAGCGTGCACACACATTCTAACCTTTCCTTTTACTTTTCAGGCTATATGTTATAGTATAGTATTATATTGTTGATATTACTAATAATAAAGATACCCCAGTTCTTAGTGAACCAGTGTGTATGTCTCATTATCCTACGGTAAAGTTAGCCTTTCTTCTAGTCAGATACTGTTATGTGAACGGATGCAACTCCCGTCCAGGTAAATGGTAACTGAATAATGAGGGAGAGAGGAACTCTTGAAATAGGGAATAAGTTATACACCGTGTAATTCGGCTATTCTTGTGTGATCCATAATATTGTAGTATTGTACCTATAGTGGAAGTGAGAGATTCCGCCAACATGAAGAGCTAAAGGTATTCATAGGAAAGTGATCGTCGTTGTAAGGCGGCGTTAATGAGAGCACCGGAGGGAGACGGTGTGTAATGAGATCGCCTCTAGGTAAAGCGGCGTTAATGAGAGCATTGACTGAGGTCGATGTGTATACCCACAGGATTGTGGATTGTGTAATAGTGAGAGCACTGGGAGGATACAGTGTCTATACCCACAGGATTGGGGCTTGAGAGAGCACTGGTTGTAGTCAGTGTGTAACGGTAAGTAATCAGAACTGCCCCAGGGTAGATTAGTCTGGGCCCATGTGGTTGCAAGACTATATTGTATGAGTGTGGTATTTTAGAAGATCTAAGCTTGTATATTGCTAATTCCCCATCCTTGGGTAGGAACATAGATACCTGTTGTAAATAGGTCCTAAGGAGTGTCAAATTGTCACACACTGGGAACCACGCTGCAGGAGCGACGATATTCCCCTCTCTCTACCCCCGCACAGACTGCAGTCCGCAATACAGATACCACTGCACACTACTGCCTGAGCCAGGAGAGAGAGAAGGGTAAAAATAACAAAACCCGGGAAGGAAGAAGGCTTCAGAGAACCCAGTAAGTCTCCAGCTCTCATTAATCTCAAGGGGTATAGAAAGAGCCTCACACCCTGCAGAGGAGAGATAAGCAGAAAGAACAAGGATAAGAATTCACTCCTGGACTCTCTCTCTCTATGCACATACCATTATTAATATCAACAACAACCCCTTCACGTTCTTACCCGATGAGGGCTTCAGTAGTGCTGTAGCTGAGACTCCGTTCCTCTTGACCTGTACTGGAGCCTTCAAGAGTCTTGTTATACACATAAGGGGAAAAAGTCTTCTGACTAAAAAAAAACCCTTTCCAAATGATGCATGCAAAAGTAACGTACCGCTTCCCAAACTACCCGAAAAATCAGTGGCCACGAAAGGAAAAATGAAGCAAAACGCCAACTAGCAGCTGATTCGTAAAAGAACCCTAATTTCACACAAGGACGCCGAGAGAAATCCAACACCCGGAACTGATTGCACCGGCGTGTTTCCAGTGCCCGCACGCAGCCGCGTACAGAATCCAACGCAAATCCGGAGCAAGCTTAGGAGTCATTTGCAATGCCCAGCGCTTCAACGTCCTTAATAGAAATCCAATATCCGAAATGTTCTTCTGTTTTCCAGAACGAAGCCTCGCTCTGTAATACGAAATAGTCCTTGAGCAAAAACACGAACTCAGCAGGAAAACCCCATTCAGCTCGGTCACCAGGAAAGACAACGTGACCGGTTTCAAAACCAAGCAATGAATGCTCAGTCCCGCTCCGTTAAATGCGATCACATGGGTCAGGGAGGGAGGAGTGTGACCATCAGCATGCGCATAGAGAGAGGACCGAGGGGCAGCCCGATCTAAATCCCAACAAGGAGGGAGGTGGTTACGTTTCGGCTGGGTTAGTGGTGTCTTGGTGAGCTGATTCTACCTGGTCCAAAAATCTGGTCGTTACAAGCATGAACCTATTTTTCACCACAAATAGTGCCTAATGCCTATAAATCTGCAGAGCAGGTTGTACACTGCGGAATTGAGAGCCTAATGCCAATTTAGTAATTCCACCTGTGATTTGTTCCATCTTTAACCTGCGCTTCGTGATGTGAGCTTGCCATTTCATGTGCTCTGTTAATGTCATGCTAGATACACATCTGCTCCAAGGGGACGCCTGATAACATTGGATTGGCCGTGGTAGTGTGAACTGGATTTAGGATCATCTCCTTTCTTACTCGCACTAATCTCTAGTCCCCACATCTTCAAAAAGCACTTAAATCAATCCAACAGTTTTTGGAGTACCATAGGGAATTTGAATAGAAGGAGGGTGTTATCGGCAGACATGAAAGCAGGCACCCTCATGTCAGCTAATCTGGGTCATTGTCGTATTGTTCCAGGAATTTCACTAGCCCATTAATATATCTGTAAAGAATGTGGGGGCAAGTACATACCCCTGCATAACTCCTCAGTTGACAGGGATAAGTTACTTACCTGTAATCCTAGTTCTCTTCCAGGGGTATCCTCATCAAAGTCATAAGCACTGAATATTCCCGCCCATGTGCGGGACCCCGGAAACAATATAAAAATATATATGTAGAAAACACATATCTCGTTCCAAATATATGTAAATACATATATCATTTTTCTCACACCAATGCAGCTCCAAAACCAAAGCTAGACAATGTAAGCACTTGTATATGTACAGCAATTAGAAGGAAACAAAAAACACATTAGGTCAAATAGTCCTTGAACTTTGTGTTTTAATGAGTAAAAGCACTAATAAATCTTGAAAATTGCTTATAAAAGACATTGTCAGCCATAAGCTGCATTGGAAAGCGAACAACACAGAAACTGAAAGCATTTTCAGCTAAAACTGGCACTGTGCCTTTAAGGCAGCCATGACCCCAGGCTTCCCATCATGCCTCAGGGTTGACAGTTAGGTCAGTTCTTTGCATAACCCTGAAGTCAGGGCTAAACCACAAGTCAGAGACGTACATCTCTCAATTACCTGGGGAGGCGGGTGGATGTGCTTATGACTTTGATGAGGATACCCCTGGAAGAGAACTAGAATTACAGGTAAGTAACTTATCCTTCTCTTCCAGGGGATCCTCATCAATAGTCATAAGCACTGAATAGAATAGCAAGCCCATCAACCACCTGCAGGTAAATGAGAAGTACATGACCCAACTTAAAAAGACCAATCATAACAGCCCAAATTAGCTGTTAAACAGATTCCGCAAGGAGGCCTGGCCTACCTGGGTATCTGCTCTCGTGTCAGAATCAAGACAGTAATGTCTGGTAAATGTATGGACGGACCTCCAGGTCGCCGCCTTACATATCTCAGACATGGGTACATTATTGAGGAAATCCGCAGTCGCAGATCTCCCTCTTTTGGAATGCGCTTTGGGAGAAAACTCCAGGGGCTTCTGCGCTAGCTGGTAAGCAAGCTTAATACATGAAACGATCCATCTAGATATAGAACGTTTCGAGGCAGAATGACCTTTTCCGATCGATCCATAGTTAACAAAGATGATCAGAGTGACGAATACCCTTAGACCTATCTAGATAGAATTTTAAAACTATTTTCAGGTCTAGGGAATGCAGAGCCCTCTCAGCTGGAGTAGTGGGATTGGGAAAGAAAGTGGGCAGAGAAATGGTCTGATTTACATGAAAATCTGACACCACTTTAGGAAGAAAGGATGGATGCGTCCGTAGCACCACTCTATTCAAATGGAACACCGTATAGGGTTCAGAGGAACAGAGAGCTTGAATTTAGCTCACCCTACGAGCGGACGAGATTGCCACCAAAAAAGCTGCTTTTGAGGAAAGATGTTGTAAAGTAGCTTTATGAACGGGTTCAAAAGGTAGACCCATCAGCTTTGATAGCACCAGGTTCAACTCCCAGGATGGAGAAGGAGGACGCACTGGAGGGTACACTTTTTTCAACCCTTGCAGAAAGTCCTTGACCGATGGAAACTGGAAAAAAAGAGGTTTGAAAAGGTGACCTCCTATAAGCTGTTACAGCAGCTAGGTGCACCTTGATGGAATTAATCTTTAAATCTGCTTTAGCCAGATATAACAAATAAGGAGGAACTGCTTCTTCTTGACATTGAACAGGATTATGATCATTCTGTATACACCACATATAGAATCGCTTCCACTTGCATGCATAAGAATGTCTTGTGGAGGGCCGCCTTGCCTCTTTTAGGATGAACATGCAGTCCTCTGGCAGCCCTAGATGCCCGTACTGTATGACCTCAGGAGCCGTGCTGCCAAGTTCAGTGACGGAAGGTTGGGATGGTGAATCCTCCCGTCCATCTTGGACGACAGGTCCGGCCTGCATGGTAGCCTCTTGTGAGGAGTCACTGACCGGTGAAGCAGGTCCGTGTACCACCATTGCCTAGGCCAGTCCGGGGCGATGAGAATCATCATTTTGCACGAGTGTGTTAACTTGCTCACCACCTTCGGAGTCAATAGAAGGGGTGGAAAACCGTACACAAATTCCCCTGACAGTCGATCAAAAGAGCATTCCCTCTTGTTCCTGGCCGGTAGAACCTGGAGGCGAAGTCTAGGCATTTTGTGTTTTTGTCGTCCGCGAACAGGTCTATGGTGGGATGACCCCAGGATTGGAAAATTTCTTCTACCACTGTGTTGTGTAGGACCCAATCCTCCCTGTCGTCGAAGTGACGGCTTAGAGCGTCCGCCCTCACATTCTGCTCCCCTCGGAGGTGGACTGCTGTGATGGACAACTTGCGAGCCAGAAGCCAATGCCAGATCCGTTGTGCTTCCAGCGACAGAGTTTGTGAGCGTGTTTCCCCCTGCTTGTTCAAATAGTACATTGTGGTGGTGTTGTCTGTCTGTACTAGAACTGAAGCTTCGAGAATCGAGGGAAGGAACGCCTTGAGAGCTAGGTGGACTGCTCTCAGCTCCAGCATGTTGATGTGGTAGGTACTTTCCTTGTGCGACCACAGACCTTGCACCTGTAGTTGACCCATGTGTGCTCCCCAACCTAGAAGGGAAGCATCCGTGATCAGTGTCTGCACCGGGGGAGGTAGATGGAACAGAACTTCCACCTGCATATTTTGCCTTTTGGTCCACCATGGAATGGAAGCTCGAGCTGCGTCTGAGAGAATGATTTGATCGTCCCAGCGAGCAGATTGTTGGTCCCACTTGTCCTCCAGATCCTGCTGAAGAGGACGCATTCAAAGTCTGGCATTCGGGACCAGGAAGATGCATGATGCCATCGACCCTAGCAGGGAGGCAATCCGGCACACTTTCTGGGCCTTGTTGCGAAGTACCAGCTGACATTTCTGGGTTATCGAAAACTGTCTCTCCTCCGAAGGAAACACTTTTCCTACTTCGGAGTCTAGAAGAGCTCCTAGGAAGTGAATCTTCTGGGTGGGTTGAGAGACTGATTTTCCGAAGTTGACATTGTAGGAGAGTAGGGTCTGCTTCCTATGGTCACCCCCACTTTTTGCTTTTGCTTTACTGGTTTTCGACTTAGATGTGGCTGTGGGCCTGCTAATCAGTCCCACAGCCCAGATGCACTCTCTCTACATTTACCATGTACTCTAGGTACATCCACAATTGGGAATTGGTTCACCTTGTCACCCCCTGTAGAAGTGTACCATAGGTACTCAGGGCATAGGTGTAACCAAGGCCTACCAGGGACTGCAGCATGTATTATGCCACCCCTGGCTGGCCACTCAAATAGACACAACTGGCTGATCACTCAGCTGGGGCAAGGTTGTGTAACCACCCCTTGCTTAGGTGTAGTATTCCTATACCTACTTACATATAGACACATAGTGACCTATAAGTCACTCCTATGGCAGGCCTTAACAATCCTGGAGGCAGAGTGCTTGGTTATGTGTGAGATGGTGCTCTAGCATGAGCTGAGCCTGTCTGCAGATTTCGGAACCATGTCCTTATAGCTGTTCTATGATATTTGCAAAAACAACAGTTGATGGACAGAATGCAGAACAATGTCATACATTCACCCCAGTACAGAGATCTGGGCCTAAATCCATCGTTTTTTTGCACTCCACACCACCCCAGTTCAGACATGGCCATATGCAAATCAGCCTTGACCCTGTGCCTCATGGGAACAGTCCAGCCCGAACCGCCAAGCCATGTCTTTCCTGGACCGGAATCAAGCATCCTAGGACCGGTTTCTGGCTATTAGCCGTCTTCAGCCAGGATAGCTTGACTACAGTGGTGTGGAGAGCATGGGACTCACGTCTGAGCATACCCATCCCACTCGGGGTGACAAATGCAAAACAACAATTGATGGACAGAACGCAGAACAATGTCATACATTCACCCCAGTACAGAGATATGGGCCTAAATCCATCGTTTTTCAATTCCTTTGTTTTTTCTTTGTTCTATGATATTGCCATACCATATACTCTTAAGTGCATTATGAACCTCACGGTTAAATGCTAACTGTGGTTTGGCTTTATCCAAAAATGTCGTGTAAGGTGTCATACGCTTTGGAATACTACCCCCTCGCCAATTCTGGCGACAGGGGTAGCATTCCACCCTTCTAGAGGGAGAAGACATGTTAGTTCTGACTATCCCGGTTAAAGTTAACCAGAGCCCCAGCATCACAAAATGGATGCTGCTGCCACAGACACAAGTCTGACCTCCTGCTGCTGGGAGTCCTTCCAGTCACAGAGGTTTGGACAATAGGTTTCCTGCTTGGGGAGGTGCGAGCACCACCCCAGACAGGAGGATGTGTATTGGGACAGGGAGGGCTGAATAGATTGTGACACTGCCTGGAGCACACTAGGTGCTTCATCCCTACCCCAGTTCAAACCGGTTGCTGGGGCACTCTAGCCCCAGCTCTGGTGCGAAACTGGACAAAGGAAAGGGGGTGTAACCACCCCCCTTCCTGGTCCCACCCATAGGAGGGACCTAGTAAGTAAACCAGCCCCCTTTAGTTGTATTAAGGTAGGAGCTGACCCAGGAGAATTTAGATTAATCCTGGAATCGACTTGAGCCGAAACTCTGGACCCTTCGACATTCACCTGAGCTGAAGACTGAAGAATTTCCCTAGTGGCCAAGGAGTGACCACCCTGGGCAACCAGGCACCACCCAGTAACTAGACGGCTTGCTTTGTCCCTGTTCCCGTCGGAACCAGAGCACAGAGCCCAACAAGACCTCGACTCCCGGACCTCTCTGACCCCACTGCACGACTCCAGCACAGCTGAGCCCCGTGGAAGGCATCGGAACCTGTGGAACCAGGCAACTTGGAAAGTCTTCAACTTGCTAACAGTGCAGCTCCTGAGGCATCCTCGAAGCTGTGCACTGAGGACTGAGACATCCCGACAACGAGCTCCACCTGCACCGAAGACCAGCCCCCCACACTCCACGAGATTTCGTGGGGCACTTCTGCTTGTGTTCTGCTCGACGCGTTGTCCGGTTGCTGGCCCGTTGGCTAGTAGCCCTGTGGCGACGATCCTCTTGAACATCCATCGCTGGTCTGGTTGCTCCAGACTGGCCCTTGCTTCCCTGCAAAGGTGAAGTACCTCAGACCCTCCTGGTCTGCACCAGAAGCCTTTTGTGTATCCTGCGTGGGTTGCCTTTGCTTAGGCTTGTTGGCTCCGATCTTGAAGCTGACCCCTCCATCTGCGAGAACCTTCATGGGACAGCTCCTCTCCAGCACCTGGTCATCCTCGACGCCTCCTGGTCACCGTGGCTGCAACAAAAAGCTTCACGACAGCACCTAATTGCTCCTCGACGACGTCTGGTTCCTTCCTGGTTAAATATGAATACTGTATAAAATCAAGCTCCAGCATGAGTTTATAGATGTCTTTTCAATAGATTGTAGGTTGATGAGATCACAAATACTTGTAAAGTCAACAGAGAATTGTCTCATGAGAAGCCAAGGAGAGTGAGGATTAAAAATCTGTTAGAAATGGCTGAGCACAACCCAGTATAAAGTTGTGAGAGACCTGAACATGTGAATACCGCCCTAATCAAAAGCAATGGGAAATGTCAAACTAACAATTGTGTCACAAATTAACTCAGATTAGTGATACCTTACTTCTCTCCCTATGTGTTTACAGGGAGGGTGTTAAGTAGTAATCCCTGAAGCCGGTGACCCCAAAGAAACGGCAGTCCTGAAGAAGGTGCTACAATATCGAGTGTCCACAGCACCGAAACGCGTCGACGCATTCTCTTTTTGTGCACAGAATCCAAGTAGGGTCTGGGGAGCAATAGATATTAACCTATCCTGGGTACTATTGACTACACCATATGCAAATCAATCTAAGACCTCTGGATCTAGACATTAGAGTGGCAAGGGAATCTAAAGGCCACAATCTAGAGGTTTTTTTTTCTTATGATTGTAGAATATTTCTGTCTGTTATATTTGTTTTTTAAACATGTTTTGATATATGAATTGTGATATATGAATTTATGCTTGTCCAATGTCTATATTGAATTGTTTTTGAATATTGGTTTTTTTAATGTATAGTATCAATGACTACTCGTTGAAATTTTAATTTGCTCTTGTATATACATATTAATGTATGTTTTTTATTAAAAAGACTGAACGTTCAATTTTAGTGTGGAAATTGACAATTTACCATCACTGTAACTGATTGGGTTGTGTTGATGGGAGTATGATTGCGTGAATATCTAGATTGATAAAAACAGAGTGAATCTCTGTTCTAGTGTGAACCCAGGGATTTTCCCTAGACTGACTGTCCTTCCTGGTTCCACCCGGTCACTGGCTAGTGACCTAGACTCTGTCCCCTCGGCTTTCAGGCCCTCTTCAACTCCGATCCACCCTTGGATCCACCCGGACATCTTCCTCCTGGTCACCTGCAGCATCTTCTTCCAAGGCTCCATAGGAAACAACAAGAAAACCTGGCACTTTGACACCTATGCACCCGCAGCCCGTGGTACCCGCAAGTACTTCGGTGCTCCTGTAGGGATTGACTATCCTAGTGTCTAGTTTTGTTAGTTGTGTAATCCTAGTTAGACTGGAAGTGTCCTAAAACTTCATTACTTACCTTTTTGCGTTCCCATTGACTTTCTATTGACTTTCGCGTGAGTGTACTGACACTACACGCGCTGCCTGTGGGCCTCCTACTCCTAACCTAAGGGTCAGATAGTGTAGCCCCAGCGATTCCCTAGGCCCTAGGCCTTCTCATTTCCCAAGTTGTGGTTCTTATACCACTTACGTAGTATATGGTTTTACGCGCCCCTAGGGCCTAACTGTAAATTGTGCTATTTAAAGTATTTCTGAGTGTAACTTGTTATGTGCTTTTGCCTCTGACCTCAAAAAGAGTTAAGAGGAGTGTGTTAGTGAATAAATACATACATATTTTATATATATATCCTGTGTGGTGTCATTTGGTATTCAAGGGGTTACATATGGTAAAACAGCTGGCTTTACACGCCCTCAAGAGTCTTTTAGCCTAAGACTGTTCTGAACACGCTACTTCTAGGATAGATGGTCTATAAGGTTGACTTTACAACCATCACCATAAGGGTTGTTTGGACTGGTGCAAGCTGTTCACTAGAATAATGATCATCATATACCAGGCCAACTTCTCACAGACCTGTAGCCCTAGTCGCTGGCAGAGCTCTATGCAAGTCTGGAACGGACTTCTTACGCTGTCTGGGGAGGGACCTTTCAACAGCCAATCGTCCAGGTATGGTTATACGAAGATCCCTTTGGGGCGTAGAGCGGCTGCTACCACTGCAACACACTTTGTGAACACCAGGGGAGCCGACTTCAACCCAAACGGCAGGACTTTGAACTGATAGTGGGAGGTCCCCACCCGGAACAGAAGAAATCTTCTGTGACTGGGGTGTATTGGAACATGAAAGTAGGCATCTTGGAGGTCCAGCGAGCACATCCAATCACCCCTCTGAGATGTGGATATATTTGGTGAAGCGCCAACATGCGAAATTTCTCCTTTTTGACGCACAGATTGAGAGTACGCCCGTCCAGAATGGGTCTGAAATCTGCCTTTTGTCCCTTTTTTCTGACCAGAAATTATCGGGAGTACACTCCTTTTCCCCCTTTGAGACACTGGCACTCTCTCGATGGCTGACTTCTCGAGAAGAGTGGCCACTTCTTTTTGCAGAAGGTGTAACTGATGATTCGATGTTGCCATCGGGGCAACAGGTGGAGGCTGATGACTGAAACGAAGACAGTATCCATCTGAAGTGTAGATAACACCCTTCTGTTGTTTGTGATGTTTTGCCACTCTTCCAAATGACCCGCCAGGCTTCCCCCCCACTGGAGTGGTCCACGGCGCTGGGGGAAGGAAAGACTCATTGCTTTGACTGAGCTTTGCCGGTATTTTTGCCCTAGCGTTGATTCCCTCCTCCTCTAGAATTACGCTTTCCTTTAAAGTGGGACTTTTGATGAACCTGCTGGTCTTGACTCTACTGCCAGTTCGGGGTTTGAACCCGCAGTTTTGAAGAGCCCTTGTTGTAGGAGCGGTATTTCTTTTTGAATAATTTTTTCTTTTCGAGCCCTACCGCTTTGAGAGTGTCCAGCTCTGCTTTCATGCGCTGCATCTCTTCGTCCGTGCTCGCTCCAAACAGTGAAGTCCCTGAAAAGGGAAAGTTCAGAATGCGCGCTTGGGCTTCTGGTTTTAAAGCTGTTAGGCGCAACCAGGATGATCTCCTCGCTGATATTCCATGGGCATATCCATGTGCCGCCAGGGTAGCCCCATCCGCTGCGGCACTTATAATTTGGTTGGAGACTTGACTGCCCTCCAGAAGGATATCCTCAAAGTCCTTACGGCCTTCTTGAGGGAGCTTGTCCACAAAACGCTGTAGAGAATCCCACAGGGACCTATCGTAACGCCCCAAAAGGGCCTCTGCGTTGGAAATCTTAAGAAAAGACGCTTAAGTACTACAGACTCGTCTCCCCACGAATCTTGCGTCTTGCGTCTTGCTGTCCTTGTCCGGAGGTACAGTAGCAGAAGAGGAAACCGCACTGGAGTTGTTCGCTACTTCGATGATTACTGAGTCCGGGGGCGGATCATCTTTTAGAAACAGAGGGTCCTCCTCTGGAGATTTGTATTTCTTGAGGATCCTAGTCGGAGCCGCTTTGACCGTTGCTGGAGTGAGGAATACCTCCATCACCGAATCTATAATACCAGGCACTAAAGGCAAAAGGGGTTTAGGTGCCGACCTGTGATGCAGCATTTCAAAAATCACTGAGGTCTTGACCTCGGAGCTGTTAAGGGAACTGCCAGTTTTATAGCCCCTCTACCCAGTATGTCCTGAAAGGTGAAGATATCATCGATCGGAGATACCCTTGATGGCGAGGAATCCGTCAGAGTGGGCGAATAGCCTCTATGGGAGCGTGTCGGAGAAGAATAGGTAGATGATGATCTTTGTTCTCTCCTCCTGCTCCTAGATCTTGATCTACGCCTGGGGGATGGAACCTTGGAGCGTGATCTTTCCCTACGGCGAACAGGGGAGCATGATCTTCCGTTGGACCTCACCGGAGAGCAAGACCGTTCTCTAGGCCTAGAGATAGGTTGCTGTAATCGAAACGCTGTCTCCTTGTCTGTAGCCCCGTGATGTGGCGGTGCATACCATCGTGGGGACAGTCTGACGGCAGGAGTCTGTTGTGCGGCGTCCCTCACTGGAGAGCGTGCAGGTATTACCTCCTTTCGCCCATGTGGAGTAGGTGAAGGAGAGTGCCTTGATCCCTCGCCGCCCGACGTGTAAATGATCACATCATGGCCGGAAGATGACCTTGATGAGGAAGACAGACTCACAGGAGAAGCAGTGCGACTGGGAGAGCTACGATGCTCTGGAGTTTTCTTCCTCTTGGCAGTGTGACTGATGCTCTCTGGAGAGCCCTGGGAACCTTCCACAGCTGAAGCTGTTCTTGAGGAGCTTTGAGATGTAGGCCCATGACTCGAAGACAGAGCCGGCCGGCTCGGCGTCTCGGTGTGTTGTGCCACCACTGGCTGATGACTCTGAAGAGACTGCACTGGAGTCCCATGTCTCGACGTCGAACGCCGGTGAGGTGACGTCGACGGAGGTCCTCGACGGCGAGGGCCTATGACTGGACGCCGACGAAGGATGCTTGGTCGCTGAATGCCCTCGACTGGACTGCGATGGATGTCTCGACGACGAACGACGATGTCCTGTCGATGACTGTGAATACCTCGACATCGAGCATCGATGGCGAGACGCCGACGGAGGATGCCTCGACGTTGAGCGTCGATGATGGAACGCCGACGGAGGGTGCCTCGACGTCGAGCGTCGATGATGGGACGCCGACGGACGGTGCCTCGACGTCGAACACCGATGACTAGGCGTCGACGGAGGCTTCGACCTCGAAGACTGGACCTGAGGCTTCGACGACGGAGGTCTCGACGTCGATCTTCTATGCTCCAACGTCGACCTCTCCCTCGACGCTGCACGTCGCCCGGTTGCCGGCTGCGGAGTTACCTTGACACTCGACGCTGAAGTCTTCACCGCCGAGGGAAGTTGACTCGTCGTTGAAGTCGATGGAATCTTCGACGCCGATCCAGACGCCGAACGGGAGCAAACCGGGACATCTCTCGACGTCGACCACGCCCTCTGCTTTTTCTGTCTCTTTGGAGACCTACCTCTCTCAGAAAGTCTGTAAATTCAGATTTTTTCTCTGTCCTCGAGAGTTCTACTTGACAAGGACTTGCAGTGATCACAGCTTTCTGGAGAATGAGAGTCAGGAAGACAGAGGATACACACAGAATGTGTATCAGACTTCGCATTCTTCTTCCCACCGGAAGGGCAGTGATCAAAAAGCGAAGACATTTTTGACAAAAAAATCAACCTTTTTTGAGCCCAAAAAAGGTAGCACTAGCTCTCTAAGGCTAAAAGCTGTCGAGTGAATACAAAAATTGAAGGAAAACACCAAATATGTTTGACAGAAAGTCAAAAGAAGGTGGGAGCTGTTTAACCAGGGTCCTGACTGAAAGAGCCGGAAAGAACAACTGACCTAACTGTCACCCCTGAGGCATGATGGGAAGCCTGGGGTCATGGCTGTCTTAAAGGCACGTGCCAGTTTTAGCTGAAAATGCTTTCAGTTTCTGTGTTATTCACTTTTCAATGCAGCTAATGGCTGACAATGTCTTTTATGAGCAATTTTCAAGATTTATGAGTGCTTTTACTCTATAAAACACAAATTTCAAGGACTATTTGACCTAATGTGTTTTTGTTTCCTACTAATTGCTGTACATATACAAGTGTTTACATTGTCTAGCTTTGGTTTTGGAGCTGCACTGGTGTGAGAAAAATAATATGTGTATTTACATATATTTGGAACGAGATATATGTGTTTTATACATATATATTTTTTTATATTGTTTCCGGGGTCCCGCACATAGGCGGGAATATTCAGTGCTTATGACTATTGATGAGGATACCCTGGAAGAGAAGTAAAGGTTCTGAAAGCTCTACGGCGTTGCCCCAACTTGCCTCTGCATAATGTCTAGTGTGTAGCCTTGCTATAAAGTCAATCAGGTAATTGGGCATCCCATCTCAGCAAGCACCCACCAGAGTGACGTTCTAGGTGCTAAATCAAAGGCTGAGCGCATCTCTACAAAAAAGACAAAGCCGACCCAATTCAAAGTGACGGTCTTCCAGTAGACCGCCTGTAAACGGAATACTTGATCAACGCTACAAGTGAACTCTCTGCATCCCGCCCGGAGAGGAGTCAAAACTTCCTCAGATTGAACTCTGGAGTATGCAGAGTCTGATTCAGATGGAAGTCTTAGTGATTTCATTCAAGAAAGCAATCCCATCATCTTCGCCTGTGAAGGAACATGGTGTCTTAACATCGAACTTTGTCTCACCGTCAAAATTCTTGACGTGGAAGGTGTCCTCCTCCTCGATGTTGTGTGTGTTCTTGACGTAGAACCAGCTACTGACTGCGAGCAAGGAGGTGATATACCTCTTCTTGATGGGGGATGTCCTCGATGTTGAAATGGGACACTGTTTCTCACCAGATCTTTTCTTATTGGATTTCCCCCTGCGGGAGTCCTCAGAGTGTGAGATGGGCACTGGTAGAGGGAAAAGTCTCTTCTTGCCCCCTTTGAGGTCTCTCCAGCCAGGGAACCTTGCCTTCTCTGGTGTTTCCCTGGACCATGCAGGCGAACAAATCTTCTCCTGCTCCCTCCAAGTAGAACTGGAGAGTTTCCTACAGTGGAGACATGTCTGGGAATCATGATAATATGACAAAGAGAGTATACTGATCCTTTGAGGGCCTGTTTTTGCCATTTTTCTGTCACATTCTGGGCATTTTTCAAAAAGGTGACAATTTGAGAAAAGAATAGATATATTTCCAGACAGGAAAATATCTGAAAATACTCTTCGCCCTCAGGGGCGTCAAGTGACCTGCTTTTTAAAGGGTTTCTGAATGCAAAAGGAAGGGAAAAGCCTTAGGAAAGCAGAGATCTGCTCCAAATCCTGTCAACAGGAGCTGAAAAAAAGAACTGGGTAAAATGCCACCTGCAGGGCATGCTGCAACACCTGAAGTGATGATTCCCTTAAAGGTACAAAGCTTTATTCTCATTGTTTGAATGCTGCAGCCTATGCAGTTACATTGGCTGTGCTTGCCTTAGCTTTTGCTACTGTTTACTTTAAAGAAGTAAAGAGACTTTGTGAAGGACGTTTTTAAAAGATCACTTTTGACTATTCTTAGTGACTTGCCTTTTTGCATCCATTTTTTTAAAGTAAATTAATGTAATTGACAATAATGTGTTTTACGGCTGCAAACGGTATATTTTGTCAGACTTACATCCTGGCCTTTCCGAAGTAGGGCGACCATACTGTAAAACAAAATGGACTTTGAAAGAACTGCTCGGGGATCGCTGCACTTGGGCGTGACTATTCAATGCTTATGATTACCAATGGAGATTTTATGAGTGAAAATAAATAAGTATTCAAACTCAAGATGTGACCAGCAAAATTTCTTGCAAAATGATGATGTGGTCATCCTGAATATTTGCTTCCTCAAAATCATAAGTTGAAGGTTGGTTGTCATCTTCCTGACTTTTGTTTTTACTAGGAAGAAGCTTGAATATAGTACCATTTATGCAGGCTTTTGGGGCTTTTTGGCCCTTTAGGTCTTGGGCCTGCTCAAACAGACACAGCTCAGCTTGAGGGTCTCAGACTAGGCAGTTGGGCTTGACTATTCCCATTGTAGCAGGCTCAAGTTTGTTTAGAAGTTGGCAGGATCAGGTCATGATTAGATGAGTGTGCAAAAAAATATGGTTTGGAATCCAGCTTTGGGTACGTCCAGTTGTTGGTCCTGTGCTACATAACATGTGTATTTCTAAGGGCACATTCACCCATAGGCATCTTGGCACTGAATAACAGATGTTTTATTGTTACTTAACTCAATGGTACACATTTTATCGACCTCAGATGGATGAAAGGCTGAGTGGACTCGCTAGGATTTGAAGAACAAGTTACTTACCTTCGGTAACGCTTTTTCTGGTAGATACAATATCTGCCTGTGGATTCCTCACCTTGTGAATATCCCTTTGCGACAGCAACTGAAACGCGTCCCCCAAGGCTCCTTGCATCGGATACTGGAGACTGCAGAAAGACAGGCAGTGAGCATTCTCGCGAGTGGCAAAAAGGTCCACCCGAGGAGTGCCCCACATCCGAAAGATGTCGTGAACAACCTCCGGGTGAAGCCTCCACTCGTGGTCGGCTGAGAACTGCCGACTGAGACTGTCTGCACGAACGTTCAGAACTCCGGTCAGATGATTTGCCATCAGACAAATCTGATGGTCCTGAACCCAGGACCAGAGACGCAAAGCCTCTCTGCAGAGACACTGCGACCCCACACCTCCCTGCTTGTTGATGTACCACATCGCGGTAGAGTTGTCCGTCAGGACTTGAACCGACTGACCGCGAAGGGAAGGGAGGAAGGCCTTGAGCGCCAAACGTATCGCCCGCAATTCTAGAAGGTTGATGTGAAACAACCTTTCCTCTGGAGACCAAAGACCCTTGACCTCCAGATCCCCCAGATGAGCACCCCATCCTAGAGTGGATACATCCGTTATCACTGTGGCCACCGGAGGAGGCATCTGAAAAGGCTTCCCCTGAGACAGGTTGCCTTCCACGCCCCACCAAGACAAATCCGCCGCAGCTTCTCTCGAGATCCTCACTGACTCCCTGAGATCTCTGTTGTGCTGATACCACTGCCTGCGGAGGCACCACTGGAGCGCCCTCATGTGCCAGCGTGCATGGTTGACCAACAGAATGCAAGAAGCCATCAGACCGAGCAGGCGAAGGAGCTTCAGGATTGGAACGACCGCTCCATTGTAAAATAAAGGAATCATTTCCTGTATGTCGCGAATCCTTTGTGGTGGAGGGAATGCACAACATACAGTTGTGTCCAGTACTGCACCTATGAACAGGTTGCGCTGGGAGGGCACCAGGTGAGAATTGGGTACATTTATTGAAAAACCCAACCTGTACAACAACTGGGTTGTCTCCTGCAGATGATGGAGCACTCTCTCGGGCGACTCTGCCTTGATCAGCCAGTCGTCCAAATAAGGGAATACAGGAATCCCTGACCTTCTGAGATGCGCCGCCACCACTGCCATCACCTTGGTGAAGACTCGAGGTGCAGTAGTAAGACCAAACGGAAGGACAGCAAACTGATAGTGCTGCGAACCCACCGTAAAACGGAGATACTTCCTGTGCGACTTCAGGATTGAGCGACACCATTCAGTCTTCTTCCAGCAGTGTCCGAAGAACCTGTGCAAGGGTGAGCATCTTGAATTTCTCATGTTTTCAGATAAAAATTCAAGATCCTGAGATCCAGGATTGGACGAAGTCTGCCATCCTTTTTGGGAATCAGGAAATACCGGGAGTAGCATCCCTGACCCCTTTCCTGCTCTGGGACCACCTCTATCGCACCCTTCCTTAATAGAGTTTGGACTTCCTCCTGAAGGAGTAACAGATGTTCCTCTGAGCAATATCCCTGGCAAGGAGGGTAATTGGGAGGGAATTCCCGAAAGGGAAGGGCATACCCATTTTCTACAAGATTGAGAACCCAAAGATCCGACGTAACTGATTCCCAATCCCGTAGAAAGTGGGTAAGCTGACCCCCCACCGGACCCACATGAACCTGAATGGCGGATCTAGGGCTGCTTTTCTGTGGCTGGGGGGTTGGAGGAGGTGGAGGAGGAAGAGGCTTGACGCCCTCGAGGACGTGCCCTTTGCTTTCCCCTGTACGACCTATACAAGGTATTTTGCTGCTGATGTTGATGCTGCTGCTGACCTTGTCTAAATGTACGAAAAGAAGAAGAGCGACCAAAGCCTCTGAATTTCCTGGTCGTAGAACCTCTAACTTGAAGACCAAGAGATCTAGCAGTCGCCCTGCTATCCTTAAATCTCTCCAAGGCCGAATCTGCCTTCTTGCCAAAGAGTCCTTCACCATCAAAAGGCAGATCTAACAAAGCAGACTGTACATCAGCAGAAAAATCTGAGGATTTTAACCAAGCTGAACGCCTTGTGGCAACAGCAGTGCCCATGATCCTTGCCACAGAATCTGCTGTATCAAGGCCACTCTGGATAACTTGACGAGCTGCCGCTTGAGTGTCAGATAAAACTTCCTCAAAGTCACCTCTGCAGTCCTCTGGAACCTTAGGGATCAATGTACGTACAGAGTCCATAAGAGCGTGGAAATATCTTCCCATAAGGCAAGTGGCATTTGTTGATTTTAACGCCATACTCGCGGAAGAGAAAGTTTTCTTGGCCACTTGATCCTGCTTTTTAGCTTCCTTGTCACCAGGAACTTGTGGAAAAGCACCAACTGACTTCTTAGAACATGCCGCCTGAATCACCAAACTTTCAGGAGAAGGGTGAGACAACAAAAAGGCAGGGTCCTCAGGAGTCACTCTATACCTCCTAGCCACACCTTTCAAGACAGCAGGAGCAGAAAGAGGCTTCTTCCACACCTCCATAATGGGTTCAGTCAAAGCATCATTAAAAGGGAGCAATGGCTCCACAGCTGAGCTCGGAGAATGAAGAACCTCAGTAAGCAGATTCGATTTAAATTCAACAGTAGGCAATTTTAAACCTAAAAGTCCCGCTGCTTTTTTCATCACCACATGATATGGCTGAACATCTTCAGACGGTACATCAAAACCGGATGGTAAAACCCACTCTGGGGAAAATTCAAGACCACTAGCCTCTGCTAGATCCTCGAAATAATTTTCATCCAGCTCACCTTCTTCCAAGTCAGAATGAGACTCGCAATACCTCTGCTCTTCCAGGAGACGTTGAGCCTCTCTCCTAGATCTCTGCTTAACACGGAGTGCAGCCGGATCCACTGTCGACTCCGACGGCGCCGGAGCCGACGTCGGAATCGAATCCGAAGGCTTAGAAGGATGTTCCAGAGATTTGCTTGGAGCGGGCGACGCCGGTGCTGGAGTCGTCGACTTCGGTCGAGCCAGCTTTGACATCGGCGTCGATCTCGGTGGAGCCTGGTACTGCCACAGCGGGGTCGGAGCCGGCAAAAACGGCATGAAAGGTGCCGGGGCATATGAATGAGGCACCCCCAAATTAAATGCCATTGGACCCATGGGACCCGAAGGCGCTCCAGAGGGTTACCAAGACCTCAAGAAAACATCATACATAGCGTTGAGAAACACCGAAGGATCCTGACCTGGAGCTGGAAAAGGTGGATGCTCAGGTCGACCTCGAGGTATATTCGAATCTGTCTCAACAACAGGAGTCGATTCCTCATCCTCCACAGGAACTTCACCGACCTCTTCTTGAGCTGGAGACGGTGCCGGAGTCGGATCGGGAACCGGAGTCGGAGAATGAACTTGCGACTCCGAAGGCGAGGCCTCGCCTTCTTGATCCGAAATCTCTTGTGGAGGAATTACTTTCGATTTAATATTCTTGGGTGATCTCGACCTCGAGTCAGACTTATCACCCGAATGACGACAAGACTCATGTCTCCTCTTCGTATGCTTCTTACGTGACCTCGAAGCATGATCCGACGAAGACCTCGAAGCCGCTGCCTCCCGAGACCTCGATCTCTACTTCTTTGAGTGGGATTTCTAAGATTTCCTAACCTTATCGGCCTTCAGTTTAGCCACAAGAAGCTTAGACTCCCTTTCTCGTAGGGCCTTTGGATTCATCTTTTGACACGACGAACACCCATCCACGTCGTGGTCGGAGCTCAAACACCAAATACAGTCTGGGTAACGGACATCATCTTTCCACATTCTCTGCAGGGCTTAAAACCCGTCTTCTTTGTCGACATATTAAAAGAACAAAGAGGCAAGAGAACAGAGAAACGAAGAAAATCAGCAACAGAGTAACTAGAAGCTACAGAGTATCCCAAAACCGTTAGCGTCGACGACGCGGAAAAAAGGGAACTGATGTCATCACGCCGGCGTGGGCCTATTGTAGGCGTCGGTGACGTCAGCGGAGTCGCGTGCGATGCCGTGCCTCTATGATGTCCAAGTCCACGTCGGCGCGAAGCTACAAAAGAATTTCCGAATGTTGCTGTCGCAAGGGGATATTCACAAGGTGAGGAATCCACACAGCAGATGTATCTATCAGAACCTGTGATTTTTAGGTCAAACACAGGCCCCTGCTGTGGACACATTAGTGCACTGAGCCACCAGACGGTACACGATTCAAGCTATACTAATGGAAAAGGCCCAAGTAGTCCAAAAGTGAACTATGGATGTTGGTCTTCCTCTTCCTGGAGGGGACCTCTATAGTTTGGGATGGACTATTCCTAATAAAGTGGCAACAAGGATGATGTGCATATAGGAGGTCTCAGTCAACGGAGGAACAGTGGGCGAAAAAACAATTCGGTCTGGAGTGATGGTCAGTGGCTTTCATTCATTCAATGAGCATTTCTTCCGTCACTTTGTTTGGTGGTGAAAATTGTGCATATACATAATCCACCGTCTGTCACAGCAGCCTAGGAAATCTGCAGTAACATATATATTGTAGTAAGACTTGTCGATCATGGACACAGTAGGTAATGTATATAAGTAACACATGCCCCCTACTCCCATTCTACTTCATCATTTAGTGAATGATTAATTTCTTCATGTTATTCCCCATTAGCTATGACCAGTTAAATGCCTAATCAGTCGGGGTGGTAAATAAAGTCTCAACTTTACTCAATTACGTAATCTTTCCTGATTTTGTCCAACTACCCATGCTGCTTAGGTTGTCAATTAAGGGAGAGGAGTCATAGGTTCTGTTCTTGTCCACACTCAAATGTAGAAATGATTTATTTTTTAATTCAGAAGTGCTCAAATTTACTACTTGTTAGAGGCAGATACCAAATCCTCTTTCTTTCTTTATTTTTAGATATTTTATATTGACAAGATAGAATTACGTACTCGTGAGCAAAAGCTAATTTTTTCAATCCAAGAACGTGGCTCACTCAATAATACTAGCCAACGGAAGTCAGTAAGTGCTGAATGTGGTGTGAAGATGTCATTGTCCACAATCTGAAATTCTGCTCCCATCTAAGAACGAATACTCTTGGTCAATTTGAAAAGCTATAGGAATCCTTTCATTTTAACGATGGGCTAATTCATATGGAAATAAGTTGTGTACTTTCAGAAATGAATTAAAGCTAGAATATTGTTTGTAGCTCGTATGTAAAGATTAGACCTGTTTGTATATTTGGATTTTAACGAACTGGAACCTTGCTTTGCATAAGGCCCTCTATAGTTGGGGTTTTGGGGGGTGGGGGTGGGGAGAAAATGCCGGTACATATTGAGAATTTCCATTTCTCATTTCTTGCAGACATGAAACATCTAATTTGCTTGGCTCTTTGGACAAAAGTATTTTACCCCCCCCCCCCCAAAAAAAAAATTACGTTAATGCGAATATACTTGGTTTCCAATTCCTGGAGTAGCATCTTCCATATTTCGGCCTCTTAAATCTGAGGAAAATGTGTATGCATAAGTGGCAGCAAAAGCACGAACCACATTTTTTGAGTATATTTAGAAAGAGACCTTGACTTTTTTGTTTTACAATTTATCAAATCAACCTCATGGGTATTAAGGAATTCTAATAGCAGTTTGTTATAACGCAACTAAATGGTATACAGGTTTATCAACAATAGAAAGATATCTGGACCGACTTGTCAATTGTGGAATTCAAACATGTGACTTACTGCTGACATAAGATCATGCAACAGGTACATCAATCTCCTGCACAGTCATTCTTAAATAGCCTTCTCACAAGGACCCCTGGTGGTTACACACAATGAGCAGCAAACTATCATCCTGGAATTGGAAACACTGACCAACAGGTTAAACACATATCTCTGTATTACGCACAGTAATGCGGGGTACTATTTTACCTTGATAAATCAGTAAACCCTGCAACTAAGATGTGATGTTAAATCTACGGAGAATTCTCACTAAGGGGATAGGACACCTCAAAAACCTCTTGGTCCTGTATACTCAAATACCCAGAGCTTTGCCAAGAGGTTAGCCTCTGCTAACAGAGCTTTAATTTAATCAGTGTTACTTCAGATTGTGAATATAATTTGTTTAAACTGCATCAGTGTAAAACATTTCTTTTGATTTTTGTGTCTGCATCATTTGTGGTATTCCGAGACTGGTTTTATTTAAATACAGGCAACAGAACAGTGACATTTCATTGTTTCATGACCACATTCATATTAGAGTTGAACTGGGTATAGTCAACATGTGCAGAGCAGACTCCACTACAGAAAACGCACATTTCATTGCACTTTCTTAGCTTTCTGTATATTTTGGACATTCTGTTGGTTATTAAGTTTGGAGATCATCCACATTTGCAGACTTTCTATGAGAAACAAAGTGTAGAAACGCCAGAAACTAAGGACTGACTGGGGTCCACGAGGCATACAAATAGCTGGGCCGATCAAACTATGCCAGCAGCATTCCCGGCACCGACTAAAGTATTCATTAATTTTAATAACAGCCCACCTGAGTTGCCAGCTGGACTTAGTACTGGACACATGCGTAGCAACTGTGTGCATGAATGCAGTCCTTCTAAAATCACTCAGTGACCCTGTGAGACTCCTGTCCTCTATACAAAGTGCTATTAGGTGTAATGGTGAAGCAGACACACTTTGATTAATGAATATTTGAACTCCGGGAAAATGGCTACCACTGCAACGGGTGCCATTTACCAAGGAGTATCTCAGAAGGTAAGTACAGAGTATCTCTGAGCCATTTGTTGTGGTTCAATATATCTCACAATGGAAAAGCAGTGATAACATCATACATTGTGGCTGTGTTCGGATTACTTTGTTCAGCAAGAGTGGAAAACTACCTAGAGTTAGGCAGCCTCAATTTGAGTCAAACTGAGCTTCTCTCCACCAAGGAAAAGTTTGCACAGCAAAAAAAAGTGATGTGGCTGACAGAGAAGGAGCGAGAGGAGGGTGGAGAGACAGAAGAAAGAAAGAGGGGAAAAGGGAGAGAGATAACAGACACACAGGAGATATATAGATAGAGGTGACAGAAAGAAAGAAGCAACAGAGAAAGAAATCAGAGACACAGAGTCAGCAAAGATGGAATCAAGGAAAAAAAAACAGTTCACAGAAAAGAACTAATGAGAAATGGAGGGAGAGGGAAAACTGAAGGTAAACGGAAAGGAGAAGACTGAATGGGACAGAAGGGAGTGGCAAGTTGAGAAGACCAATTCCTTCTTCTGTTTTTAAGAGCGGGAACTGAGAAAGCAAAAAAATGAGGAAGCGGAGGAGAGGGGCAATAAGGACAAAATCTAGTTTAAAAGGCATAATAGGGAAAGAGAAGAAAGATGTAGAGACACTGGAGTTAGAGAGAAAAGAAAATGGACAAAGGGAGAAAATGAGAAATGATAAAGATGAGAAAATATTACAGCAGGAGAGCAGAGGAGACCGTAAATGGTAGAAACCCGAATGGAAAGTACAAGGGGAAAATGTGTACAGGTGGAAAAATTTAAGTTAGAAAGAATAAAAGATGAGAAAGGAGACTGAGAAAGATGCTGTAGAAATGTATTCACATGAATACTGACCTTGTGTATGAATACTTATTATTGCTTCGGTTGTGTAAAAGTTTCACCACAGGCTAAAACAGAAGGAAACAAAATTGGGATAAAAATCTAATTAGTAGATCGATCTGCATTCATCCAACCTAACTCTCAACATAACTAAAATTCTCCAACCGCACACTTCAAATGCCATTCTAAATACTATCTTTTCTACTAGCATACAACACTACCTTCCTTTTCTGCCAGTGGAGCAGCTCTAGTGAATGGTGTAGGAGCTCTAGGTATGGGGAGCATAAGGTGATCAAGTAAGAATCATCACTGTGAGAGAGCTGCAGATAATGAAGAGAAAGCTGGTTGTTGTTGAGCTTTAAGGTAGTGTGTGACGTTGGCTGTGCTAGAGATGGTGAGCATGATTCTCAGAAGTAAACTTACACATTTAAGTTTACGCTTTTCCAGTGTTCACAAAGTGCCGATATTCCACACATAAAATGATAGGAGCTTCGCGGACTGCCCTATTATTTTTATGTGCAGAGTTCTCTGCTTCTAGGACTGGCCTATCTTTTTATGTGCAGAGTTCTTTGCCCCGACTGTGGAATCTCAGCACTCGTGAACTTACTAATAAAATGCAGTTTTGTGAATGCTGAAAAAGTGTAAGCTTAAACAAATGTGTACATTTAATCTTTGTGAATCAGGTCCAAAAAGAATGGAACAGAAACTTCAGCAGTGTGGAGGAGTATAGGGAATACTGCAAGAACATCATCCATGAGCATACTGAGGAATGGTGTACTGTGCACACCAACCAGAAACTGGAATGGTGTTGAAGAGTAGGCTATAGGAGAGCTGAAGAGGGTGGTATTAGGGTGTTGGAGCACAAGTAGAAGGCGAGCTGTAGGAAATGCCACGTGTGTTCTGGATCCAGGACATCAGCAGCTAACGCTGTATGTAGGAGTGCTTTCTACAGGGCTGCAAGGTGTATTTGCTTTCAATCTAGCCGCAGAAGGGGGAGAGGTGGTTACTTTACAGTTACTGGAACACTCACCTTGGCACAAGAAGATATAATCTTCTGTTCTTCCTTCGGGGACGTTATCATTGGAATCAGGCACATGGGGTCGAAGCCCTCAATTTTTTGCTGGGGAGAATAAAGAGTTAGGTGGTTATGGTCAGATGAAGAGAACCCAAAAAGGCTACAGCTCTTGAAAGTGGATAAGAGCCCCATACATTGCTGTTAAATGATGTACATACTCTATGATAGTGGCCAGGTTCAAACTTGCATTGGCAGGAACCTGCTGGTGTCATATACTATCACAGATGAAAGTCAAATGAACTTTGACAATACAAAGTTATCTTTTACACTTCTTTACTACTCTTCTTATCTTGTACAGATCACACAATCTTAAGAACCCCCATTGGCAGTCGCTCGCTCTCCTATTTGGTTACCAAATACTGGAATTCACTACTTTTAGAGATTAAGTCTGATTAGATTTACCTGTCTTTTTTAAAAAGTCTTAATGCCTGTTTCGGGAGGTTATTTAATGTTCTCTTCTGCCTTTTTTTCAATTTCTTGGGGCTAGGATATCCTCTTAGGGTATCAAAGCTCTCTACAAGTCTGTATTCAGTCAACCTTTTAGTCTGGGACTCCTAGTCTTCCAGTCTCCTAGTCTTCCACATTAGTTATGATCACGTCTAGCTTCATTTTGGTGGGTTAACAGAGAATTTTGCATTAGACAGCCATTTTACCAAAGCTTATAGCAGCTGAGCACTACCTCGTTGATGCAGCTGCACACTCACCACACAAGCCAAACAGCATACAGCATACAGTGATGGTTGACAAAATGAGGAACGCCACAGGAGGTGATTATACACTGGAGGTCTCGTGGACTTTTAGTACTGAAGTCACAGTTCAGAGAACCTCATCTTACTCCATGCCTGGAATTGTTTCTATTCCCAAACTATTGGACTATGTAAAGCCAGAAAACTGAGGGAAATAGTTCTTGAAGCACTACATGACCATTAGAGAAGTGAAGGTATCCATTAAGGCATGTATGCCAAAGGCTTGAGGCATAGGTTGACAAAGTACCATGGAAGGCATGTATCCAAAAAAAACTAAAAAAAAACACAGATGCCGATTCTATTGTAATGCGAAACGCTGAATTGCCTTCCAAGGAGAGGATCTAGGATGCCAAGTGTACAAGCCATGCAGGGCTTTCTCTACAAACTGGAGGGCCACCGGAAATTCTGTTAAGGTGGATGGCATATCACAATGGGAAATATACGTGTTTACCTTGCAGTTATCAGGATTTGTCAGATGGTGATAACTTGTAGCCCAAATACTAAGAATTCTCGGTTGGCAGGGATAGTAAAAGTACAGTGGCTCCAATCCCTACACACCTTGTCCGGTGATTCAGAATACAATTACACGGCCCAAAACCTTCTAGCATGCCGGATGAGTGTGAAAGAGGCAAATTCACTTTCAAATAGAAGGGGTGTACGGTTACTAACATTTAGAGGAGGTTTCCACAAGTCCCTAATCATATTAACTGAACCTGGCCAACTGATAACAGAAAAATAAGCAGAAATAGTACAGATATCTAATTAAAATGAACATTGTGCCATTCACTTCAGTTCTAGAGTTCTCATAGACTTGGGTTTGCTCTAGAACTCTCAGAGTTCAGTTGCTCCTGGCTCCCTGTGGGTAGGACGTTATCCCTGTAGATGAAAACAAGTTACTTACCTGTAACTTTGGTTCTCCAGTATTAGTAACTTTCATGGATTCCCATAGCTTGTATCATTCCCCGTCGTCGGGATGGGAGCCTCGGTAAATACAAAATAACATAGCAGTAGGTACAAAAGAGAAAGAAAGGCCTAGGCCTCATCTCATTTTGTAGCATATCCACCTCTTTTTGCAAAAGAGACCAAAAACATGTAACAACCAATCAGATTATTCATTCATTCATTCAATAAGCTTTATTTCGATAAAAGTATCTTGAAAGCTGTACAACCCAGAGTAAAAAATATACAGATAGACCAAGAAACATTTTTTTTAGAAATACAATGTGCAATAAAAGCATTAGAATAAAAGAATCATTAAAAGCAGAGACATTAAAAAGTTTTAAAAATAGCTTATACATTTATAAAAAGAAGAAGAAAGTGCAAGTTCTTAAGGGCAAAAATCACATGGGCTTTTTATTGTTTACGAATTGACCGTCGAGTTTCTCGCTCTGATACTCCATGCCCATCTAAGAAATTTTGCTAGTGCACATGCATGGAGGTCCCGTGCATCAGATCTTAAAATACGCAAAGCTACTTGGTGGCTGCGGGTACCCAGCTCCTTGCAGACTGGTTTCAGCCAGCGCCCCTTGGCACTTTGTAGGCTGGGCAAGCGAACATGAAGTGTGCGATTGACTCAATGGTGGCCTCACAGCTTGGACAAGAGGCTGGAGTTTGATAAGGTGGCTTCCAGTGGGCAGTCAACCCTCTTAGGAGGAGCATACCTACCCTAAACTCAGAACACAAAGCTCTGTCGTATGGTTTTTGTATTAGGTCTAGGTAGTGTTCAAGACGGGTGGAATGCTTATACTGCATAAACTCCTCTGTGAGCCTGCCTGCTTTGGGGTTAAGGAGATCGTTCTTGCTAACCCACAGCCAATACGCCTTCTTGATTTCTGCCTTAGGTGGAGAGGTTCTATTAAGCCATGCCTCTTTAAGATCAATATCATATAGAAGTTTTTTTACACCTTTGAACCAGACGATCTTGTGTCACCCATCCATATCCATTACTTCCCCTAGCCCGCTACATATTTAGATAGTTCTGGTGTCCGCCACAAGCGGGCCCACAACAGGAGTTGGCGTAATCTTGCTATGTCTCCAAGCGAGTGGCAGCCTAAATCGCATAATGGGGGCTTGGTAGGTGTCCTCTGGGGTAGCATCATTAAATCTTTCAGGAATCTGTTTTTCGATCTGGAAATTTGATCTACGTTGGAAAAACCCCACAGTTCGGCACCGTAAAGTGCCAAACTCACTGCTCTAGCCTTATAGATTATAAGGGCGGGGGCAATTGGTCTGCTCGATGAAGAGCGATGTTCTTTTCCAATCAGATTAGCCTCACTCCATTGAAACTTCCTGAGAGCCTCAGAGCCTCAGATTTTCATAGCCGTCGTGCAACAGTAACCACATTTGCTGAAGGCTGAGCTTTCCCAGGGGAGGAGGGTGGGCGCATGGGAATCTATGAAAGTTACCAATACTGGAGAACCAAAGTTACAGGTAAGTAACTTGTTTTTTTTATTTATTTTTTTATTCCTTAGTATTTATTAAAGTAAATAAATACAATAGCAACAGGTGAGCGCCAGGGGGAAAAGGTACCATCAATCTTACAGCCAACCCACAACTGACACCATATAGAATCTGGTCAGCAGAACCAACTTAACATTCTATACACGAGCTAAGTAAAGATACAGTCACATAATAAGCAATACAACACATCCCACCCCATTATAACAAAAGAAGTAGAATGTACATACAGAATAACAGAAAGGAACTGAACTTAAATCATTAACTAATATACACAAAAAAAACAATAATAAACAAAAGTACATTACAAATCCTTTCAACCACCCTGGAAAAACCCTTGTTCTTTTGCCAGCCAAAGGCAAAATGTCAGCATGATTAATGTGAATATGATGCTGATCATCACTACACACAAGCCTTCCCCCCTTATCATTTGAAGGAAAGTTGGAATCAGATTGGGAAGGAATAACTTGCCTACTTCCACCATTATCACTAGCCAATTGAGACTGTAATTGACTATTCTCAAAATGACCTTCAATCCACCCATAATCATCCAATGTCAAAGTGGGCAGTTCACTTTCCTCTTGGTTAGGATTAATTGTCACTCTCTTGAGATTCCAAACCCTACCATCCTCAAGCCGAACTGCATTCTTTAACACTTCCGCCACCTTAACAGGAGGTTCAAAACGGCTTGCACCTTTAGCTACTTTATTTTTTTAAAAATTTTTTTTTTTTAAACCTTTTTGAAAAAACATGAAAATACAATAGCAATCATACAGCCACTTCGGGTCGGCTGGCAATGATTCCAAATCAGAGCAGGATGAAAAAGTACACAGCCCTTCAGCCGACAACCCTAGGGCCCGGCGGCGAGTAACAAATCATGTCAGGCCATACCTAAATGTACAGGAGAATTAAGGTTTTGATTTTATCTTTTTTAACAACCCCCCAACCAACAAACATAAGAAAACTACTGCAAGGGCTAAACAAAAAGGGAACAAACTTGGTGAATCCTTCTGGAGAGGGGTACCGTATCTGCGACAATACATAATCAACAAGAAGAATTTCCGGGAGTAACTTGTTTTCTTACTCCAGTATTGGAACTTTCACAGATACCAGAGTAGCTAACAGTTAGCAATAAAACACATTTTGTGACAGAAATACTGAAACAACTCTGTATCCATACTTTCATAATAAGTTAACAGACCTTGAAACAGTATTCAGTAACCATTATCAGATACAAAATGTGCAATAATAGAAAGGAGGGATAGAAGGGTAAGCTCACCTCTTATTGGAAGAGATTCCTCAGGACTGCTTGTCCCACTGCCGTCTCATTCCGTGTGGAACAGTCCAAGCAGTAGTGCTTTGTGAAAGTGTGGTCACTGCTCAATCTAGCTGCCCTACAAATGTCTTGGATAGGAACTCCAGCGATGAGAGCAGCAGATGATCAAACTGATCTTGTGGAGTGAGTCCAGACACGTCTTTCTAGCGGCTTACCAGCCGCTTGGTGACAGTAGTGAATTGCGCTGGCAATCCAATGTGAAATCCCTTGCTTTAAAAGGGGAAAACCTTTTCGAGGAGCACTGAAAGCGACAAAGAGTTGTGCAGACTTCCTGAAATCCTTTGTGCGTTGAAGATAAAATTTCAGGCATCTCTGGACATCCAAGGAATGAAGAGACCTTTCTGCTGGAGTCGTAGGTCGAGGGAAAAAAAGAATTTAGAACAACAGGTTCATTCAAATGGAAATCCGAAGGGACCTTTCAAATACATTTCGGAATTGTCCTTAGAATTAGAGTGTTGTTTTTGAACTGTAAAAAGGGTTCCTTAATCGTGAGAGCTAGAAGTTCTCCAACTCTCCTGGCTGACGTTAAGGCTAGAAGAAGAGCCACCTTGCATGATAGAAATTTAAGATCCGCTCTATGAATAGGCTGAAACTGAGGTCTCATGAGATGAGCAAGAACCAAGTTGAGTTGCCACACTGGAGGCGGAGGTCAACCCGGAGGGAAAACTATAAAGAGCCCTTTCAGAAATTGTTTAACAATCGTCGCAGACCAGAGGGAAGGGCCAGAGGCTGTCTGTTTGAATCTAGAGATAGCCGCCAGGTGTACCTTGATGTAAGAATGTGCAAGACCTGATTTGGCCTGAGACAGAATGTAATGTAATATTTGATAAGGAGCAGAAGAGAACAGATGAAGGTTCTCTTGGTGGCACCACAAACAAAAATGATTCCATTTTGCGCGATAGGTCTTATTTGTACTTGCGTAAACCATTAAAGAAATGGGGTAACCCAAAAGGTACTGGACCTGGGTATTACATCGATAATAAACAACAATGGTCCGAGACCTCTATCTTTGCAATTGTAATCCACCTTTTTTGATTTTCATTTCTTCCTTCTTCTTTAATCACTTTCACATTACTTGACACCCTTTGCTATGCTGCATGTTTGATACGTGGCAATGTATATACTTTTGTGTTGATTTACAAAATGAAACTTTGAATTTCATATTCTTGGTTGAAATTAATACAATAGATTAAAAGATTGTACTTGTATTTGTAATTGGATGCTGTTGCCTTTTTCATTTTTTCATTGATGGAGTGGAGCTGATCAATAGGCACATGCTCCTAATTTGAGAATTTTGATTGTTCAATGTGTTTACAAAGATAGAGGTCTCGGACCATTATTTGTACTTGCAGCACGGGCTTGAGCTAAAACCCCTTTATAGTCTTGAGGGATATCTAAACTCTGGAGCTCTCGGTGCTCAGGAGCCACTCTGTCAACTGAAGTGAGCTCGGGTCCGGATGCACCACTAGGCCCTGGGACATCGTCAATAGAGAAGGAATGGGATGCAGGTGAACCGGCTGATCTTGAGAGAGTAGAAGCACTGTAAACCAGAACTGGCGGGGCCACACCGGTGCTATTAGAATCATTGTTCAGGGTTCCATCTTGAGTTTCCTGAGTAATCTTGGAATCAGGAGAATTGCCAGAAAGGCGTAAGCAAATGCGCCTGACCAGGCCATCGAAAGAGCATTCCCCAACGATCCTCGATGGTGATCCCTGCTTGCATAAAACCGGCATTTCCTGTTGTCTGGTGTAGCGAACAGGTCTATGGACGGAGCGCCCCAACGAGTGAAAATTCCGTTGAGTGCCCTGATCCAGTTCCCACTCGTGACAGACTGATTTCAGACGACTCAACTTATCTGCTGTAGTGTTGAGGGTACCGAGAAGGTGCTCTGCTGAGAGAGCGATTTTTTGCAGAGTTGCCCATTCCCAGATCTCTTGGGCCTCCTTCGAAAGAAGTGGAGATCTTGTTCCACCTTGCTTGTTCACATAGTGCATGGCCGTCGTGTTGTCTGTACGGACCAGGACGGTGGAGTTCCGAATCCTTTGAAGGAAATCATGTAAAGTAAAAGAATAGCCTTGAGCTCCAGAAGATTGATGTGGAGAGTGCGTTGCTCGAGTGACCAGCAACCGCTTAATGAAGGTCTTGCAACACCGCTCCCCAGCCTTCTAGAGAGGCGTCTGTGATTAGTATTAAAGGAGCTGGAGCAACTTTGAAAGTGAGACCTTTCAAGATATTGTCCTTGATTGTCCACCAGTTGACTGCCTCTTTCATAAGAGGAGTGACTATTATCTTGTCGTCAAACAAGCCTTCCGCCTGGCACCACTGCATGTCCAGTTGTTCTTGTAAGAGGCGCATACGAAGTCTGCAATGCGGAATTTAGGGAATGCAGGATGAAACCGATCCTAGGAGAGACTTGTATAGACGGACAGACAGAGTACGTTTCTTCTGCAATTGACAGGCAGAACGAATCAGCCTTTCTGTCTTTCCTCTGATGGGAAAGCTTTGCAACAAGTTGTATCCAGAATGGACCCTAGAAACTTGGCCGACCTGGATAGATGAAGAACTGACTTGTCTCTGTTGAGTTGAAGACCCAGATGATTGAAAAGCTGAATGCAACTTTCGACTGCCCTTGTAGTTGCTTGAGAAGATGGAGCTTTTATAAACCAATCGTCCAGGTAGGGAAAAACCTGCAGTGACTGTTTTCTGAGAAACGCTGCAACTGGGGACAATACCTTTGTAAATATCCACGGAGCGGATCTGAGTCCGAAAGGCAGGACCCTGAACTGAAAGTGGCTCTTGGCTACTGTGAAGTGAAGAAATCTCCTGTGGGCTGGGTGAATAGGAACATGGAAGTATGCGTCCTCGAGATCCATAGTTGTCATATAATCGCCTGGATTCAGGAGACGCAAGATATCCTGAAGAGATACCATCCGAAACAAGAGTTTTATGAGATAGGTGTTGAGCTCCCTCAGGTCTAAGATTGGGCGCCATTTTTCTTCCGTCTTGCGAACCAGGAAAAACCTGGAATAGAACCCTTTTCCTCGTTGGGATAGAGGAACTGGCTTTATCGCTCCTTTGATGAGCAGTTGATAAGCTTCGAGACGAAGAAGATGCAGAGGTTTTGATTTGGTGGCGCGAGGGGCTCTGGAAGGTGGAAGGTGTTGAAACTCTAATGTGTGGCCAAACCGGATGATATTGAGGACACACCGATCTGATGGTATGATCTCCCAGCTGTGGAGACATTGTGATATCCTGCCCCCCACTGATGTAACAGGGGGTGAAGGAACAGTAGGCAGATCCGGGCAGCCGCTATTGGCGTTTTGAATCATTTCTCCCCTGAAGCCCTTATCGTCCTCTGGAAGGCTGGCGAGAGAAAGACTTTGAATGACCTTGCCATTGAGAGTACTGAGATTTTTAGGACTGTGAAGTCTGTGAGTAGGAAGAGTAGCGTTGTTGGTATCCTCCTCTGTATGCAGAAAAACCTTTTCCTCTTGCACCCTGGAAGGGCACCTTGCGGTACTGCAATTTCCTCAGGGACTTTGCCGTCTCTGTCTTTTTTGATGTCCTGTAGAGCATTGTCCACATGCTTTCCAAAAAGCATTTCTCCATCAAAAGTCCAAGATTTTATTCTGGACTTCAGGGCGAAACTAGGTAGCCCGAAGCCAGCCTTGCAGTCTTAGAACAGCTGAACCTGCCAAAGCACGAAAGGCAGTGGTGGCAATGTCCATTGCACAATCTATAATTTCTGAAGATCGCTCTCCTTCCTCTAGGATCTTCTTTGCATCAGCCTTGGAACCATCTGGCAGTTGATCCATAAATGGAGATAAATTGCACCACATTTGGCGATCATATCGTCCCAAAATTGCAAGTGCATTGGCATCTCTAACAAGAAGGCTGGACATAGAGGAAAATCTCATCCCCCATTGTCTGGGCGCCTACCCTCCTTATCCGGTGGTGTGGTAAGAGGCGCCAATGGATTCTTTTACTTTCTTTGAGCCGCCTGAGAGATAACAGAGTCCGGCTTTGGTTGACCAACCAGGCAAGCGGGACCATCTTCAGGAGCCTTATATTTTTTCTCAAGTCGCGGAAGAACAGGGATGACGGAAGCTGGAGACTGCATCACCTTTAATCCCTCACCCTATACATACTCCACAATCGGGATAGATTGGATGGATTTTCTATAAGGCTCCTTAAAATCATGCATCGTTACGACATTCTGGCGACCATCTATTGGTTCCGGCTCTGGAGGTTGAGGTACTTGAGGGGCCACTGTAGGTCAAGGTTGGTGGAGGCAGCGGTTACATTGACTGCTGATCAGAGGTTAAAGATGGAAATCTCCTCTTATAATCTAGCAACATGATTTGCAAGTCACTGATAAGTGAAGACGGCATGGCCACCATATCCTGCTGTGATTGCTCTTGTGGTCTATCTTGTGGAACGTGTCAGTGTTGTTCCATGTAAAAACTTCAGAATCAGAGTCCTGGTATTTTACTTGAAGTTGGGATGGACTGTAAGCATCCCCATAAGGACCTTCCTCTTCCTCTGAATATTCCTCATCCAAGAGCAATGCCGGAGGTAATGGTGTCACTCTACGAGATGTCATTTCCGGTGTGATTTGGGGTCTTTTTATAGAAAGTAACATTTTATATCGTGGACGGAGAGTGGATCGGTGACGACAATGGACTGATCGTCGACGAGCTCGACGTCGTCGACACCATCGTCGACGTTGTCAACATAGACGACATTGTGAAAGGTACCTGTAGCGTCGACGAAGTTGTCATCGGCGAAACTCTCAACGACGAAGCTGGAATCAACGCCAATTGTATTTTAGACGCAGTCGTTGACGGACGGATTTTCTTCTCAGATCTTCCCTCCCGAGGTACAGAAGCTGCTTTCTTGAAAAATGTTGCCTTTTCAGATGGTGGAGAGGCAACAGAAGGTCCATGGCTCGCCTTCTGAGTTGAAAGTACCTCAGGAACTAGTCCCTCCCACTCCTTTACACCTCGGTGAGGAGAATTTTTGGGACTGGGCCCGTCAGACCAATCAGAGGTCTTTTGTAAGGTCTTAGTAGGCGGTTCAGTCGAAGTTGAAGGGGAAGACCTACCCCTCTTTTAAGACCTCCTTGAAGATGTAGCTGAGGAGGAATCATCACTGTCACTGGATAGTATTTCCTTACGTTACTTCATCTTCTGCAACCAGGTTAGCAGGCCTCCTCCCCTGTCTCTCAGAGTCTTGGTAGAAAAGGTCCTGCAGATCTTACAATCAGTGGCCTTATGATCAGGGTACAAGTAATAAATGTAATCTATATGCTTGTCCTCAATGTAAAGTCTTTTCTTAGAACAAGTAGCACAGGCTTTAAATAAAGCTTTCTTCTCCTTGTCTGACATCCTTGAAGAGAAAAATATGAAATCCAAAAGTTGTAGTGAAATCTGAGCAGAGCTCAGTGGAGACTCCCTTAGCACAACGTGCAGTAGAAAATCTGAGGCTCTCTCAGGAAGGTTCTATGGGGTGAGGCTAATCTGATTGGTTGTTACATGTTTTTGGTCTCTTTTGCAAAAAGAGGTGGATATGCTACAAAATGAGATGAGGCCTAGGCCTTTCTTTCTCTTTTGAACCTACTACTATGTTATTTTGTATTTACCGAGGCTCCCATTCCGATGACGGGGAATGATACAAGCTATGGGAATCTATGAAAGTTCCAATACTTGAGTAATCTTTGTTGTCAAGAAAAAACTACCTCTTCAACTTCCCAGTGTACTCACCTCATTACACTGGCGATGATCCTGAGATGGACCCTCATCTTAAACTACAAATTCTACGCGACGTCCTAACACTTCTTAAATCTCAACGGTAACACTTATCTATCGCACGACTAGATTAAGTCTGGCCTTGGAAGGCCTTCAAGGTACTGTGAGCGCCCTGGCACCTTGCGTTTTCCACTGCTGAAACATATTTTTAGACTTTTAAGAATTTCTTACAGTTGTACATGCACCTGTGGCTCGCGCTTTGCTGTTTCCCTGATGACCTCGAAGAGACAGCCTGATGATGCATCACTGTCACGTGCTCTTGATGACGAAACCGTTCTCTACAGAGCCACGTAACGTATCCTAGCAACTTCTGACTCTCCTCCCTCTGAGTCACATTGCTAAGCAACCAAACACGCAACTTATTGTTGCTTAGCGTTATTTGTTGACCTAGTTTGAGCACTGCGATCCTCTTCACACCATTATTCTTTTATCGAAGTCTGCCAACCAACTAATGACATTTGGAATCCTAGTTTACATTGCGCCTATGTATTTAAGTGTGAGCGCTGCGATCCTCTTCACATCGTTTTGTTACAAGCGCACCGATCAACTAAACGATCTCATTTTACATCGTGCCTTCACTTATAAATGTGATAAATGTACCGCCTGCTTCTGCTGACAGGCACAGTCTTATCACCCAGCTGTGCATAAAAAAATACTCAACTTCTTCATGATTTAATCATGCACAAGCTAATCAGACCCTACAGGATTTCGTGGTTTGCTGAGAAATCTTACAAAAGTACCCGCGGAATCAACACTTTTGTAAGTGCCCGAAAAATCCGGATATCTTCAGACTCCCCATCTATTGGCCCTCAAACAGGAATTTCCGGACACAGTGACCAAGCTGAACCGTGTTCTAATTCACAGATTCTTATTTACAGGAACATTAGTAAAGGTTGGATATCCCTACGATTTTCCTTACGATGTTCGTTTTTCGAGGTTCACAAAGTTGCACAAATCTGTGAAAAGTGTTTGCTTATAATACTCGCTAGAGTTTTCCTTGTGAGCACAATGTTCAGGAATAAAAAATATTGCGGAAATGGGCAGTCTCCGATTTTAAAGTTTTGGCCCTTTTTCTCGACTTAGAAAGTACACGAGGAGAACTCCCTTCATTTTCAGTTGCTGAGACTACGGGTGCACCTGGGCTATTTCACACTCTATGTTCACACTTACAACACTATTTTTAACATTACAATGGGCAAATTCAGTATGAAAGGCCAGAATTAATGTTTGGGAATACTCAAAAGGTTTTATGGGAGACCATCACATTCCATTTACTCACCTCTGTAAGCTGTCCTGGATGCACCCATGACCCCAACCCAA
This sequence comes from Lissotriton vulgaris, assembly GCF_964263255.1. Classification (NCBI taxonomy): domain Eukaryota; kingdom Metazoa; phylum Chordata; class Amphibia; order Caudata; family Salamandridae; genus Lissotriton; species Lissotriton vulgaris. The sequence goes on from NC_141695.1 coordinate 1,381,929,927, forward strand.
TGTTTTAAACTTAGGACTGCGAGGATCCTGCAATATTGGCATATTTTTATTTATTTGCGAAGACCCTGGTATATTGTGATTTTCACAGCAATATTGTGGGGATTTACAGTTGGAAAATGGCACAAATTATATTTCTATAAATCAGAATATGAGAAGTCCAAACACAAATCTCAACTTTTTGCAGTGATAGTTGTTCCGAAGGCTGGAGGTTCTATAAATGTTCATGTAGGCCAGTGCAATAGTGATTTTTACCAGACCATTGGCCTAAACAGAAGTGGACTTACATGTGGAAGAGTCACTACTGCTGTAATCAGGTCAGTGCTAATGAGGGTTAGGGTGAGCTTCATATATGTGATTTCTTATATATTTAAATTTCTCCCCATCAGCTCCACAAATTTGGTAAAAAACACAACTGAATATATGATAATGTTAAAGCGCATATATGTTATCAGACAGGAGAACCGTTTGTGTGGTTGATACATGAATTGCAATGCACCATTTAAAGTAACACAGCCTACTTCAATACATAATCCAAACTTGGAGATAGCCAATAGCTGAAAATCGCAAAAAAAATTGTAACCCTATACAATTTCTGACATTTTTTTTATTTTTAACTTCGAACGACATTTGGCTGCCGTAGTAACAATACTTTTGAATGCTTGAGCAAGAATCATTTTGCCTTCTCTTCTATATACAGCTTTATCTTTCTGTTGGCAAGACCTCTTGTCTACAATACATTGATCAACATTAGAGTTGGCTTTGGGTCAGCCCCTACTCATGACTGGATGGCTTTGTTGTCTATCTCTCTTTCCTGCCCCTGAGTCAATGGCCTTTATCCGTATTCTTGTGTTTGTCCCCTCAGGAACATTTCGGTCTCACTGTGCTCCGATATATCTTGCCACTGCTGATCCCAGACTTTGCTATGCAGTGGCTGTGATGGACTATTTTTTCTCTGTCCCTACATATGCCTCTCCATACTGCTGCTTTCTCCCCAATCAGTGACCTCTCGCCACCCAACCCTCTTGTTTTACTTTTTAACGATTTTTTTTACTTTTTGCTGTCTGCTGCGCTATCAGTAAGTGGTCAATCAAAATGTTTATGACCATTTCTCAATGACCGCCTGTAGGTGTACATGCACACGCATATGTTGTGGGTACCCGAGAAGGGAGTTCATTTTATTTTGATATGTCCAGTTGAAAGATGACAGCTGGCACATCACGAAAAAAAGGAAAAAGCCAAAAGGGGAAAAGGGAAGTACACCCTGAAATTTAGCGGCATTTTGCTGCACTTTATTTTGCAATTTATGCCCCCGGAGACCGCCGCACGCGGCTGGCCCAACCAACAATTTAAAAAAAAGGAATGTCAGGAGGGTCCTGCCTCAAGCCCAATGTGCGTTGGGCTCCAAAAACAATGCCCCCGAGGCCCGCAGCACACTGGGCACGCGGCTGGCCCAACAACCATTTTTTTTTTAATGCTAGGATGGTCTGGCCATGTGCCCAGTGTGAGGCGGGCTCCTGGGGCATAAATAGCAAAATAAAGTGCCACAAAATGCCGCTAAATTTCCATATTTGTGCCGCTAAATTTCCATATTTGTGCCGCTAAATATGCTAATCCATGCTGCTATATCCTGGGGGGTCTGGCTAATAAACCGCCAGTTTCCGCTGACAGGCACAGCCTCAAGTAGAGATTGCTCTCGGCCACCTGTCTTCCACTACTTTCTCGCTGGCAGGCACTCCTTCTCTTCTCGTTTGTGCTTCAATCGTTTTGTATGTGTCTCTCACTCTGACAGGCACCGCTTATACAAACAGCCTTTTAGCCTGCTTCGCGGACAGGCACACCTTATTTGTGTACATTTGCTCACATTTGCCCACTATCATCAACACTATTTTCTTCTCTATGGTGATAGGCACACCTATATTCATACATGTCTTCACACCACTTGCAACAGTAATACATTCACTCCTTTATAAAGTGCTTTCATTACTTCACTCTCTACGGTGACAAGCACACCACTGTTTCTACAATACAAAACGTCACTCCTCCTGCTTTCTTTTTATCCAACCCAGGCGAGTGGAAAAAGGTCTTTCTCAACTACGCCAGGGTGTGTGGTGTGTCACTGAGTGCCGAGAGGAAGTCATCCTTACTTCTACACTAGGCTCGGAAGGGCAAGAAGTTTTCGAACACTTACCTGATCGCAATGATTCTGAAGCGGACCTCAATGAATTTGAGATCTGCTTAAAAAAACTAGACAAGCACTATCTCCCCAAAGTCAGCACCATCTTGGAACGTCACCATTTTGGGAAGTGCGTACAATAACCCCAAGAGTTCGTTGAAGCATATATTACTCATTTACGTGAACTAGCTTCCACTTGCACATTTGATGGTGCTCTGGAGGAAAGTATACACAACCAATTTATGTTAGGTTGCATCATAGAGAAGGTCAAGGATGAACTTTGGCAAAAAGTTGGTCATGTGGCAAAAACCTGTAGAGCGTCGAAAATTAAAAAGAAAAAGCGTGTCAAGGAGGTTTGGGTTCAAAATGACTCCAACTCGAATTCTGATGATTTTCATTGTGGTAAGGTTTTAACCCAGACCTGTTTGAGCAAATGCAGAAGTCCCATTGACAGCGTTCTCATAAATGGCCATCGGGTGAAAAAGCTCTTTGACTCCGGGGCAAAGATCACGTTGGTCCCAAAGAGCTTCTATGATACTTTCTTGTTGGGTAAGGGGAAGGTCTTCAAACTTGATATCCGACCGTTAGCTTATGGTGGTCAACCTATTAAGTTATTTGGATATTTTGAGGGTGATGTAAAATACAGAAGCAAACTCACATCTGGGAAGATCTACATCTCCTCAAAGGGCGACAGTATAATAAGCTGGTTTCACCAGGGAGATCTCGGTGTCATGCTGATCCTGGTGCAGATCCATGCATTCTCTTGAAGGGAGATTTTGCTCCACCTCTTCCTGATACTACTGGTATACCTCCCACTGTCAAAGTTGAACAAGTGAATGATCTACACACTGAATTCGAGCCAGTTTTCAGCGGAAAGTCGGGTTGCTTGTCGGGCTATACACATAAAATCACCCTGAGGCCTGGTGCCACCCCAGTCACGTGCAAAGTGTGCAGTGAGCATTAGTTTTGAGGGAGTCCATGCACAAAGAACTTAAAAAATTGCAAGAAGGGGGGAGGAGCCAAGCCAGCGACCGAAATGGCCGCATAGACGCTCGGCTCCGCGAGCCCTTTCACCCCGGCAGGGAATTTGTTTAGCCCTTTGGTGACTCTTCTCCGGGGAGCCTGCCTTGCATTTTTGAGTCCCGGCTGTGGATCCTGTAGCGCCCTGATTTGGGGCCCGGTCCCTGAGGTGCGGTGAAGAAGGACGAGGCCGGATCAGCTAAGATGGCGGCCGGCGCCCTCGTCGGTGGACCACATCCAGGTCGAATAGCTGCCGTGCGGTTGAGATCAGGGGGCTGGCGGCGCGGGAAGGAGCCCACGTCCAAAGATATATTGGCTGCTCTAACGTCCCTGCATGAGACCCTGATCTGTAATGGTCGGGACTTGGGAAGAAGAATGGGCGCCATTGTTGCCCCGCCGTTCCACACGGGCCTCGGCTTGATCTCAACGGAGTGCCGACGTGCCCGCCTCTGTGTCCATGAAGAGTGCTCCAGCTACGCCTAGGTTCCCGGAGACGCTGAAGAACCCGGCTCATGTGATCGCCCCGGACAGCTCTGTTGTACATGCGAGTGTCTCTTTGAGGCACCAGTCTAACCGGCGGCCGGGGAAACAACGCCGATCCATTTCTTGGCTTGCCCCGGCGACGTTTTGGCGCCTGCCGGATTGTGCGACTCTCCCTCCTTGGATGGCGAGACTGTGTTCGGACTTGGTGATGTTTTCAGGGTCAATATCGACACCAACGGACTTCTACCGTACATGTTCGAATGGGTTTGGGTTGCTGAAGTCCTATGAAGCGATAACTCTGCCTGGCCCGCCCGGATCACCTGGTCCCTCCAAGCCACTCTGTATACCGATTGATAAGTGGACGTAGGTTGGTTTCGTTGATAGACAAGGCCAGGGATGATATCGTCCAGAGTCTAGGGGACTTATTGTTGGCTGGCAGTGCTTGGGGGACATTCGGCCGGGATTATATTGCAGGTGTGGTCGGTGATTGACGTTCTCAATGGATATTCTGATCTTGCTTTTAGGATGTCTCCTGTGCGCAGGGGTGAGGGGCGGGCCGGGTGGCAAGATCGAGGGCCCTCTTCCACTTTTTTCTTCTCTTTCTCTTCTCTTCTATATTTCGGGTCTCCATTAGGGCGACAGGCACGCTGCTGGGGGGGGGGGGGGGTAGGCCGTGGCCTTCTGCAGGGGTGCAGGGTGGGGGTAGGGGGATGGAGTTTGTCAATTTGTCCATTATTTGTTTCTATGGCCCTTTGGTCTTTTCTCCCTTCTTTAGTGTCGTCGTTCTTCATGACTCCTACAATATGTTTCGTTTTTGAGGGGTGGGGCTTAGTTTTGTTACGAAATAGGTTTGTGCTTACATTTATCCTGACGTTCGTACCTTACCCCCAATACTTCATTTGTGCTTGTACTACTTGCGGATATCCTGATTCATGCTCGTTATTGTAGGACCATGTATGACTGTATGGCACTTATTTTTAGTTTTTCCTTATTGAAAAATGAACCTTCATAATCCTGAATTCCGACATGCACGCTTGAACACGAGTCGTGTCCTGGACACTTGTAAGACCTCGGTTTTCGAACTGTCATAACTTTCCACGTTGCTCTGCTGTACTTATGCTTTGACTAGCGGCCGGCCGGGGTGGTTGTAGCCCCATACTTGTAATTGCTTGAAATACTAATAAAGGTTCACCCAAAAAAAAAAAAAATTGCAAGAAGGAATCATAATTGAAACTGAGGCGAGAAAAAGTCTGGCTCCTTCGGTACTTGCTCGCAAAGCCTCTGGCGAGGTGAGAATATGTGTGGACGTACGTGCTCTAAACCATGCTGTCATAGCCGACAAGAACCCTCTACCTAATATTGCTGAGATGCTGACACAGCTAGGCGGGGCTGTAATCTTCTCTACGTTAGATCTTAGAGCCGCATATCATCAAATACAAATTGATCCTTACTGCCTTTATAACGCCGTTTGGCAAATATACATTTACCAGGCTTCCCTTTGGCCTTAATTTAGCAGCCTCGGTCTTTCAGAGGGCCATGGAAGACGTACTGCATGGGTTACCGGGTGTCAACATTTACCAGGACGATGTTCTAGTACATGGTGCTTCTCAGAAACTACATGATGAGACTCAGAACCGTCCTGGAACGATTTAGGTCACGTGGTTTAACCTTGTGAGAGAATAAATGTAGATTTAACCTCTCTGAAATTGATTATTTGGGGCACAAGTTATCTAAGGATGGTGTGAAGCCGAGGGACCACTTAGTCAAGACCATCAGGAACCTTCCCATCCCCCAATCGAGATATGAACTGGTTACCTTCCTCAGCATGGCCGAGTATTATAATAAATTCATCCAACAGTTCGCTTCTCGCACCTTCACTCTAAGGACTCTTCTCAAGAAAGGTGCAAAATTGACCTGGTCACCACAGTGTCAAGTAGAATTTGAGGATGTAAAAGGAGCTCCGAGTAAGGCACCCTCTCTCCAGAGTTTTGACACTATGGTTCATTCCATTCTGTTCACAGATGCTAGTTCCAAAGGTCTGGGCGCTGTCCTCAAGCAAGTTAAGTATGGAAAGGAGATAACTAACATGTTTCTGTCACAGGCACTGGTTGGGCCAGAAACTCAGTACTCCGTTATAGAGAAATAACCCCTCTGCATCTTTTGGGCAATAAGGAAATTATAAAAAATTCTTTGGGGAAATTCTTTTATCGTACAGTCCGACCATAAGCCATTGAAAGACTTGTTCACAAAAAACGTTTAGATGCTGTATCCTTTAGGATGGCCAGGTGGATTGTTGCACTCCAAGACAATGATTTTATTGTAAACCACATACCTGGAGCCCAGAACAAGTTTTTGAATTGTCTTTCCCGTCTTGTCATAAATGATCCTGAACATGCTTTTGAGACTTCAGGAGACTCGTGGGAGGATGACAATTACAAAGTGTGTGAGGTTGTGACAGGTGTGTTGAGTGAGGCAGAGTGAAAATCATCCATGTAGTGTGAACCCACAGTTCTCGAAGTATGTAAGTTGGTGACTGAAGGTTGGGGAGGCATAAAGAGTCTGAATGAAGAGACACGAAGGATTTGGAATGTACGTCGCAAGTTATCTGTCTCTTCTGGCTTGCTTTGGAGAGGGACTAGACGTGTTCCTCCTCTCCCAGTCAGGCAAATAATTGTGCAACAAGCCCACCAGGACATCTCTAAGACTAAGGAGAGGATCCGCTTGCACTTCTGGAGGCCTGGCATTGATATCCTTGTCGAGCGCTTGGGGAGAGATTGCTCAGAATGCAATGCTTGTGAAAAGGTTTACAAAAACAGGGTTCAACCTATGGTTGTAGTGGGAGATCCCTGGACGTTGTTGGCAGGAGGTGGCATTGGTTTTTCTGGGTCCCATTACCAGCGGTTCTGGCCAGTTATATGTCTTGGTACTTATAGACCTGTTCTCCAGGTGGCCACAGATTAAGATCACTCACAATTCTGAGACAAAAGAGGTCATCAGGTTTCTTGAAAAAGTCTTCTCGCAAGAAGGGCTCCCGGATTGTCTTCTAACTGACAACAGAGTCTAACTAGTCTCAAGGGAGATGGAGGAATACTTGGCAGAAAGGGGATCTGATATAAGCGTTGTGCTCTCTACCACCCTGAGGCCAACAGGTTGGTGGAGAGGTTTAACCGGGTCTTAAAAGAATCCATCCAACTAGCCAAAGCTCAGAACAAGGACTGGAAGTCGGAGATATTGGTCTGTCACATGCCTCACTACACCAAGAGAAAAGTTCCCTTTGAATTTTTTCGGGGTCAAAGTCCAAATACCCGCATTTTTCAAGTGTGGATGAGAGACAAGTGCGTGGGTGTAAGTTTGAATGCTGGATCGGGTGTAGTGGCTTCTGCTGTGGCTCCTGCTACAGCTGATGCTGGTTCTGGTGCAATGGATACTACTACAGTTGCTGGTGTGATTTCCCCTTGTGCGGATCTTAGGGTAGTGTATTGGCAAGAGAGTCAGAGTGAAAATTGCCAAATGAAAAGAGTACTTTGACACCAGACACGTGGTTTCTCAAACCTGTGTGCGTGTATAAGACCAAGTTTGTGTACGTCTTCCACAGAGATCCTTTGGTGTCTCCAAGTACTCCTCACCTTTTGTTGTAAGAAAACATTTTCAGAATGCGGTGAAATTGAATGATGGTCGCATTTGGAACTTACATAGAATTGCTCCCATGCGCAATAACATTAATTCTAAGTTAGTTGTTCCAAGTGTTCCTCCCAAAGAAGTGCCTACACCACAAAGGAGTTCTTGTGATGGAAAGATTCCAGCAAAATTGCATGATTTTGTTCTTTATTAATGCCTTCTTTTAAAATTGCGGATCTTGGTTCTCCATATTGTTTTTTTTCTTTCTCTATTTTCTTTCTCTTCTCAGTTTTCTTCTCCCTATACTTTCTCTTTCTGATTTTCTTGTGTAAAGGGGGAAGGTGTGTAATGACCTGTGTGTCATTTACTACCGTTCTAGAGTTCTCATAGACTTGGGTTTGCTCAAGAACTCTGAGATCAGTTGCTTCTGGCTCCCTGTGGGTAGGACGTTATCTCTGTAGATGCTTCGTTGTTAAGATTAAACTACTTCTTCAACTTCCCAGTGTACTCACCTCATTACACATAGATTTGCTCTCCTCCAACAATTCTAAAGTACATGGGCTGAGGAAAGTAGACAACAGCCGGTGTGATTAAATGTTTTTAACAGTAAGCACATCCAGACTGTTGCAGAAAACAAATGTTTGACATCAAGCTAAGAGTCTTTGGGCACTGTGAACACAAAGTAAACATCAGCAACTAATAAACTGGAGCGGAATGCCTGACATCTGATGAAATCTACAGTTAATTAAAGCTGAAAAGGTTAACACAATAAGACCCACTGCTGCAATAGCAGACCTTGAAGTAAGTAGGTTGAAAATGAGATGCTGACTGAAAGTCCCAACCACTCTTTACACTTCAAATCTTTGCACAGCCAAAGATGCCTTTTCAGCAACTGGACAATAACAAAATGGACAAATGCATCAAATTGGAGACTATGGGCCAGATGTAGGAAGCCTAATACCGGTCAGTAACGGCCGAAATTACCGAATTTCGGCCGTTACCGACTGGCATTAGGCTTTTCTGATGTAGGGGCCTAATCTAAGGATTCGGTAATTTACCGAATCAGTAATTTAAGGAATCGGTAAATTACCGAATTCTTAAATTCCGATTCGGTAAATTACCAAATTCCTAATGTAGGGAGCACTTAAATGAGTGCTTTTCCTATGTTAGGATTCGTTATTTACCACCAACTACAAGTTGGTGGTAAATAACGAAAACCCCCAAAAAAGCAATTTCATGCAAATTATTTCAGTGCCATGTGGCAGACATACATGCCCTTAGGGCATGTATGTGTACCACATGCGCACCCATACACAATTGAGGGGTGCAACAGGGTGTCAAAGTGACACCCTGCCACCCTTCAATATTTTCCCGCTTTTACCGAATCGGTATTTACCGATTCGGTATTCCCCATTCATTCCTATGGGCCTCCAGGCCCATAGGAATGAATGGGGAATACCGAATCGGTAAATACTGATTCGGTAAATACCGAATCTTAACGATTCGGTAATACTTACCGAATTTTTCCCTACATAGCATTTACCGATTCTAAAATACCGAATCGGTATAATTCGGTATTTTAGAATCGGTAAATGTCCCTCACCTACATCTGGCCCATTGTCTTATAAAAACATAAGCAGCACAAAAATGGGAAATCTGACAGATCGCTGGAGGCTTATGTATCGTGCAGGTATTCCAAGGGAACTGATTGGCTTAATGGGATGTGAAACTGCGAGTATCACTAACACAGCAGGACTTTACAATATAGTGGAAGGGGTCCGAAAAAAAGGACATCCAAGGTAAAGGATGTAGTGGAAGTATTACAATCTTAAGTGCCAAGCTACCTGTCAGAAATCAAGATTTTCAAAACAAAATCAAGGAAAAAATTATTTGAAAGATTAAGTGAATTTATAAAAGTCATTTTAGCTTTAGATTTATTTGCAATTGTCTTAAGAAATGATTAAGAAAGTAGACAAATGCTCCCTGTAAAAGAATTCCTAAAAGATGGTCACTGAATCAAGAAAACCCTACTACCTCTAAATAGACGTCTGGACCATAGGATAGTAAGAGACTGCATATCCTGGCTCTGTAGAGCATATGATGAAACTTAAAGGGATACTTTGTTAGAAAGATATGCTGGAACCAAGGTGTAAATGCATTAGGAGCTCAAGATACCCATCCTGAATAGGATAGGATTGTTTATTGAAAGCCTGTGGAGTAGATGCATGGTCTTATCTGAAAGAAACAGGTTAGTATTAGATTCCTTACCTTAGAATATCCCCAGGCGTCCGACTGGATCCGGAAATTTTTACGTAGCAGTACCCTTGCGCGTCGGTAGGCGTTGTCCGCGGCTCCGCGCCAGTCGTTGGCGTCGTGGGCGCCGTGATGACGTCGTCGGAGTACTTAGACGCCACCCCCGCGCGCTGACGCAGTTCTTCTTTTGTCCGCGCCAGCAGCGTAGATCCGGAAAAAAATTTTACTAAACTTTTTACGATTCCTTTTGAACATTTTCGAGTCTTCGACTCCGAACGGTGCCGGTAGGGATGCCAGGTTTTAAATCCTGTGAGAACTGCGACCGACTGATGTCGGTAACCGACCCTCACCGCCGTTGTCTTCACTGTCTCGGCGTGGACCACGACAAGGCCTGCCCCGACTGCCGAGCCCGGACATCGAAAGCTAGGCGGGAGCGGTCCCGCAAGCGAGAGGTCCCGGTCCGGACCGAGGTCGAGGGACCGGTCGCGGGGTCGGAGCCATCATAGCTGCAGGAGTCACCACCACTCTTCGGGCTCGAAGTCGTCAGGGAAGCACAAGAAGTCGAAGAGACATCATCGCTCTTCTGACACCCCCCCCCCCGACGCTCGCACGAGGCGGCCGGGGGTTCGCGTGACACTGCCGACACGGCTCCGTCGGAGTCGCGGGCGTCGCGGCCTGCCCCATCCCCTCCGGTCCCTGGGCAGCAAGCGATGCCGGAGGAGATAAGAGCGCTTCCTCCTGGCCATAAGGTCCCATCTCCTCCGACGGGCTCCGCTGCGCCTTCGGGCCCAGCGGACCCTTCTGGGGGCCCTAGCGGGTCGGGTGCTTTGGCTTAGACGCCGGCGGGTGCTTCGGGCCCCGCTGGATCTACTTCCGGATCCGGGTCGTCGCCGGTTGACCTGACGACCTACTCCCCGTGCTGGTCCCTAGGGTGTCACCTCCAGCGCCGCCTTCGGGCGACGCCGTCCCCAATACCTCCCTCGATACGGTTCCGGTGTCGGAACGGCGCCGCTCTCGACGCCGCTTGGAGAGTTCTACTTCAATGAACCGGCCCCATCCTTTGACAACCCTGATTATCAGGAAATGGGTGATGAGGAGTATTGGGAGGGGTCTGAGGACCCTCTGACACGCGAGTGTCAGTCCCAGCAGGACTGGACAGGTGAACTTTGGGATGCCAGTGGTCTGGACACTTCGCCAGACACTGGTTTTGTCTCACTCCCTACCGTGGCTACAGAGGAGGGGGCAACCTACAGTGTGGTGTTGACGCGGGCGGCCAGGGCCTTGGGCCTTGAGCTCCCAGTCGCGGCTGTGAGGACTAACCTCCTCACTGAGGTCCTTAAACCGCAGTCAAGCTCGGCTGAGACTCTGCTGCCGTTTAATGAGGCTTTGCTGGATGTTCTTTAGGGCACTCTGTCCAGTTCCGCTACAGGTTCGCCTGTAGATAGGAACGTGGCCAGACTCCACCGCCTGGCCCGGGCGACCCTCGTTTCCTGTCCACCCATCCCACCCCCGAGAGCCTGGTCATCCAGACCTCCAACTCCCAGACCGCATTCCTGTCGGCTCCGCCCGATCAGGAATCCAAGAGGTACGAGCAATACGGCAAAAAGGTATTCTCCTCCCCGAGTTTGGGACTGGGGTCTTCCAACACCACGTGCCTCTTGGGCCGCTACACCCACTCTCTGTGGGACGCGGTCGCGACTGTGCTGCCAGAATGCCCAGCGGAGGTCAAGGCTAAACTCGGCCAAACCCTTGCGGAGGGTCGAGATGCGGCACGTTATTCTATCTGGTGTGGGCTGGATACTACTGACTCACTGGGCAGGGCGATGGCAACGACCGTGGCGATTCGTCGCCGCGCCTGGTTGAGGTCCGCCAACTTTTCGGCCGATGTCCAGAATACCCTCATGGACATGCCGTTTGATGGCCGTTGCCTTTTTGGCGACAAGGCAGACCATGCGCTTGAGCGCTTTAAGGACTCCAGGGCTACAGCCAAGTTATGTTATGTTATGTTATATATGGATTTGTATCGCGCACTGCTACTCAAGAGTGTCCTGGCGAGTTGGGGAAAACAGTGACCGAGCATACTAGGGCGGCTACACCGCTTGTTTAAACAGATATGTTTTCAGAAGTTTTTTAAAGGTGGTAAGTTCTTTTGTGTGTCTTAGCGTATCTGGCAGGGCATTCCACATGGTGGATGCTCTCACCGCCAGGGACTGACCTCCCAGGCGGGCTCTTCTAAACCTAGGGATTACCAGCCACCTTTGTGAAGCAGAGCGCAGATGACGGGTCGGGAGGTAAAAAGCAAACCTAGCACTTAGGTAGGAGGGGCAGGGGCCATGAAGAGCTTTATGTGCAAGGACCAGGGCTTTAAAGCGTACACGCTGAACAACCGGAAGCCAGTGAAGATCACTCAGGTGCTTGCGGACACTTAGTCTCCTCAGGATGTCAAAGAGGAGCCTGACCACCACGTTCTGCACAACCTGTAATTTCCCCAAGAGAAACCCAGGAGAGCCGATGTAAAGGGCATTAGCGTAGTCCAGGCGCGAGAGTATGAGCGCTCTGGCTACAGCCTCCTTTGCGACACGAGGAAGGAGAGGAGGGGGAAGAAGTTCCTGAGGGCTTTCAGGGTACCCAAGCAGGCTACCGAGAGTCTCATGATCTGTTCGCGGAAGCTCAGATCGGCTTCGAACCAGATCCCCAGGTTCTTGGCTACCCCACAGTCCCCCTTGGGACAGGGAAATCCCTTGGGCCAAAGGGATTCCCTGAATGCCATCGGAAATTGATCATAAAGGAGCACTTCTGATTTGTCCTTGTTGCATTTCCTGGCTAGCCTGGGCCAGCCAGGCAAAAACCGAGGATAGACAACGCTGGGCCTCAGCCGTCTGGAGGTCGTCACCCTTCCAGGTGAAGAGAAGTTGGGTGTCATCGGCGTAAGCCATAATTGTGGCCCCCATTCTCTCCGCCAGGTAAATAAGGGGGGTCAGATAAATGTTGAATAACAAGGGACTCAGCGTTGACCCTTCAGGGACCCCTGTGGCCACTTTACTGTCAGTTAAGTTAAAGGGGGGCATCCATACTTGTTGAGACCGATCTTCCAAGAATGCCTTAACCCAGGCAAGGGCTCTGCCCGTAATACCAATGTCTGACAACCTGGTGAGAAGCTGGAGGTGGGGTACAGTGTCAAACGCGGCAGAGAGATCCAACAGAATCAATGCCGCTCTGCCGCCCCGTCCAGACACTCTCTAACGGCTTCCGTAACCTCCACCAACGCTGTCTCGGTGCTGAAGGATGTTCGGAAGCCCGATTGAGCAGGGTGCAATGCACCCGAAGATTCCACAAATTTTTCCAACTGTCTGAATGCCACTTTTTCACATACCTTGGCCAGGGCTGGAAGAAGGGAAATGGGGCGGTAGTTGGATAATAGGAGCGGATCCGCCGTAGGTTTTTTAATAAGGGGCAGAAGTTTGGCGTGTTTCCATTGAGGGGGCACCATGCCTGTTTGAAGTGACTCATTAATCAAGGCCCCCACCGCAGGTGCAATTATTTCTGCTACCCCACTCAGGACCCTCTCAGGGCAAAGGTACGCTGGTGACCCCGATTTTAGGGATTTCAAAATGGACAGAACGTCCTTCTCTTCGGCCCGGTCAAAATGCACGAAGAGCTGACTCGGCATGTTATTCTGTGATGACAACAAAGTGGGGGTGTGTTGAGCCGGGGTAGGAAGCCGTAGGCTTGCCTGAATTGTTTGAATTTTATCAATAAAGTAGGTAGACAACACCTTGCACCACTCAGCAGAGATGGGGGAAGAAGATGATTCAGCCACAGGTGACAAAGCTGCGAACAACAGCAAAGATCTCTTTACTGTTATTGTTGGCTCTGAAAATTCTCTCTGCAAAAAATTACTTTTGGCTACCTTATGGCAGCATAGTATTCTCTTTGTGCGGTGCGAAGAACAGCCTTAGCTCAGGGGCAGTATTCCCGGCGCCATGCCCGTTCCAATTTTCTGCATCCTAGCTTCGATGTTTTTAAGTGGTCGGTGAACCATGGTCTCGAAGGAGGGTCCCGTTTGCGACCACTCGCAGAGGGTTGCGGGAGAGAATTGACGGCCCTGCTGATCCATTCCGAGAATCTCTCTACTGCAACCTATAAAATGGAGGCCTTGACAGGGGATGATAAAGCCAAGGCTGTGGCCAGGGCTTGGATATTAATCTTTTTTGGAGGAGGGCCGGGGGTTTTCCCGCCCGGCAGGGAGGGACTGCTAATATCCCATTTAAAACTGACCAGGTGGTGATCCGACCACGTCACTGGCCGCGGATCCCCCAAATCAAGACTAAAATTAGAGCAGACTAAGTCTAAGATGTGGCCACAGGTGTGGGTGGGGTGGCGCACATGCTGTGTGAGGTGGGTAGTTCGCATAGGTCAGACATATCCCTTGTCCCCGGAGCCAGGGGGTTCTCAAAATGAATGTTAAAGTCGCCCAGCAGCAAGAACCTTGAGAACCTAATCGCCCCTCGGGTGAATACTTCCTCTAGGGATTTCATAAAGGTGCCTGACGGGCCATAGGGGCGGTAGATCAAAACTCCACCCAAAGTGACATGCGGGGATAGGGCTAGAGAGAACTCCAGCGCTTTCCCTTCAAGAATTTCTCCTGTACCTTCCTTTAACAATGTCCACCTATCCCTGAAGATCACAGCAATGCCGCCTCCTCTGCCTGACTTGCGGTCGGTCCAGTCTGGTGATCTTGTACCCCCGTGGAGTTGCAAGTTCAATCGCTGGTGCACAAAAGTCATGTAACCATGTTTCCGTAATAAAGAGGAGATCTAGCTCCTCGTCCACAACCAGCACATGTGTCTTGTCTGGATCATCATGAAATTAAGCCAAGTCTCGGGTCATCACTTAGCCTTCCACCCTTCACTTGCAAATCAAAACAGTCAAACCCTGGTACTCGCTAGTGCTTTTCAAAAAACTGCAAGTTATTACAGACACTGTTTCCAGTCCTAGACATTTATTTGAGAACCAGCATTCGGCTTCTTTTGCTTCAGCTGAACAAATTAGATGAGCCCACCGGAGAAGAAGAATTTGTGGGTTTAAAATTCAGGACCATAGACAGTGTCCTTGATCACCAAAGGTAAGATGGGACCCTAATCATGCCTCCTCTAATATTGGACTCTCCAAATTGCTAAAACAATTCAGCAAAGTATGTGTTTGCTGCAGAAATGGTTGTTATTTGCAGGTCACAGATCCCTATATGGCTTGGGCAGACTCAGCTTTTCAATTTTAATGGGTAAATAAATAGAATTCAATTAAATGTGGCAATCAACTCGTCAGAGCTCCTCGAAATAGCATAAATCGAGATAGCAAAGCAACATAGAAACGCACTACTATAATTATTAAATGAACAGCAGCCACCTGGCTCCCAACTAGGTTTAGGTGCGGTCCCTCAAAATTAGCCTCAACTTCCTGCACCCACAATTACCTGCCTCAGATTATGTGTCTTCCCTGTCAAATACTACGTTTTTAGACCTGGGGCTTCTCTAATGCATAGGCTCCTCATATCATTTGCACGGTCCCCCTCCTTTCCTTTTAAACATGAACTCTCACCACCCCAGTAAGGTATGCTATGTTAGAGCCGACTGTAGTGCTGGGTTTGTGGTTACGTTTGTGGATATTGTAGTTAAGAATAACATTAGAGTTTACAACAGCAGTATGTTTAGGTTTGTGTTCGTTTAGGTGAGCAACGAGTGCAAATATAGCAGTGTAGATTATTTTGAATAGAAGAAGAGTTGTGGTTACCTATAAAGGATTGCAGTATGGTTGCGTTTCAGTTAGAAGTAGCTTTGAAGTTCCAATGGAAGACTGCAGTGAGATTGGTTAGCGGTTGGAGTGGAAGACAACAGTAAAGCTGGGTTTTAGTTAGTAGTATGGTTCATATTGAACAACTGTGATTTGGTTAGAAGTAGGGTTGGGGTTTGCAAGAGAACTCTGGTTGAGAAGCGGGCTGGCAAAAGACATAGGGAGAAGTACCAGCAGCATTGAATGGATTAGAGAAAAGCGTAATGCTCACCTGCATAGCCTGCTGGCAGCTCTCCACCAGTCCTTGGATGAGGTAATAACGTGCCTCACATAGCACCTCCTCCAGCTCCCGCTGTGACTCGGGTAGGGACACCGAGTCATCCCGCAGATAGTTCAAGATAGTCCCAAAATGCTTCCCACTCCGGTCAATCAAAATCCATCCTGCAAAGAAAAGTCCAGTCTATGACGGTGCAAGAATAAATAGATGAAGAAGGTAAGTGACATGACCTTTGGCCCACTCAGCCCTTTGCCTCTCTGAGAAAATTACCACTTAGGGTAAAATATTTCAGGCATTTTTCTTCCCCTGCCAGCACATTCTCAGTATTATCACTATATTCAAACCGTAGGTTTGTTGCTCCTCCATTCCATTAACCTGCTCTCAGCTCCACATCTGGCACTTTCCTGCCCCCCCCCCAAAAAACGTTTTTGTTTATTTTCCCTCATGCACTTATGATAATTCGAGTTGCACCCGAATATCCTAGATTGATTAGCACACCCTAGTACAGTCATTGATCCACCCTAGCCTTTGATGTTCCAACTTCCACTATAATTTCCCACCTTTATTGAACTCTGTACATCATGGCTGCCCGACAAATGTTTGCTAACACCACCCGAAAAAACGTTGTTGTTCACAGAAAACATTCCCATACCTTCACTATCAGTCAGCACTTGCATACGTCCACTGAACATGGCCTTCAACATAGTGTCATGCTTAGTGAGGGTCTGCACTGTGGTGTAGTGAAGGGAGCCCCCAACATTCAGCTTCACATATTTGCTACTGGGACTCAGTGGCTTGAGATCAAAGGTCACGCCGGTCCTGTGATTCTGGGTAGGTACCAGTGAAGGACACCCTTCGGAGGCCAGCAGAGCAGGCAGGGCCACAGATGCCTCAGCCGACATCACCACAGCTTCTGCACAGTGGGTGGAGAGAGAGACAAAAATGAAAATTATTCTAGAATCACATGGTAAACCACCCCTGATAAAACAGCACAAAACCAAACACAATTTTGAGGTAGCAGCATAATACTGAGTGGCTGCTGTAGCAACTCATCACTGGAAAAAGTGTATGCTACAAATGGAACATAACATTTGGGCGGGCCTTCATTTCTCCTACAGCCATATTAAATTCACCTTTATTCTCACTTCTTGGGTGGATACATTTTACAGTACATCATGTGTGTCGAGCTCCATCATCGTAGCTAGAATTTTTTTTTACTAGTTTAAGAGGTAGTGCCGAGGTAACTAGATAACCAATGATTGCCACTCACACAAATCCTCACCCAAGATTCTTCAATGTACTTGATCAGTGCTTGAGTCCACAGGAAGCAGATGGCAGGCTAAGTGGACACAAATACATGTATACAGGCATAAACAAATACACGAGTGCAAAGACCACTAATTAAAATGAGGACTAATTAGCATAACTCCTCTATGCCGTCGCAGCCAGGTTTCACATCCTTTGGATACATCTAGAAGGTTCCAGAGTGCCAGATAGCCAGCAGAAACGAACACATACTCTGGTGTGCTGTGCCAGAAGCATCAGCCATCAGCATCTGTGTTTGTACTGGTTATCGCTTACACCACTGGAGACACCAGTTAAATGCTGATGGCTGTGCCCCAACAGACTCTGCGTCCTACTATGCCATAAAAGGCTCTGACTCAACAGTCTTTCCCTTTATCTTGTGCACCTGAGAGCTTGCCAAATCATAGTAACACCGAAGAATTGTGAAGGACTAGGAAGAGACTGAATAATGACATTTTGCAGCAGCACCAGACGTCTCCCTCCCCTTAAAATGTTACTGTTCCTCCTAGATGGTTAAAAGTACACTATGGCTAGTGAGCTGTAAAGTTCAAACCTTTCCTGCAACCAATGCTGGCATGAAACCAAACTAGGGGGCCGATTATGATTGCGGTTTTTCCGCATCCTCGGGGCCGGCGGAAGCCACCGCCGGCCCCGAGGATGCGGAAAAACCGCAGCGGACTGACCAAAGACCCACCGCCACATTAGGATGGCTGGTGGGTCCTGGTTTCGGTCCGCAGCTCTTCCGCCGCGGTCGGCTTACAACCGCGGCGGAAAAGCTCCAATATGGTGACGGTGTCTTCCAGACACCATCCACCATATTAGGATGGCCAGTAAATTATGCTTTTCCGCGGCGGGTTTTCCGCCGTGGAAAAGCATACGGAACTTCACTGCGGGGGCCCGTTGCGGGCACCCTAGGTGAAGGGGGGGGTGGGGGGTGCACATGGGGGGTACCTATGGTACCCCACTGCATTTGCATTCAGAAAGCGGCAGGCACCGCGCAGTGCCTGCCTCTTTCTGCATGCAAATGCAATGCGTGCATTTTTAACATTGCCGCGGGTGCAGCTTGAAGCCGCACCCGCCGCAATGTTAAAAATAGAGGATGTGACCGCCAGGGTGGCGGTCACATCCTAATTGCACAGGGGGGAACTCCGCATGCCATGCGGAGGTTCCCTCCTGCTCTGGGGTCGTGGACGGACGCAAGTCCGTCCGCGATCATAATCGGCCCCTAGGTGTATGGTCGCTCCAAGTGACGGACTTAAGCCAAGATGGCTTTAGGAGGACGAGGAGCCCAGGCTTTGTAATTCATTACCGAAGATCCCAAGGCGAGAACAAACAACTGTGCTCCACGACATGATGCAGTTAAGCAACCCCTTGGCTTATCAATAGGTAAAAAACGTTTTTCCCCTTTTGCTAGCCTGACTTAAACACAGTGCAGACTTTTTGTAGTTTGTGCTGCTTTACCAATAACTTGTTTGTATGAGCTAGTATTTGAATAAATGAAGCTGTGCAGTTTCACTAGTTTGTTGGGTAATGCTCTGAATGGTTATAAAAAAACAATAGATTATATCTTGGATCTGTTATGGAATCCAAAACATGACAGGCTGTCAATCGCCTACTTAAGCACACCTACAAAAAACAAATTTATAGTATGAGACACAGAGACTGGTAAATCCACGTTGGCATCATTTCCCTTGCCAAACACACCAGTTCATTATAGCCAAAGCCTTTATGCCGGCCCTTGAACCTGGCCCTTCCGATGAATGGAAAGCAAGGCAGCTAGCTATCTCATAAATGTAAATGTAAAAAGAAAGTCTACTTAGGCGAATCGGATCGCTTTCACTATGTGCAGATGAGATATTGGGTCCTACATCATTTGATTAGGCAGGCTGCTAGCAGATATCTCTTCCCAACTGATCAATTTGTACAATTAGCTGGCAACACTTGGTGACGCATAACTCTATTGTACAATATCATAACTGATTTAACGCCACCATCTAATTCTGTCAGGACAGGAAGCGAGGATTATGCTCAACTTTCTTTTATTCCCATTCCAGCAGACTTCAACAACAAAAAAACTGTAAAAAACTAGCTTTCCCAAGATGCACACGGAAAGGTCAACACAGTTCAACCAATCTAGAGTCCAGGATATCCATCAAGGTAAGAATTCCCTGAATAGCTTCCTCTTGCTTTCCTGCTTCCAGCAGTTAAGTGACCCTTTCCTTTACTCTGTTGTACCTCAGTATTCAAGATATTTTCTGCGATATTGACTATGCTATTTGTATATGTTTGCACAGCAGACCATGCTGCTACTTTGTTTGTGCCGCAGGGCAGGAGCGTCTTCAATGCTCCATTCGGTGCGTTCAATAAAGCCTCTGGACCGCGTGAGTTTGGTGAGGTTGCAGCCGCCAGAGGGAGTGAGTGTGTTAGAATGAGTCTCGTTGCTCCTGATGGAGCAAGGTGAAGAACAACATTTTTTTCTAACCTGTGAAGTTAATCTTCCATAATGAAAAATCAAACTAATAAGCATGTGGTGAAATAATTAATCAATTTAGTTTAAAAATGCAAACATCAGTACACGCGGGATAAACTAATCTGCTTTGTGTTGCAAACGCAAAAAGGAAAATAATAAACTAACCCCGTCTATTGTCTTCGTCAGTATTAAATGCGGCTGTTTAACTAATGGCATGTGCTTATTATGTGTGCTTATGTTATGTCTGTCTGTGACAAAAGCTTTTGGAGTTCGCGCAGTTCCTGAAGGAAGGGTAAATATAAAGCTGCTTGACTGCGCTTATGCTAGGTAACACAATTAACAGGGTTAATTAGTAAAGGGGGCGGGTAACAGAATGGGTCTCAATTCTTTAAATAATTGATGTCTTGTGTCTGTTTAATAATAGTTTCCAAAGTGAGGCCTAAAAGGTGGCTCGGAAACATGGCTGACAGCACAGCAGACGTGAAACCTTGTCCAGAGTGAAGTATTGGCACGTACGCAGCTGTGAGGATTTTTGCTGCACTGACATTATTAATTGAAAAAACAGTTTTTTGGTCAAGTTGAACGTGCACATGAAGAATAACCTTCAAGGACAGGATTTGTAAAAGTCTGCCAAGGTTAGGAAGTGAAATGAACAAGACTCGAAGAAAAGTTACTCTTTTGAGGAAGCCAAATATTGTGGAAATGAAAGACAATAGGGCTTATGTGAAGCCTGGACTTGGTCGAGGATCGGAGATGATGTAATTTACCTTATCGTGGTCTGACACTGGTCAGCCAATGAGGAGCTTGGACTCACTAGAAAGAATGTGAAATGTAGAAAGTTTAGCTAGGGAAAAAGGTATAAAACTTGACACTTGGGTCAGGGAAAAAACTCTTGCTTTTCGATTTCTGAATGATGTGACGTGCTGTTGGACTTTTGGCGCACGTAAGGACAGCAGACTTTAAATGATATTTTCCTTTTCAGGTGACGTGAGAGATAGACAGGAACTAGATTTAGGGTATGGAAATTATTATTTGCTAATATTTCATGTTTCTGAACTTGCTTAAATAATGTCAGTTTATTAATTCATTTCCTAATAAAATGCTGCTTTCTAATTTGCTTACAAAATAAAGATTTTAAAACGTAAATGCTCTTTCTTATGAAGAATAAAGTTAATAAAAATAAGATTTGAAAAGACAAGCTGGTCTTATTTATTCATGGTCTAGTTACTATCAGTTGATCCAATCGCCTTAAGTGGTCTGATTTAATAAATGACAAATGCTTAAATTAATGGTAAAAGATGCTTAAATTAATGGTAAAAGATGATAAACTGCAGTTGTATATACTATTGTAAATATCATGTGAATAGTTTCATAAATCATACCACTAGATTCAGTTGCTCAAAAATTGTCTCATTGGTGTTATGGGCCTGTATAAGTGTTTCATAATTAATGGTGGGTATTGAGGTGATAGGTAGAGTTTGTGAGACAGTTTTTCTATAGGAGCGCTGGATCAATTTCTTGGTAGCAGAGTTCGGTTACTATGGCAACTGACATGTTACATGGTAATACATAGGATGCATGTCTAAAACATGTTAAATTTGTTCAGTTGTTATATGTAGTCGAAAGGTTTTTTCCAGCAGTGTGAAAATTCCTAGTTGTGCCGGCATGAGCAGTGTGACAGGTGAAGTTACACAGTGCATTTGTTCTGTTTCAAAATAGTGGTATGGCCGTATATCACAAGTGTTGTGGACGTACAGCACAAGTTTAGGGATTTTAGGTGTGTAATGTAGAATGTATAGCGAGGATTGTTTATGAAATTGTAGCTTTCGGGTATAGGGACTTCTGTCCTGTTTTAAAACTCACTGTGAAAAGAGTAGTAGAATTTATCTGAGCTTGAGTGAAGGGTAAGGAAGCGTCGTCTATCTTACTGGCAAGTAAGGATTTCTGTTAGTGGGTTAAAGTCCTACTAAAGATTTATGTATGCATGGCTAGGGATTTTTCCGTATGAATGTGCGTAAATGAATGGGTAAAATAGCCTTACTTTATCGACGAATTTAAATATTCTGTGAAAATAGGGTCGTCTATTTCACGAGAAAGAATACTTGATTGTTTGAGAAAGCTATCACTTTATTTAGCGAAACAGACAAATGGTTTGTTTTTGTGGTGTTACTAACTGAATTCTATTGAAAGGTTTGTAAATATGACACTGTAAAATGTTTTTGTAAAGGAGGTGTCAGTGTAAGGAGCGAAGGGAGAGACAGAAGCTGCAGCGGTAGCATACGTCACAAGAGTCGCACTGTGATTGGCTAACATACGTCACAGTATTCGCGCACAGATTGGTTCACATGGCAAGACAAGCTTACAGCTGATTGGCTCATCCTGAAAAACAGTAATTCTATAGGTTGAGTAGAACAGTGACGTAGCTTAACCTGATTGGTTAGTTGGTGAGTTCCGCGCACGGATTGGTTGGTGTGGCAGAATAACAAGGAAGTTGTTACGATCTTTACCGAAGCAAGGAAAATTTGTTTAAAAGACATGGATTATTATTACATGAAAGAGAAAAAGAAACTTTCATGGTTTCAGAAGTTGAAAAAACAGAATTAAACCGGATAAGAAAATTTCAACGCGAAATGGAAGATTAATTCATAAATACAAAACCCCTGCAGCTTATATGTTAGGTGAATATGGTTATCATACTTGTCTTTGGATTGAGAATTGGATGAAATATACTGAAAATGATGGTATATTAGCATGGCCGGAAGATGGATCATTTAACATAGCGGTCTTGAGAAATTTAAGAGAAAGGATGATGGAACTTGTGCCAAAGCCTAGACCTACTCAATTTGAAGCTTTAGTTGAATGGGAGGATGAAATATTTGAATTAGAACAAGAGAGTAGAGGAATACCAAAGGGAACAGGAATAGGTCTTGATAGGGAAACACATGAGGACAGAATGCGTCGATGGAGAAAGGCAGACATGTGTGATGGTTTGTACCAAGTGAGACTAATTGATGAGGTAACTGGTAAAAAATGTTCCCAAAAGAAAAAACATAATAGAGAAGAAAGTGATTCAGAAGATGCGGTATTAGAAGATATTTTTACTAGAAAGCCGCCACCTTATCAACCAGTTTGTACATGGACTTCTCCAAGTGCCCCTCCAAGAGAAATAATTAATGAGGCATCCCCCGAAACAAATCCGAATTATAAAAGAACATCTGAAAGAGTAGAGACATCTCCTGAGACAAATCAAAGCAATAGAAAAACACCTGAGAGTAGAAACAGGATGTAATTCAAATATATCAGGAGAAAATAGTAATTTTACTGAAACTCCAGTTAAAAGAAATGAAGCCCCAAGAAATGGAAATAGAACAGAAAGATATGAGGGATTGCCAGATACATCAGAAAACATTCGTTCTGCGAATGAATTAATACAGCAGTTACCTAAAAGTATGGAAGCAGTAACAGTACCTGTAACAATTGGACCTGTTCTTCCAGTGTTTGATCAAAAAGAAATTAGACATTCAGCTTTAATTGTTCCATTAAATTCAGAAATACAGAAAGTGACTGAAAAATGTTATTCAGATTTGTCTGAAATACATCGAGTTTTTAAACTCGGTAAAGAGTGTAAGTAAAATAGATTTAACGCAAACCCCAGAATGTTAATTACTTGATGTTGCAAAATTGAAAGCAGACAGAGGAATTATTAATTGGAACAATTGGAACTGACAGATTGAAGGCATATCAGGATGATGAATTATTATTTATTTGCAAAAGCAGAACATGGAAAACGAAAAACAAATATGACCAATTAGAGGACATGGCTTTTGAATTGGAAGTAGATTTAAGCAAGCAGAAGAGTTTGCAGAAAAATTATAGAGTGGATTTCTCTGAAAAAGACATTGAAAATATGAATACCACAGGAAGAATCACTCATATAAAAGATGTAATTGTGATTTTGAGAAAACGGGGTGAATTAAGTAAATGGAGAGCAAAATGGGTAAAGAAAAAAAGATGAAGACGCAACAAGCTTAGCTTTTCCTATCAGAGAAAAGGAAAAAGTAGTAAATGAGTTTCCAATGAGAGAAATAGCAGGAGGAGGCTATGTGCATGTTCCATGGACAAGGCAGGACATTTTAAGGTTTACAAATGATTTTCCTCGATTAAGAGAAAAACCTGTAGAATGGTATAGACAGGTAGACAGATTTGTGAAGGTTTCAAAAGTTTTGTGGGTTGATCTTGATGGATTCTTTGACATAGTTGTCCCATCAGATCTTTGGACAGAATGTAACATTTTTATAGATTGGCCTAGAGAAGAACCCTCTCGAGATAAGGTAACAGGTGCTCCTTCACCAGATGTCATGAAAATGTATGATAAAGTAATTGTGTTTTTGAAAAACAAGATTCCCCTAAAAGAGGTAGATTGGGTTAAAATAGACAGAACAACCCAAGAGCCAAAAAATCAGTACATTCATTTTATGAAAGATTACTGCTGGTATTTAAACAATACAGTGGCTATGAACATTTAAGTGAAAAAGATATGAGCCATTTTATATACAGATTTGTATATGGCTTAAGACTTGAAATTGGTGAAATGATAAGATCTGGAATAGTTGGCTGGCAATCACTCACAGTGGATGATATTTTGAGAAAGGCTAAATACTGTAGTGATGAATTGGATGCGAAACAAAAGAAGCTGAAAGAAAAAGCTATGTGGGCACAGGTAAAAGTGGCTGAACAGCAAATAGCAACTTTAACAAACAAAAATGTTGATCAGAATCAAGGGAAATTCAAAGGTAATTATAATAAACCAAAATTGATGGGAAACATAGAAGAGTTAAAAAAGAAACTCCCATGTTTTAATTGTGGCGAAATTGGACACTGGAAGCGCGAGTGTAAGAATCCGCCCAGAAATTTTGTAAAAAATGCATCATTAAATCCACAGACGCAGAATGAGATAAATGAGCAGCAACAGCTACAGCGACAAATAGTGAATCAGCAAAGTCAGATACCACAACCGCCACTTCCAAACTGTAAATTTGCAGAGATACAATACAGAAACAGGATTCAGCGGAGGTGAACAGGTAAACAGATCACTGAGAGTGAATGTGTCAAATGTGTCTCAGCAATTTTGGATGAAAGAAGATGGGAGTGAATCTGAGGATTGCTTCTGACGGTGCTTGAGAGAGGAGGAAGAGTGTGTGCTTGGAGCCACTCTTGAGGTAGATCAATCTGGTCCATTTGTAAATGGTAAAGTGAATGATGTAGAAATTACTTTCCTAGCGGATACAGGTGCTACCCGTTCTACTGTTAGATCAGTGGAAATAGAAAACCTTCCTCTCTTTGGTGAAAAAATCCAAGTAGTAGGTGTAGCTAATCAGCAAATTAAAACTGATCTAACTGAACCAGTAGAAGTTGAAATAGGTAAATTTAAAGACATGCATAGATTTGTACTTTGTGATAGCAGTTCTGTAAATCTATTAGGTAAGGATATTCTCTGTAAGATGAATTGCGCAATATATTGCTCACCGGATGGCATAGAGCTAGAAACCCCAGAAGAAGATGGGCTCTACAAATTAACAATGTCAATGGTTGAGGCAGAAGAAAGTAAATTATTTCCTGTGTTTGATAAAAATAATTTACCTGAAGAATTAAAAGACACAGTGAATATAAAAATGTGGGATTTTACTGGAGATGAAATGGGTTTGATGAAAAATGTAGATCCAGTACAAATATCAGTAAAACAAGGAGTAGATTATCCAAACATTCCTCAGTATAAAATGAAAGCAGAAGTGATTCATGGAGTTACTCCTGTAATAGATAAATTCATAAAATAAGGAGTTCTGAAGGAAATCTAGAGTAGCCCATGTAACTCACCGATTATGGAAATTAAAAAGCCAAACGGAACTTTCAGAATTGTTCAGGACCTGAGAAAGGTAAATAAAATCGTTGTTCCACGTTGCCCAGTTGTACCAAACCCAGCGGTAATTTTATATCAGATTCCGCATGATGCAGAATGGTATACAGTTATTGATTTATGTAATGCATTCTTTACTGTTCCATTGCATCCAGAAAGCCAACAAATGTTTGCGTTCCGGTTCAAAGAACGTATATTAGCATGGTGTAGAATCCCTCAAGGGTACACCAAGAGTCCATCCATTTTTAATCAGTTGCTAAAGAAATCCTTGGAAAATCTGGATTTACCTGGAGAATCTACGTTAGTGCAATATATTGATGATCTCCTTGTAGCGGCAAAAACAAGAGATAACTGTGTAACGTATGTAAAAGTAAATGTATAGGCATTTATATAGCGCACTACTTACCCGGAGGGCCCCAAGGCGCTTCGACCGCTGCGAAACCCTTCCTGGCTTCCCTGAGAGATGGTCCCTTAATGGGTATCTCCAGGGTGAGACCAGGCATCTCCGGCGGTCTGGTGGGGCCGTTAGGGAAGATGAGGCAAGCTAATGCCCAGAGTTGCCGAGTGTGATCGCTGATCAGAGTGGGCACCGAGGCGAGAGAATTATCAAGTCCGCTGACCCTGGTCCAGAAACCTGCCGCGCCGGGAATCGAACCCTGGTCCCGGGCCGTCCTCTGCTCTCGGGTCTGCCGCCTCTAACCAGTGAGCCACACTACTTCACTAACAGATACCATTACTCTTTTAAATCATCTGGCAGATGAGGGACATAAAGGGTCACCTGCAAAATTACAGTTTTGCAAACAAGAAGTAAAATATCTTGGTCACAGAATTGCAAAGGGAATCAGACAAGTGACAACAGAAAGAATTAAAATGATTCAAGCAATGAAACCTCCAAAAACACAGAGACAAGTAAGAATGTTTCTAGGAATGGTAGGTTATTGTCGCCAATGGATTAGTGGATTTTCAGTAATTGCAAAATCACTGCAGAGACTGACAAAAGCAGACATAAAAGACCCAATTAGATTAACAAAAACTGAATTAGAAGCTTTTGAACAGTTAAAGAAAAGTTTGTGTGAAGCTCCAGCATTGGGAATGCCTGATTATGAAAAAGAGTTTGAGCTGTATTGCAGTGAAAGAGAAGGATGTTCATTATCAGTTCTAATTCAAAGACATGGAAGACTGAGAACGCCAATAGCATATTTCTCAGCTGTTCTTGATCCTGTTGCAAAAGCATTACCAGGTTGCTTAAAAGCAGTAGCTGCAACAAGTGTGAGTTTGGAACAAAGTGAAGGAATAATAATGGGATTTCCAGTGAAAGTATATGTGCCACATTCAGTTGAGATTCTCCTCACCAGAAGCAAAACACAGCATTTGACAAACAGGTTGACAAAATATGAAAAGGTTATTCTTGGTTCAGATAACGTTTCGATTTCGAGATGTGTGAATTTCAATCCTTTCACATTATTACCTGACACTACTGAAACAGAAGTAAGAGATGAGGTTGATCATGAATGCTTGGATGTATTAGAGAATTGTACAAAACCAAGGCAGGATATGAAAGATGTCCCATTGCCTGAATCAGATTTTGTTTTGTTTGTTGATGGTTCATGCTTAAGAACAGATGATGGTGTTCTGAGTGCAGCATATTCAGTGTGCACTGTTGCAGATGTAGTTGAAGCCTCCAGTCTCAAAGGAATTCGTTCAGCTCAAGTGAAAGAATTAATTGCTTTGATTCGTGCATGTGAATTGTGAAAAGATCAGAAGATTACCATAGTGACTGATAGTCAATATGGTTATGGTGTAGTCCATGACTATGGCCAGATTGGTCTCAAAGAGGTCATTTAACTTCTGCGGGATCACCAATAAGAAATGCTCAGCTAATAAAAAGACTGATGATGGAATTAAGCTACAAGAAAAGATTGCGGTAGTAAAATGCACAGCTCACAAAAAAGGCGAAGACTATATAACTTTTGGAAATCCATATGCTGACGCAATAGCAAAATTTTGTGCAAAACAAAATGTGTCCATAAAATCGGGTACAAAATAATGAACATGTTTTGAACTAACTTATGCTAATATCTGTAGTTGAAACTTGACAAGGAGTAAAAGAGTAACAAGATGAGGCAAGTGATGAGGAAAAAGATACATGGCTAAAAGCAGGATGCAGGCAAAGAGAGGAAGATGAGATTTGGGTTTACAAAGATGACAGACCAGTAATGCCAGACAGCATGATTTCTGACATGGCACGCATGTATCATGGTCCAGGACATATCGGAAGAGACTCAAGGGTCAGATTATTTAGGCAGATATGGTATAATCCAAAATTCAGAATAATTGCGGAGTCCTTTTGTCAGAGATGTCTTATATGCCAGCAGATTAACCCTAACAGAAAAACTGTTGTAAGCATGGGAACCATAGGACTGGAGGGTGGTCCATTTACCAGAATACAGCTTGATTTCATTGAAATGCCTCCTCACAACAGACTCAGATATGTTTTGGTGATAATCTGTTTGTTTTCAAGATGGGTGGAAGCATTTCCAACATGTCACAATGATTCATTTACTGTGGCAAAATTGCTTTTGAGAGAACTCATACCAAGGTATGGTTTTCCAGTGTCGATCGAGACAGATCGCGGCACACATTTTGAAAACAGATTGCTAAAACTGATTTGTGAAGCATTAGAAATAAAGCAAAAATTGCATTGTGCCTACAGACCAGAAGCATCAGGTGTTGCTGAGCAAGTGAATGGTACAACAGGTTAGCTAAAATGTGTTTATCAACAGGAATGAAGTGGACAGATGAGCTTCCACTTGTTTTGATGACTTTGAGAAGCTTTCCAGATAGAAAAACAGGATTGAGCGCCTATGAAATACTTATGCGAAGGGTCATGAGACAAGCATTTGTTCCAGTTGATAAACTGTTGAGCATTAATGATAGCGTCATTATGGAATACTGCAAAAATTGATCTGACCTGGTGACTTCTGTGTTCCATCAGGTAGGAACTGAAGTACTTTCAAAAGAGAAAGAACAAGCTCATGATCTGTTACCAGGAGACTGGGTAAGGACAAAGGTACATCGAAGGAAGAATTGCCTAGTACCAAGGTGGCAAAAGGCAAGACAGGTGATACTGGTCACAACAAATGCAATAAAGTGTAGGGGATTGAAAAGATGGATTCATGCTAGTCATACCATACGTGTCCCTCCACCTGAAAATCCGGACGACGAAGGTGATACAACAGCTGATTCAGATTCAGAAGAAGAACCTGAAAGAAATCCAGATTCTGAAGATCGACAAGAAAGTCGAGATCTGGAAGATTCAAATGCGAATGAAGCATTGAATGAAGAAATTGTGATACAAGATTCTGAAGAAGAAAATTATAATGATCTGCTAGATCAAGTAGCAGAAGAGCAAACTGAACAAGAAGTGATTCAAGATCAAGAACAGGAGAGTATTGAAAAGCAGATTGGAAACTTTGGAAGAAGGAACGAAAATTCTGAAACTGGTGAACTGGAAGTAATTGAAGAAGAGGAAGAAGAAGAAATTCCAAGTACCAGCTATAAGGATGCTGTTCCTAACAAAGTGAAACTGCAGAGTAAAGAAGTACCTGAATCTGAAGAAGAATCCGATACAATAAAACTGATAATTAACGAATCAGCTGATAAACAGAAAGTGAGACAGATGACAGTGGAGATGAATCAAAAGTAAAAAGATCAAGGAAAAGAGCTTGCAGAGTGGAATATAATTTGGCTGAACCAAAAAGGAGGTTAACAAGAAAAGGAGACAATTGGCCAAGTGAAAACGAAGGCCTAAAATTCAAATTGGTGAATAAAGCAAAAGAGCAAGTTAATGAGATTTCAAGTCAAAAAGAAGAAGACTTGAATAAGAAATAGCAAACAGGAAAAAGAATAGAAGTGATCAGTAGCAAGTCAAAGAGAACAATAAAACCAAATCAGAAATATAAGTCTCCTGAGTGGACTTATACAATTATCCCACCAGTAGTAGAAGTAAATAATAGTCAAGTTAATTTAGATGATGAAAGTGATAATGATTGATTTTATTCTTTAAGGAGACACAAGGTCGAAAAAATTGTGTTAGGAGACACAAGGTCGAAGAAACTTAGCTGAAAAACACATTTGATGTATGACATAAGGTCGAAGAAAAGCTGTTAGAAAACAAAGCTATCTGTTAAAAACGTTAAAAAAAAAAGAGGGGAGGATATTTAGTAATTTTTCAATTTTTATTTTTATTTTTTAGTAAAGATGCCTTCTTATAATAATAATAATTCGAGATGCTCAATTCTCAAAAGATGTTGCAAATTCTCTTTAATATGTGTAATTTTGATAATTTTAGTTTGGTTAATTTTAGCTGTCATTTTTCCTTTTGGAATAGATAAAGAGATGTATAAAGCTAACATGACTAGTAAAGTTGTGGTCAATCATGACAAAATTGATGACCCTGATAAAGTTATTGTACATAAACCAGAGATTCATCAAGATAGATCTGTGGGAGATTTTTCTAGAAATACCTTTTCAAGACTTTTATCTGAATATGTTAAGGTGATGAACGCAAAAGATTGCTATGTTTGTGTGAAATTACCAACTTCTGTGTCTGAGGGCGTTAATTACAATATGCTTCCTCTTACTTATGGTATAACATGTAGTGTAATAGCTAGTTTGTTTTATAAAACTGGACGTCTAGAATACTATTATTCAGACTTTTATGAGATGTTTGCAAATTTAAAAATTGTAGAAAACTTGAATAAAGTGAAATAAGCTAAACAGATAAGGGAATTTTTCTTCGTAACTAGTGAACTTACATATGAGTATGCTTTTAGAAATAATCTAACATGTAAATTGAGAACAGAAGAGAAAACGTTTTTAAATATGGTGGAAGAGAGAAGGGCAATTTACAAGCGAAATGAAATGTCGAAACAGACTAAGTCTAAATTTTGGCAGATGGAAGATGAAAAGCTTAATGGTAGAAATGAAAATGTTGCAATTCACATAGATAAACCTGTTAGTGGAAAGTTTTGTATAAGGAGAGACAATACCATGTTTGATAATTATTTTGTCGGTGCAAGTCAATGTGAAGACACTTATCGTATTGTAGGGAGTTGGGGATTTAAAGGAGGCAAAGATCCAATTTTTCCTGGAATTTATTTTATTTGTGGGGATAAAGCTTATTACAATCTCGCAGACCACTGGTATGGGACGTGCTTCGTAGGTTTAGTTTTTCCAAAAATGTTCATGTAGATAGAAATGCAAAGGGTTCATTTGAAATTGGTAATCAGTTGAGTAGATTTAGAAGGGAAAGCTTTTCAGAAATAATGGGAGACATATTTGGTGCGTTAATACCTATGGTAGGAATAACCCTGAATGCAAACAAAATTAGAAAAATGTCCACAATTGTTGATAGATTGTCAACAGATACTGCAGGTGGATTTCAATTAGTAGATACAGAACTTGTTGCCATGAGAACCATGGTAATGCAAAATCGTCTTGCCTTGGACATTTTGCTAGCAAAAGAAGGTGGAGTCGGTGGAATATTACATGTTCAACATTGTTGCACATACATACCTGATAAGAGTCAGAATATAGAAATGTATATAAAGAATATTACTGAGTTACATAATGAAATAGTACCCTTAGAAGATGAAAGTTTTTCAGAACGTTTGGGTCAAAGATTTGCAACAATTAAACACTGGTTTCAAGAGATTGGTAGTTCAATTATAGGTAAAATAGTTTTTCCTTTATAGTTATAGCTACAATAACACTTTTGTTAACAAGCATTGGAAATGCAATAGGTCTCGCACCATTAGAGTTAGTGCTTTTAGAATTGTTTATGGGTTTTTTTTGTAAATGTTTAGCATTTTTGTTTCCTGTAGCCAATGCTAAAGTATTACAAATAAAAAAAGCCATAAACATTTCTAAAAGCTCTAACTGAAATGGTCTGAGAACTATTGCACTGTGTGAGGGTGAGGGTGAGTGAGGGTGAGTGAGGGTGAGTGAGGGTGAGTGAGGGTGAGTGAGGGTGAGGGGGAGTAGTTGAGGCTGAGTGAGGGTGAGTGAGAGTGAGGGTGAGTGAGGGTGAGTGAGGGGTTGAGGGTGAGGGGTTGAGGGTGAGTGAGTGAGGGTGAGGGGTTGAGGGTGAGTGAGGGTGAGGGTGAGGGGTTGAGGGTGAGTGAGGGGTTGAGGGTGAGGGGTTGAGGGTGAGTGAGGGTTTGAGGGTGAGGGGTTGAGGGTGAGGGAGGGTGAGTGAGTGAGGGTGAGGGTGAGGGTTTGAGGGTGAGGGGTTGAGGGTGAGTGAGGGTTTGAGGGTGAGGGGTTGAGGGTGAGGGAGGGTGAGTGAGTGAGGGTGAGGGTTTGAGGGGGAGGGGTTGAGGGTGAGTGAGGGTGAGTGAGGGTGAGTGAGTGAGGGTGAGGGGTTGAGGGTGAGGGGTTGAGGGTGAGTGAGGGTGAGGGGTTGAGGGTGGGTGAGTGAGGGTGAGGGGTTGAGGGTGAGGGGTTGAGGGTGAGTGAGGTTGAGGGTGGTTGAGTGAGGATGAGTGAGAGTGAGGGTGAGTGAGGGGTTGAGGGTGAGGGGTTGAGGGTGAGTGAGTGAGGGTGAGGGGTTGAGGGAGGGTGAGGGTGAGTGAGGGTGAGGGGTTGAGGGTGAGTGAGGATGAGTGAGAGTGAGGGTGAGTGAGGGTGAGTGAGGGGTTGAGGGTGAGTGAGTGAGGGTGAGGGGTTGAGGGTGAGTGAGTGAGGGTGAGGGGTTGAGGGTGAGTGAGGGTGAGGGTGAGTGAGGGTGAGGGGTTGAGGGTGAGTGAGGATGAGTGAGAGTGAGGGTGAGTGAGGGTGAGTGAGGGGTTGAGGGTGAGGGGTTGAGGGTGAGTGAGGGTGAGTGAGGGTGAGGGTGAGGGGTTGAGGGTGAGGGGTTGAGGGTGAGGGGTTGAGGGTGAGTGAGGGTGAGGGTGAGTGAGGGTGAGGGTGAGTGAGGGTGAGGGGTTGAGGGTGAGTGAGGGTGAGTGAGGGTGAGTGAGGGGTTGAGGGTGAGTGAGGGGTTGAGGGTGAGTGAGGGTGAGTGAGGGTGAGTGAGGGTGAGTGAGGGGTTGAGGGTGAGTGAGGGGTTGAGGGTGAGTGAGGGGTTGAGGGTGAGTGAGGGGTTGAGGGTGAGTGAAGGTCAGGGTGAGTGAGGGTGAGGGGTTGAGGGTGAGTGAGGGTGAGTGAGGGCGAGTTTGAGGGGTTGAGGGTGAGGGTGAGTGAGGGCGAGTTTGAGGGGTTGAGGGTGAGGGTGAGTGAGGGTGAGGGTGAGTGAGGGTGAGGGTGAGTGAGGGTGAGGGGTTGAGGGTGAGTGAGGGTGAGTGAGGGTTGAGGGGTTGAGGGTGAGGGGTTGAGGGTGAGGGGTTGAGGGTGAGGGGTTGAGGGTGAGTGAGTGAGGGTGAGGGGTTGAGGGTGAGTGAGGGTGAGGGGTTGAGGGTGGGTGAGGGGTTGAGGGGGAGGGGTTGAGGGTGAGTGAGGGTGAGGGGTTGAGGGTGAGGGGTTGAGGGTGAGTGAGGGTGAGGGCGAGTGAGGGTGAGGGGTTGAGGGTGAGGGGGTGAGGGTGAGGGGGTGAGGGTGAGGGGGTGAGGGTGAGTGAGTGAGGGTGAGTGAGGGTGAGGGGTTGAGGGGGAGGGGTTGAGGGTGAGTGAGGGGGAGGGGTTGAGGGTGAGTGAGGGTGAGGGGT
Source organism: Lissotriton vulgaris (assembly GCF_964263255.1). Lineage (NCBI taxonomy): Eukaryota > Metazoa > Chordata > Amphibia > Caudata > Salamandridae > Lissotriton > Lissotriton vulgaris. The sequence goes on from NC_141695.1 coordinate 1,381,962,935, forward strand.
TGAGGGTGAGTGAGGGTGAGGGGTTGAGGGTGAGGGGTTGAGGGTGAGGGTGAGGGGTTGAGGGTGAGTGAGTGAGGGTGAGTGAGGGTGAGTGAGGGTGAGGGGTTGAGGGGGAGGGGTTGAGGGTGAGTGAGGGTGAGGGGTTGAGGGGGAGGGGTTGAGGGTGAGTGAGGGTGAGGGGTTGAGAGTGAGGGTGAGGGTGAGTGGGGGGGTTGAGGGTGAGTGAGGGTGAGGGGTTGAGGGTGAGTGAGGGTGAGTGAGGGTGAGGGTGAGTGAGGGTGAGGGGTTGAGGGTGAGTGAGGGTGAGTGAGGGTGAGGGTGAGTGAGGGTGAGGGTGAGTGAGGGTGAGGGAGGGTGAGGGAGGGTGAGGGGTTGAGGGTGAGTGAGGGTGAGTGAGGGTGAGGGTGAGTGAGGGGTTGAGGGTGAGTGAGGGTGAGTGAGGGTGAGGGGTTGAGGGTGAGTGAGGGTGAGTGAGGGTGAGTGAGGGTGAGGGGTTGAGGGTGAGTGAGGGTGAGGGGTTGAGGGTGAGTGAGGGTGAGGGGTTGAGGGTGAGGGTGAGGGTGAGGGTGAGTGAGGGTGAGGGGTGGCCAACATCGCTATCCTCGTTAAACCAGTTGGCTCATCAGTGTTTGTCAACAGTGCGCCTTGTTGAGTAAGCAGAAAGAGATCGACGGCGGTTCGATAATGCCACAGCTCTGTGCTAACAAAAATGCGGAAAAAAGTAAGCATTTAAATCATTGGCAAATTCTACGGAAATTGATTGCAAATGGGAGCAGCTCTGCTTGCAAATCCTCCCTCCGTCGCCCAGGCTGCTGGACTGGAATTGCAGCAGCTAGAAGTGAGGAAGAAAAAAACAAGCAGCAGAGCACGGCGTCAGTGTTGGCATTGCTGGGGGGTAGGGGGGAAGTGGGGATTTAAAAAAAAAATGCGACACGGCGGGCAGGGGAGGGGGCGGAGCGGGTAAAATAAACAAAGCGCAGAAAAACACACAGAACCAGGGCTACATTTCACACATATTAAAGAAACCAGCAAACAACTACAACATAATGCAAGGCAAAATAAATACTAATTAGAGCAATGGTGCCAAGTACTAATCCTGCGTAAGCATGTGTACTACACTAAACAAGCATATGTAAAATGAAGAATGAAGGAAACAGTCCCAAATGTTGTGAAACTTATTAGTAGCAGCTTGGGTTGAAGACCGGAGATACAAGAAGAGAGATAACGACCAGGAGTTAGATGGTGAAACGTAATCCTCACGCTGCATCCAACACCAGCAACAACCAGAGGCCAAGCGTAGCCTGGCAGCCGGTAGCACGAGCCAATAGAGAGCTTGATTACAGACACAGGCAACAGCAGACAACCGCTGCAATCGCAAAGGACCCTGAGCTGAAAATAGCGTCCACAACCTCTACCTTCACTCTCATTTCAAAATCCTTCTTGGTTTAGTAATCCTCTGAGGGAAAAATGCTTGTGACGTGTGTTGTTACTATGTGCACGACGGGTGGCTGTGCGGTGCTCTTGCGTGCACCGTGGCAGACTGTTACTGAGTGCACCACGGGCTGGCGTGACTGCTACTGAGAGGACCAATGGCCGGGCAGAGATGAAGTGTCACTGAGTGCACCCAGGTATGTGTGCGGTGCTCTAGAGAGCACGACGGGTAGACGTGAGCTGTAGAGGTGTTCATCCCAGGTGGACGTGAAGTTTTCTTTTACTCACCACGGGCAGATATGATGTATTTTAATGATCCCTATCTACACCACGAGTAAACATGAGGTGTTGTAGTGTTTGCAAGACCAGACTTACCTCGCTCCCAGTGTAGACACAAATGTAGTTGAACCGTTAAAAGGGGGGAAGTGGGGATTTAAAAAAAAATGCGACACGGCGGGCAGGGGAGGGGGCGGAGCGGGTAAAATAAACAAACAAGACGGAGGGAAGTGAGGGGAGGGGGGAGGAGAAATGCGACACGGCGGGAAGGGGAGGGGGCGGAGCGGGTAAAATTTTGAGGTTGGGTAGATGGTTCCTGGACAGTTTGTTCAGTCAGTATGGAGGGGATCAGGTGTGTTTCTGGGGTTATGATTGGTGTCAGAGGTGGTGTGACGCTATAGTTAGGATGAATACTATATGTGTTCAGCACCAGGAGTTGACAGGGTAGTGGTAAGTGCTGTGTAACATAACTTCGTGGAGTGGTTGACGGAGGGGGGTTTCGGATTCTTTGTTGGCCTGGTGGCGATGGTAATGGTCGTTAGGCCCGTAGCACTAGTTTTAGGGTACTGCTCGTGTACCTTAGTGCCACTCCAGATGCTGATGAGTGATTTTTGATCCATTCTGTCTTGTTCTGTGTCTTTGGGTGCAAGGTACCTACCCATGCACCAAGCCTTCCTGTTCGCTTTTAGGCTGCGTGGGGTCTCCAAGTACAAATGAGAACTGCGGGTTACGCCTGCCCCTCCTCCCCCTGGTGCCAATAGTCGTCGATTTCTCTGGACAGCATGCGCGCGACCATAGCCTCCAGCAAACACACAGGGTGGCATGTGCGAAGTGAGAGTCGTGGCTGAGCTGTGATCAGAGCATTCACGGAGGGGGCGGAGAGTCAGTCTGGCGAGCAGGGGGAAGCCCAATGCTGCCCGCACGACAAATCACTGCAGACTTCTGTTGTCTCAGTCCTAGATGAAATTAATAGAATCGAGGTGAACGGGGCAGGCGGGAGAGGATTTCCCAACCCTACGAAACGGGAAGTTTAATTGAGCTCCAGAATTTTGCCAAACTTGCTGCTTTCCCCTTCTTTGACACACGATTGTTGTGAGGGGAATGACACTTGCTCAAAGTCGTTCTTTGTAGGTTTGGCCTTAGCCACACCATATTATTACATTAACAATCTGAAAATGGTTGATTTGTGTTCTTGTTTTTTTTTTAATGCATTGTGCTTTCATGATTTAACACTTTTAAATCGAATAAAGCCTATTTTGATTGATTGTGTTCTTGTTATGAAGAGAATTGTTTGAGAAAGGCCTGTCTGAGATTTAATGCCAGTGTAATCTTAGGTTTATCGTGGCAATTGCATACTGTTCACTTGTTAAAGAAGAATGGAAATGTCACGCTGTTTAGACCATTGAACCGCAAACGTTACAATAGTTCATGTTTGAACACAATGGTCACGGTTCGGTAGGGAAAAATACTGTTCACTTGTTAAAGAAGAATGGAAATGTCACGCTGTTTAGACCATTGAACCGCAAACGTTACAATAGTTCATGTTTGAACACAATGGTCACGGTTCGGTAGGGAAAAAAACAAGACGGAGGGAAGAGAGGGGAGGGGGGAGGAGAAATGCGACACGGCGGGAAGGGGAGGGGGCGGAGCGGGTAAAATAAACAAAAAACAAGACGGAGGGAGGAGAGGGGAGGGGGGAGGAGAAATGCGACACAGCGGGAAGGGGAGGGGGCGGAGCGGGTAAAACAAGACGGACGTGCACGCGCTTTTAAGCTCAATGCGCATGCGCATTGAGCTTAAAAGTCACGGGCACTGCAAGGAATCGCCACGATTCCTTGCAAGTTGGGGAAAGAGTGGATAAGTCCCAATACTCTCGCTTGCTCGATGAGCATGCGCATCGACAGGCGAGACCTAAAAATTAGTTGCATGATACACAAGAGATGAAAACACTTAATAGAAAAGAAAAGAATTTACAAACTCAGAAAAGAAAAAGAAAAGAATTAGAGGAGTTTCGGAGAACTCAATATGAAAAATGCAGAAAAACCGATGAATCTAAAGTTTAGAAATACTAATATTAAGAAAGTCCAAAACATGTTCAAGGGTTGAAAATGTATAAAATTTTGTGTATTGTTTGGTGATTTTGAAATCACCAGATGAGGGAGTTGATGGAGCAAGGTGAAGAACAAAATGTTGTTCTAACCTGTGAAGTTAATCTTCCATAATGAAAAATCAAACTAATAAGCATGTGGTGAAATTATTAATCAATTTAGTTTAAAAATGCAAACATCAGTGCACGCGGGATAAACTAATGTGCTTTGTGTTGCAAACGGAAAAAAGAAAATAATAAACTAACCCTGTCTATTGTCTTTGTCAGTATTAAATGCGGCTGTTTAACTAATGGCATGTGCTTATTATGTGTGCTTATGTTATGTCTGTCTGTGACAAAAGCTTTTGGAGTTCGCGCAATTCCTGAAGGAAGGGTAAATATAAAGCTGCTTGACTGTGCTTCTGCTAGGTAACACAATTAACAGGGTTAATAAGTAAAGAGGAGGGTAACAGAATGGGTCTCAATTCTTTAATTAATTGATGTCTTGTGTCTGTTTAATAATAGTTTCCAAAGTGAGGCATAAAAGGTGGCTCGGAAACATGGCTGATAGCACAGCAGATGTGAAACCTTGTCCAGAGTGAAGTATTGGCACGTACGCAGCTGTGAGGATTTTTGCTGCACTGACATTATTAATTGAAAAAACAGTTTTTGGTCAAGTTGAACGTGCACATGAAGAATAAGCTTCAAGGAGAGGATTGGTAAAAGTCTGCCAAGGTTATGAAGTGAAAAGAACAAGACTCGAAGAAAAGTTACTCTTTTGAGGAAGCCAAATATTGTGGAAATGAAAGACAATAGGGCTTATGTGAAGCCTGGACTTGGTCGAGGATCGGAGATGATGTAATTTACCTTATCGTGGTCTGACACTGGTCAGTCAATGAGGAGCTTGGACGCACTCGAAAGAATGTGAAATGTAGAAAGTTTAGCTAGGGAAAAAGGTATAAAACTTGACACTTGAGTCAGGGAAAAAACTCTTGCTTTTCGATTCCTGAATGATGCGACGTGCTGTTGGACTTTTGGCGCACGTAAGGACAGCAGACTTTAAATGAAATTTTCCTTTTCAGGTGAAGTGAGAGATAGACAGGGAATAGATTTAGGTATGGAAAACAGTATTTGATAATATTTCATGTTTCTGAACTTGCTTAAATAATGTCAGTTTATTAATTAATTTCCTAATAAAATGCTGATTTCTTATTTGCTTACAAAATAAAGATTTTAAAACGTAAATGCTCTTTCTTATGAAGAATAAAGTTAATAAAAATAAGATTTGAAAAGACAAGCTGGTCTTGTTTATTCATGGTCTAGTTACTATCAGTTGATCCAATCGCCTTAAGTGGTCTGATTTAATAAATGACAAATGCTTAAATGCATGGTAAAAGATGATAAACTGCAGTTGTATATAGTATTGTAAATATCATGTGAATAGTTTCATAAATCATACCACTAGATTCAGTTGCTCAAAAATTGTCCCATTGGTGTTATGGGCCTTTATAATTGTTTCATAATTAATCGTGAGTATTGAGGTGATAGGTAGCGTTTGTGAGACAGTTTTTCTAAAGGAGCGCTGGATCACTCCGAAGAGGACGCGCATTAGTCAGCTTCACTGAAACATTTGACCTTACGTCCCCACAGAGCCTGCGCCTCCCCGAGCCACCTGGAAGCCTCGGATGTTCAGTCTTACAAAGGTCTCTCTCTCTCTATAAATATTATATATGTGTGTGTATATATATATATATATATATATATATATATATATATATATATATATATATATACACATACATACATATATATATACATACATACATATATATATATTTATCCTGACACTCGTGTTCAAATATCACAAATTGGTCTGTATATCGGGCATATATTTTCAGTCCTCTTACACGCGCCACCTCAGCGCTCTTCAAACGCCTTCCCCAGCTGTTCAGGGGCAAGGCCCATGCGTCCTGACCCATCAGGGTGAATAAGCCCCAGTGCATAGCCCCATTTTTCTTCGCGCTATGCACTCCCAAATTTAAAACTTGTCCCCTGCTTTTGCTATATATACTGCAAGGCAGCCTGCGTGAGCTAAGCGTAGAGTTTGAGATAGGTTCCCCTTCATATATACATTTCACTGCCTTCCTGGTAGAGGCGCTGCACTCTTCGCTTGATTGAGAGATTAGAGGGGTCATAGAGAAGGAGTACACAGAAGAGGAGTCCCTGCAGGTCCTTCCCCTGGATGATGAATTTTGTGAGGCGGTAGATGCCTCCATCCACTGAGCAGCGGCATCTGCCAAGGAGCCCTTGGAGCGCCGTCGGATGGAGCTGGCTTATGCGTGCACTGCCCCCTAAAATATGCTAGAAATGCCCGCTCTGTACTGGGCCCCCCTACACGTTTATGTATGCGCCTAAGCACCAACAGTGACCCTAGGATGGATTGGAGCACCTTAAGAGACCTTTTCTTGCCTGCCCTGTGCCCTGGAGTACATTGGATGTCTTTGCTAACGTGAACAACCCCCCGCCCCCACTCCTCCGGCACCTGGAAGACCTTATGCATCCCTGCTTGGCGGAACCGGTCCCTTCTGATAAGGTAGCAAAGTATGTGGCAGGTCGCCTTAGAAAGCCTTTAGAGAAAGACGTCCGGGCACACCAGAAATCAGAATGTTCCCATCCCTCCTTCCCTGGCACGATCACACTTGTCCCGGAGACAGATTCCTGCATGGCCACCTGTGTGCAGAAATATATCAGAGACCCCAAGAATGGTATAGCTAGATTCTGGAAATCCTGCCAAGATAATCTATTGGACATTTATGGGCTACTCACAACATTTTTGAATTTGGCCGAGGAAGTCAAGGCTTCAGGTACCCCGGAGCTGCTTTAGCAGTGGGCACAGCATGCTGTAATTGTTCTTAGAAACGCAAACTGCACCCTGTCGATGAAGCAGCATCATTCCCTCCTTCTAAAGGTGGACCCCAAACTGGGAGATTTGGCATCCACATAAGCTGCTCAGGTGGCACACGGCAGGCTTTGTGGAGCTATTTCTTAAGGAGCTTGGCAATTTTGTAGCCATCTTTACCTCTTTGGATAAGGCTCAAGTGTTGATTAGGAAGATTTTCCACGGCCTGATTTTCTGTCAGCGCCAATCGCGGCAGAGGGGGCTCCCTGAGGCTTCGATAAGTCCCAGACAAGTCTAGACAGGTGGAATTTTTCCCCTCACGAACAGGTCAACGTGGCTGTGGTTCCAGAGGTTCTTCAAGAGGGGAGTTCCAGACCCAAGCAGGTGACAGCTTGCCCTTCTTCCCAACTAAAAGTTGGAGGCCAGTTGGCTCTATTCGCTCAAAACTGGGAACAGCTCACTTCTGATGCATGGGCTCTACAACCATGAGAGGTTTCCGCATAGAGTACTAGAGGAATCCCACCCATGTACGCTAGTTTTTGCAGAAGATCGGACTGCCTTGATCGACCGAGACGTAGGGGATTGTCTACCAAAAGAGCCATTACCTGACCAGCCTCCACCCCTGGGGGTTCTTCAGAAACATCTATTTGGTGGTTAAGACAGATGTTGGGCAACGGCCAGTGATCAATCCCAGAGTTAAATGGGTGGCTGGTCTATCATCATTTTAAGATGGAGGGTAGTAATATTTTGCGAAACCCTCGTCCTGACTGGATGGTGCATTTGGACTTGAAGGATACATATTTAGTCCCCCTCCCCACTCACTGCAGGTTCCTGCAGTTCAGGTGGCGGGACCAGGTGTACGGGTTTGCAACTGTTCCATTCGGACTATCTTCAGCCCCACGTTGTTTCACCCAGGTTCTCATACCTGTGGTGTAATCGCTCAGGTCTCAAGGTTTTCATCTTATAATTTACTTAGATGGCCTCCTCCTTTTGGACCAATGTCCGACACATCTGACTGAACAGTTGCAAAGGGCAGTAGACTTGTTGTAAAGCTTAGGTTTTGTTGTCAACTAGCAAAAATCACTCCTAGTTCCTTCCAAACAGACATTGTTCCTCAGGTTTGTCATAAATTCCGTAGAGAAGACCTTAAGCCGACCCTCTTGGAAGGTGGCCAGGATTCGCTGAGAGTTGAAGAAGACATTGTCCAGGTCTATAACCTCTCTCATACAAGTGCCTCAAATTGTGGGCCTTCTATCCTCCTCTATACAGGCGATCTTTCAAGGCCCGCTCCGTCACAGGGCCCTCCAGCGTCGCAGGGAACTACAATATTCAGAACAGATCCCGCTAATGGAGGAGATCATGGGGGAAATGCGATAGTGGCTCGGCCATATGGAGGTGTGGAATGGTTAGTCCATATTTGGCCCGACTCTGATATCACTATTGAGTCGGACACCAGCAAGTCTGGCTGGGAAGCCCACAGCAGGTACACCTTTATAGGAGGAAAAAAGTCTGCAGAAGAGCAGCAGCACCATATGAATTGCTTGGAACTGATGGCAGGATCCTTTGCGACAAATGTTGGACAATAGACAGGGCTGACTGCAGTGTCCTCCTCAAGATGGACAAAGTGTCAGCAGTGCGCTACATCAACCATCATGGGGGTACCAAGTCAATGGTCTTAGCAGATCATGGTCAGACATTAGTCTTTGGCAGTTGAATCCCATAGTCTTTCAGACAGAGGCTGGATGTCCTTTGGGGCCAGTTTCACAGTGGATCTATTTACCTCCCTGTTAGATCATCAACTTCTCAGGTACTTCAGCTGGATGTCTGACCCTCTGGCGACAGCAATGGACGCTTTTCTGCTGTACTGGTCCTTCAAGAAAGGTTATGCCTTTCCTCCATTCGCAATGATCATGAGACTATCAGTTCAGGTCCAGAGACAGAAGGCAAATGTAGTCTTGATCGATCCATATTGGAGGTCTCAAGTATGGTTTCCGGTTCTTCTGGAACTTTCCTGGGACTCTCTAATCCTTCTACCTCTCGTTCCAGAACTCCTTGGGGATCCTCTGGGCAGTCATCACCCATTAGTTACCCAAGGACGCATGTTTCTCATGGCCTGACGGGTTACCGCAACGCTATATAGAGTCCCAGGTCTTTCACAGCGTGCTGAAAGAATGTTGGCAGCCGCATGAGAAGACGGAACGAGCAAGCGATGCAGGTCTGCATGATCCTGATGGGTTGTTTGGGTTCTTCAAAACAATCAAGATCACATGGGATGCATAGTTGTCCCCATCATGAACTTCCTGGCATCCTTTGCATCCCAGGGATTGGTGTATCAGTAGCTCAAAACTTATTGGTTGGCCATTTCTACAGGCCATATTCCCATCCAAGTAGGACTGGTGGGTGAACATCCGTTGGTGTACAAACTGATGAGAGCAATATGTTTTACACTTTCCCCGGAATCCAAGTACTTGGCTTTATGGGATGTTAACAGGGTTTTATAACTTTCCCACTCTTGGCAATCGAACAAGTAACGTCACACTAGGAATTGAGAGCGAAACTCGCCATGCATAGTGTCCTGTGGGAGAGTGCTGGAGGTGAGAGCCTTGGACACTCAGGACGGGCTTTCTCCCTACAATACGTCACCTTGCATATTACTAGATGTACAAAGTCAAATTCCAAAGTGGTGTTTTATCCAACTTTTGACGAAGCCCCCAAGTTGTGCATAGTATGCTCCCTTAAGGCTTACAAAAGCATGACGGAAGAACTCCATCCGCCTGGTGAGCCCCAATTGCTAAATTCCTTCAGGAAACCTTTAAAATCGATCACTCCTCCCACCATAACTCGTTGGATCTGCTGGGTTATGCAAGCAGCAGGCATTGATGCCCTGCAATTCGGAGCCCATTCTGTCAGATGTGAAATGGCCGCCAAAGCCTTTTAACTAGGGACTAGTCTAAAGGATATCATTAATGCAGCCGATTGGTCCTTGAACTCCATGTTCATGAGGTTTTCCACCAATGGACAAGCTTTGAATGAGCATAATCCTTGCCTCCAGTTCAGACACAGAATGAAAGATCTCCCAGTAAAAAAGGAAAGTATCAATTCCATTAAGGACACAAAGGCAAAGATTATTCCCAATGAAAGCTCCAGAGACCCTTTCTTTCTCCCAACCCAGAAAAATGTAGAGGATTTTGGGTTTAGCTTGTAGAAATACAAATTAATAGTTTTCGTAAGGTATAAGTATCTAGTGGGTTGTTTTCTTCTTGCCAATGGCTGAGATATGTTACACTGTTACACTTAAAGTATACAAGTTCATTACAGTCTTTCTCAATTGGTTTCTACCATCATGTATGAGATCGCTCGGTTGCGGTTAAGAAGTTCAGATTCATAGTTCTTGTCTCTGGATCGTTTCAGGTTTGTGCGGTTCCAAAACAGAAGCGCTTTCACAACTTTCCATTAGTCTGTCGCGGTCAAGAATGAGGAAGCTATTCATGGGACTCCTACCTCTATGGATATCCTGGACTGTTGATTGGTTGAATTGTGTTGACCTATCCCTGTGCATCTTGAGAAAGCTAGACTTTTTTTTACAGTTTTGTTATTGAAGACGGCTGAAATGGAAATAAAAGAAAGTAGAGTTTAATCCTTGCCTTCATGTCCTTAATAGAATTGAAACGTCCCTTCATATTTACTAGGAATTTTTTCATTCTCCATAGAAGTCTCAGGAATGAAACCCTTGGCATAACTATAACAGATGCTCAATGGGCCTCATTATGGTGCAATAGTCAAACTTCATGGCAAGCAGAGGGGAACACCATGAAGTTATATTCAATTTGTACCTTTACCTAACTAAAATTAGAACGTTTTATCAAATAGCAAACCAACTTTGCTTATGGGTCTGCAGCCTGTTGGAAGGTTTAAGGCATATCTGGTGCATCTACAAATTTTGAAAGGAGATTTTGCCACAAATTAAATCGATATTAAGCTATCTTATTCCAGTCATGATGGATTTCATTCCTTTAGCCTCCAATCTCCATCTTTCAATTTTTAAACATCCTCTAATCATTTGATAGCCTAGAATAGTTTAGGCTCTGCTAAAACCAAGCTAGCAGCCTTTTGGAAGAAAACAAAAACTCTGCTGCTATCATTATGGCATCCTAGACTTTGGAATATACTAGCAATGTAAACACTATCCTTTACAAAGTCTGATATTTATAAGATTTTTTTAACAATTTGGAATCCCCTAATAGTTAGTGTTCCAAAGGTTTACCATCAGTTCACGCCCAACTTGAATTCGAACGGTGAAGTTATTCAGCTATTAACATATTAACAATGTGTTCTTGTAATCTAAATGCATGGAGTTGTGTTGTTGACCGCATGCTCATGCTACCAATGGTAGTTTTTGTACGGACATGTATACATTTCTATAAGAGAAGAATGTTGGGAGGCGTGGCTGGGTTATTTTATTTTGTGGCGCAGATATTTCAGGACTGCTCGGAACAGAATGTTTACCCATTTGCTCCACTGACGCGCCTCATTGTAATGTGACCACAGTATGTTGTCTTACGATGTAAAATCTAATAAGGATTTATTTAAACACAACAAAAAAACAATAGATTGTTAAGAACCTAGCACAGGGCAGGGGCAATCTTGTGTGAGCACAATATGCCTTCAATCTGCAGTCCTGCTGCACTGATCCACTGTAAAGAAAGGAGGTCAGAGGCTTGTCTAAGGAGAGGGGATTTAGTGATGTTATGAGACACTGTGGCTCAAGGAATTTTCACCTGCACCTATTCATAAGGAAGGCACTGTTTTGAGGTAGTCCAAACAAGACAGAGCCCAGTGTTTTGTGTCAGTAATTAAAAATATAGTAGGCATCTCCACAATCACGGAAACATCAAATATAGTACAAAACATTTGGCGCCACAATACGTATCTCATCCTCTGCCAGGCAATGAGAGATGGCTCGGGTACAGTCCACTTTGACACGCTTTTTTTGCATTCGCCTCCTCTCATGCGAGCAAGCCTGACAACTGGCAGGGATACGAACTAGAGTTAAACACAGGGCTAGTTTTAAGCGAAAAAGGCTGCTAACACTTGCTGCTTGTGTCGGATAAGGAAATTCCAGTTAAGAATAGTTGGCGGGAGCAATGGCTTTATTTTTTGTTAATGCTAAGCAGGCGGGATGTCTTGCTCAACATATGGTCTCCAGGTTTATCAGATGATACGTGTTCTGCTCTACTAGTATGTGACTCATGAAGATGTTTGCAAGTTCTAATCAACAGTCTCTGGGACAGCAAAAAAAGTAAAGGGGTCGGAAATAATAAAGGTGAGATCAACGGAGTATAAATTCAGACCAAAAGAGAAGCATTCCAGTCTAAATGGCAGAATAGGACTGCATTTATTCTATGGTGCTCTTTGCCTTATAATCATTTCCAACTACTCAACAACATTTACTTTCCCTGCATCTCAGACTGCTGAAAACAACTTGGCAAGACTCAATGCGGCATACTGCCAGAGTGAAACACTTGTAAAATGCTAATCCTAGAGTTTCATATGTGCTAGACATCTATGTGTCTGGCACTAAGACTATATAGCACCTATGACCACCAACTATTTGTATCGGGAACTAACATACTCGACACAAGCAGGGAGTGATTCTACCCCTTTTCCATTCCAATTATTTTATCATACAGTGTAGCAGGGTCCCTCGAATTAAGGCAAGAAGCACCTCTAAATTAGAGACACAAGGAAACACCACTTATTTAATGTTATGCTTACGATTTAACTGCAGAGCCAATTTCTCACTAGTTTGCCACGGGAGAGGTATGAGACCAAGATTTCGGGCAGCAGCGCAAATAACCAGGACAGGAGGGATCTGGAAAGGGGATGTCTCGAACACATGTTCCTAACTATTAGTGATCCGGCTCTAATTAATGGAGAAGATGAGACTAGCACCACCCTCCTAGTCCATGACTCCTCCTCCCAGGAATGCTGAACTACTGTGGCCACAAAAAAGACAGAGGTTGAAGACCTAAAGTGAGTGAGTTAGATTACTGCAGTATGTTACAAAGGTCTAGGTGGCTACAGCACTTGCATGCTGGAGTGCCACAAGAAGATCACTTTCTTGACAAGTACCGCTTTATAAGACCATAACTCTGCACTGTCAGTCGACAGAAGCACACAGACGCAAGCCCATAAATCATTGAGTGAACACAAAGTGAGCACTGAAGGAGGCTGAGAAGAGGAGTGAGTGGTATGAAACTAAACTAGCCATCACTAATGTTTTTAAACAAAGGTCATGCAATCAGGCAGTACCTACAAAAGCAACTGCCATTACTTCGGTCAGTGCACAGTTTGGTGAACCTTCATAAACAAGCAAAGTTAAAAATCAGCACATAATTGTTAGCAATAGATCCCCCTCCAACCTCAGATAAACCATGTTCTAAATAAATGAGTAAACCATTGGGTAAGAATGTTAGAAAAACATTTACATTTCCACACACACTAAAAAACAAATTCCATTACAGATGGTTTCACATACAATGTAATACGCTCAGAAACAAGTTACAATACTGCAAAAACAAAACTCATTGTTATAAAAGCCATCAAGGCATTAAACATTAAAAGCCCTCTACTGCCTTACAGCAGACCGGCACTCTGTTACAAATTAGGTTTATGTTGACTAGTCTGGATAGCTCGGCACAGAGCAGCCAGGCTAAACTTTAGAGGCAATGTGTAAAGTATTTGTGAATCACTTCTAACAGTAAAAAAGTGAAACCACACACAAAAAGAATCCACACCAGGTCTACAAAACTAGAACTTAATTTAATAAATAATACAAGACCAAGATGCCAAAAATCCAACAAGCATAACTTGAGATATTAGTTTTTAAAGAATAAACTGTAAAATAGCGCTTATAAGCAATAAGGACTTATTTGTGATATCTGGTCACGTTGGAACGGGAAAAAGTCAAATGTTTAGGCTGACTGTGTTGAAGCACTTAGGGACCCAGTGAGACACACTGAATAAATGTACTTTCATCCTGGCTGCGATATTAAATATGTGGGGTGCAACAGAAGCAATGAGTCACTGTCTATTCACGCAACATGGGTGATGCGCCAGCCCTAATCCGAGCAACAGGGAAGATGCGTCAGTTCCGATGAGCACAGAGCTGCCAAACTGAGGTTTGGAGTTTCTTCAGGAAAGTAAGACTAAAAAAGTATTTTGAGGGTAGGGACTTGGAAGAGGACAGTGACAATATATCCAAATGCAAACCCCCATCAACCTTTACCCCAACTTTAGACATGGTTGGACCAGAGGTACAAATCTCTGAACGACAAGTGATACAAGATATAACACGGTTACTATCTAGATCACAGAGACCGTGTTTTAAACAAGAGAATATGGCCTTAAGAGAACTAGAGAACAACTCACAATTAGTAATCAAACCTTGCGACAAAGGTGGAGGTATCACAGTCTTTGATGAAATTGATTATGACAGAAAAATACAGGAAATGCTGTCTAATAGAACATTATAGACCAGCACATGTCCGAGAAATACAGAGACTGAATCTATCCATCAAAGAAATGACACAAGCCGCATTGGAAGATGGATATATCTGTGACAAGGAATTTCAATTCTTGAATAAATCATGCCCAGTGACACCAGCCATGTATGGCCTTCCCAAAACTCACAAGAATGAAAGCCATCCACCTATGCGCCCTATCATTTCAACTATAGGTTCCAGCACAGAACCCCTTTCTAAGTATGTGGACTCATTTGTGTGCCCTCGGACGCAAAAATATGAATCATTTGTACGTGATACAGGGGACATGATTAATAAAATTGAAGGTACATCATTCAACCCCACTTCAGACATCCTGGTAACGCTTGACATTGAGGCGTTGTATACCAACATCCCTCAATGTCAAGCGTTACAGGCTGTCACCTCCCTTCTACAGAGATACCCCGGGAATAGACCAGATGTGTTTATCATACAGTGCTTAGAGGTAGTCCTTTTGAACATTTTTTTATTTTAATTTGATGGATTGCTTTATAAGCAAATTAAAGGCACAAGTATGGGAGCATCTTGTGCTCCAAGCGTGGCAAATACATATATGGGTGAGTGGGAAAGGAAAAACATCTACAATACAGACGCTCCTTTTTTTGAAAATATTTTTTGTGGCGACGTTTTATCGACGATATTTTTTTCGTCTGGCGAGGTGATGCAACACAACTTGAGGAATATATTTTGTGGCTCAATGAGAGTGATAAAAATCTAAGGTTTACCTCAAACTACAGCTGTAATCAAGTAGAGTTCCTTGATATTGTGATCAATGGCAATAATGGCACCCTTCAAGTAAGTCTGTTTCGTAAACCTACAGCAAAAAACACCATCCTTCAATTCGGGAGTTTTCATCTCCACTGCCAAAAAGATTCCATCGCCTTTGGGGAGTTCCTCCGCATTCGCCGAAATTGTACGTCACTTACTGATTACTTTACCCATAGTGCATCACTTAAAGATCTGTTAATCCACAGAGGATATCCACACCGCCTAGTTCGCCAAGCTTTTAAAAGAGCGAAATACTATGACAGAGATGCCCTACTCAACCACACAAAAAAGAATTCCCAAGACAAAATAACTTGTGTTATAAATCATTCACCACTAAATTACAAAATAAAAAAAGTAATTAATAATAAATTGGAGAATCCTAGAAGTGGATAATGAAAGTCAGTTTGTGAAACCATTGGTAGCTTACAGACGGAACAGGAATCTTAGAGACCGGCTGGCCCATACAAGAAATAGACTAAAACCGCGAGAAACACAGACAACCTTGACTGGTCTACCTGTTATTCAGGGAAACCATAGATGTGGTAGTTGTCATGCCTGTGATTCCGCCTTGGTAAGTGACACCATTCAATACAACAATGTAACTGTAAAACTAAAGTCATTTACAAACTGTAGAAGTAAAAATGTCATTTATTACATTGTGTGCCCATGGGGTCTTGCCTACATAGGGGAAACAGGACGCGAATTCAGACTAAGGTTCAGCGAACATAAGTCTGCTGTGAGGACTAATAAAACGACAGCCCCTCTAACCCAACATTGTGTGGACCTTAATCAGAAGGAATCTGATCTAAAATGGTGTATTTTAGAAAAAGTGCAACATAAAAATGGGGAATTGATGGAGAGAACAAAAAAGAAACGCGAAAGCTATTGGATATTTCAACTGGACAGTGTGCGAAAAGGCCTAAATGAAAATATTTTATGGTATGTGACACAATAACCATAATAATATCCCCCTGTCTAAAACCGCTCTCTGCATACTACAGTATTGATGAGCAAGTTCAGAGGACTTCAATGACACAAATCAAATCACCACTGGGGTCCCCTATCCAGTGTATGCGGTATTTGGTTAAATTGGAAGCTATAGGAGTAATAGTAGCAATTATGACAACCACATCCATCACTTTGTCATATATGCACCTATTATTGTAAATTCGAGACACGGTATTTTAGGTTATCCAAGTGAATAATAGTAATAATTATTTCAAAACTAGGTTTATGAGATCAATGAGCACGCACACATTATTATTATACAGGTCTCTAATAAAATGCAACAAGTTAAATATTGCTCTGAGAA
Organism: Lissotriton vulgaris; assembly: GCF_964263255.1. Classification (NCBI taxonomy): domain Eukaryota; kingdom Metazoa; phylum Chordata; class Amphibia; order Caudata; family Salamandridae; genus Lissotriton; species Lissotriton vulgaris. The sequence goes on from NC_141695.1 coordinate 1,381,979,269, forward strand.
TAGGTTCTGACATCCCCATCTAACCTTGTGCTCTCTCTTGCCCTCAGTGCCACTACTCCTACGTTCGTAGTCCACTATGACGAAAAAAAATTGACATTTATTAGGTAAGAGCAACAATAAAATAGGCACACTCCGTTATCAGCAATGACATCAATATTTATATTTAGAGGCAGTAAATTTAATTATTTTCTTTGTCCAATTTTTGACTGCAATATAAACTTGTTAATTACCTAAAACTAGTCTGGAGACAAACAGCTGTATTAAGCAATATACAACTATGTTCTATGCGATCGATAATGTCTATGTATTATAAAATGTAACTTAACAATGGCGTTCGAAAATACACCCCTTAGTAATGGCGCCGATACTTTCATTGAAACAACATACTCGCTAATTCAGAGAATAAAGACTTCCCTTACAAAAAACCGCACTCTTATAGTTTTAACCTAAAATTCAGAGCGTTTAATTAGGCACACCTAATCTATAAGAAATTTGTTCTATTAAAGGACCAACAACGTTGGTTTGTGTGACTTCCTATGGTCACTATCTAAATAACTCCCTTCAGTCATGGCGCCCACGTTCACACACAACACCCTTTAGACACAAATTAATTTGGCGCGCAAACGCGGATATTTAAATTGAGAATTGGTAAATGGCGCAGACAAGCCCATAGGATCGGGAGATGCCGTCACTGCAAAACACGAAGAATTTATATCTAGGTAAGCACCTGACTAGACTCTGGCAGTGCGTGTTAGATTGCAGCAATATGTCAGCTCTAATATTGGGGTTTGTTAAATATCTTGTGATCATCACTTTGGGTGGAACCTAGCGACAGTAAGCTCTATGTGAGAGAGCAGAAGTAAAAGCAGGTGTTTAAATATAGCCGCTGAACAGATGGGGGTATAATACGGATATGGCTGTCTAGCCTCGTCCAAGTAATGGTGCGAAAGGGCGATGGCTCAGATTAGAGGAGCTTTATGTTAGCAGTGTACACCAACAGAAGTATATTTAGCGTTAATCTCGGAAATCCGGTATGGGGCCACAATGGTAATTGATGTACACCGCCACTCTGTTTATCTATAGCGGTCGCACGGTACGGTGAGATTGCCCCATCTCTTACGGGGAACTCGTAATGCACAAAAACGGCTACAGGAGTCTCGCTACAAGTCCTTAGACAACATTAGATAACACCACGAATATTTGGTTAAAACTTTAATTGAAGAAATATGGCAAGAGTGCCAATAATCACATAAAACATCACATATCCCTCAAACCTTGCCTTATCGTGTTTTTTGCAGTTTCTATGCTCCTAATTGGAATTCCGAAACTGAACCTAAGAATATCTATGAGTCAATACGTTTACTAAAGGTTAGTCGTGATACCTCTTTATAGAGTATTTGCTTCATTAAATTTAGTGGACATAGACTAAGAATTTCCAAACATATTCCCCACAGATTACTTGTTGACTATGCAGTTTATCTAAAGTGGAGAATTATTGTCCTATTATCAAGTTGAAATAGTAATATCACTTAAGAAGATGTTTTATACTAGGTAAGTGATATTAGTAGGTACACAATACAATCTTTAAAATGTATGGATATAAACCATAGAAACCAACTCTGCATATATTGTTATAGGAACATATACCTAATCTACTGAGGAGTGAATACTGAAATACCGATCATTCCCTGATTTGCTGCTTTGCTGCTAGGGTAAGAACACTTATGAATAAAGAGTGGACACCTTTTCTAGATCTATTAAGCATGAGGCGCTAATTTAGTGGTTTCTCTCTCTAATAATACTGAATATATGGACTCCTCGAAGTGTGGTTTTATTTTCCGCCTTTTAACTGAAACTTATTCTTGCTTCCCACTTTTCATTCCTCTTATTATCCAATTTGAGTTTTGTCCAGTTTGCTCTGGAAAAACATTTCATTCCTCTGCGAATGTTCAATCGGGTCAATGTTAGTGTATGATGTAAGCTGAGCAACTACAAAAGCTTTTTTAAATAGTGAATGATAATTGAATTCAAATATGCGATCAATTGTTGGTCCTTCACTAGGTACTTAGTGTTAAATATAATCCATGTTCTCTTAAAATAAGATGTAATGGACGTTTTCAGATTATGGCATAGATATATTGTATCTTATTTATTGTTACAGATATCCATACAGAGACCAAAAAGTGTGGAGTCGAACTTTGCTCTGCTAAAGGTCCTGAGGAAGGTGGTCTTAACCCACCGAAACGTGTCGACCTAGCGTGACAGTTCACAGTTAAATCTGTGATCCCTTAGACACAGAATAAAGGCTGAATGCCGAGTGTATGAATGTGTATGTATGAGGCAATGGTGAGAGTGATTTAGATGTGTTCTCTGTATGGTATGTTTTTATTGTTCATATTTGTATTGTCAATGAAATTAATGTATTGCTGTTATGAGAAATGAATATGATGAATTCAAAAGGAGAAAAAAGTATATAAACTATTTTGTAAAAAGAATATAAAATAAAAAATCAAAGTCATAAATATAAAAATAACAAAATTGGTTGCCATGTTTTGAAGGACTTTTCTAAAAATAGAAACTGACATTTGTAAAGTAATTAAGGCCACGTGGGAACTATTCTTTGCTTTGTTATCATAGAGGATGCCATCAACAGAGATGAAAAGACCTTGTGCAGTTGCGGATCCGAAGGCCATGTGTCAGGGCTAATCCATGCAGTAAAGGCAATTTGCTAGTTCTGGCCACCCAAGTGGAGTGATGTGCTGGCTCCGATCTATGTAACAGGAGAGATGCGCCGGTTCTTATCCAGGCTATAGGGGCAATGCACCGGTTCTGATCCAATAAACATGGGCGCTGTGCCGGTTCTGACCCACTCACCGGTGCCAATGTACCAGTTCGACAGAGGATGCATGGGTTTTGGTGAAGCAAGCACGTTTGGCCTCACTTCCAAGGGTCCGAAATTGGGGTGGCACCACTTGGCGAGTCTTATGTCCCTGAGACTTCATATAAGGATGCCAGTAAACTAGCCCTTGGAGTCTCTATGGTTTAAAGTGGAGCAGTTCCAGTCCTTCTCATCCAGGCAAGGAAACAGCAGGCAGCAGGACAGCACAGCAAGGTGGGAGTCCAACGAAGCAGCAGTCTAGCTGAGTGGTAGTTCTTCAACAGCATAGCAGTCCTTATTCCTGAAAGAATCTTCACAGGTGCAGAAGAGTACTAAAGTGGTGGTGTCAGAGGTCCAGTACTTATACCCAGTTGGGTTTTTGAAGTGGGGGAGACAGCAAAGACAGGCGTCTGAAGTGCACCAAAGTCTTTCCTTACTGCCCTGACTCCAGACTTACTACAGGGGGTTATGCAGCCCTTCGTGTGGGGACATGATACGGCCTATTCAGGGTCCAACTCCTCTCTCCCATGCTCCTAGGATGGCTCATGAAGTCACACAAAGCCCAGCTGTCAGCCTCCTCAGAGGTGTATCCGAGATAGGCAGCAGGCACCAAATGGCTAAAGTAAGAAAATGTCAACTTTCTAAATGATGCATTTTCAGAATTGCAATTTAAAATCAGACTTCACCATAACTTTGTATTTTAATTTGTGATTCCAGACACACCAAACTTGAAAAGTCTGTCTCTTCACAACTGGGAATTATACTTCTATAATGGAATAAGGTTATCCTCCAATGTTGTCCTTTGCGGGAGATAGGCCTCGAAGTAGTGAAAAATAAATTGGCCCGTTTTTCACTACTAGTACTTGTAAAACTTAAACTTACATGTCCTGCCTTTTAAATACATTGCCCCCTGCCCTCTGGGTTGTTCAGGGCCTACATTAGGGGTGGCATATGTATAACAAGTATCTGCAATGGAATAGGTCTCGCATTTACGAGAGTTTGAGCTATTTACAATTTAAATGGCAATTGCTTAAACTCTAGCACATGCAAGACCTATTGCATTGCAAAGACCGGAGTAGTCTAAAGAAAGGGGCACAACCGCCATTAAAGTAAAATGGCACTATGGGACACTATTACAAAAATAAGCATCTGTTTATCAAGTTGACGAACAAATAATTTTTTTTGGGAAAAGCGCCTCATGCCATGCTTTCATTTTAATAGCGTCCGCCGACCTTTCTTTAGACGTGGCTCATCTAAAGAAAGGGGCCACTATTAACGTGAAGGGCGGCCTGGGGTGCTAGTAAACAAATAAATTAAAATTGAATACATGGAAGAAAAAGAAAATGTGGCCGCGTTCAGCACCACAAATAAACCAAAGTCACGACTGCGACTGTGGCGTGCATTGCTATTAAAAAAAAGAAGCATTAGGCATTAGCATGTCTTGTTGCAACAGCAGGCAGGTGAAAACCAATTAACTAAATAGTGCTCGGAGGCTCCAATTAAAGCCTACCGAGTAACAACACATGTAGGAGGGCCAATTCTTACAGGAGGTTACAAGATGAGACAATGCGGTATAAAGGAGGGACTATTAAGCCAATTAACAAATTAAAAGTCACAGTTTACAAAGGACAACGACACAAGCTAATGAAAAATATGGGCAGAGAGTGGGCAGAGCTTCAAGTCTAAACCTGAATACAGTCTTGATCTAAAAAGGGATGGTTTGGTCCTGGCAAAAGGTTTATTTTGCCAGGCCGAAATGGCGGTGTAAAACTGCACACACTGGCACTGCAATGGTATTCCTGAGACACGGTTAGAGGGCTACTCAAGTGAGTGCCACAAGCAGGGCTGCAGGCCCACTAGTACCATTTAATTTACAAGCCCTGGACACCTGTAGTGCACTTTACTAGGAACTTTTAGCTAAATAAAAATATGCCACTTGGGTCATGAGCCAATATTACCATGTTTACAGGAGCCGTACACAGAGTTCTAAGGTAAAAAAAACGAGGTCACAAAAAGAGGAGGAGAAAAGCATACTTTTGAGAGTTAACCATGCAGAGAGGGGCATTTTCAAACATGACATCCCTCTAGTCTAAAGCCAGGGGAGACTAATCAATACCTTGATGGACTTCCCTGCTTTGGCGATACAAAGAGGACAATGGCCCTCAACTGCCTTCATTGTCAGTTCTATGCCTTTCAGAATCCAGTTTTCCTTGGTCTATACTCCCCTAAGCCACTGGGAACCCTTCCCCTACCTGTCGACCCCTTATCTGTGCAGTACCTAACCATAATTTGCTCACAGTTGATCCAGGCAGGTAGACAGAATCGCCATGGCAAAAAAAGTTATAGGGCCCATTCCACCCCTTGGCACAGACTTCTGTCCCAACCCAAGGAAAACACTGTCCACAGGGAAAGCAACCAATAGAGGCCACTGACAGCTGTCAGTGACAGGAGCCAAGCCTCAAACCATCCATTGCCAGGTGGAGGTCTTCGTGGGGCTTTAAGTAGATCTCTCTTCCAGCCTGGAGTTTGGCAAGGAGTTCCTTAAGAGCTCCTGAGGTTTATTGCACACCTGAGTGGGGGACAGTAGCCCAAGGTGCTTTATACCCTTCTTCCACTCTACCTCCCACCAGTTCAGGGGTGGTATCGTGAAACTTGTCTTTCAACCTAGGGCCTGTACCCTGAGGCGGGACAGGGGTAAGTCCTCCCTCATCCTGCCCCTCTATCTGGGCTCCCCTACCCTCTGCTTGGGAGTGGCACCCCCAGAAAATTGAACTGTCAGGGTACCTTTGGCAGCCGCCCCCTCAGTTCTCCTGACACCGGGGGAAACTCATTCGCAAGAATGCAGTCTATGGGTATCTGGGGACTAACTATGACCCTCCTCTGGGTTACCTCCACTCCCACTCCAGGGAAACAGGGCCATAGGGCGTAAGAAGTCCTGCCCAATGGCCTGAGTTAGCCTACAAACCTGGCTGGTGTACAGCTCTGAGAAAAGTATCCTTTCCGTTACCGTGGTCTGGCTTGCCCAGGTGTCCCTCAGAGCAGTGACTGGGAGCCGATTCACTTTCACGTGGTGGAAGGGCGATTCCCACCCTCTGGGATCACAAGCTCACTCTCTGAGTTGATCAAGCATCTAAGGAAGATCATGGCATGGTCTATAGCCTTACCCTGAGTATTTTTACCCCAAGGTCATTTAGGCTACCCCCATAGAGGACCCCCCAGAATCAGATTTAGATTATTGTTAATTCCAAGAAATAAATTCTTACAGAAGTATTGCACATTACCCAGTTCATTGACATAATACAAATACAAATATAATAAAATCACCAATAAATAGAACTTAATTAAATCAGTACAGCCAACACACAGTATCAGCCTAAAACATGTTTGAAAAAGTATATAAAATGAAATATTGTGTACTAAAACCCATTGAATAGTCTGAAGTCCACTTAGCCCACGGGTCAAAATATTTCAAGGTGCTTCAGTTTAACCAATAACATGCAATACTTATTTTATTCAATTGGGCAACAAGAGAGTATTTTACAGACCATCATAGAGTAAAACCGAGAAATAGTCAAGCCATATCAAAATCTCATTTGCCATGCCATCATAGAACAATTGGCCCTTATGAAGCATAGACATCAAATCTCAGCTATAAGAAATGAAGTGTATTATGAAGATCCATAATTATAACAATTCCCAAGATCTTAGTCTGTCTGGACTCGTTTATAGACCCGGTTACCCAGGTTTGGAGCCAATGTCATAACCAGGGTACCTTCCTAATTTGATCTACATCTACCTAATGGTTCAAGGAACATTCCTGGAAACCTGAACAAAATACTAACGCCAGTTTAGGACAGCTAAGAAGATGAAATCCTGGCATAGGATGATACGATTTTACGCAAATATAGGCCGAATGCCACACCCTTGTATCTCAAACTACATATCAGGTTTAGACCCATTTCTCTCGACCGTATCCCATACTTTTTGTTAAAAACAGGATGAAGAATCTTCTTTCTTTCCTCTAGAAGAATAAACAATACACAAGTAGGTGGCTCATTGAGCATTTTTTTTTACCCTGCTTACATGGACACTGACCCTGGTTTCGCTTTCAGCCCTGGCATCCATCATCCTGAGTCGATTACGACCCTCAAACGCAGAATTTCATTAGCAGCATCCTACCTGGTATTCTGTATAGAAATAGAAAAATGGTCAATGTCCCCCTGAGAAATTCGGAAGGGCACAACAAATCTCTTGTTCCTTAAACACTGTACATCCCCAGTCTGGCTAATTTCCTCTGCACAATGCCTACAAGTGCTCTTTGATTGACCGATTTGTTTTACTTCATATCAGGAATTCCTAGGCGCTCCAACATACTGTAACTGGGCTCCTCTTACCAGAGAAAATATACATTACCTCAGGGAGAAGCAACACTGATAATGTATCACGGGGGAGTGAATTTTTAGTCAAGAAATAAAATTGCAGGCCTCTTGTGTCTGCCAGAGCACTCCATGATGCGGTTCTCAACTGCCCCCTTATAGATTGAACCATTGCATTTTTTAGTAAGTCAAGGAGTGATCTGAAAATGCTACCTTCTAATCCTTCCCATGTGACCAGTCTTTCCATTGCATGGGACGACTCCTGGTGGCCGGCCACGCTGGGTGCAGCCCCAACACCTACCAACCATGCACGCAACCTGGGAGTCATCCTGGACTCAACGCTATCTATGACCCAGCAAGTCAACACGGTCTCCTCCTCCTGCTTCAACACCCTGATAAATGCTACGCAAGATCTACAAATGGATACCTAAGGAAACCAGAAAGACGGTCACCCAAGCCCTTGTCAGCAGCATGCTGGATTACGTCAACGCCCTCTACGCAGGAACCACAACCACACTCCAGGAGAGACTCCAACGCATACAAAACGCCTCCGCTCACCTCAACCTGGGACTTGCAACAGCCACATCACCACCCACCTGAGAGATCTGCACTGGCTCCCGGTCAACAAGAGGATCACCTTCAAGCTCCTCACCCACACTAACACAGCACTCCACAACACCGGACACGCATACCTCAACAAACGACTGTCCTTCTACACCCCAAACCGCCAGCTCCGTTCTGCCGACCTCGCACTCGCCACCGTCCCACACATCCGCTGAACGACCTCCAGCGGAAGATCTTTCTCCCACCTCGCCACCAAACATGGAACACCATCCCCATCCACCTGCGTCAGACCCCAGACCTGTTGACCTTCAGGAGACATCTCAAGACCTGGCTGTTCGACCTGTAGCATCTACCCCCATCCCTCAGCGCCTTGAGACCCTCTCAGGTGAGTAGCGCGCTCTATAAATGTATTGATTGATTGATTGATTCCCCTTTCCTCAAGTACCGCTGGTTTGCTTTGAGCCATCTTTTGCTGGCCTAAAGTGGGCTAACAATTGCCTCAGTTCCAAATCTAGGAGATCAAATTCAATTGAGGAGAGCGCCTGCAGTGAATCTTCCTTAATCAAAACTCCAATTATTTGATGATAGACTACCTACCTCAAGGGACAAGGTCTCATTTACACAAGCCAAAAAATAATATTTAAATTCCAAACTAAGAGCATAATGATCACTTGGCCCTAAATCAAGCACTCTAATTTTTTTTATGCAGTAAAACTGATGGACTGAAACAAACACATAGTCAAAGGGCATAGACATAGAGAAGTGTGGCTCACCGATTAGAGGAGGCAGTCCCTGATGCAGAGGTCAGACCCGGGACCAGGGTTCAATCCCCAACGCGGCAGGGCCTTGAGCTCAAAATGTCCACAGACTCGATAATTCTCGCCTTGGTGCCTACTCGAATCGTGGGTTCACACTCTGCAACTCTGGGCAATAGCTTGCTTAATCTCCACTACGGCCCCACCGCAATGGGATGCCTGGTCTTCACCTTGGGGATGCCCAGTAGGGGTAATCTCGCAGGGAAAGGCCAGGACGGGTTCCCAAAGCAAACGCCTTGAGACCTTACGGTGAAAGGCGCTATATAAGAACGTATGATTTGCGATTTACGATTTACAACTGTTGCCATATTTGAAGGTTATAGTAGCTGGTATACCATCAGTACACCAACTGTTAACATTGATCAGGTTCTGTTGGACTAAGCAGGGAAGTATCTTTACATCTCCTTCACTGGTACTTGATGGGGAAAACAGTCGGAAATGTTTATTGCCAATAACAGCTCCTTCAGTGAGCCATCAAACTCTGAGTGTAGATGTCTCATTAAAATTCCCCCTACAACAAGGAGAGAATCAGGATAGTCCAATAACAAATTATGCACATCATTACCTAGATTTAACAGTTCACACTCGGGTAGGGGTGGGTTGGTGGAACATGCATATTTAGACAGATAATTTGCTTTAATTCTGCATCATAAGTAAACAGATTGATTACGGTTAAGCAGGCAATAAACCCTACACAAGCAGTTTGCAATTGTGTTACCTTCCTCCCATAACGGAGAGCTACTAATATTAGTAATCCAGGCACTGCTCTTCCTCTAGTCGAGGCCTAGGCATTTTGTGCAATGGCGACATACCCCTCAATATCTAGGCACTCCAACAGCCAGGTTTCCTGGAGGAACAATACAGGGTAATTAGTCAGGACCTCGCTATAGTTTACTATTTCCATGAAAGATTTGAACCCATGGATGTTCCATACCAAGACACACCGTGGCAGCAGACACCTTGACTCCTACCAGTCTATCTCCTTAGCTCCTCTATTACTCCAAAGTGAGACTGTTGCAGGGATTCTGCTCAGACACAGAACTGTGCACAGAGACCCAGGACCTCAGTGAATTGTGGTGGACCAAAAAACTCACCTCAGTACCTAGAACCCCTAAAAAACTAGCATCAGTATCGCATTAGCTCTTCGTCCTATAGCAAAGGAACCAATGATTAGACAGCCCAGAAGATGCGACTTAGGTTATACTCATGAGAATAACAAACGAAAGAGTGTTCTTGATTCCCACCATTCCTACCAGTCCACATAAGGAGTAAAAAGAGACACGGGAAAGGTTAAAATATTTATTTTAACGACGTGCTCTAAGATGCAGTATCTTTGCTAACATCGGATTAGAAATAATATGATCAGCATGGTTACAATTCCATAAATCACAAAAGGAGAAATCATATTACAATGATGGTGAAAACAGGTCTTATAGTGCCTAGTGAATCACCCTCCCTAGCTAGGAACTATGTTTTATAAAATATAGAAGGTCTCTTACGCTTGTGTGGGGGACCCCATACCTCTAAGATCAGCAGGAGTGAATCCCATCAGGATCTGCAAAAGCTCTCTGTCTCTCTGGAAAATGGAATTCTTCCAAGAGTCTGAAATCATGCCTACAGTGCAATATTAAAGGCGCCAGAATCGCAGTAGACTGCGGCTGCATGTATGTTATGTCTAAAACGTGAACCGATCAGCCCGAACAACAGATACCTTGTTATGATAACCTTGGAGGCTTTAGCACTCACTGTGCAGACTAGGGTTGCGATGTAAGTTTAGGGATGCCGAAAACAAGCCCTTCTCATGTGAAATAATTCACGCAGCCTAACTTGCAAAAACAGCTATATTCAGTGTTGTGTGCAAATGCAGCAAAAGGTAAAATGGCGTTTAAAGTTCTACTAAGCCTATGCTAACATAGCAATGTGCGCAAACAAGGCCCAGCCCTAAATACACCCTTCCTTGATCAGAGAACGCACAATAAGGGGGGCAATTTTTAGAACGCAGAGTTCAAATTCGAATGAGTCAGAACAAAGTTCAAAATGTTGCCAAATGGGATAATTGGGAGTAAATTCCAAATTAGTAACCACAAAAAAAATTCAAAACCCAACAGGGTTGCATAGTGCCAAACTAATAAAATAGGTAGAAAAAAAAAATGAAGGAAAAAAATCACAAGTCCAGTACGTGTCTATGAAGCAGAAAAAAACCTGTCACTTCAATCCAACGCTGTATAGGCACAGTACGTTGCTACCGCCTCCAATAGGAAATTGTCGTTATCGTCAGTGAACATTTCAGCCATCCAATTCAGTAATGGAAAAGAACACACATGTTCTTCAACAGCCGGAGCCTCTAGCACCATCAGAGGGCTCTTCGAGATAGCTGCGTGCCAGAAAGTCATGGGCTGCAGCCCATATATTCCAATTACCAAGGACTTCATGCGCTGCTGCGCAGGCCATAATCCCAACACCAGAACAGTCTAGTTCATGAGCAACTAAGGGACTCATTAGTTGATCATAATCCGGGTTAGGAGACACCGTATTGCAGAGACAAATCCAGAGCCCATTCAAAACTGCAATCCAGGCAGTGGAAAACTGTATGCATGCACGTAAAGCACGAAAACCGGAACGATAAACCATACGCCACACTCAAAGTAGCCAGAGGCAGCGATCCATAGTATTCAAGCATCCGGTTACGAAGTTGGAGCAGCCGGGGCAGAATGTCGTGGGGCACAGAATGTGCAACCATTTTGGAGCAAACAAATTAACAGCAGTACACCAGCAGCTCAGGCGAGAATTAATGCTAAACCGCAGAAGATGCTAGAAAACATAGAAAGAAAAAATGCCGGTATCACATCAAATATATTTCGGAATTAAGTCACAAGGCCAGAACTTACTATTTTAAAAAAGTGCACCAAGCCTGTGGTCGAAGAGGCATTCAATATAGTGTGAATCAACGCTCCAAAATGCAGGGGTTAGCAGTATTCAGAATGACATGTACTTCAGTACGAGTGTTAGCCATGTGAAGGACGAATGTTTCATGTGCGGATGTATGGGCGACTTCTTTTTGAGAGAAAAGAGCGCTTATTCGACTCATATTGTTGAACTCTGCTTTCAAGGTCGGAATGGAAGGCCAGATGGATATATCGAGCTTCCCATGCGGAGGAGGGAACAGTACATTTTTACAACAAACTACACGTTGGGAGACAGTCACTATTTACGGAACCCCTGCCAGCATACCACAGCAATCTTCATTATTTAAAAATAAATACCTACCGTTTGCTAACAATGTGAAAGTAGGTGTAATAGCCGGGGCGGGTGTACCTTTTAAAATACAGGCCAAATTTGGGGCTTCTGAATTGCATGAGCCATGCAATTGTATATTCCTACAGACCAATGAGTGATCAGGTGTGGAAGTGCAATCTTCACCTTTCAAATAAACCTCCTTTCCTTCCCTCAAGCACAGATAGGTAAAGGGTAGAGACCAAACTTCATGAGATATGCGCTACCTAACGGTTCATATCTGCCTATAGCATAATGTTTCATACATGCTTCAAATTTAAACAGTGGAAAAGGTAGCGTTATTTAGCCATGAATAAGCCAAACCGCAGAATTTGTTTCTGCCACAGAAAATGGTAAAGGTTCTAACTTTTCAATATGCAATAGTGAAAATGTAGCATCTTTCATCGACATGAATTGTTGTTTAACAGTCAAATTAAATGGCAAAAATGGTGAAGTGTTCATGTAGTCCCAAGGCACTTTCCCAGCCTTTAACATTTGTAAAGTCCATGCAAAAGGCATATTAGAACGCAATTGATTCTGACCATGGTACAAAACTGAGACTTCATCTTGCACAATATCAACGACAGAAGAAACATTATCTAATGTGTAAATTCGGGAAGAAAGTGTGTTAATGCTATTATCTACAACTGCAATCACTTTTTCTAAATTAGCTTTATCAATAGCCCTTAAACTAGAAGAAGCTTCAATTTGGGACAGTTTCCAAACTTCGTTGTACACAGCATAAATCCACCTTTTGGACCTGCCTGCTGCAGGATTTTTCACAAATTCATTCTAATCAACATTGTCAGTCAATTTAGACAAATGAAGCTTAACTGACGCTAAAAAGGAGTGCTTGAGCCAGTTCTGACATAGCTTGCCTACAGAATAGGTAGTGACAGAATGGTCACTCTCAAAACGGGGATCCACCCTAACCTGTGTATAGCCAGAGGCCAAACCCAGAAACCGATGCTGGCATGAATCTGCACTTTTTTGCCATAACAACCAGCCTTGGAGATCCAAACTGGAAATGTTAAAAGACAAATTCAATTCATTTAAAAAAAACTTTATTGCGGTTGTTTATAACCATAAAAGTACATTCATTTCCAACAAATTACAAATTCATGTTGACTCAAAGATAAGAATTCGCTACGTACATCGGAATTTCGGGCATGATACAATGATAAAATTAAAAGACATTTGGGCATAAAATACCATCAGTGCACAAAATCACTTTAAAAGTTTAAATTATATGTACAATTCTAAAATATTGAGAAAATCACATTAATTTCCCGGCCCATACTAAGTAAAACCGCTAAAAACATCACACTAATCTCCCGTCCCCTGGTAGATACGGCCTATACACCCTCTAGCTAAAACCAAGATTTCATGCTCAGTAATACCATTACAAAATAGGGGGTGCAATGCACCAATAAGGATCTATAAGGATCTAAGCCGACTTTAGCAGGTTTCTGCGAATTATCCACATAGAAAACAGAAACTTTGCAACTGAAACCACATAAACTGGGTTAGTATCCGTTCTTAGGATCCTAAAAAAAACTGCATGGTTCCTAATACCCAGATTCCTACACAGTTGTATTATCCATTTCTCCCTAGATTTTTGTATGCCGCACAGAAGAGTACTACATGGACTGCTGTTTCCTCCTCTATAAGGCATCCAGGGCAGGGATTATTTGGGACTCCAGCCCATTTACTAGTAATTGCAAATAGCGGTAGGGTGCCATATCTAAACTGTAGGAAAAGCTTTTTAGCTAAAGTCGGCTGAATGATATCTAGCACCTGCTCAAATTGGTAATGGCACTTAAAATCCAAAAACCCGTGTGTAAAGCTTGTTAATTTCACAGAACGAAACATTTCCATCAATTTCAACTCTGAGTGCATTTTTCAGTGTTTTTTTTTTATATCTCCAGACAGAAGACATCTGGTTTTATCCAGAAGTTTTCCATACCGAGTGCACTAAAAGAGTGCCTTATAAAGGCTAACCAGGGTATACTTCCTGCCCCTAATGTTGTCATTACCGCTCTCAATTCTTCCCTGTAACTGGCAAACTCAGAGGTGCACCACAACCGCCGCTAATAAATCAGCAGACGCGTTGCAATGCCATCCGAGATTGGAAGAATATTTAAATCCATCCTAAGCAGTACTAATGGAGTATTTTTCGGCAGCATCAGGATTTGTCTAATAAAATTGTTGTCTGTTGATGTGAGGGTGTTAGAGGGTTTATGCCCCCACAATTCCGCCCCGTATAGGGATGCTGTCCTGGCTTGTACTTTCTAGATTTCCGGAGGTGGGCCTATAGTTTTTAAAACGCAATTCTTTTGCACTCTTAGGATTCCCCCCATGGCCGGCATTAATCTCAGATTAGCCTTATCCATCTGTGGGCCGCACCCCATTTTATCGTTCAATGTGAGGCCCAGATAACCAAAGACGGATAGCCTTTCAAGGGGTCTATCCTCTATCATTGGATGAGGACAATTGGTAGAGTTAGCATTAAAAACCATATATTTGGTTTTATTGATGTTAACCACAAGATTCCTTTTTTGGCAAAATTGGGAAAACGCGTTTAACACACGGTGCATGCCCATAGATGACTTTGAGAGCAGCAGCGTGTCATCCGCAAACATAAGAGCGGGAAAACTGCGTGATGCCAGTTTTGGGCAGTCTATATCCTTGATAGCAAGGAGGTCTTCTATCAGCCCGTTTAGGAAAAGAGAAAAGAGGGTTGGGCGAGTACACAGCCCTGCCTGGCCCACTTATCCACAGGGAATGGGGCCGTCAGACACCCATCCCTACCAAACCTCACTTTCGCAAACGCACCTTCGTGGAAATGTTTAAACTGATGGCATAAATATGGAGGAGCCCCCATAGCCAGCAAAATACTCCAAAGCTGGTTACGGTCCACCATATCAAATGCTGACTTCAGGTCTACAAAGGTTAGGTATAAACTACCGCCTCCCAATACAACATGCTTCCAGTAGATTAACTGAAGCCTGAATAACTGATCTTTTGTGGAGGTTTTGGCCCTAAAGCCTGCTTGTAAGGGTGTCAGGATATCTTGGTCACTCATCCATTCTTGCAAACGTTGGAGCAAGACCCTAGCGTAGATTTTTTGAGATACATCAATCAGGATAATTGGCCTGTAGTTTGCTGGTTCCATAGGCAAAATCTATTTATAAATGGGGATAATGTCCGCCCCCGCCCAAGTACAGGGGGCTGGGAGGCCTCCTAGGATTGCATTAAATAATAGTTGTAAATATTGGCCCACCCTGTCTGTTCGTCTCTATATAAATCTCCCGGAATCCTATCCAAGCCAGGTGCTTTATTCCTTTGGAGCTTAACTAAGGCCAATTGTACCTCGGCCAATGTACAAGGTGGTATACACCATGTGGGATCGGGATTTAGAAGACAAGCAGGCAACTCACTTGCTTCAACTGAATGGCTTGAATATAATTCTTTAAAATGTAAGCGCCATGCTTCTTCGCATATATTTGGGTCGATGGTAGACTTACCCTCTGCCTTTCCGTGTGCACCAGATTCCAGAAGGCCTTCACATCTTTTGAATCTAATGCAGACTTAATGGTCTGCCATCTTTCCACCTCCCATTCTGTTTTCGCGTTTAAAATGATTTTTTTTAAACTACCCTAGCTTCCTTAATACGTAAACGATTTCCCTCCTTAAGAGAAGATAGGAGGGTTCGCTTCGCTGCTCTACATCCCTTATAAGACCATGGATTCTTGTTACCTAGCTGTTTACTCTTGTTGGGCCTGGTATTGAAATTCCGCCAGAGTTACAACCATTTCCTGATGGATTTCTGCCTGGTCCTCACGGCAAGCACTGCTAAGGGGATTTTCTTCAATAGAGCGTGCCTTTTCTAAGAATGAAATTATACTTTTATACATTCTAGCCATTGTTTCAGTAGATTGGGTAATGTTGGCCCAGCGAATGCGCCTCCCTCCAGCCCCAACTCTATAATCACTTCTAGGTGGAGTTATAAAACCTTGGTCTGCATTGTTGTAACAAATATCTAAAAGGGTGATAAATGGGTTATGGTCACTTTCAATACGCTGCACAATGCTGAAATCTAAAACTTTTTGCCATAAATCAATGCTGATTAGAAAATAGTCAATTACAGATGTTTGACCTGCTCTTTCAAATGTTGGTTGGCCTGGGTTATCTTTCGGAAAGCGCCCATTGCAAGCCCTTATAGAGAAGGTCAGGGAAAACATTTGAAGAACAACTGGGGTCCACCCCTTGGCCGGGTATGTATTAGGTGGTGGGATTGACCAAGTTGCATTCTCGTGGGCAGTTATAGGTTGCGAGATACCCTTAAGGGGTTCATAATGACAGTTAAAGTTCCCGCCGATTACAAGGTGCATGTCGCCTGGGAGAGATTTCAAGAAGCTATTCAGAGAATCCAGGGTCGGGGAGGTTCCTCCATACAGAACTGGAGGGGAATGAGTGTCAACTCTCCTTACAACTAGTCCAAGGTGGATTGCCACCCATATGCACAATCCCCCGAAGGTCTGCCTTTAGGTCCCTTAACAGTTGGTTTGTGATATGTGGCGAACCCCGCTCTATGAATAGGAGTTACGGTCCAAGCTTCTTGTAATAGGCAGATCCCATGTAAATCAATAAAGTCCCCCCAATCTGACAGAGCGAGTTTGGACACAAGACCCGCAATATTCCATGATAGAACTTTTATGCCACCTTTTTTTTCCACTAAGAAACTCCCTGCATTAACAACGGGCCCCAAGTTCTCTTGTACACCTGGATCAATAAGACGGGAAGGGTCATGGTGGGGAGCTTCAGAATATAAAATAGCTACATTGGAGGTGTTGATTGGACCCCTAGTTAGTCCTTCGATACAACCCTCAGTGCTATTGTCCACTATCAGTTGTCCTTCGATGTGGCTAATCCCTATTTCTGCGGGTCTTGGGAATTCGTGCACCAACTCCCACTGTGATCCTTCATTGGTCAATGCCTTCCACCCAGGAAAACTCACAACCTGGTCAGTGCCAGCTGGAATCAGTCAATCCACCGAATCCAGCCGCTCAAACCTATTGTGTTAAGGCATTGAAAATTGTTGACCCCCATTTGAGTTAGTTGTCATCCTGGCACGGTGCCCCCTCCCACCTCTCTCTAGTACAAAATTCTCTAAGTCTAGCATAGGGGCTGGGGATATATAAAAATAGCTCAAGTCCCATGACTGTATGTGGGTATCTGGATTTGCCCGTGCACCCCTACAGACGTGTTCGACAACCCTCGGATCATCAAAATTAATCACAATACAATCACCAGTGATATTTTTCTTCACAGGTCCAACCCAATCCACTCTTCTTACAAATAAAATTTTTGACTGCATGTCACGGGGAAGTGGTCTATTGACATTTAGCCAGTGCATTGACTTGTTCTTCAGTTGCTCATAGGTATCTAATTGCCTTGATTTAAGTCTAGGAACACCAGTCCGAACAATAAACGTAGAGCAAACACTCAGGGGAAGGTTTAGGTGTTGGTATTCACTTCCTATCTCAGTCCCTTTCTGGTTTCCCCCAGGGGCTAAGCCCGTTGGCCGAGGTTCTGGCTGTCCCTGGGGTTCTCTGTTACCATTACAGGGGGTACCCTGAGACTCTGTAGTTGCGTATACTAAGGAAGTAGTTGTTCCCGGCCTAAATGATTTTTTAACAGTAGGACAGGGTCCCACGCACACAGTTGAAATGAGATTAAAATCTGCCAGGCCTGCAGAAACTGCAGACCCACCTCCATTCCCCGCCCTCGTAGAATCTCTATCATGTCCACCGCTCACTGGAATAATATTTGTGGCATTTACAACATTAGTTATTGATAACTCAAGTCCAGCAAGCCTATTTTCGATTAGCACAAGTCTCGATAGAATGGGTTCCAAGGACGATTTCATTATGGTACCCATTTTGGACAGATATTCATCTATCAACACTGGCAGTCCAGTATCTCTTCCATCTGTGTTCTCATTATTTACAATTTCAGGCCTTTGTGGTGAATCCTCAAGTATTGCCGGACAGGCAGTTTTATTTTCATTCAATTTGCCTAGTTTGGGAATTTTGGGATTCCTTCCCTTCTGCTGGGCTCCCCCTCGCTTCCTTTTAGGGATTGCCCCTTGTGCACAGTCATTCAATACATTTGGCTGATTGTGAACCATGGCGTTGCATGATACAATGTTATTGGGGATGTGTTGTAATGCTTCACCCCCTGACACCGCCTTGTCTTTGTGGTGAAGGAACGTTCATAATCTCATAATCCCCCCCCCCCCCCCCAGGAAGACCTCTTGGCAAACACAGGATCCATAGATAGTCTACACTCCGTAAGTTCTATCTCGTGAGCTAAGACAGATGAAGCCCTCGTGATAAATTGGTCTAAAGTCCCTACGACATAGCCTGCTCCGGACACTTTCCTACCTCGTCCCTCCAGTGTGGTCATATCCTAGTTTTTGTTTTTTTATTTCCAATTGTTCAAAAAACAAAGGAAAATAAGAGTCCACTTACTGGTGGGGCGTGATGGCCAGTAATTTCAATGACTGGAACAAAAAGAGGTGGCCCAACCCGGCCTCTCACGGTCTAGAACGGGCTAAAACGGGCCCGCCCTTGGCCCGGGCTTTGCCCGGCACGCGTTCCGTGAAGCGGAGTTGGCGAATATCTAAATAGGTGTATGGGCTCCTCCTCCAGCAGCACAGGTGCCGGTGATCTGCTTTCCCCCTGGGACTTGCAGTCCGTCTTTCTGGTCCAGCAGATACAGCAAACAAAGCGCAGCGGCTCCCGCGAAGCGGGAGCGGCAAGAAGTAATGCTGGCTCAAGGGCTCCTCCTCCAGAAGCACAGGTGCGGGTAATCCGCTTTCCCCCTGGGACTTGCAGTCCGTCTTCCTGGTACAGCAGGTACAGCAAACAAAGTGCAAAACAAATTTAGTAAGAGAGTCTGTAAATCACTAAGGGACCTACTGGCATGATTGTTCCATTTGGGGTATTCTCCCAAATCAGGAATAGAAGGAGCATTTAATTTTTTAGACGTAGCCAATCCAAGGTGGTTTGTGAAATAGTATAATTCAGAAACAACATATGGTTCGGGATGAGACATGCACGATGCAAAGCCTCAGTGCCTTGCACTTGCCAACTTTTAGAACCCCAAACAGATTTAAGATCAGTAGTATCTTTCCACAGCTCATAGCCCCCAATAGCCAATTGGTCAATAAAGGACTTGGAAAATAACAATTTAGTGTGGGTAAGTCTAACTTTGGAAGAGGACCTAGCAGTCATCTTAAAATGAAAGGCATCAGGATTAGACTGAGTAAAACCAGTAAAATAAGTAAACTTTTTCAAAAGAGTTTTGGAGCTGCCTTCAACAGGAGCGGGACAATGTTCCCATTGTGTACAATTAACCACATTCCTAAATGTGTTAGCCTTGTGCAGAAAATGATTGCCATAGTGTTGGTAACAAAACAAGTCAGCATAATTCGCAGAATCGAAGTACAAATCTTCCACGTCAAAGGCAGCATAATATTTCAAATCAGAAAACAAATCCTCTACGGCTTGGACGTCCCAATCATCAGAGCGTATATTTTGTTTAACTACATCCCCCATTAAAACACGAAGTACATTAGGGACATTAATAACCTCTGTGGGACCATGTATCTGAAATTTAACATCATCCCACACAATCCCATCTAAGACAGGCCAAGCCGTAATATTCACAAAAGTCTGGTCCCTCTTCATGATGTGTGATGAGGAGTGGGGTGCCAAAGTTCCATCAATCATTCTACTTGTGGATCTTTATTTAACATAGTGTCCATTCACAAGACGGAAAACATACACCACAAATCCAACAGACATGAATAAAAATAAAATAAAAAAAGCACCAACTAAATGCAAGTCCAATGTGGAATCAAAAATTTTTTTTTAAACCAAACAGCAAAAATTGAAACTTTTGAGGGAGACTTTGATGTGGTAGAGTCAGTGTCAAATAAAAAACATGACTGGTTAGCAACACAGGTCTGCAAATCGGGCACCGACAAGTCTGTGGGGTAAGTGTACGCAATATCATCGAGGGAATCACCAGCTGGTGGATTCAATAAAGGATTAGTAACTGGATCCATCTCGATGGCAACGTCAAGCCTGGTGGTAGGTGCCAAAACCAAACCAGAGTTTTTCAGCATGGCCGGACAAGAGACCGTAGGCGTCATACTAAGAAGAATCGGCCACTCTGTGTAGTTTGACATTGTCAATGGAGATGTACCTGTTTTCCTTACGACCAGGAAGGGCAGGTAAAATGACTGTTCTTGTTACCCTGCACAACAAGCACAGAAACTGGAGCACGATATGAGGGGCCGAATTCTTTCTTGTTCTCGACCTTTTCTCTGACCAGTTCTCCAACTTGGGGTAGCCAGTCAACTACCGGAATCTGCAACGCAGCATCAGTTGTGGAGGGCAAATGTTCCTTTGCAAGACTGTCAGGGGTCTTTTGCAGAATCTGGAAAACAGCACAATGTTCATCTACGTCAAAGGGAGCGGCAGACGCCACCTGGCCTAGACCCTCAAGGTCCGGAACAAATATTTTGATGCCAACGAGCATTTCGTATGGGGTCCGCCTGCCCAGAGACCTTCTAGGGAGATTATTAAGTGCACGCTGAACGCTATTGATGTGGGCTAGCTAGTTCCGACCTGTACTTAAAACCCTAGCTGTCAAGAATTGCTTTAAGTCACGGTTCATCCGCTCCACAACACTATTGCCCTCAGGTCAGTATGGAGACGAAAATTTGACTTGGACCCCCAATGAACGCATGGCATCCTTGTACGCCTTAGAGGCGAACGCTGGACCCTGGTCTGAGTGGAAGGGACCACATGCAAAAATTCACACAAAGACACGCAAATCCCTTACGACAGTTCGAGAATCAGCATTCCTTTCGGGCCACACCCACACAAAGCGCGTGCAAGAATCAACTGCAACTAAAATGTACTTGTACGCAGTATCAGAGGAGAAAGGACCACAGTGATCTAAGTAAACACAGCCAAGTGGTGTATTAGATATATACAGCTGTGTCTGGGGCGGGCGTGCAGCAGTAGAAGGTTTATTCTGATGGCAAATGTCACAATGTAGAACATAATCGCACGTTTGTTTGTACAATTCGCACCATCAGTAACGCGGTTATAAAAGAGATACAGTTGCATAGACGCCGGCATGAGCAGTAGCCATACCCTAGTGAGCGGCTGTCATCAGTGTGGACCTGCGGTCGGCATTGGGAATCAATCTGTCACAAACGTCGTTAATTCTCACATAAGGAACTTTATCAGGACTTAAGTGATAAGAGTATTTTGAAGGGAAACCTTAAGGGTAATTTCTTCCTTTCTCTGTTGCGGCAATAGCTGCCAAGATGTCATCATCAATCTTATTTTTGGAACATGTAACTGCTGCAACCAAATATGTCGCTACTGCGGTCTTTGCTGCTTCATCATCAAGACTATTGCCAACAGCGTGAACTCAGACACGCTGATGACCAAGAGTATGAATCACAAACACGAGTGGCAGCCGTTCTTTAAGCTCAGCAACTCGAACCCAGATCATCTTGTGTTTTATTGTGCTGCCTTTGGAATCCCGATAGTCATTTTGAGTCCAAAAGAACAAATTGTCATTGTAAGACTGTACAGAGTAGTAAGAGTCACTTACGATAAGAGTAGTCACACTAGGATTAGCGTACTCCAGTGCAAGCATTAAAGAACGAACCTCTGCCAACTAGGCGGTACAGTCCTCTAATGTCTGTGTATGCACATCGTACTTGAATTCTTCATTCACCATAGTACCAACCACTATTGCGCACGCCGAATAAGCATGCTTTGAAACCATGGCTGGTTGCGCCAAACCGTCAGTGTAAATGATACAATGGAAATCCTCCAGCGCCGGATGAACAAATTTATACTGCAAAAACTCCTGAGTCTGCAAAGAGGAGTCAAAAATGAACGTGACATTCGGAGATGTCAAGGAAGTAGCCCATTGTATCCACCATGGGTGCAAAGCTTTTGAATTTGGTACACTGGCTTTTGTCACTGCCTCCAAGGAAGGATACGGTGTAACAACCAAAATGCGTTTCCCCTGAGACAGTGCACGTTCTTTGCGAATCGCCATTTGCACTGCTGTCAAAACTTTTTCCACAGTGGAAAACCACAGCTCAGTCGAAGTGTACAAGTGTGACTTATAAGCGATGGGGACTGTATCACTCTCATTAAAAGTCAGGTAGATGAAACCCACCGCCGCAGGTACGATTCTTATCACCAGGTTGGTGTGGTTGTCACGAGTCAATAAGAATTTAGATTCTAGAAGATCAGCCTACAAAGATTGCAAGATGGCTGAATGAGCAGGCAGCCAGCAAGATTTGGAGAAAGTAAGTTGTACCAAAGCGTAAAAAGGCTTGATACGCTGGGCATTTTCGGGAATTAAGTATGCCCGAAATTTTTTTAAAAACAGCAAAGATTGTAGTTTTTTCAGAGTTGTCGGAGCGCGCAGCTGTGCGCATTTCTCCAGGAAGTTGAGCTCATAGCCCAGGAACAACACTGTGTACTCTGCAATGTGAGTGTTCGCAAAGTTGAATTTGTAACTGAAGTCCGCAAACTGACAAATTATGCGGTCAGCGTGACACAGATGCGGCCATAATTCGTCGTCTGTGAGATAAATATCATCCACATACGAACATGCATCTGGGTCTAGTCTCTCTAAAAGAGAGACTATGCGGGCGGCAAAGACACCTGGACTGTTCTTATAGCTCATAGCCAATATTCTGAACTGTCTTTGATTGCCGCCACAGGTAAACGCTGTCCATTGACTACTAATAGAGGACAGGTTATGGCCGAAAAAGCCATTGGATATGTCCAGTGTGGTCTTAAACCGTTTACGTACGAGACTATCCACAAGGGCAGAACTGTGAGTGTTCTGTACTGCGCAAGTCCGACAGTGAGAGTTTAAGTGCTGGTAATACAATACTAAACGGTACGAGCCATCAGGCTTGGTCACAGTAAAAAAGAGGGTTATTCTCTGAGACACACACGTTTCAATCACACCTTGATATACCAATTATTCCAGGATTTCTGCCACTGGAGCTTTCGCTTCACGTCGCTTGGGGTATTTGGGTTGAGGCTCTGGCATACACCGCAATGGTATCTCATGCTGGGGGAAAATGTATCCCATCCAAAATGAGTACGGTACAATGCTGGTGCAAGCACCTTAGCCTACTCTTCTGGCGGAGCGGGCAAAATAAAAGGTGGGGGCCAGTCGGCCTCCGCCACCAAAATGTCATAGGTAGTAGTTAGATTTTCCCAAAATACCCCTTTTACAGTACGTTGTATGTCACCTTCAATTAAAAGGACTATTTCAAAAAGTCTTTCAGGGGAAGCAACTCTAGTGTCAGCCGTCTCAACAACAACAAACGTGTCAGTTGCCGTCACCTTCAGAAGGGGACGCAATGCTTCGCACTATAGTAATTTCCACCGCGCTGTCTAGTAGCTTCAGTGCCCCACGTTAAAGACATGTTGCAGGTATTCTGCTCAGACACAGAACTGTGCACAAAGACCCAGGACTTCAGTGAATTATGGTGGACCAAAAAACTCGCCTCAGCTCCTAGAACCCCTATTCGACTAGCATCAGTGTCACATTAGCTCTTCGTCCTATAGCAAAGGAACCAATGATTAGACAACCCAGAACATGAGACTTAGGTTATACTCAGGAATGGTGGGAATCAAGAACACTCTTTCGTTTGTTATTCTCATACCAATCCACAACAGGAGTAAAAAGAGTCACGGGAAAGGTTAAAATATATATTTTAACGACGTGCTCTAAGATGCAGTATCTTTGCTTACATAAGCAGACAGATGATTAGAAAAAATAATGATCAGCATTTTTACAATTCCATAAAACACAAAAGGAGAAATCCTATTACAATGATGGTGAAAACAGGTCTTATAGTGCCTAGTGAATCACTTTCCCTAGCTAGGAACTATGTTTTATAAAATATAGAAGGTCTCTTAGGCTTGTGTGGGGGACCCCATACCTCTAAGATCAGCAGCAGTGAATCATATCAGGATCTGCAAAAGCTCTCGGTCTCTCTGGAAAACAAGTGTCTGAAACCATGCCTACAGTGCAATATTAAAGGCGCCAGAATCTTAGTAGACTGCAGCTGCCTGTATGTTCTGTCTAAAACGTGAGTCGATCAGCCCGAACAACAGCTACCTTGTTACGATAACTTTGGAGGCTTTAGCACCCACTGTGCAGACTAGGGTCGCAATGTAAGTCTAGGGATGCCGAAAACAAGCCCTTCTCATGTGAAATAATTCACGCAACCTAACTTGCAACAACAGCTATATTCAGTGTCGTGTGCAAAAGCAGCAAAAGGTAAAATGGCATTTAAACTTCTAATAAGCCTATGCTAACATAGCAATGTGTGCAAACAAGGCCCAGCCCTCACTACAAGACAGTAACCCTGCATGCCTTTAGGAGGGGGGGGGGGGGGGGGGGGGGGGATCTCCACTCCACAAGAACTGTACCTTGGATACTTGTTATCTTTCCTCCTCAAGTAACAGGGCGTCAGGTCACATCAAAATTAGGCAGGTGGGGCAGATCTTATTTGCCCCTAATTTTGGCTCTATCATTTTGAAATGTCATGGTTACTAGTCTTTCTTGGGTGCCATCCTGTTCCCACCGGCACCAATTCTCTGCCCTACAACCAGGGACCTAATGGGGGAAACCGGATTGTGTTGTAACCCACTATGTTAACATAAAAATTACGTTTTTCGCGGTTGACAGCCATCACCCAGCTGACTACGGTTTCCCACTTTGCCTCAATATTTTCACAGAGGCAAATGCTGTTTGTTAATCATGCTGTTCCAGAGGTTTCAACTAAACACTTCGTCTCCTCACAGGCCAACAAAACACAAGTTACCTCTAACCCTGCTATGGTCTTGAAACTGACAAGTACGAGGTCCTTTGAGGTGATATTCTTTAATCTCTAAATATTTGTGAATGCACAGTGTTTTAATCTATTTAAAGGGCTGCTAGCAAAGTGCTATGTATTCCTCTTAGATTAGGCTCTGAGGAATAACTGCATATGTATTTTGTGCCTGGGATCATCATTTACTTGAACAGGTGGAGTCTTTTTTGAGACGTCCTTCACTTCTTATTCGGCAGATTTACTGCTAAGGCGGTGGATTTAGGTGCAATCTCCCTATACTACTTTTGCCCCCTCTTGCCTCCTTCCTGGAGTCAAACATTCAGCAGACTGCACCTGAGTTGTTCCTCCCCTTGTAAATTTCTTTGGCCTTCCTATACCTCTCTTACCATCTCTGATACTGGTTTCTTGCCCTTTGCAGGTTTCACAACTATAATTGAACACTCAGTAATTATCCTAAGAGATCCCACTCCACACGCCTGCAACCAACCCAATCTATTTATATTACCCCTCCTTCGGATAACTATTTCGCCCCCCACCTCCCCCCAACCATTCTGCACGACATGTTGATACTGAACTTTGACAGGATTTCTGTACTTTATGTGTTTGACCATCAGAGGTGGCCCCACTCCTGTTATAGGACACACAAATATATGCTGGAATTAGTCACCATGATGGTTCACCGATTCTACCAAATGTCCTCTACCTTTGACCTTTGGTAAAACCACCACGCCACCCGTCTTCACCATCGCCCATATGACAACTTGCTTTCAAGGGCTGGGTTACCAATGCCTCAACAAAAATAAAAAACTGAATTGTAAAAACTTCTAACCCTTTAATTCCAACCCCTGTTTTGTCTTTGATTTGCAACCTTTCCACACTAGCAAAGTCAAACTTATCAGTGACATGAATAAATTGGGGGGGGTGAGGCGGAGGCAAGATGGCGGTCGCGTGGATGACCGAGTGAGCTGGATACTGACGCTCTACTGGAGTTTCTCCCCCATGCCTTACTTTTTCTGATGCGATGGTAGCTGTGGCAATACTGGCTGTCTCGCTCGCTGAAAACTGTACCTACTGGGTATCATGGTCCGCAGCATCTTGGCTTGCTGCGCTTGCGGTGCTGGAGATGTACGAGCTCTCTGTGCTGGCGGCATACTGAGCTTTTGCTACACGTACCAGCAACTACAATGGCTCCTAAGAATATAGCCAAAGGTGCTAAGACCCAGGGGAGGGGGGCTGCGGCAGCCACAGCCTCCTCCCCTGTGGAGAGTCCAACAAAATCTAGCCTTGGCAGTGGCGGAGACGCCGGAATAAGCTGAGGTGCTAACAGCTCCTCTCCTGGTCCCACGATGAAAGGAGGCAGCAATACTCAGAAGCTTCAGACGGTTCCTGGTCTGTTCAGAAAACAAACGGGTAAAGGTAAGAGCCCAGCGGAGGATGAAAAACTGCATCTTCTGTGGATTGTGGCGAGAAGTCAATGACTAACCCGGACAAAATGTTTGCTACAGCTGCATCGATACAGATTCCAACATTGTCGTCTGTGATCTCAGCTGTGAATGGTGACGGGGTAGCTCAGGGCAGCTTGGAGGATGTAAGTGGTGATATGCGGAACGCCGAGACTGTGGTTACGGGGATAGACACTACGCAGATTGTCTCTTCACAGAGAGAGGCGACAGCAGCTGGGAATATAAATATTAGTATTGCAATATCTGCTAAAGAGCCGTTAAAAGAACCTGAGATGCCTATGCCTGCACCAACAGTAACGTCTCTTGCTCATCCCTTGAGGGACGACCAGGTCCCGGAGAACAGAATTCAAAATGCTAGAAATCAAATCGCTGATGGCAACCACCAGGGGAGAGTGGATAAGATTCTGGCTCCACAGAACTTTGATCAGCCAGACAAAGAACGTGTTAGGAATGTAGATTCAGGGGACTCAGGGGGTAAGTTTTACTCCATGTCGGACCCCTCTAACTCTTCCGAGAATGAGAGCCTTGGAAGAGACTGGGCAGATGATAGAGTGATACAAGTAGTTTCCAACTGGATGAAGAGGAGCTGAGCTTGGATGCCTCTGCAAATAAGGGGACTGTGTGTAAACTAAGGGAAACTTGTAATCCTCTGATGAAAGAGGCACTTGGTAGAGCCGGATCATTAGTGTGGGACTACTCATTTTCTCCTCAACTCGATAAGAATGTGGGGCAGGGAAACAACCCTGGAGAAATCGCAGGCTCAGACATGTCGCCAGAAGGTGAAATCACCCTCTCCACTATCTACCAAAGTAAAATGGCCCATCGAGAGGAGACCAGGGTGGAGGAACTTCGGATCCAGGGTGCCGTTTGAAAATTGCAAAACATGATGCGCCGAGTTGCAAAGACCTGCACCGAGATCTCAACAAGAAGCCGAGGCGAGGATTTCAGGAATGGAAGATGAAATAGTGCAGCAGAAGGCTACAATATCATCCCTGCAGACTTTGAAATATGACACTACCTGGAAGCTCACCGTATTGGAAAATCGTTCCAGAAGGAACAACTTACGGATTTTGGGAATACCTGAAGGACGGGAGGGCAAAGACACCCGGCAGTTTGTTATTGAATTATTTTCAGAAGCCTTTCCAGAGCGTAAGCAATGGAATTGGGAAGCTGAGCTGCAGAGAGCGCATAGGTTTCCATTTAATCAGCGAGTTAGAGCAGGGGGGTCAAATGAAAAACCAAGGGCGATGTTGATTTGTTTTAGCAATTTTTTGTTGCAGGAAGCAATATATGACCTAGCACGGCCAGATAGGAAGAGAGGTGGAAAGGAATGTGAGTTTTTTGTTCACCCAGATTTCTGTCAGGCCACAGTCCAAAAGAGGTGGCATCTTCGTCAAATGATTCCACTATTTCAGGCGAAATTGGCACAGGCCTTTCTACTCAATCCGGCAAAAGAAAAAATTGTACATAGGGAAAAACCAAAAAATGTTGGATCCGAAATTTTAGCAAAGGAATTTCTGAGCACAATTTAAAGTTGATTAAGAGATAATAGGACAAATGTGTATCTAGCCAATAAGGGGGTGCCACGCTTACGATTGACTGATGTATGTACATTTTTCCTTTTTTTTGTATCTTTTTTGGTTTTTCTTTTTTTTTGCAGGGGGTGGAAGAGGGGGTCTGGGGGAGCATTTACTATCCACTTCCCATCACAGAGGACTAGGTCCTTATGCCTCATTTGGGAGGGGGAGATCTTGGTGGGCAAAGGGTTGGGGGGGGGGGGATTGGCACCGTTGGTATTTGATGCTTGTTATGCACTATGGTTATGGTACTTTCTTCTATTTGAGAGACAATAATTATTTTAGTTTTTATTAAACTTAGCCTAGGGCTTGGGATGGGCAGACAATATCTGACAAATTTTCCATATAACAATGACTGATAGAGTATTTGTACGTGGAATATATGTGGTTTAAATGATAAAAAGAAAAGAGGGGTGCTGGCCCAAATTTTGCAAGTCATGCGTATAGATGTGCTCTGTGTACACGAAACCCATATCCCTTGGAATAATCGTAAGTGGCTGAGTGACTTGGGTATGGAATTACTTGCTTGCACTAGGCAGAGCACAACTACTAGAGGAGTTGCGATTTTGATTAAACACGGTCTGGGAATATGTAAACGGGTAAAAGAGGATGTCTTGGGGCGGTGGGTCATCGCAGTAATTCTCGTTAATGGCTCTCTACTGACGATTTGTTCTATCTATGGTACTAATTTAGATGACTAAGAAGTGATGCACTAATTCAGTGTTGAATTAGTGCTATGGCCATGCCCCTTAATTCTATGTGGGGATTGTAATCTTCATTTAGAGAGCTGTTTTGATATAATTAGTAGCCTTCCATATAGGGGTAAGAAAACTAAAGTTTTAAAAGCTACTCAAGGCCTAGTCAAAGAACTCAGGTTGGCTGATGTATGGTACACTAATACGAATGATGATCCCGGAGCCACCTTTTTACTCGGCTCCACATAAAAAATATGTGCGCTTGGATTATTTTTTTATCTCTGCCGAAAGAGCATTGAGTGCTAACATAGAGATCACACCCAGGATCATCTCATACCACAACCCGGTTATTTTAGAATTAGATATCAGTCCTAGGGTTCATCCGAAGGCATGGACTTTTGAATGTAAACTACTGCTTGATCCTGAATATTGTGCGTATAAGAACGATTGAATCAAGGGATTTTTCAAAATTAATCAGGGTACAGCCTCTGACCTCATTGTTTGGGATGCTGTTAAGGCCAGGGTCCGGGGGGGGAAACACTCAGTTATTCTATATCCAAACTGCGTAAAATTTTGGTCAAAATTAAAGGCTGGATTGATCAGTTCAGGCTATTAGAAATTGAGCTTATGGGGGAAATAATTAGGCAACAAAATAGTGAGGTAACCTTAAAAGCCATTGCAATCTTAAAAATGAAATTTCACTAACATTTTGCTATGAAAGTAACTGCTAAGCTGGTTTTGTACAGGACTCAAATATATGAAGCTGGGGGAAACACTGGTAGGATTTTAGCGAAGACACTTCAGCAAAGAGAAATAGCCAATCAAATCTATAGGATTCAGGACCATCTTGACCAGATTCAGGACTCCCCAGGTAAAGTCTTGAATGTTTTTTACAAGTATCATTATAACTTATATACAAAAGAAGAAATAATAGGTGCAAATGAGAAGATGCAGGAATTTAGACTCGAAACTGAAACAAACAGAAGCTACATAAGACCAAAACGAGAAATTAGCTGCAAGAATAACCTGGGAGGAGGTGGAGGGAGC
This sequence comes from Lissotriton vulgaris, assembly GCF_964263255.1. NCBI lineage: Eukaryota > Metazoa > Chordata > Amphibia > Caudata > Salamandridae > Lissotriton > Lissotriton vulgaris. The sequence goes on from NC_141695.1 coordinate 1,382,008,930, forward strand.
AATATAATCTCTAGTAATAGGAAAAGCAGTAGGCTCGGACGGTATCCCTCTCGAATTTTTTAAGACATTTTGGCAGGCGCTTTGTCCGGAACTTATGACACTGTTTCTTGCTGCTCAACGTGGCTTAGCGCCCGATTATTGGTGAGAAACTACCATAATTGTCTTTAAATAAAAGGATAAACCAGAGTTGTACCCATCGTCATATAGGCCCATTTCGTTGATTAACTCAGATAGTAAGATCTTTTTGAAAATGATGGCTCGCCGCTTAGGTATGGTCATTGCCCTTTTAATTTCTCATTTTCAACATGGGTTTATCCCTGGCCGGGATACTGTCGACCATGTGAGACGTTTAATAGCTCTTTTAGATTGGGCTCAGGCAACTGAATCTTCACTGTGGGTGATCCTGTTGGACACCGAGAAGACGTTTGACAGGGTCTCCTGGCGATATTTGTGGGAAGCCATGCGTTGGAAAGGGTTCTGCAGTCAGTTCATTCAAGCAGTTAAGACTTTATATATATGCCCGGAAGCAACCATACGCATTTCTGGACAGGAGTCAGGAGCATTTAGCATCAGTCGGGGTACAAGTCAATGGTGCCCGTGCTCCCCTTTATTATTTGCATTATATATTGACATATTTTTAATAAATTAAACCTGAACACAGATATCAAACCAGTAAACTTTTAGAACATTGAGTATAGAGCAATCAATCAATCAATCAGAGTACTTGTAAAGCGCACTACTTACCCGTGGGGGTCTAAAGGCGCTGAAGGGAGGGGGGTGCCACTACTGCTCGAAGAGCCAGGTCTTGAGGGGTCTTCTGAAGGCGAGTAGGTCTTGGGTCTGCCATAGGTGGGTAGGGAGGGTGTTCCAGTTCTTGGCGGCGAGGTAGGAGAAGGATCTGCCGCCGGAGGTTGTTCGTTGGAAGAGGGGGACAGCGGCGAGGGCGAGGCTAGCGGAGCTGGCGGTGCAGAAGCGGAGTCTGCTGTTCAGGTAGGCTGGTCTGGCGTTGTGGAGTGCTTTGTGTGCGTGGGTGAGGAGCTTGAAGGTGATCCTCTTGTCGACGGGGAGCCAGTGTAAGACTCTCAGGTGGGGGGTGATGTGATGTGGCTGCGGTGGGGGACGTTGAAAGATCAGTCGGGCGGAGGCGTTTTGGATGCTTTGTAGTCGTCGTAGGTGTTTGGACTTCGGCAACGCACTCTACGCAGGAATCCTAGCCAGTCTGCTGCGGACGAGGGCCAGTGTCACCATTCTTCTTGTTTCAGTCGGGATCCACTTGTAGATTCTGCGGAGCATGCGGAGGGTGTTGTAGTAGGAGGAGGAGGAGGAGACGGCGTTGACCTGTTTACAAATGGAGAGGGAGGAGTAGAGGATGAATCCTAGGTTGCGTGCATGGTCGGTGGGTGTTGGTGCTGTTCCAAGTGTAGTCGGCCACCAGGAGTCGTCCCAGGCTGAGGGGGTGGGTCCGAGGAGGACCTCAGTCTTGTCCGAGTTCAGTTTCAGACGGCTGCTCCTCATCAAGTCGGCGACGGCCTTCATTCCCTCGTGGAGGTTGGTTTTGGCGGTGTGTGGGTCCTTGGTGAGGGAGAGGATAAGCTGGGTGTCGTCGGAATAGAAGATGATATTAAGGTCGTGATGGCGGGCCAATTGTGCGAGGGGGGCCATGTAGACGTTGAACAGCATCGGGCTGAGGGATAAGCCCTGGGGGACGCCGCAGATGATGTCGGTGGCTTCGGATCAGAAGGGCAGGAGGCGGACGCTCTGGGTCCTGCCAGAGAGGAAGAACGTGGTCCAGTCAAGGTCCTTCTCTTGGATTCCAGCTTCTAGGAGGCGTGTCTTTAGAGTGCGATGGCAGACCGTGTTGAAGGCGGCTGACAGGTCCAGGAGGATGAGGGCGGATGTTTCGCCGTTGTCTAGTTGGCGCCTGATGTCCTCTGTGGCGGCGATGAGGGCTGTCTCTGTGCTGTGGTTTCGTCTGAACCCGGACTGGGACGGGTCCAAGATGTTGTTGTCTTCCAGAGGGAGGCCATTTGCATGTTGACGATTTTCTCGATGACCTTCGCCAGGAGCAGGGAGATTGGCCGGAAATTCTTGAGGTCCATGGGGTCTGCCTTGGGCTTCTTGAGGAGGGTGTTGATTTCGGCGTGCTTCCAGCTTTCCGGGAATGTCGCTGTTTCAAAGGAGATGTTGATGAACTTCCGTAGTTGGGGGCGATGGCTGTGTCTGCTTTGTTGAATACATGGTGTGGGCACGGGTCTGAAGGAGATCCTGAGTGGATGGAGTTCATGACCTTGCATGTCTCGTCGTCGTTGACGTTGGACCAGAAGGTCAGGCGGTTGGCGCTGGTGGTGTTTACAGGGGAGGTGGAGTCTGACGTAGTTGGGGCGGTCGTGGTGTTCAAGCTGGCATGGATGTCAGCGATCTTGCGGTGGAAGAAGATGGCTAGTGAGTCGCACAGTTCTTGTGAGGGCGGTATGTCGTTGGCGTTGGAGAGTTCCTTTACTTTGCTGAAGAGCTCTTTGCTGTTGTGTGCGTTATCCCGGCGGTCTTTGAAGGAGGATCTCTTGGCTAATCTGATGAGGTGGTGATGTCTGCGGGTGGCGTCCTTGTGGGCTGCATGGTTGTCCGGTGTGCGTGCGTGGAGCCATATCTTCTCCAGTTTCCGGCATGATGCACGTTTGGGGGTCTGAAGCTAGTCGGTGAACCAGGTGGCTCTCTTGCTGGCGTGACTGTTGGAGGTTTCTTGAGCGGGGGGGCGAGGGTGTTGACGACGACATTGTCTTACTCACTAGTGATATATCTTCTGCGGTTCCTACAATCAAATTGCTGGCTGCGTTTTTCCGGCTACAAATTAAATGTAGATAAAACTCAGATGCTTTACTCAGGTACAGATTCACCGGTAAACCTGCCAATTGTCAACAAAGCAACATATTTGGGAATAAAACTTACATCAGAAGTGGATAAGATTCTTGATGTGGACATTACCCCAGTGATCGATTAGGTGAATGCAACATTGGAAATATTATATCATCTTCATCTTTCTCTTCACGGGAGATGTAATGTGTTAAAAAAGTCAGTCCTCCATAAATTTCTTTATATGTTTAGAACAATTCCCCTTGAGTTTTCTTCTTCTCGTTTTACAAAATAATAGAGGATTTGTTCTAGATTTCTCTGGGGGTATCGAAGACCGAGAAGGGCATATAAGAAGATGGCCATACCTAGACATTGCGGGTATTCCATATCTATTGATGTACTTTTGGGCCGCTGTGCTGCACTATATGTGTCCCCTTGTAGTTGGGGTCAAGGCCGAGATTCCTCTTTTTATAGGCCATCTATTTACAAATTTGAGTTGGGAGACGAGACCAATTTTTGTTTAGTTAGGGTAATAGAGCCCAGTTATTTTAAAAAGACAAAGTTTAAGATACTTAAGGCTGCATAAGTAGGCTGAAAAACAATTAAACGTAAGTTACAGGTTTTAAATCTAAATGCCTACACCCCCTTCTCCGCTTCTGGGTTGCTCCCTATAATCTTCCGGGATCAAGTAACATTTAGATGGGGTTTAAAAGAACTACGGTGCTTAGGGGATTTTTTTGATAAAAGGTCAACTTCTGTCCATTTTAGATCTACAGGCGAAATTTGGCCTAGGTAAACAAGTTTTTTCAAATACCTTCAAATTCACATTTTTTGGGGTCGGATGGGGCCAGGAATAGAACAACAGTTTAATAAAATTCCTTTAATTGAAAGAAATGAGGGAAAAAACCAATAGGTCAGTTATATCAACAATTATTGGAAATATTCCCGGACGATCTGGGTATATGGAACACAAAATGGATGAATAATCTGGGAACTGAAGATATAAATATAGAAAAATCTCTTGATTTGGCGAACCAGGTTTTAATGACTGGAAGACTACGAAGTAAGCATTATATGGCCCTCTTTGATTTATATTATACTCCCGGTAAAATTGCAAAATGGGGGGCAACAAAGGGGGACAATTGTAATAGGTGAGGATTATGGGCCGCGGACTCGATCCATATGTTTTTTACTTGTCCAAGACTGGGGCTGTTTTTTCAAGAGATTGAGAACTTTTTAGATACAATTCTTGGAGCTCCGATCACAATTACTGGGGAGCTAGTAGTTATAGATGTAGGGTCTGATAGGGAGGCTAATTTAAGATCAAGATCCACAACCGCTATTTTATTTATTGCTATGGTCCTGGTACTCGCCTGTATTACCAACAAGTGGATTAGCCCTGACCCACCAACCTTTATTAACTGGCGGTCAAGAATATTAGCCATGTATAATCCAGAGCTATCAATCTATAAGACTAAAGGGAGAAGGAAAAGGGCTATGGGATGCAAAATCTGGACTCCAATAGCAGATTGGATCCAATGAATTTAGATTAGATAGTGAAGGACTTCATGAGTAATATTTGGATTGACTGTCTTCAAATATATCCAGCTGTAACAAATGTAAATTAGTGAATGGCTTTACTATAATATCTGTGAATTATGGGGACGGATTATGATAAAATGGAATGAACTGTTTGTATGGATTGTCATTATTTCGTCTGGGATACCCGGCCCATGCCGGGCTAGATAGATTATTCTTTTTTTTTTCATCTCAACTAAGAGTTATAAATGTTTACGTTGGTATTATACCCTTGCTTTCTTTTTCTGTATATATAATGCCTCGGCAAAAAGGGTTACAAAATTAATAAAAAGAATTTTTTTTTAAAATACATAAATAAATTGTTACCCAAGTCTATATTACCGCCCCACCCCATCGACTCAGTTGCTGGGCTTCTTGCTTTAAAATGTTTTGTGACAGATGGCAGCGGTGTAACAGCTATTCCGTGGAGTACTGCCGTATGAAGGCTTCCAGCACCAGGACTCTGTAGGTGCTCTGGATACTACTGTGAGCAACCGGAGGACTGAGTTTCAGACCTGGGCTGCAGTGGTGTAGCCGAAATTGCAGAGGGATCAAGAGTAGTACCGGCCATCACAACTTTAATAGGGCAGCAGCCGCATCGTGAAAGTACAAAGGCCGGCCAGACAGCGGGTATATGCTGCCCATACACGTGGGAGCAGCTGACTCCATAGACTGCTGCTGACATGCAAGGGTGTTGAGTGGCCCCTGGAGCAGGCGGCTTGAGGTGAGGGTGGCCCTCTAAAATATACCGCTCACTGGCAACACCAAGGACAGGTTGGGCCTTCCCGCTCCCCTCCCCACCCCCAATAAGTGAGCGCGAGGCCCTGTGAGCCTCAACCCATGGACTGCAACTTAAATGATGTGGAGCGCCCGGGGATAAGGAGAGGAAGCCATATTGCATCGTAGAGCTTAACGTGCTTGACCCTCCAATTTTCTGAAAAAGGTTTGGGGTTCAAAGGAAATGAATCCCAGCATTTTTGCGTCCTGTGGCGCTTTGGAGAAGTGCGACCGCTCTACCAACCTGGAAGTGTCATGAGGCCTAGGATCTGAGTCCCCGCCCTGGGTGGTTGCAGTAGGCCCTCTTGCCTCATTTGTCCAACACAAAGAGCACTCCCAGTAGTACAGGGGGGGGCTGCATTTCAGGGAAGATGCTCTGCAGTGACACCCCTGTTGTAAGACTTACCCTCCTGGAGTTGCCCGACTGGCGACAACACTCATACCTGCCTGTTATAGGTCTGAGGAGCTCAGCACTGCAACATGACTGCAAATGGTTAAAAAAAAAAGATGCCAGCATTAAGGACTTGTTAGGCAAACCCTGTCAAGAAACCAGAGCAACAACCTGATACTCCACCTGCCCTCTATTACCAAGATATAGGCCTAGACTCTGGGGCCCAGCAACTGAGGAACCAGTGAACCACGCATTCTAAAAACAACTCTTTGATGCCCTGAGAAAGGACATTGTGGCCCTCAAGCGCAACATGGCACCTGACGTCAAAGGGCTTCAGAAAGAAATCCGAGAAGTGGGTCAACAGCTGGACATTCTGCAAAGGACAAGTGACCGTAGGGAGAAAGAAATCGAGGAGCACAGGCGGGAGTTGCAGGATCGGAGGCAAAAATTGAAGATTTGTACTATTGACTTGAAGGCTTTAAAAACAGGTCGCGCTGATCCAATGTCCGCATCAAAGGTGTGTTGCTACAGGCATATTAAGGGAAGCTAGAAGACAATGTGACACGCACGTACAGGGCAGGCGGCCTGGCAAACTCCAGGATTGCCTCAGAACACCCTTACATGCCTCCACTCCTACTAACAAAAGGAATTGCCCATCATTACTTTTGAAGGTGCAAAGATTGGCATATTTCAGGATCTCTCCACACTTAATCATCAACGATGCAAAATGCTGCGGCCTGCCACAGCCTTCCTACGTGAAAAAAAGAGTTTGAGACCGATGGGGACATCCTTTTTTACTACTATTTCTGTGGAACCAATCCACACACTCGAGGAAGCACATGCTATCTTGGGCCTGGGGCCCACCTCTGACGACGACCCTCATCACTCTGGGGCCTGCTCATCCACTTGCTCCACCAAATGGGGGAACTGGCAGAAACACAGTGATATGCCCTCAACAACCAAACCTTCAGCACCTGAAAGCCACAAGGAACAAGCAGTCCTCCTGCGACAATTGCAAAGACAGGGAAGTGCATCAAAAAATGAAAACAACTGAGTCTTGGCTTTAGGCAACAGGCAGTAGCCACTGGCACATACTTACTGGCATAGACTGAGCCCCTGCTCTCCAGACAGGGTAGCCATCACTGTTGTAATTGCTCATTAAATGCTTACCCACTCTCCAAAATTTCCTAACTGGCTGTTGCAGTGATGGTGTACTGCCAAGACCACGGTCCCAAGTCTATCAAAACTGTTGCTTCAAGGCAATGGAAGTGCCAATATTATGTTGTTTTCCAGGTTTTCCTCTTCTGTCTCTTTGATGCCTCTTCCCTAACCAATCTAGTGTTAGTATACACCATTGTCAGTCTCTATGGCAGACGTGGGTGCTATATCCTGTGTACCGCTTTGACCATTTCTCGAGTAGAGCTTCTTGGATCACACTGTCCCATGATCAAAATTCTTAGCCTTAATGTACAGGGCCTCAACTCCCCAGTGAAGAGGCTGGCGCTTCTATCTATTCTTAGAGAAGCCAAGTTCGATATATGTCTCATTCAAGAAACCCTCTACCCAAAGAGGGACTGAAATAGTTTACAATATTGCTGGTTCGACTGCCCATTCTTCTCCTCTGGGTCTCAGAACTCTGCTGGAGTTGTGATACTTCTGGCCACCCACTTCTCAGTTCACAACCTCCAAACGCACACAGAAATACCTGGCTGGTTGCTTGCCCTCATGCTTACCCTCCACACCTACATCATGGTATATGTCCCTAATGATCATGAGGCACAGGGTCAGACTGATTTGCATATGACCATGTCTGAACCGGGGTGGTGGAGTGAGCTAAAGAATGATGATGGATTAAACCCAGATCAGTTGACTGGGGGTGATTGCTTGCAATGTTCAACACTCCGTCCACCATCCCCTTTGGTTTTGCTTTGTTCGCCTTAATTTGGCAGGGTATACCCAGACGTGGGTCCCTTGCTCACTTTACCACTGGATTCAAGCTAGCCTGGCTGATGACAGCTGATTAGCCAGAAACCGTGCCCAGGATGCTTGTTTCCGGTCCAGGGAAGACATGGATTGGCAGTTCAGGCTGGACTGTTCCAATGAGGGACAGGCCCCAGTTCAGACATGGCATATGGCCATGTCTGAACTGGGGTGGCGGAGTGAGCTAAAGAATGATGATGGATTAAACCCAGATTTGTTGACTGGGGGTGAATGCTTGCAATGTTCAACACTGGAGAAGCGTGACTCACTGGTTAGAAGCGGCAGACCCTGTAGCAGAGGTCAGGCCCAGGACCAGGGTTCAATTCCAGACGCGGCAGGGTCTTGGGCTCAATGTCCGCAGACTCGATAATTCTCGCCTCGGTGCCTACTCTAATCATGGGTCCTACTCTGCAACTCTGGGCAATAACTTTCTTAATCTCCACAATGGCCCTAACAGAGCTGGGATGCCTGGCTTTCCCTGGGGGTGCCCAGGAGTGGGCATCTCACAGGGAAAGCCAGGAAGGGTTCCACAGCGGTATAAAGCGCCAGGATGCCCAGAGATGGGGCGGAAGTGCGCTTTACAAGTATACACACATTTACATTTACTCCATCCATCATCCCCTTTGGTTTTGCTAAAACGTACATGTACTCCATCTGAAACCGGCAGGAAAGGTTTGCTTTTGCTTGGAGGGGAAAAGCCAAGTTTTGAGCAGCTTCATAAAAGAGGATCTGTTAGATTGCAGTCTAATTGAGACCGGCAGCTCAATCGACAAAGTTTTGCTGCCCGGTAGAATAGACTTCTACCACCCCGCCTAGCCCTTCTAATCCTAGTAACAAGAATTAGCCCAGCATTAGCAGACCTGAGGTCCGTCGCAGGACATATTAGGGCAAAAGTTAATGCAGATCACATTGCCCCCCCCCCATACAATGCTCTGTGTACCAAACAGTGCCTTAAACCTAATCCTTTCCTGAACAGTTAAGCAGTGGAGGTCCCCAATACTATTGGATACAGGATGAAATTAGGAAATTTTCATCAGCACCTGTGCAGAAGTATTTTGTAAAGACTGTAATTTTAGTTGCAGAAGTTTAATAGTATCCAGAACAAGCATTTGCAATGCAATAGGTCTCGCATTAGGAAAGTTTGAGCTATTGGTATTGTAAATGACAATTTTTTTATTTATAGGTTGGTTTTGAAAATAGCGAAATTAATAGCTTTGTCATTTACAATGCCAATAGTTTTAACTTTCGCAAATGTGACACCTATAGCATTTGTAATGCAATATAAAAGTTATTGTAATTTATAATGCCAATAGCTTTTGTAAATAACTTTTATAAAGATTATGTTCATTGTATTTTATTGTGACGAAAATCCAAGAACAGAAGTGAAATATTAACATGTTTTTGTGACATATGTAATAAAGCTTGAAACATTGAGAGAACATATTTGAACCAGTTCTTGTTGAATGGTTGCACAGATTGATGTTGTGGTGCCCCTGAGTGATGCTGAATGATGCTATGGTGATGCGATAGATAGAGGGAGGGGGCGATAGATAGAGAGCGATAGATAGAGGGAGGGGGCGATAGATAGAGAGCGATAGATAGAGGGAGGGGGCGATAGATAGAGAGCGATAGATAGAGGGAGGGGGCGATAGATAGATAGATAGATAGAGGGAGGGGGATAGATAGATAGAGAGCGATAGATAGTGGGAGGGGGCGATAGATAAATAGAGAGCGATAGATAGAGGGAGTGGGCGATAGATAGAGGGCGATAGAGGGAGGGGGCAATAGATAGATAGAGGGCGATAGATAGATAGACAGAGAGCGATATATAGAGGGAGGGGGCGATAGATAGAGGGCGATAGATAGATAGAGGGAGATAGATAGATAGAGGGCGATAGATAGATAGAGGGCGATAGATAGATAGAGGGCGATAGATAGATAGAGGGAGGGGCGATAGATAGATAGATACAGACAGACAGACAGACAGATAGAGTGAGGGCGATTGATAGACAGATAGAGTGAGGGCGATAGATAGATAGAGGGTGATAAATAGAGGGCGATAGATAGATAGATAGAGGGCGATAGATAGATAGATAGAGGGCGATAGATAGATAGACAGAGATAGATAGATAGACAGACAGATAGATAGAGTGAGGGCGATCGATAGACAGATAGAGTGATGGCGATAGATAGAGGGTGATAAATAGAGGGCGATAGATAGAGGGAGGGGGCGATAGATAGAGAGCGATAGATAGAGGGAGGGGGCGATAGATAGATAGATACAGACAGACAGACAGACAGATAGATAGAGTGAGGGCGATTGATAGACAGCTAGAGGGATGGGGATAGATAGATAGATAGTGTATTTATGTTGCATTGAGTAGAGTGTAATTATGTGGCGTGTAATTATGTGGCACTGAGTGGTATTTGGAGTGTATGTTGCATTGAGTGCAGTGTAATTATGTGTCGTGTAATTATGTGGCACTGAGTGGTATTTGGAGTGTATGTTGGTTGCATTGAGTGCAGTGTAAGCTTTCAAATACCTTCAGTTATTAAGCCTTCAGAGGGCATAAAAGGCAGAAAGGTCCTCTGCACCATGCTACAGTCTACTATTTGACTGTGTGGCTGATCATTAAAGACGGATTGCTAGGGAGCCCCCAGCACCCCTCTATTTTGGGGCAGAGGGGATTCTGGGAGTCTCAAATCGACATTTGTATGTTCCATTCTAGCGAGTAATGCCCTCCTGCGACATGGAAGCAGGAAAGATTTCAAAGACTCTAATGGGTAGATGCAGCAACGTTGTCATTTGCGATTCCTTATTTGCGAAAAATAAGGAATCGCAAATAAGGAATCGCAAATGGCAATGCATCATTTATTTCGCAATTTTACTGAGATTCGGTAAAAATCGCAATTTTTTCCGAATCGCAATAAAATTGCTAGTTTCAAATAGCGAATTCGCAATTCCCATTCATTCCTATGGGCTGAAATGCCCATAGGAATGAATGGGAATTGCGAATTCGCAATTTGAAATCGGAATTCAACAAAGCATTTCAAGGGTGGAGAGGGGGGTCCAAATGACCCCCCCCTGCATCCATGAAATGCACTTTTACCTGTAAGTTACATACACACATGTCCTAAGGACATGTGTGTCTGTAACTTAACAGTTTAAAAAATGCATTTTTGTGCGTTTTTAAACAATTTTGCAAATTACCACGAGGTTCAACTTCGTGGTAATTTGCACTTGCAATTTGTAAAATCGCTAATGTTTTGAGAATGATGCATTGCATTTAAGGAATCGCAAATTTGCGATTCCTTAAAAGCAATCGCATTTTTGGAATTCGCTAAAAATAGCGATTTTCCAAAAATGCTTGATGCATCCCAGAAACCAATTTAGGAAGTGCAAACGGCCGATTTTTGCGATTCGCACCGTTTGCACTTCCTAAAAAGGTTGATGCATCTAGGCATTAGTGAACATAGTAAAGGGAGTCATGTGAGTGGTGTAGCGAAACGTGAGCACTGAGGTCTGCTACCTTCATTAATGGGCCACTCAAACCCTGACAGACTAGTGCAAAATGGCTCAGAACTCATAACTATGAGACGGAGGGCCTTCTGCACAACGGGGGGGATCTGGGGCCCTATGCTTTGCCCACAGGTAATGCTAACTACACCATTTGCAGTCAATGTGAATGTAAATAACAAACATTACAAACAATTAAAATACATTTTCTTTTTTTAAAGTATGACAACACTTTTCAGACTTGTTCCTCTATTTATTAACGTTTATAGGAATCTGAGTGACACAGAGAGTAAAAAGAAAACGTGAGGAGAATCCACTGTAATTTACTGAGAGGGCCACAAGACTGGAACGCGCACGTGAACAAGCCACTCAGCTCCATGGGCATTTTATCAAAAACGTTTCACATCAGAAGCTAGGCACATATACCAATTTTCACTGGTAAACGCCACGTTTCCACAAAACATGCCCTGCCTAACTGCATAAGGATGCTCTAATTTACTGGCAGTCTCATTTTAAACATTGCTAACATCAGGAATGTCACCTCTCAAAGAGACTCAACAATCAGATGTCCCTATGCCAGGAGCTCAGTGTAATGTAGTTGGCACGCATTCTATTTGTGAGTGTCTTAAAGCGTTAATTGGCTTTCTGACATGGAGGGACGTACATCTATGATGTTTTAATGGAAGGTGTTGAATCGGGGATGATTTGCCGCAGCAGTGCACAAAGGGCAAATACTGTGATTCTGAAATCATAAATGTCATTATAACTTTGCCTTCTACTATTAAACAGGTCAATGCAGTATTTTTTCACGCAGATTTAGTTTCCACATGTCGGTGTCCTGCGAGTTGGCTTGTATGTAAACATATTTATCAGTATGTTTCAGTTAATGCTGTTTTTCGTATGCCTAAGAGTGTGGATGTACTTGAGAAAAAAAAGTGTGCGGCTTTCACCGCTGTCAGGAGAAAGCTTAAGAACAGCAGGCGGCCCGATTATTAACCTGTGTTATGGCAAACTGCACACATTTGAAGAGCCAAGCGCTCCAGGCAAAACAATTCCATCCGTACTAAAGAACGTGTAAATCTTTTTTTTTTTGTAAAGTAAGTTACACTTTATCAGTACACGTTATACTTAATTTTTTTATGAAGTTTGTCTAAAGTACTACCTCGTGTCTCTATTAAGTTTAAGAGGACAGAAAGCAGATGTGTGCGCCACTTTAGTAATCTTGTAAATAAACAAGGCAGCTACAGGAAATGGAACTATGAAGCCACTCGAATTAAAAGTAGTGAATGCATACCAGCAACCTGAAACTCTAGCGAGTCAGCCTTTGTTTGGACGTGGGCGGGGCTCGTCGAAGAAACAGGAAGTAACCGCCGAGGAGGACGTCCGAAACATGCAGGCTCCACGCTGAAGTCCCGGGGCGCTTCAGAGAGACCGGGCGAAAGAGCGAGGGCAGACTGCATGGCAACACGGGGCTCCCGAGTGGTGAGGAGACCCCTGTGGCGTGCCAAAAGACGGCCCAGGAACCTGCACACCGAGCCGGTAAGTGAGAGCTTGCAGGCTGTTAGAAGAAAAGTGTGTCTGTGTGTGTGTGTTTGTGCGCGAGTGTGTCTGTGTGTCTGTGTGTGTGAATGTATGCGTGCGTGCGTGTGTAAAAAGAGCCGATGACTGGTGGTGGATGGAAAGTGAAAGTAACCAGCGCGAGTGTGTTTTAGTCTGTGTGGTGGCTGGCTGTGTGCGCACGCGTGGACGGAGCCGACGTGCGCGTTCGTGCACCCAAATCCAGGGGAAAAGCGCGTGGCACCCTCTTGTCCTAATCCCCCCGAAGTCGATAACTATAGTTGTCGAGCTGGACTGGAGCATCCTGCGGATGCTTACTCCAGCTCGACCTAAAAAGGGCATTGAAATAGTCTATTCTAGACAAGATCAGAGCAACTATTAACCGTTGTTTGCAACTCTTGTGGAATGTAGGTGAGGATCTTTCGCAAGATTTTCAAGAGAAAAAAAATCAGGAAGATGTAATATGGTTAAAATGTTCTGAAAAGCAGATCTGATGGCCAACCAGGACTCACAGATTTTTCGCTTTGTTACCAGGGCAGGACGTAAACCTGCCTCAATGGGTAGTTATTCCAAAGGGGTGGGCCACTCAGACTCTGCCACCTCCATTTTATCTGTATTTAACTTGAGGTAGTTATTATGCATCCATCTAATGATATGCTGACTTGCCACTAAGTCTATGCACGAGGTTATAGATATAACTATCTGCGCAGGATACCAGTGAAAAACCATGAGCTTGAATCAGCTTAGTTAAAGGGGTGACATAGATGGGTTTTTTTATTGACATTTCGAAAACAATCAAGCTACAATACAGTACAACAAGCCAGCAAAGTGTGATCGGTGTAGGAGCTGAAAAAATCAGTCTTAAGAATACACAAGTCTTATTAGTGTCATACACTTCATTAGCTCATCCCCGACAAAGCAATTAACGTGCATCAATTGCCTAGATAGTTATAAACAGTAGCAATTTCAACGACAATATAACCAGACATCATGCAATACCTCAGAGAGGGCCCAATATGCGAACTGTACACTGCGTTCCCTTCTGCGTCTCAGGGAAGCTACCCCACACAGGCAGGGTCTGGGGGCACCAAGGGGGTGAGGTCGAAACTCGGAAGTGCCACATTCTGAGTGTCCTTCATGGCTAACTCAACAGTCGACTGCTGCTGTTTTAGGAGCCATGCTAGAAAACGATCCCATATGTCACGGAGTGTGGAAGAGGGCGGCATCAATTCCCAAAATACACTCAATTGTGTGTGCCCATATTCGACGTCCCTAACCCAGTCTTTAATGGAAGGCACCCGTCTCCTGCCGCAGTGGATCGCAATTTGTCTTTTTTTGCAAACAGTAACAGGAGTGCATGGAGCTTGCGCAGCTTGGGAGGTGTGTCTTGACATATCCTAGTAGTCCTAGAACAGGGGTGACATAGCTGTTAAATAAATTGGAGGACAACTCTGAACCCTGAGGAACTCCACAGGGCAGAGAAAAAAGTGTCAGAGGTCAGATTTCCACACCACAGACTCTGTTCCTTGTGGGAGAGAAAGGAAGTAAGCTGGGTTAAAGCAGTCCCTTTTATTCCTATTGTCTGAAGCCTCTGCATTAGAACCAGGTGGTTACCTGTGTCAAGCGCGGATATGTGGCAGACATAGCACCCCACTGATAGGAAGTATACTTTCTACTCTGCATCTCACCAAACATTGGTTTGCATAGACCTTTTTCTGACCTCCTTGCGTTTATCTTCTGCTGGGGTGGGAGTTGACCTGGGCAATCTGATCACTCTCCCATATTCATAACCTTATGCTCCCCATACCATCCATCACAGTCTAATAACTGGCGCCTGAATACTAACATTTTACAGCACACATTGGTCACAGCAGAGATTACCACAGCAATGCACACATTTTTAGAGCTCAATGGCACCCCAGTCACGCCCATTGTTATTATTATGGGATTCCTTCAAGGAAGGCATAAAAGGCACAATCATTGCCATCTCAGCACGCCATTATAGAGACAGGGCAGCAAAGATACGGCGCTGGCGAGACAAACGAGAGCGCATGAGGAAGAGAATAAACGCTTGGGCTCCCTCAGCTGTGATGCCCACTCATGACAACTCGTAAACAACTCAGGATCCTAAACATGGATAGGGCAGTGTATGTCCTATTACAGGTCAAAAAAAAAGGTTTTACACTGGGGGCACTAAAGCAGGGGACCTATTAGCTCACAATCAGCAGGCCCTGGCACTTTGATAACAGATATCGGACACTGTCATAGGGGCACAGGGTGTACTAAGACTCACAGACTGCACAAGAATTTGAACACTTCTATGTTGCACTATACACTGCAGAGACATTCAATGTGGAAGAGGCTGCAAAAAATATTGTACCACTCCCGATGACACAAATTCCAGATAGGGATGCCGAACAGATAGAACGAGACATATCAATCAATGAATCAATCATGTCATTTGTAGAGCACGCTACTCACCCGTGGGGGTTTCAAGGCGCTGGAACATACAGGAAGCTGAGGTGCTTATGGCCATAACTCAGTTACAAACAGGGAAGGCACCCGACCAGGAAGGCTTCCCCGCTGGCGTCTATAAGTCCTTTGCAACCACACTCGCCCCCCTACTGGCCCACTTGTACAACTTGTTTAGTTCCACAGGCACACTCACCGACACATGAGAGATACCATCATCACAGTGAATCCCAACAAAAGGTGTTGGAGGCAGTGTGGTCAGGTTGGGTTGCTGACATTTTTTGGCATCGCCCTAAATTGCAGCATTATTGGTCGGAGGTCTTAGCGGATATCGAAGAGATGTATGATACCTCTATCCCGCAATTCCCTAAGTACGTCTTGTTAGGATTGCCCAATGCACTCAGCTACCCCCTACACTCCTTGAAATGTAAAGCCATCACTCTTACACTCTGTGCAGCTAAACAAACAATACTGGCTAAGTGGGATACAGACACCATCCCATCGAAACTAGATTGGCTTCATAGGCAATGGAGTCTACTGGGCGTGGAGAAGCTAACTACAGAGATTGACTGCAGACTGCCACAATTCAAAAATACATGGAGCCAATGCATACGTTTCTTTTCCCAAGAATTCAGAGAATTGATTTGCCCGACATACTTACGTATAATCCACCTCACACAGGGAGAACAAATTCACGTAGTGGGGAATCCTGCCAATCATACACCTCCGAGATGGTAAACGAGTACCAAACAAAACACTATTTGAGGCGAAGAACTATGGTTTACATCTTTTCCTTAGCTCCTCCTGCCACTAGCTGTACCACGTGTACGCTATCTCTCCCCCAGCTCCTTCCAAGGTTATATCTTTATTTTGGCTTCTACCCCGCTGGCCAGGGAATATAGGTGGGTAGCTACGTACTGTGGATATTTCTATGCAAAACTTAACAAAACAGAGTTAAACCACAAAATGTTTTGTGACGAAGTGCTGCAGGGATAATGGCAGCCCTGCATCTGACCTGGTCGACTTCTGACTCTGCTTCGTGATCTGATTCCTTTTAGTCACGGAGGGTGGGCAATGGGAGATTCTGTAGTGAACTCTGTTGACACTCCAGTGTAGGCTCTGCAGACCCTTACCATGCATCAAGACTTGTCCAAGATATTGGAGTGACAAGCGAACCCCACTGAGAAGTTGGCTGTGGCACAATAACAGCAGAGCTGTGTATAGTGCTAGGGGCCGGATTCCTGGGGACTCTACATTTGGGCGGCATCTTCGAGAATATCTAAAGCAGGGGGAGGCGGCCCCAGAGGGGATGGGTCTGGGGCACCTGCACCAACTGCCTCGTTGAGCACTTATTTCTCACCTCTGCGTTGTTAAACCCCATCACCACCTACTGCCCTACTTCTCAATCTCAGAAGGCGATCCGACATAACAGGAACTAATGTCATGTATTAAAAAATAAGATGACGTGTCAGTATTACTGACCCCCACTAGCAGTTGTAGTAATTATAGAAATTGTCGTGGTTGAAGAAGCAGCTAAAAAGCAGCAAACAGTGGCAGCAACATTAATCGAAATTGGGTCCACAGTGGTTCCACCATGGTTTCACAACAGTTTCACAATGGTTAACAGTTCCTGATCCTTTTCCTGGTCTCAATCCCGGCATGTATTTTGAAGAATCTCAAATGTTTGGCAAGTGCTAAAGGAAGTGCTGATAGAACTGCTGTCCTGCAAGGGGTGAGCGGTGGACTCTGGACCCCTCAGAGTGTACTACCATAAGCGAAGGCGTCTGGAAGGTGCCTGGAGCGTCCAAAAAGTGCCCAGTGTAACCCTCTAATAAAGCAGGAGAGAGAAGAGATTGTCCCACAAGCCACTCCAGCTCCCTACAGGGGCCGGTTCCGTGCACCGTGAAATCTTACTCAGAATGTGCCTAAAGCGCCCCTCCGCCACAACAATTTAAGAATCCTTTTAGTGAACTTTAGAGGTCCTTTTGAGGCCAGTATCATTTTCTTTTCTATCTTACTCAGTTCCTGTTTTGTACTTTTCTCAATTACTATGCATATGATGCCCAAGTTAAATAAGAACAAATATATTTTGAAGCGTGCACCAAGGGTGACTAGGCTTCAACCTTAGAAATCATTCAAAAAAAATTACAAAATGAAATTACAAAAAACACTCCGTGTTACTAACACAAAACTCTTCGTAATGGGAAAACATCAAATCTTCAGATCAAATACTACTGGCGAGGGAAAATCAAATAAAAACTGAATGAGCATCTCCAAACAATAGAGAATTGAACTGGCAGCGCTGTGAAATTTAGTATTGTCCAGGAGATGGCTCAAAAATGAGACAAAATAAAATTAGGGGACTTGATTTTCATCCAGAGTAAGTGCAGGAGTTTGGAATGACTTGCAACAACAGTCAGTCATCTGGACTGCTGCACCTTTTAATATATCAACCTTTACCGTCAAGACAAATAAACGCCTACGATAGTCTGAGGCGAGGGTTGTGTACATAAAACTATGGGAACATCTCAGCAGCCATCCAACTTTGCCTTTGCCTGCTGGGTTTAGACGCACATTTGCCCGACCTACTTTTCTTCGTAAACAAATATCTCTAAAACCTAGTCCTGCCTACCTAGGAAGTAATGAACTACCACAGTTCTATAATGAAAGTGAAGACTCAGCTTCTATGCAACCCTCCCTCTTTTTCTCTCTCTCTCCTCAACAGTAGCTTTCCTGTTCCAAGGCTCCACACCCCTCCCAGCAGTTGCTTCCCTTTACCAATTCAAAACTGATTTAGGATTCACCATGTGCACGCCAAAGAGGAAACATTTTTGAGTTTTGAGAAATTTTCCATACAGTATGTTCTTTATTATCTAAAAATCTAAGATCACCTACAGCCAACATGTTTTGTAAGGCCCATCCGCTTTAAACTTCTTCGGGGCAGAATACAGACTTATTCAATAGAAAATACCATTAATTTGTTAAATTCCTATAGAACATATTTCGCCAGGTTGCTGTGTATGTTCCTGTTTCCTTATGTCCGGTCATTGAGTGGCCCTATCAAGTAAAAGTGACAGACATATCTGCACGTTTCATCACGAAATCACGGAGTACTTTTATTTTTTACCTCTCTCCTCTTATTTTCCGCACCTCACTTTATCCCTATTCAGCTCATGCTTCCCCATATCCCCTCCACCCCCTGCTGAAGTTGCAGCTGTGGTCACTGCTGTAAATCCCTGCTGCAGTGGGAACTGTTGTCATTGTTGTAGTTGTAGCTCTGGTGCCTGCTGTTGAAGCGGTGCTGGCAGGAGCGGTTACTGCAGTTGTCGATGGTATGAATCCTATTGTGGCCCCTGATGTTGTCCATGCCAACAGCTGTTGTTGATACTGTTGTCTGTTATGTTGTTGCTGTTGTCCCTGCTGTGGTGGCACTTGTGGTCACTACTTTGTTTTTTTCCCCAGAGTTGTTATTGAAGCTGTGGTCTCTTCTGTGCTTTTACCTGTTGCTGCTGGGGCTGGTGGCATCAGGGATGGACATGGGGTTTTGAGGGCATGATCAAAACCTCATCTATGCATACGTTCTTGGGTCTTGCATGGCGTACTGCGCACATCGCAGTCGAGCTTGCGAGATTTTATGTCTTAGAGTGAGTTTCAATAGCAAGGGGTAAGCCGCGCCCCTCTTCTCCAATGGCTGGCCTCCTAAACGGTGGCCAACAATTGGAGAAGAGGTCGCCATGAGGTATTTCTTTCTCTTCAAGCCCCGTCCTTTTCAGATCAGGTTCCTTGACTTACTGTTGAAGTAAAAGGGTTCTTATCTTCTTTATGGGTCCAGATGGCCCCATAAAGAAGATAAGGAGCCTTTTACCCCAGCAAGAAGTCGGACACCCAGTCTGAAAAAAACGGGGCTTAGAGACAAAGTCTTAGTAAAATAATGGCGACCCGTGTTCCTGTAAAGTTGTAACCAATTCACAAAGGCTGACTGACCATCTTTCAGCTGTTTATTGCTGTATTTGGTTATTACGTCAGTAGTAATACGAGTAATATAGGTGAAAGTGTAAGGTGTGTGCTTTACATGGCGTTTTCTAGTTATCTTTCCTGGGGGCAATTTTTGCTCCAAACTTGGCTATACTTTTCATGAACGAGATTGAAAAAGAGGTAATACTCTCGCCATCTAATCCCTTCCACTCAGGAATTGGACTATGGCGTAGATACATTGACGACATCTTCATGATTTGGAAATGTGAAGTCAGTGATCTACGCCATTTCCAACACTGGATGGACAATAACTGTTGTGGCCTTCACTTTACCCTCACTTCAAATAAAACCTCCATTGACTTCCTGGATCTCTCCATCTTCCACCAGGATGGAGTTCTTCTGACACGCCTATTCAGAAAAACTACAGAGCGTAATACACTATTAGACTATTCCAGCAACCACCCCAGAGCCTTGCGGGATTCACTACCATTCTCCCAGTTCCTGCGAATCAGGAGAAATTGCTCGTGTAGGCAGGACTACTTTAAAGAAAGTGCCATTCTAGCAGACAAACTTAAAAACAGGGGCTATCCTAGGCGTATTGTCAAAAATGCACTCAAAAGAGCATGGTACAGACCTAGAGAAACTTTGTTGACACCAACTCAAAAAACCCCACAGGAGAGAATAGCTTGTGTTACTACTTTCTTCCCAGTGTCGAACAAATTGAGAAAAATGATACTCCGCCACTGGTCTGTCATTAATGCAGGCGCACTAGAAATTGAGCGTCCCTTATTTGCTTTTAAAAAAAGCAAAAATTTGAAGGACCACTTAGTCCGCGCCGCATTGCCAAGCCCTAGTCAACCCTCCACACTTGAAACTATATGGGGTCTGTCCCCCGTTGTAGGACATGTGAAATGTGGCAATTGCAGTGTATGTGATATAACTATTGAAGGAAAAACCAGAGTATTTAATAACATCACTTTTACTAGTTCTTCACTGTCAAACTGTAACACCCGCAATGTGATATATTTGGTTCAATGCCCATGTTTAAAAATGTATGTGGGTCAAACTTCACAGAAGGTGAAAACAAGGATCTGCCAGCACAAGAGTCGCATTCGCTGCCAGACCCAGAATGCCCCGCTTGTGGAACATTTCATCAATGCCGGGCACACAGAAAATGACTTAAAGTGGACTGTGCTGAAGGCTTTAAAGTTACCACCTAGAGGAGGATGCATGGCTCAACTTCTCAATAAGGAGGAACTAAAATGCATTATATTGCTGGACACAATACAGAATGGTCTCAATCGGACCGAGGACTGGGCAGGATTGCTGTGAATGGTCAGATTCTGACCCAAGAGACTGCTTAAAATGACAAGATTAGAATAATATTCAATTTTGTCTGATGTTCAGATGTATAAGCTGTTCCAACATCATGTCTGTTGTTGCTCGTTTTTGAATTCCAATATTAATATGGACAGAAACTGAACTTGTGTAATGTTTGCCAAATGTTACCTTTCTATTAAGTAAATTAGGGTGCACTAACGAATTGCATGCAAAAGAGCACATTCACCCAGGTTACCTAATCGACACCACTCTAAGATGGCCACCGCTGGGACGCTTTCCCCGCCCCTTTCACTCCCACTCCCTCATCGATGTTTATTATCTCACGCGTCTTTGGGACTGAGCTTACTTCCGCATCTTCGGGAAGCCGGCGGACTGCCATCGAGCATACCGCCCGTTCTTCACTCGGATCGCGAGTGAGGGAACACTGACTCCACGCTAAGGTAAGAGTTCCTGGACAAAGCACCCTCCCTCCCAGCCACGGGCCCTGAGTGCCTTCCCTCTGAATCCCTTTTTATTCCTGTTTACTTTCAGACCGTGAAACTGAAAGCGCATACTTGGAAGCGGTCTGGATAGAGTATACTGGCCCGCGATTCTCGTATCCCTCCCAGCGGGACATTACCAGTTACTGGATAGGTACTTATGGCAACAACGCCAAACCTATCGGAATAGGACATCGAGGTAACGTCCTGTCCCCCCGCCACATTTCACTAACGCTTGACACTAGCACATGATACTTACTTGATTCCCTCTCCTTTAGGCACCAGCCCTCCACCCTACCATCTCTCCTCGAATTACAGGACAAATATGAAGATCCTTTGAAAAGGTGTGCACCTCACCTATTATTATTGTGATTTCATTAGGCACATATAGAATCCCGTCACGCTCACGCAACGCATGGTCACGTCGGAGTCACCACGACGGCAATCATAGGCTGATACACGACACTTTGGCCACGGCTTTAAGTGTCTAAAATCGTTTTAAGCGCACCAGGCAGCATGCCCCAATAAATGCGACTCTCACATGAGCCATCACCACGGCGCCTCTCTCGAAAGCGACACTAGTAGGCACAACCACGTTAGCGCCTAAAGGCTCACTGTGGCAAATTCGATTCGGCCTCGTTTTAAACTGTTCTCACTTTTCCGTATAGCATGAAATTGGAACACTGGAAAACTTGTGATTTAAGTCAACATCACAATGGCATGATATAAATGAACAATGTGTGCATTGTACCTGCAATGAGTAATTGTAATTAGTGCCATATTTAAACGTATTTCTTTTTTCCCCCCCTTTTTCTCCCATCTTTGTAAAATGTTATTTCCAACAGGTTTTAAAAAGCACATACAGGCAATACATTGTTTATGTCCTGATGATGATCCCAGTTCACTAGGAGCCGGGGATCGAAACGCCGTCGACACTTTTCCAAATTCTGTAACTTTCCCATCGTGTTGACACTGTTACATGAATTGGTTGTCTGAACTTGCTGTGCGAATATGCTATTGATGCAAGGGGCAGTTGGCTCCCATGTTCTTTTTGCCTGATATTCTTTACTCTCTTTTCCTTGCTTTTTCCCTACCCCTTAATTTTCTCTGATTGTACTTTTGGATAGGTACAGGCTTGTACCCTACCAACTTTTGCATTAGACCTCTCTGATGGTCTTTTAAACTTGTTTATATTTGAAATAAAATTTCAGGCCCGGCTGGGTACTGAAAACACGAGTCAATATAGTACTGATTGGAGTCTATATTTGCATCTGTTTTTGTGAAAACCTAATCCTATGGACCACTGTTTTTCATAATAAGCAGTGGGAACTGTTGTCATTGTTGTAGTTGTAGCTCTGGTGCCTGCTGTTGAAGCGGTGCTGGCAGGAGCGGTTACTGCAGTTGTCGATGGTATGAATCCTATTGTGGCCCCTGATGTTGTCCATGCCAACAGCTGTTGTTGATACTGTTATGTTGTTGCTGTTGTCCCTGCTGTGGTGGCACTTGTGGTCACTACTTTGTTTTTTTCCCCAGAGTTGTTATTGAAGCTGTGGTCTCTTCTGTGCTTTTACCTGTTGCTGCTGGGGCTGGTGGCATCAGGGATGGACATGGGGTTTTGAGGGCATGATCAAAACCTCATCTATGCATACGTTCTTGGGTCTTGCATGGCGTACTGCGCACATCGCAGTCGAGCTTGCGAGATTTTATGTCTTAGAGTGAGTTTCAATAGCAAGGGGTAAGCCGCGCCCCTCTTCTCCAATGGCTGGCCTCCTAAACGGTGGCCAACAATTGGAGAAGAGGTCGCCATGACATATTTCTTTCTCTTCAAGCCCCGTCCTTTTCAGATCAGGTTCCTTGACTTACTGTTGAAGTAAAAGGGTTCTTATCTTCTTTATGGGTCCAGATGGCCCCATAAAGAAGATAAGGAGCCTTTTACCCCAGCAAGAAGTCGGACGCCCAGTCTGAAAAAAACGGGGCTTAGAGACAAAGTCTTAGTAAAATAATGGCGACCCGTGTTCCTGTAAAGTTGTAACCAATTCACAAAGGCTGACTGACCATCTTTCAGCTGTTTATTGCTGTATTTGGTTATTACGTCAGTAGTAATACGAGTAATATAGGTGAAAGTGTAAGGTGTGTGCTTTACATGGCGTTTTCTAGTTATCTTTCCTACTGGCTGCAAACAACTGAATGAGGGGGGTTAACACTGTCACCGCAGAAGCCTAATAAATGTTTTTGGAGACACCACAGTCCCCCCTCTGACCGGCTCTTGCTCCGGACAGCCCTGTGGGTGGGTTTCTGTCAGCTTCGAAAGAACGTGCCCAGATGGGGGAGTGGAGGAGGGAGGTGTCCGGTCAGCTCTCGCGCTGCAGCAGAGCCATCTTGCAAAGAGCACGGCCGCCTCTCCTCGTCAAGGGAATTCCGCCTGAGGCAACTAACCACGATCCCAAACAGAGGGGGCTGTAACCTCAGCCCCAGAGTACACTTCCTGTTTATCAGAACTTTCCATTCTTTCTTCGCGCCGCACAGCTGAAGCAAGAAGCCAGGACAATACAGTGATTCTCTCAAGCAGCTCACGGACAGAGACGTGGCATACTGCCCTACGAAAGAGGGGTCAGGGGTGGCGTGCAGCCCTCTGAAAGGAGTGCCATCTTGTACATTTGCAATTTTTCCCTCCTGTCACTCCACTTGTATATTTGCATTTTTAGGTCTTGTGACCTATCAATGCGCATGCGCATTGAGCGGAGCGAGATATAAAGGGGCTTAAACAGAGCTTACCGAGATCGGGCGATTCCATGAAGTGCCCGTGAAAAGCTCGCTCAGTGCGCATCTGCATTGCCATTAAAAGCGCGTGCACAGACACCTGCCTCCCTCCCACAGTCATCCCCCAGTGTGCGCTGTGCCAACAAGCCTTTGAAGTGAAGCTTAGCTTCACTTCAAAGGTATCCGCTCCCCCCACCCCCTGCTTCACACGTCTCACAGCTGCCAGGCCGTCTCGTATTTCTCCTCCCTCCCTCGCCCTTCAGCGTGCCTAAAGCGCTTTAGCGAAAGCGCAAATTCCAGCCACGCTTCTTGCAGTGAAATGGAAAGCTCTTGGCAAATATTGACTGTTCACTTTTAAATCTGTATTTTCCCCGAGACACGGCCGGCCGGCCGTACTTTCACTTTCACGGCCGGCAGCTGCAGGCCGTGTCTACTTTTTTTTAACTTTAAACACAACTCCGGGTGAATGGGTGTTGCTGAACAGTCCGGGAAGGATCAATATCTGGAGCATGGCGAGGAGACCAGGCTGTGGCTGGGGTAACCTCAGCACTGCAAATGTCTTCTGAAGCACTTTCCCAGAGGATATTAAATGGCCTCTGCTCACCACTCTGCCCAAATGCAGAAAAAACGCACGGCCACTGAAAGGGAAACAGGAAGGGAACAAAATTGACATAAAGGAAAAATATTGCGCATTTAACTTCGGCAAAGATACATTTGCTGTTCCCACTCTTCCCCGCCCTCCTGCTCCCTGCACAGATGCAAAACAGATAATTAAGGAAGCAGTGCACCTTATTTTTGTTACAGTAAACAGTAATAGACGGCCCCTTGCTTTCCTCGTGCGAGCTTAAGGTTGAGCCGAGTGGCAGCGCGCAGTCTGTGACAGAAGCCTCCGCCTTGAGTTCAGCTTTTCGTCTAATGATACCGGACATCAATGTGTTCTCATCCCAATTTGCAGACTACGCACAACACTCATGCACATCCACCGCCACATCCACTGCCACATCCACCACCACATCCACCACACCCACCACCACCACATACACCACACCCACCACCACCACATACACCACACCCACCACCACTACATCCACCACCACATCCACCACCACCACATCCACCATCACCACCACATCCACCATCACATCCACCACCACCACCACATCCACATCCACATCCACCACAACCACCACCCCATCCACCACCGCCACATCCACCACCAGTGTAGTAAATTTCTAAACTGGAACAAGTGCAAATTTAATGATTAACTTATATTCAGCGCTATGGCTAAAACGGACACGAAAATTATTTGTTCACATTTAACCACCAACACTGAACTTTCATTCAGGGAAAAGGAGGCAGAAACCCATTCTCAAGGAACTAGCCTTTAAACAACATGAACATAAAACAAAGTAACAAGGAACTTGGTGCTAGATGTACTAACCTTTTTACCATTTGCAAACTTTCTGATTCACTACATCGGAAGGTTTGCAGCCAGTAAAAAACATTTTATTAATTACTAAATCCATTTTAAAAGTCAGAAACGTTTTTAAGACTCGTAACAAGAATTAGAAAGGACTGCTGCTTATGTATTTAGAGGGGCATGTTTTGAGCGTCCCTTCCAAATATAAAGTTGGTGCCTATTGTATCAATGGTTTGCAGTCATATTTCCGGTCACAAGCCAATAAAAAGTTAAAAACTCCCACGTTTGCATGGTAACTCATTCACAAAAGGGATGAGATCATTTTGTACTCCATTTCCTTTGTAAACTGGGGCAGCAGCTACAGGTGGAGTATGCTGTACCCGAAAACCTTTTTTTTCATCTTTTTTGCCCTTGTTACCTTTAAGAATATCAGGCTACTTAAAAAAATGTTTTACAGTCAATCTGAAGGAGTCACAATTTACAACCTGCCTAATGAATATTAATTTGGTAGTTTCTTCTGCAACCCACTCTGATTTGGTATTTTGCAAACTTACCTATTAGTACATAGTGTGATTTGTAACATAAAATACAGGTCTCAAAAAGTTAGGGAGCAAATTGCAACTAGTATTTTTGTACATCTGGCCCATAGATCCTTGGAATATATAGAACATCATCCAGAATCAAACCCTTAAAAACATATAACAAAGATTTTTGTAACAATGTTGCATAACTAAAGATCCAGGATCACAGAGCTTAGGAACTTTAAATCCATAAACAGATCTTGTGATTTAAAGGAGAAAAAAAAATGGAATCTGGGAGCATACAACAAGATAAAACAGAATTCAGTACTTACAAACTCGTAAATAAAGAGCCGGTGAAGATAAACTCTAGGATCATACATATTGGGAACTGGACTCAAATAATCAAGAACATAGACCTTGGAAATTTAATAACGAAATTCCCACAGAAAACGTAGCAGCCCCTACTGAAACATAAATCCTGGTAAAATAGGGACATAACCCCCAGGAATGAGAACATCGACTCTAGAAACACAATACGATCTTTGAAAATATATAGCTCCTAAAAGCTATAAAAATAGACGGCGGAAACACAATATATATGGACCACTGGAACATAACCTTACGAACAGAGACCTTGGGAATTATTAATCTTTTACAGTGTAGAAATACAAGATCTTTTAATCGTAGAAATCAGAACATACATTCTGGAAATCAGTAGTAAAACCCTACAATTTTACACATAAGGACCCTGGAATGTGGGAATGTAGAACACATGACTGGTAGCGAGAAAATAGATGTAGGAACATCTAACTAAAAACAGTATTACAAAGCTCATAAACGCTCACATGGACTAAACTCAGACCAAAAGCCACATTTCAGCTTAGGGTGTAACCTACTATGATCATGTAAACACTGCGTGCGGCAGAAAGGCACGGTGGAGGAGGAAGCATGAGCTGCTCAGGAGAGAGGAATGAGAGCAGAAACGCCTTATAGGCATTGAAGTTGAATATACATAGGGCTTCATACACCTACCGGGCAGTCAGGGAGTGTTGCAGGAGAACCGGTGAAAGGAGACAGGAGTAAGAATGAAAGTACTGAGGGCAGAGGAGTCGGAACTACTGTTCCTTAAAGAAGAGGGAAGCTTGAAACACTGACGGAAGAAATCATAGGAATGGAAACGGAAGAGTACGTATTGGGGAGAGAGATAAGAAGCTTGTACTTAGATGAACGGGGGCGACAGCAATGAATACTGGAGTGGTGATGTGGGGAATCACAGAAGCAGGAATTGGTAGGTGGTTATTATAAACTGCTGTGGGGGAAGCTGGCAAAAACAGGAACTGCAGGGGGAAAGAACCAACTACGAGGAGACAAAAGGGGTTTAAACTACTCAGGTGAGAGGGCAGATAGAAACTGCGAAAGGGAAAAAAGCAGGAACTGGTGACGGGACAGTCATGCCACGTTTATTGTAACCCCGATTCTCACCCTGCGGTGCCACTGGATATTCCTTTAGGTCCTGATGAATGTCTGTGCTATCGCTGCTCTAACAATCCGCAGTAAAAGCAGCTGGTGGTGTTCTGCTCCTCCAGGAGCTGCAAGGAGTGCCACACGGAGAGCTGTCACAACGCGCACACGCAGAAGCAGACGCGTTAGCAATGAAAGAAACAGCCTCAGGCAGGCTCAAGGAGAGACAGTAGAGTTGAACACGGGCACGCGCTCGAACGGCTGCCAGTGTGCGCGACCCACCGTGCGTCATCAAGAAACGGTACTAGCAGATTGGGACATAGTCTCGTCGCCATCTTGGATTGGGAGGAATCGCTCACGCGTTTCATTGTTCTATGGGCCTGAGCCTAGCAATAATTTATTTATTTATTT
This sequence comes from Lissotriton vulgaris, assembly GCF_964263255.1. Taxonomy (NCBI): domain Eukaryota; kingdom Metazoa; phylum Chordata; class Amphibia; order Caudata; family Salamandridae; genus Lissotriton; species Lissotriton vulgaris. The sequence goes on from NC_141695.1 coordinate 1,382,036,420, forward strand.
ATTTATTTATGCAATTTTATATAGCGCGAACTTTACCCGAAGGTGTCAGAGCGCTTTACATAGGACCCAGTTTCAAACATAAGGACTGACGGTACAAAACGAATTTGCAAATTTTTGACTTACATAAGAACCAGTTGAAAACATACGGACTTAGGATTACATGCGTTATAAAAAGGTACAAACAGAAAAAAATTGCAAATGTACAAGAGATAAAGTCACACAAGGAGGAGATACAAATGGATATATTCTAGGCAAATACTAGTGAAATCTCTATCTACTTAGGGAGGGGATACACATGGATATACTCTAAGAGTCACATAGGAATGGTAGAGAGCAGAGCGGACTCCTGCATAAACTAGTGATTAGAGTTATCTCTATATACATAGGGAAGGGGTAAGACTGGATATACTCTAAGAGTCACATAGGAATGGAAGAGAGCACAACGGTCTACTGCATATACTAGTGATTAGAGTTATCTCTATATACATAGGGAGGGGACACACCTGGATATACTCTAAGAGTCACATAGCAATGGAAGAGAGCACAACGGTCTACTGCATATACTAGTGATTAGAGTTATCTCTATATACATAGGGAGGGGATACACATGGATATACTCTAAAGGTCACATCTACTGTATATACTAGTGATTAGAGTTATCTCTATATACATAGGGAGGGGATAAGACTGGTTTTAAAGTCACATCACCAAGGGAGGGACAGAGAAGGGCAGGAAAGTGAGACAAACCAGAGAGGGAAGCAGATAGTCACAAGTAGGCATCAGGAGAGACAATAGAGAGGTCACTAGGACAGAGAGGGGGAGGTGAGAGATCGCTAAAAAGGCGGAGGAGAAAGGTAGAAGAAGAAGTGAGTCATAGAGAGAAAATGGCGGGGAACACAGAGGTCCAGGTCTGAAAGTCCAGGAAGAGTGCTGCAAGTCCGGGGGGAGAAAGGCAGTCCAAAGCAACTGTTGGGTGATTACCCTCGTGTGTTAATTATGTCCTTGCTGCAGAGAGAGAAAATCCCTTTAGGTTTGTCCCTGGAAGCGCGTGGTCCGCTGCTCACCTCTGTCCCGATGGTGCTGTACACCCCCAGATATTCAGGATCGGCTCCGTCGGCCGTTTTCAACACTGGACGCCATTTTGGAGTCAGACGATTGTTGCCGATCGGGGGCTATTTCGTGCTTCAGTGCGGTGTTGGGGGCAGCAATCGACTCTCCAGCTCCCAGATCGCCGCCGATGGATGGGTGGCGTCACAACCATGCTCGGAGTGACCGCGGGTCTGTGGAGAGGCGAGGCAGAGACCAGGACAGCCAAAATGGCGGGCCGTCATCGATCGCCGCTACCTGCCTCCTCGTGTGCCCTCCAGAACTTGCATCAGGGAATGGCACTGTCGGAGTGCCGCCACTCCTCCGCTGCAGCCGCATACAAGTGCCCCCTTGCTGCTCCTGGCGTATAGCGCGAGGCACCGGTCCCGACACCCAGAGCCCCGGCGGGCGCCATCTTGCCACCGGGAGCGTGCAGTCCAACTCTCCCCGGTCTGTTGCTGGGAGCGCACCCAGGCATGATTTCGCGGCATCTCCCCGCACTACATGCGCTCCGACACCCGGCCGATATCAGAACAGGTCCGGGCGACGCTGGGAAGCGGGCAGCATGAGAGCCCGATCGCGGAGCCTCAGCAGGACACGTCTGCCTGCTGAGGCTCCTCCGCTAATAAATGTTCTCCAGGTAGCTCCTAAAGAGTTATTAGGATGATGGTTCTCAAAGGGGCTCATAAGCCTTGGAACACGAAATGCTGCACGAGTGGACGTCTGAGGCGATAGTTTTCATCATTGGGGAACGGACATTTAGAAAAACAAACAGGAAGAATTTATTTCCTCATTTATTGTGCGGTAATGTGGAGGTGTTTTTAAGATACTCAAAACATTTTCTCTCTCTAGCAATTGGAAATTGTAACGTTTGTCAGCAATAATGATTGACAGCTGGTGGGTGCATGAACGTTTCTTTATTAACTCAATTAGGCTTATATTGAGGAGCGCCGGCCGGCGCTGCCGTCTCGTCTATCTCTAGGCGCGCAATGCAATGCGCGCGCACCGCCGCCAACATGGCCGCCGCACGTCACGTCCCGACGTGACGTGCATCAACTAGAAAGTCTCTACATATATCCCCCTTTTAATGAACAATAAGCAAACACTACAACCCATTGTCTAATTCAAAGTCTCTAAATCTGGAGGGTCTCACCACCTGCCTTCCGCATCTGGTAACCGGGTGGGGTTCTCCTGAGTCCCATGATTTTGCATATCAGTTCCTTCCGTTTCTTCACTTGCCGTTCCACCATCACTCATGCCTCTCTCTGGCCAGTCCCTCTCTGCTCCTTGACTCTCGCTCGCTCTTTCCCCTTCTCGCATTGTCTCTGTACTTACTCCATCGCCTTGTTCACTTACGCCTTGTCCTGCTTCAACATTTGGATCGTCCATCTCTTCCCATGTCCTTCCAGGTTGCTCCCAGCTCAATATCTTGTTGCACCGGGCCATGCGGTCCTGGGACCACACGTTCCCGTCACTCAGCAGTGCTGCCCGCTCATACACTTCCTTGACTTGCATGGGACTGCTATATTTACTGTCTCCTTTCTTCTGCAGGGTGGCAAGTTTTACTCTTACCCACTCACCCTTCTCCAGACCTGTTTCTTTCACGTTCCTTCGTTTGTTGTAATGGTTGGTGTAGATAGTTTGTGCCCTTTCCAAATTGGCTCGGACCACTGCGGGAGACCACTCACTTGTGATGATCTTTTCCTTCCAGATCCTGTTATCATGCGTGAAGGGTTCTCGTCCTCTCAATATTTGAAAGGGGCTGTACCCCGTACTGGTGGGCGTTATTCTGTAGGCCCACACCATGTTCTCTAGTGCTTTCTCCCAGTCCTTGTTGCTGGAGATGGCGGCTTGTATGGCTCCCATCACTACCCTGTTGAACCGCTCCACTAAGCCGTTCCCAGCAGGGTGGTAAATCGCGGTGTGTTTGATGATAATGCCATTTCTCAGCATGAACTGGTTCCACCTCTCCGACGTGAACTGTGGGCCATTGTCGCTTAAAATGGATTTGGGGATTCCTTCCCTTGTGAAGGTTTCGGACAAGAACTTCAGGATATTCTCGGTGTCCATGGACTCGTCCACCTTCAACTCCGGCCACTTAGAGTATCGATCTATTAGGACGCACACGTACTTCTGTGTGCCCTGGTCGTCTAGCACGGGTCCCAAAATGTCTATGGACAGCTCTTCCCATGGATTGGAGGGGGAATCGAACTTTCCGAGAGCTGGACGCAGGGGTTTTAAGGTTTTGTCAGCTCCTTGGCATTGTGGACACTCCCTGACATGCCTCTCCGCTCTTATGTCCATCCCTGGCCACCAGTAATTTTGCTTCGATCTGGCCTTGAGTTTTCCTATGCCTAAATGACCCTCATGTAGCAGGTCCAATAGCTTGGTGATGAGGTTCCTTGGGGGGATCACCTTGTCTCCTCTGTAAATGAATATCCCCTTGTCTCCTACTGACAGTTCTTCCCTCACTTCGTAATATGGCCTAAGGCTCATTTTCACATTTCTTTTGTCTGGCCATCCTTGTACGATGTGCGTCTTCACTTCCTTCATGTCAGTGTCCTCCTCATATGCCTCAGTCCATTCTTGTTGGCTGATTAATTTCTCCTGGTCTTCTATTAGAGCTACCAACTCCCCTTTGCCTGCCGGGTCTTCCTCTCCAGGCTCCATGGCAGCTGCTCTACTCAGGTAGTCCGCCACTCGGTTCCGGTTCCCGGGGATGTACTCCACATCATACCTGAACTCGAGTAACTTTAAGGACATTTTGGATATCCTGAGTGTGGCGCTGGCGTGTCCGCTCGATGTTAGTACTTTTACCAACGGCTTGTGGTCTGTTTTGAGTAGAAATCGGGTACCCCAAAGGAATTGCCGGAACCTCGCCATGGCCCACACCACTGCTAGCATCTCCTTCTCGATTACGCTGTATTTGCTCTCGGTGTCCGTCAGTGCCCTGGATGCAAAGCTGATTGTCTCCATATCCCCTCTTCCTCAGTCTTGCATGAGCACAGCGCCCAGACCCTTGTCGCTGGCGTCGGTCGTGAGCACGGTGGTGCCCTGTGGATCGTAACCCTTGAGCGGTATGGCTCCTGTGACATCCTTTTTGATGGTTTCGAACTCTGCTTGAGCTTCCGGTGTCCACTGGAACGCAGTGCTCTCCCTGGTCAGCAACCTCATGTTGTGGGTCTTTGAGGCAAAGTGTACCACGAACTTACTATAGTACTCCGCCATTCCCAAGAACGACCGGACTTCTTCTTTGTTCTTGGGGAGCGGCGCTTCTGCGATGGCTTTTACGTTCTCCGCCTTTGGTGTGATGCCCCGTTGCCCGATTTCGTGGCCTAGGTACGTCACCGATTGCAGGCCCAATCGGCACTTTGTCCACTCCGCTGTAAGGCCCTTGTTCTCCAATGTTTGTAGCACTTTCTCTAACTTCTGATCGTGATCCAGCCTGTCACACCCCATCACCAGGATGTCATCCTGGAAATACTGGACGCCCTTGCAGTCTCTGAACAGTTGGTGCATCATTTTCTGAAAGACTGCAGCCGCCGAGGCCAGCCCGAACGGCATGCGACAGAACTGGTAGCACCCGAACGGGGTGATGAAGGATGTGAGGCTTTTGCTGTCCGGATGTAGTACTATTTGGTGGTACGCTGAGGTCAAGTCAATAGTGGAGTACCACCTTACTCCTCTGGTCTTGGCCAACATCTCCTCGATTCTGGGGAGGGGAAATTTCTCCACTACAATGTTTTTATTCAGTTCTCTCAGGTCCACACAGAGTCTGACCTTCCCATTGGGCTTCATTACGACCACTAAGGGCGCCAGCCATTCAGCGCAGGTGATTGGTTCTATTATACCCTTCCTTTCCAATTCTTGGAGTTCCATCTGGACTGCCTCTCTTACCGCAATTGGTACATTCCTCACTTTGTGGGCTACTGGGATGGCTCCTTCCTTGAGCACGATCTTGTGTTGGAATTTCTCCATTCTTCCCACCGTGCCTCCAAACACCTTTGGGTATTTCTCCTTCCATTTGTTCATATCCGGCCATTCCTCCTGCTCTGTGAGTAGTATTTGCTCCTTCCCTCCTGGATCTAGTTTTATTCCCAGGTCGCCCTGGTCTAGCCATCCTAGGACGGAGGGTCCTTTCTCTGCAATGTATAGTTTGCACCATGCTGATCGGCCTCTAAATTCGAACAACAGGCGTCGGAAACCCACCATAGGAATGCGGTCGCCATTGTAGGTGACCGGCCGAATGTCTAGTTTCTCTAATTCTGGGCCCAACTTGGGTTTGAACTCTTCTTCCCATACAGCCCGTTGTACAATGGTGAATGGAGATCCCGTGTCTGCCACCACTGTGGACATGTCTAGGATGGGTTTGGTTGACCTCTTCCCGTCCACGCTCAGTACCTGGTCGTATATGCATAAGACGGTGACCACCTCTTCCTCTGCGACTTCCTCCTGATCTTCTTCGCCTTGGTCGACATATTTCACCACACCCTTGTGCTGTTTCTTCCGACACACTTTCTCGTAGTGGCCTATGATGCCACAGTGTAGGCATTTGGCCCGGAACGCCGGACATCTTCTATCATGTGCTTCATGGGACCAACTTCCGCACCTATAGCACGTTTTCTTGCCCTCATTGCTCGCCTGCTTCCCTTGGTTCCTTTGGTCACTGGGTGCTTGCCTCTCTGGTCTTTGCAGTGTTCCTCCTCTTGTATTCTGTTCACCATGGTTGGGGTGGCCACGTCTTTCTTGGTTGCGTCTGCGCACCTCCGCGCGAGTTCCGCCCTCTTCACGATGACCAACACGTCTTTGAGTGTGGTGTCGCCGCTTGCCCACAACTTGTCTTGCACATTTGTGCTCGTGGTATGCATCACAATCTGATCCTTGATGAATTCGTCCTCCCACAGTGCGTATTTACACGTGGCCACCAGCTTCCTCAAGGCCGCTACATATTCTTCTATAGATTCTCCAGCCCTTTGTTTTCTCTGCTGGAAATTAAATCTGTCCACTGATACACAAATGGTGGGACGATAACGTTCATCTAGGTCTTCCACTGCATGCGCATACACATCGTCATCGGTGTCTTCTCTCTTTTTGGGCACCAGACTCTTGTAAACTCTGAGTCCCTCCGGTCCCAGATTCAGCAACAGAATGCGTTTCTTTCTTTGGGGGGTGAATTTTTCTTCATTTTCGTCCTCCAGGATCCCTATGAAATTATCTATGTATTCCTTCCAGTCCTCCCACTTCATCAGTGGTTCTCCGGGTTTCGGTAGGAATTGTACAGGTGCTATTGCATACCCCGCCGGTGTGCTCATTTTCGCCTCCCTGGTTCCTGATGTGTTGGTGTCCTTGCCGGTGGGGCTGCCTGGGGTGCTGTCCTTGAACCCTGTGCTCTTTTCTCTCTGGGGACTCTTGGTGTTGGTCCCCCCTTCCTCCTCTTTAGTAGCCAGCGCTGTTTCTACCTGGTGTTGTTTAACAGGAATGTCACGCGCTTATTCTGGCTGCTGCGGGGTATCTGTGTCGCCACTCCGGCCTCTTCGCCGCCTCCGTGGGTGGCTGTGGCTCTGCCACGCTCCTCGAGCTTGCCGTACCTTGAGTGTGTCCTGCCGTGTCCCTGTGGGCCGTCGCGTTGGCTGGGTTGTGCAGGGTCGCTGCGTTCCTGGTCTGGCTTGGGCCTGTTGCCTGCTTCCCTTGCTGCTGCCCACGTGGGTCCGTTTTTTTTTTCTATGGTGTGGTTTTTGCTGGTCACATCCCGACCTCGTCGCCACTGTAACGTTTGTCAGCAATAATGATTGACAGCTGGTGGGTGCATGAACGTTTCTTTATTAACTCAATTAGGCTTAATATCGAGGAGCGCCGGCCGGCGCTGCCGTCTCGTCTATCTCTAGGCGCGCAATGCAATGCGCGCGCACCGCCGCCAACATGGCCGCCGCACGTCACGTCCCGACGTGACGTGCATCAACTAGAACGTCTCTACAGAAATGTGTAACTTTTAAAATGCACACGGCAGTGGTTGTTGCCATTCTTTTAGTAGGATTAACAATTTGACTCTCCCAAGATTCTAGTTGAGTCAGAGCCATCTAGAATGTAGAATACAGCATAGAGCATAGAGAATAAAACCATAGAGTTTTAGAAGTAAATAATATACAACACATCTTCCCTCGTAGTACAGAAAAGAAAACATAAAAACAACAATGAATCACAGAAAAGAAAAATATCAAATTAATCACAACAAACAAAATTTAGTTTGAAGACTGATCACAAACCATTAATTCGTATATTCTCTCCTGGTGGTACCATTTCTGCTTTGTCGCGCACAGAATGCGGGATGAATTTAAAGATGGCAAACTACTCACGGACCGTTGGGTGAGTCGCAGACTTTCAAATATTTCCAATACGATCCTCCGTAGAAAAGAAATTCTTCCTCCAGCCTTACACACGCTGGGAGACTCTTCCGTGTAGTGGGTCCACAGCGATAGGGATCTGCTGCTTGTAGCAAAGACACACTCTCCTTAAGTGGTCAAAATAGGCTCAAAAGACAATAGAAGTCCTCTCTTAACTCCTGGCCAGCAAATTCCGTCGCCAATAAATGTTGTAAATAAAATGTAGAACACTACAGTATAGATAAAGCTGTAGTTTAATGGAGCACAAGTAGCAGTAACCCTTACGCTAGCTGGCCAGGCACTCACAAGATTCTATTTGAGTCAGAGCCATCTAGAATGTAGAATACAGCATAGAGCATAGAGAATAAAGCCATAGAGTTTTTTTTTTTGTTTTTTTTTAATTTTTTATTTTTCCTTTTTCTTAATATGCACATTGTATTTCACATCATACATTTGTACTTTTTACAATTCATCAATAATTTCAAATTTCACTGGTTTGAAGTTTTAAACAATATAAACAATATAAACAATGTAGAGATATCATACCACATAATTTAAAATTCAAAATTTCCTATTCTGTTACATTATCTTATAATGCCATCCTTTCTTTCCATTTGGCTATTGGTTCCCAAATTTTGAGCCTGAGACTCCTTCCCCTTTTCCCCTTACGTGCATAAATAGCTTTCTCAAGGTTATAACTAGCTAGTAAATTTGCCAACCATACTTGCATTCCTGGGGGTACCTTGTCTAGCCACACTCTTGCTATTGTCAATCTCAGAACTGCAGTAGCTATAAACATAAATTCCTTCTGGTCAAATCCATCCTGATTATCTCTCCCAAACAATATCATCATAGGTGTCAATTTGGTTCGTATGCCAAGAGTGTTACCAAGAAAGTCTTCTATATTTTTAATCAGGGAATAGAGCTGAGGGCAGGTAGCAAACATATGGATGATATCTGCATCCCCTGCGTTACAGCGTGGACAGGTAGTGCCGGTAGTGCCTCCCCATTTAGCTATTCTGGCGGGAGTATGGTACAGCGAAAATAAAGTCTTGTAATGCTGCGATTGCATGGGACCCGAACACAGAACATTACATCCCATGTCCAGAGATTCTTGGAAATTTCCAGTCTCCCCACCCAATTTTTCAACCCATTTGTTGCTAACTTTCTCTAAGTCATCAATCTTGCCTTTTGCTAGACATGCATAAAAAGATCTAATTGTGCAGTCCCCTCCAATTTTTATTTTCTCCAATACTTCATTACTATTAAATCCAGCACTACCACCTTGCTTACGACAGAGGAAGCTCCTTACCTGTAAATATTTGAAGAAGTCCTTCCTCTCAATCCCATACTTGAGGATAAGATCTGTAAACTGAACTAACACCTCCCCGTCCATTAAGTCCCCAATCTGTCCTATCCCTTTTTGAGTCCAACTCAACATTGTCGAATCTGCAAATACTTCCGCCGGGAAAGATTTGTTCTTGTAAACATATCTATTATATCTTCCCAGCCCCATTTTTTTTAGGAATGCAATCCATACCCTACCTGCTGCCATTACAGTCTTAAATCTAGTCCTTTTATGGTATCCAAACTCAACTCTATTTAGAAAATTATTTTCTGCCTATGCCCCCAGTACAATAGAATAAACTTCTGTTGACATAGTCGTAACCCCGATATCACTTCCTCCACCCCCAATTAACCCCTGCATGTACTGCAATGCTGCAGCCATCTGATATAGCCTAAAATCAGGGGTCCCCCATCCACCTCTTTCTCTTGGGAGGGTCATATATCTGTAGGCCCTTCTAGTTTTCCCGTGTGCCCAAATAAATCTATTAAGTACCCTCTCTAACAAATTAAACCATCTAGCCTCAAAGACTAAAGGAATAGAACGAAAGAAATATAAAAATTTAGGTAAAATTAACATTTTGATTACATTCGTAAATCCCATAAGGGAAAGGTGCAAATTGTTCATCCTTTCTAAGTCTTTTTTAACTTTATCAATTAGAGGGGCCAAATTCTGCTCTACTATCTTATCCAAACTCGCCGTTAAAAGCACCCCTAAATATACTGCTGAGTTAACCACCCTGTCATCAATACATACAGTATATCTATTTTTGATTATCTGCGTTTTTGGTCTATTTAAACTATACCCTGATATCTTTCCGAACCTCTGAGCCTCTATCTCCACCTCTTTTATAGCTAAGGTGGGGTTAGGAGTTAAAATTGCAACGTCGTCTGCGTAGGCTAAGGTCTTCACCACACAGTTATTAATCCTCATTGGTGGTATCTTTTGATTGGCTTCAAGCCTTCGCAGTAGTGGTTCCAAGTATAGCGCAAACAGCAGGGGAGAGGAGGGACATCCCTGTCTAGTCCCCCTAGCAATTTTTACTTTATCAGAAAGCCCTCCGTTCACTCTTATTCTTGCTGTTGGGGCGTTATAGAGTACCCGTATAGCTTTTATAAAAGGTTCCCCCAGTCCACACCATTTCATAACCTGCCAAAGATAATCCCAGGCGACCCTGTCGAATGCCTTCTCGGCATCCAGAAATAGTGCTGCGACAGGGTCTCCTAGGATATCTGCAGAGTCCAACATCGTGATCACAGTCCTTACATGCTGCGTGGTCCCTTTCCCAGGAATGAATCCATGCTGGATGGGGGTTACAAGCTGCTCGATTATCCCAGCCAGCCTTTTTGCTAGGATTTTAGAGTAAATTTTAACATCCAAATTCATTAATGTAATTGGCCTATATGACCCTGGTGTTTCTGGTGGCTTCCCCTTTTTCAAAATAACTATTATGTCAGCCCCTCCCCACGACTCCGGACTGGGTTCCCCTGCCTGTGCTTGTTGCATTATCATGAACATATCTGTCAGAAGCACTTTTTTAAATATTTGATAAAATTCAAGTGGAATCTGGTCTGGCCCTGCTGCTTTACCTGCCGGTAAACTTCCAAGAGCTTCCTCTAACTCTTCTAGCTGTAATGGTCCATCTAATATTTCCCTGTCTTCTTCTGACATTATTGGTGGGGAGATATTACTCAAATATTTATCAATCTCTGCTAGATTAATTGGATCTTCTGAAGTATATAGATCTGCATAGAATTTTCTAAAAACTTCTCTTATTAAGTTAGTCTCCATGACCATGTTCCCCTGCGCGTCCCTTACTTCTTTTACTCCCGCTTCAGCTGCTCTCTGCCTAGTTCTAATTGCCAACACCCTCCCCACCTTCTCACTAAGTTTGTATGTTTTTTCCTTTTTAGTCAAGAAGTTATCTGCCGCCTGCCTAGCGAGTCCTTCCACTGCTTCAGCTTTTAGAGCTATAATCTTAAGCAGACAATCCTCTAGGGGTAAATTGTGTCTTATAGCCCTGCTTAAGTTTCCTTCCTCTCTTAGCAACCTCTGTCCTATCTCCTCTCTCTTTTCCCTTTCTCTCTTTTGTCTTCCCAAGGCAAAGCTAATTGTTTCACCCCTTATTCCCGCCTTGAATGTATCCCAGACCACCCCTGGGGCTGCTGTCCCCCTATTTATATCCCAAAACCATTTGATCCAAACTGCCATATGCTCCCTATATACAGGATCCTTTAAGAGGCCTCTCTCAAAAGTCCATTGTGTAGGTGTTCTTGGTGTTTGGTTAATTTTAATGGTAAGGATCACCGGGCTATGGTCTGAAATTACCCTAGGTAGCTTCTCCACTTGCGACTCGGATAGTAAACAATTAGTTATCAAAAAGTAGTCAAGCCTAACCATTACTTTATGAGGGGCAGAAAAGAAGGTACATCCATCAAGGTGGGGATGTAACTTTACCCATGGGTCTACCAGAGCATTATGTGAGACCATGTCTGCTAGAGCCCTAAATACTTTCCTTTTCCTACCTCGATAGGTCGCATTTGCTTGTGTAAATGAGCTCTCTAGGTCATGAATATTAAAATCTCCACAGCATATTATGGGTTCATTCCACTGGGCTAACTCCGCATCAAGGAACTGGAATACATCAGGGTCATCTTCTGTAGATCCATAGATAGTAACTAGCGTTAATTTCTGCCCCCTAAAACATATTTCTAAGATAACCCATCTACCCCATTTATCTTCCTTCTTCTTCCCTACTACAACATCCCTTTGTCTACCCAGGATTGCTACGCCTCTGGTCCTAGTTTCTTGTTTAGATCTCGCCAACAAATTAAATCCTAGTTGCTCTAAAAGGTATGACCTACTTGACTCTATATGGGTTTCTTGCAGACATATCAAATCTAATCGCAAAGATTTTAAATACGCTGCAACTCTCATCCTCTTATTCGGGTCATTTAAGCCACATACATTGATTGATGCTATCCTACATGCCATTGTGCTAACATTGACAAATACCACATAAGATAAACATTATTTGTCACCATCAAACCAGACTGCATACTTTCACTAGTTCTTGAATACATAACAATGTGCCAAATCTTAAAGAAAAAACATTGTCGTTCCACCCCCCCCCACAACCTCCCCTTCCCTCCCTCTCCACCCCTGCTCTGCCCCCCCCTCCCTTTTACAGGCAAATAGGTCAACTGACCTATGTGTGCCCGCCTTTGTTGTGCAAGTCGCTTCCCTCCCCCACTAAATTCAATTATTTTGCTGTGCTCCCCATAAATCCCCCTCTCTCTTATCCAAAAAACATGTATAAACATATATAAATATCTATACCTCTTAACCCCCCTTCTGCTTCCTCATTTCCTCTAAAAAGAGCTCAGCTTTGATCTCAGAGTTAAACATCCAAGTTTTCCCTCTCACAATTACTTTGAGTCTGGCTGGGTAGAGTAAATATGCTTCCATGCCAAGAGCTTGAAAGGGAGCAATCATCTGCCTTAACTTCCACCTCCTCTCTACAGTGAAGTGGCAGAAGTCAGGCCTGGCAAAAAAGGTGTTGTCTTCAAAAGTCCTCATACTCTCTGGCCTTGCCTTACTCAAAATCTCCTCTCTGAGCAGGAAGTTCCCAATATACACTAATATTGCCCTAGGGTGGTTTTTCTGACCATCCCTCCCTGCTCCTCCTGTACCCCCAGCTTTTCTTACTGTGAATGGGAACCTATGTGCCCTCTGTATTTCTGATTCCCACTGCCACTGGGATTCTGGAAAAGCACCCTTCAGTAAATTTATCACGAATTGCCTGACATCCTGCCCTTCTGACCCTTCCGCCACACCCAGCAAGCGAACATTGTTCCTCCTCTGCCTATTTTCAAAGTCCTCCATCTTCCAACGCATGTCCTCTGCCATTTTTTCTTGCTCTGTCTTGAATGACTGCCATCTCCCAACGTCATCTTCCAGCTTGCCTGTACGCTCCTCAACCTCTGTAACTCGGTCCACCAGTTCATCATACAGTTTGTTGACCTTCCTTAAACTGTTCTGGATTTTCTTTGATGCTTGCCTCGCTCTGCGGCTCTCTGCCCTTGCTTCGCTTTGCATCTGTTTAAGAGTCATGAACAGGGTATGAAAAGGGTCCCGTTGTGAGGGGATACTGCCAGCTGATGCTCCCTCCGCCGTGTTTTCATGTACATGCTCTTCCTGGTATACTTGTGAGGTTGCTGAATAGTCCCAAAGAAGCCGTTTCTCCAGTTTAGGATGTCTTTTTTTCATTGTAGACTCTTTCTCTGACGTGCTTATACCTGATTCGGTACCCTCCTGTTCGTCCTCCTCTGTGCTAGATTCTGACGATAATGCTGACTCCGAATCTTCATTGACTGAATAGAATTCGCCTTCCCCTTCTAGAGAAGTGCAATCACCGCCCCCCTGGGGGTGTTTGTTACTGCTTAATTCTCCTAGAAGGTTCTGATTCACTAAGCTCTCTCGGCTTCCCCATGAGCCAGTCATTTTCTTTGAGGCGTTTATTTCTTCCTCCACTAGCATTAGGGCTCCGAGCATATCGGCTGTAGTGCCTCCTGTTGTGCCTCCCATGTTCCCTGCGCCATTAAACAGCTCCCCTCCGCACTCCCATTTACCTTCACCTTCATTTCTTTCCAGCGCCCTCTCCACTTCAGCGTGTACACCACCGTCAGCCTGCGTTGCTGCAATGATCTGGCTTACTCTCGGCGTCGGCTCTTTCCGTTGCCTAGCAACCGTCCCCGCAGAGTCTTCGCCGTCCGCTGCGTCCTCAAGGACGTTTCCTGCAGCCAGAGTGACAGCGTCTGCTACGCGAAGGGAATCCGGCATCTCAGCATCTCCGCATTTTGGCATTTCTGCTGCTACTGCTTCGGGGAGTTTTGTTGACAAAATCTCCGTCATGGTAGGTTGCCGCATTCCCGATTCTCAAGACTTCTGATCGTCTCCTTTTACTGGATTGCCTTTATTCACGCAGCGCAACTCTCCTGGGTTGTTGAGTTTGGAGATTAAACTCTGTTTCCGCAATTCTCCTTTCCTTACTTTCTCTGATGGAGGGGGGGGAAATACTTTTTTAATCGCGCCGGTGTTCTTTCCTGCTGGGGTATCCGCTTTTGTGCTAATGGCTGTTTCTGTCTTCATTGTTGCCGAGGTGTCTGGTAGCTTTTTACCCCTCTCGTTCACCTTCTCTTGGTTAGCAGCACGAGCGGGTATTTTAGGAGTCATGTGATGCCCGGTAAAAAGTTTCAATATCACTTCTTTCACTCGGACCCAAGCCTGTCCAATTCGTAATGTTTGCTTCTTAAAAGATATTTCTTTAAGCCACCAGCGTCCGATCTCCATTAGAGGTATTTCCCCCGGGTAGCACAGCGTTTCCCACGATATATCAACTCATTGTGGGAGAGAGAATTAGTGCGACCTCTCAGCACAACGTTGCAGCGGCCATCTTGCCCCACCAAAACCATAGAGTTTTAGAAGTAAATAATATACAACAAACTGTAATAACTGTTCAAGACCGTTCCATGAAGAAAGGAAGCTTTTATTAGGAAGATAAAAGCTTACAGGACTGAACCTGTTATATCCTGTTATATATTATATGTTACCCAGCCTAGCTGCTCTCTGCTCAGCCAGAGTGAGAGATGGTATTGGAATGTTGGTGTGATTGTGATTAATGGAATGCCTGGGTGCCTGTGTGGATCAGTGGTGACCATAGGAGATAAGCTGAGCAGCAGGCAGGCTGATCCTTGTGGGGCTGGAGTTGGGGCTGGAGTTAGGGCTGGCCCAAAGGATATACCTGGCTTTAAGACTGATGTATATAACAACTTGGAACTAATAAAGAAAACTACACAACTCATCCTGGCTACCTGTCTTAAGATACAAAAGAACTCACAGCAACACAGCAGACAGACAGACGAGCTGAGAGTATCTGACTCTCAGCTCGTCAACCAGGGCTCCAAATTCCAATAGTCATGACCCTGAGACATAAGGGTTCTGAGAAAGCATTAAAGAAACAGTGAATATGAAAAATATAATGCAATACATACCAACCTCCCTTATCTTCACCCTCCCTAGCCATTACACTTCTTCCTTTTCTAAGTGCTGTATTAGCCTACACAGTGACACACCTTAACAGTGCTGTTTTTAGGTTTATACCAAGGTTGTGTTATTTTTTTTTTTTTTTAATTCTTTATTGTCAGGAGTTTAGAAGAGATATTCATATCGACATTTTGTAGTTGCAATGACATAACATCAGTATGGTCCCCCTGTGGGGAAAGAATTTAACACAATTTGCATCAACAGTTATCATTTCCATTAAGGGCCAGGTAGGTTTAAAGTGAATAAACAGTCATATGCATTACAAGGCCTAATTTCACCCCTTCTTCTTAACGCCCATCTCGTCCCCACTATTTCAATTCAGTAGGCTGACCTCTCCCATACGTGGTATTAGCGGGAACATATAAGAATAAAGAACACAAGTCTAAAAACCCAACAATGGTCATCATTATACCAATAAGTGTGTACGTTCACATATATTATCCTACAGGCATGTACATTCAGCATTCTGTCTGCCGCAGTGGTGCACTCCCTCCGCCTCCCGGCCCCTCCTCTGTTTACGCTAGCACATCCTTAGCCACTAGTCCTCGTCTTCCTCCGATTCCGAGTCCTCATCCTCTGGCAATGCCTCACATGGGTCACCCCTATATGCGTTCCATGGCATCCACACCCGATTCCATTTGCGGGGGCAGGCTCTTAATACATACACTGCTCTCTCCTTTACCATGAGAAGGTCCATGTTTCTTATCCACCCTGCCACCGTCGGCAACTCTGGAGCGCCCCACCTTTGTGCAATGTCTCGTTTGGCCACTGTCACTGCTAGGGTGACCCACAGTTGTCCGTACCTGTTCAAGTCTGTAGGGTCCCAGATGTTCAACAGGCATTTACGAGGTTCCGGTAGGACAGAGACATTGATGGCCTGAGAGACTGTGCGCATAATTTGTCGCCATAGTTCCCTAATTTGTGGACAGTCCCATAACGTGTGTAGGAGAGACCCTTCCTCTCCGCACCCCCTGAGGCAGTATGGGTGTGGCGCTCTTTGTATTTTGTGGAGGAGTGTGCGAGTGTAGTAGGTGCGGTGTAACACCTTGAGCTGCACCAGGCGGAATCTGGCTGATATGCCCACTTCCTTCGGCGAGGCCAATGCCTCATTCCACTCCGCTTCATCCATGTCGCCCAATTCTTCCACCCACTTCTCTTTAAGTTTGTGCGTGGGATCTGGCATGTTGTTAATCAATTTTTTGTACGTGAGTGAGGTCGCTTTTTGCTCCATGAATTCGGTGAGTAGCCTATCCTCAAGTGGCGAAGATTCTGGGAGTGTGGTGTCTGGTGGGATCGCTTGCAGTAGTGCATGCCGGATTTGTACATATCGGTACGTTTCAGTGGGCCCCAGGCCGTATTGTTGCTGGAGGTGCTGGAAGGGAATAACCGTGCCTTTGTCCCAGAGGTCCCCCACTACCGAGATCCCTATGTCGTCCCATCTCGCAAACCCTTTACAAGTCCGTAGGTTACCCAGTGTCTTAGTGTCCCATAGCGGTGTTAGCCTGGTGATTTTACCCTTCCACCCTAGGCGTGATTGCGCCGTATGCCAGAGTGTCGCTGTGTGGAATGTTGGGCCAAGCAGGGTTTTCACCTTCGGGTAGTTGTACAGCACCGAGAGCATGCCCTCAGTCCCCAGTTGCGACCAGTCCGCTTTATATGCGGGGTCTTCCCGTGAGGCGTGGATCCAATGATTAATAACCTTAAGCTGTGACGCCCAGTAATATAGTTGGAGATTGGGTAGTGCAATACCCCCCTCGTACCAGCTCTTTGCCAGTTTTGCCTGCGCTATCCGCGCCGGCCCATTACTCCACAACAGGCTGGAGACCAACGCCGCTACCCGTCTAAAGTACTGTTGGTTAACCACATAAGGGGAGTTTTCTAGCACATACAGAAATCTCGGGAGAGCCATCATTTTATAGAGCGCCGCGCGTCCTAGGAGGGTCAGCGGCAGTGCCGCCCAGTATTTGACATCAGCACGCAATCTTTGCAGAGGCGGCTGCAGGTTTTCGATATAGAACTGTTTAGAGTCCTTCGTCACATAGATACCCAAGTACTTAAAGGAGCAGGTGGTTACCGTGAGAGGACAGTCAGCCGGCAGCGCCGGAGCCGGGCCCTTAAGGACATAGAGTACAGATTTGGACCAGTTCAGGGTATATCCCGAGGCCCTGCCATGTTCATCGCAAACTGCCAACAGGGCGGGGACCCCTTCATTTGGGCCGGTCATGTATACTAACATGTCGTCGGCGTATAGGGAGACCTTGTCCTCCCACCCGTCGCTCCAAGTGATTCCCCTGAACAACGGCGTTGATCGAAGCAGGATTGCCAGTGGCTCCAGCACTATCGCAAACAACAGGGGCGACAATGGGCACCCCTGCCTAGTTCCCCTCCCCAGCGGAAAGGTCGAAGATATGCGACCATTTGCCACCACCTGTGCCATCGGTTGGGTGTATAGTAGTCGCACCCATGCCAGATAATGGGGCCCGAAACCCATGCGGGTCAGGACAGCAAAAAGGTATTCCCACTCTACCAAATCAAATGCCATTTTAGCATCTAGGGAAAGTATCACAGCCTGCTCCGTAAGAAGGTGCGCCTTCGCCAGTACCCCATGGACCCTTCGCAGATTTAGCGCTGTGCTTCTGTGTGGCATAAAGCCCGATTGGTCAGGGTGTATCAGGGTACTCAGATGTTTGGTTAGGCGACTGGCCAGGAGTTTCGCCAGGACCTTTGCCTCTGTGTTGAGCAGGGAAATGGGTCGGTATGAGGCACTGTCTGTTGGTGGCTTGGTTGGTTTGGGGATGGCCACAATGGTGGCCGTGCGTTGGTCGAGCGGAAGCAGCGCCCTTTTTGCGCTGTCTTTATACATGTCCAAGAGGGGCTTGGCCAGCACAGAGTCCATCGTTTTATACCATTCCACAGGAATTCCGTTTGGGCCTAGGGCCTTGCCTGACTGCAGCGCCTGTATTGCCAACTGGACCTCTCCCTCTGTTAGGTCTGCATCAAGTTCCTGCTGTGCTTCAGGTGTGAGCACGGGGACAGGAATGTGACTAAGTGATTCTGTGGCCTCCCGCTCAGTGACTGGCCGTGCCGGTGTGTAGATCCCCTGGAAGTGGCGAGCTAGAGTCTGGATTATTTGTTCCGGGTGAGTTTGCAGCACGCCGGCCGCATCGTAGAGCCCGTGTATCCCCTTGTTACTGCCACCTCGTTTGTCCAGCCATGCCAGCATCTTCCCCGCCTTATCGCCCACATCATAGATTCTGTGCGCAGTGTTCGCGAGGTGCCCTTTGGTGATCACAGTGAGGTGTGCCTGGTGTTGCTGCTGACGGAGCAGTAGTTCATGGACCTTTTCAGGGGTGGGGTTTGCCATATGCGCAGCGTTCGCCGTGTGCAATGCTAATTCCAAATTGGCCAGTGTAGCCCTAGACTCCCTTTTATACCCAGTAATGGCTGATATGGACGCCCCTCTGAGGACCGTCTTGTAGGCCTCCCACAGGACTGAGGGTGAGGTGACCGACCCCGTGTTCTCAGTGAAATAGTGTGTGGTGGTTAACTTGAGTTTTTTCCTAATGTTAGGTACCTGCAGATAGTTGGGATAGATCGGGTACAGCCTAGCTCGTTTACGATCTTTGGTAGAGAGGTGAAGTGAGACCGGGGAGTGGTCGGAAATGCCTCGTGGCAGGATATCAAGGCTATCCACAAAGCTCAGCCCAACCCCTAGAAAGAAGAAGTAGTCAATACGTGAGAGGCTATTGTGGGGTGCTGAGTAGTGTGTGTATTGCTGCGCTGTGGGGTTCAGGTGACGCCAGACGTCTGTGAGGCCCATAGCTGACAAGAATCCCGGAAGTGCGGCTGCCCCTCTCTGACGATCTCGCAGGGGAAAGGTGTCTAGTAGGGGGTCTGTGATGGCATTGAAGTCTCCCCCCACGATCATGTCCCCTTCTGGGAGATCAATAAGGAATCGGCTAAGCGCTGGTAAGGCTGTAGCGTGCAGTGCTGGGGGGATGTATACAGATATCACATTTAGGGCCTGTCCCTCCCACTGACCTGAGAGTGCTGCGAACCGTCCCTGATCATCTGTCTTGTGGCTAGTGACCAAGAAGGGGGAATTATTTCTGAGGAGTATCCCGGTACCCCTGGAGCCTGAGGTAAACTCGGAGTGTACTGCCATGGTGTACCCACGCCTGTTCAGAGCCTTACAGGTGGTCCCTGCTAGATGTGTTTCCTGCAGCAGCACTAGGTCTGACCGATTGCGTTTAATAGTTTGCAGCACCAGACCCCGTTTAATTTTGTCCCCCAACCCCCTGACATTCCATGTAAGGAGCTTCAATGGGGGCACCTTTGTCGTTACAGGGGCACCTACAGCTGGTGTATCTCGATCATGTTGTGCCATTTGTGTGTATGAACCGTGTCCACTATGTGCAGCAGGATAAGGAAGCTAGAATGCGGAGGCGGCGCATGCCGCCCGTAGTGAGCAATGTTCCTGTGCCTTGTAAGATCGCAATGATGATGACCAAAAAACTTAACTTTAACTTGAACCTCGCAACTCCCATCCCTCCACCCCCTCCCTGCTCCCCTGCACCACGGACGAATTCCCGCCCGCATCCCCAACTTGGCAGAGTGCTTTTGTCCCCCCCCCTATCTAGTCTTACTTGCTTGTGGGGTTGGTGAGTCCCCTACAGGCTCCGGCCATAACCAGCCCTACTCAGTTCCATCGGCCCAAGGTCCCAAGGGCTGTGTCCAGATCTTGTCGCTCCCATTGTAATCATTCAGCCCCTGCTAGGCTGACCAGAATCAAAAGGGTCCCTCTCAAGGTCGGATTCCAGGCCCCCGGCCGCGCCCTGCTCAGTGGCCGGGCTGGCCGCACGGTGTTCCGGCGTCCTCTCACTACGGCGGTCTTGGCGGTCTTTGTGCGGGCGTTGAGGCTTGCCCGCCGGTCTCCAGCCATCCAGCCATTCTCGTGCCACCTCAGGGTTGTCGAAGAACCATGTCCTCCCCTCAGCCACAATCCGCAGTTTGGCGGGGAAGAGCATTGAATAGGGTAGCCCCCTGTCTCGTAGCGTCTTCTTGACTTCATTGAAAGATTTTCGACGCCTGGCCACCTCGGCTGTGTAGTCTGGGAAGAATGTCAGAGTAGAGTTCAGGATCCTCACCGGCGGCGCCACCCTGGCCGCCTGCAAAATGGCGTCCCTGTCCCTAAAGTTGAAAAGTCTAGCCAGCACCGGTCTTGGTGTGGCCCCTGGTTTGGGCGCACCCCCCGGGACCCGATGAGCCCTCTCGATGGAGAAGAAGGCGGACAGGCCTTTAGGCTGCAGTTTGGTCTTAATAAGGTCTTCGATGTACAGGTCCATGGCCCCCTTCCCCTCCGATTCCGGAAGGCCTAGGATGCGGACGTTATTTCTTCTCGAGCGTCCTTCCTGGTCATCCAATTTTTCTTGTAGTTGTTTAGTGGTCCTTTCCAGTCGCTCCATCGCCACCTGAAGATCTGAAGTGTCCTCAATGAGGGATTTCGTCACTACCTCCACTTGCGACACCCTCTCCGACATTTTCTTAAAATCTGCTCGCAGCAGGTTCACCTCGGTGGAGATGGTGCCTACCGTCGTCTGGACGTCTGTGAGGGTTCTCATTATGGCTTCCAGTGTGACTTTTCCAGTGCCATTGGCGTCAGAGGAGGCACCGGCGGAAGCACCGGCGGAGTGTCGTCCAGGCCCCTGTGAGTGGCCGTTCTGGGCATAGGCAAATTTATCAAGCTTTGCTTGTGTCGTTGTCGTGCTCCTCGTGTTTTTGCGCGTCATGTTTTTGTGCTTGGATCTGCAGTGTCCGGCCTTTCAATTGGTTCCGGTCCGGCCACCTATCGTGTATGCCTTCCCCTTGGCATTCGCCGTCGAAGCAGCCGGTAATGGAGCGGGCACCGCAGGGCCCAGGTCGATCCCCGTCTGAGGTTTAGCCTTACAGTGGCTGCCGTTGGAGTCAGCAGAGTGGTTCTCGTTGTGTTGTTGGCTGCGTGTGCACCGCTTGCACACCGTCACGTTTCCCTGCTCCACGTGGGCCGCGCCGCCGCCTTCTAGGGCTGCAATGCGTGGCCGGAGACTGGTGCCACCACGGTGCACGCGGCCCTTCTGCCCAACGGCGGTCCGGAGCAATGTTCAGAGCTGTGGGGGGACTGCGCCGACCCAGGCGTCCTGCGCCCTACCTTGCCGCAAGTGGCTGGGTGTTCGCCCGGCAGCGCAGATCCAGGATAGCTTCAACTCCGTGCGGGGCCTCGCCCGCCCCTGATATCATCGAGGTCTTGGCTCAGGGGGTCCGGAGGTCGTTCCCAGTTGTGGCGTTATTTGAGCGTTGTGGTGGGACTTGGCGCCAGGCGGGGAGGTGCGACCGCCGGCTGAGGTTGACTTCTTCCGGCCGGGCAAGGTGCGCTTCCGGCCGGCCTGCTCCCGTACTTTAGGCCGGTGCTGCTGAGCTGTCGCAGGCCTCGCCTCGCTGCTGGCGGATGGGGCACTTCCCGGCGTCGGATTTGCGCCGGGGGCGGCTCGATGGGCGCCGCTTGGTTCCCGGAGCCGATTTCACCCCTTCGGGCAGGTCTATAGACGGATGTGCATGCGGATTAGTGCGCGGGCCGGATTGCCTTGCGGAGCTCCCGAGTTAAGCTGCCGCCATGTTCGGCAGTTGGCCACGCCCCCAACAGTGCTGTTTTTATGTAATTTTTTGTGTGAGAATGAGAAAAGTGCTTTTCCTGGTGCCTGGCGCTGTTGTACGTTACCCATGTCTGCTCAGTGCCAATACATCTTCCTGAGGGTAACAGTTTGCTTCATAAATTAATTCATGAGTAAAATATGAATTGCTTTTCATCAAGCCGCTGAAGTCACCAGCAAAGCTTAGAAACTTGTGCCCAATGATTTGTGGATGACTTGAAAATGAGTACCCAATGACTTCTTTGGAGGAGGTTGTTCCTGGTGATTTTAGGATGACTTGAAATTGAGTATGTGTTGACTTCACTAGAGGACTTTGTTCTTGATGATTTCAAAACTGGTAGCCGATTACTTCACAGGGATCGTTTGCATTCCGAAAGAAAAGTGGTGCTAAATGGTTCTATGATAGAAGCACACATTGTTAAACCACACATGCCTCTATCATGCAGCCCAAATCACAAATGTGCCTTAACCACGCATTCCTTTACCACACAATTTCGTGGTATAGGCATGAATGTTAAAGGGGTGTGTGTGGCTACGGTTGCCACTACCCTGACCTCCCTGACTGTCCCACACCCCTGCGTTGTTCCCTAAACCCTGCCCTTTACTAACACTAGCCGGACCCCCACCCCGTGCTGACTCTACCAATTCCGCAGCTCTAAGGGCTAAAACCCTGCCCCTTTACTTATACTACCCCCCCCCCCACACCTGTGCTGTCCCTTAAACTGCTCCAACCCCTTCCACTGCCCTGAAACCTACAACCAGCCCCTGCCCAAATAACTACCATGACTACCCATTCCCCTCCCACTGCCCTAAAGCCTAAACTCTGCCCCTTTACTTACACTACCACAAAAACACCCCCACCCCTCGCTGTCCCTTAAGTCCCTTAAACTACCCCCTCACCCTACCCTGTCCCTTAAACTACCCCAACTCCTTCCACTGCCCTGAAACCTACCCTGACCCACAGCCCTATAAACTACCCTGACTACCCATTCCCCTGCCACTGCCCTAATGCCTAAAACCTTGACCCTATATACACTACCCTGACACCCCCCTGACCAGACTTAAAAGGCAAAGGAGACATAAGAAAAATAGTAAACTATGCATTTCAGAGACTCTGCTCTTTCAGAAATGTGTAAAGCCAAAGGAAGAAGTAATGGTGATGTCACATGTTAATAGATCATTGTCTGATTTGGGTGCACTGTGGGACAGTCCTGCTTTTCAAGTGGAAAACACCAAACCATAGGCACCAGAAAGAAAATTATAAAACCTCAATTGCTAAACTTCCATCTGCGTTTTGGTGAAGCGGAGGAGGCAACAAATGCACACAGGGGACTATTTGCGCCTGCCCGAGGCCACACAGTGGCCATAAGGAGGGCGGGCTCCTAGTCACGGAGGGCTGTCCCGCCCCCGCATGACTCAGCAGTTTCCTCACCCGAGGCAGTCTCCCCTGGTTGGTGGAGGCTGGTAAGTGATGCACGTCCGGGGCGGCTGGGAGGAGCCGTCTGGAGTACTTCAGACCTCTGCCCCGCTGGGGAGGCCTCTTTGCCGCTCCGGACGTCGCAGTTCCATGTTGGGACACTCTTTTTTTTTTTGGTGTGCCTCTGGAGGTTGGCCGGAGGCCGGTCTAGACGAGGCTTGTCTAGCGTCGGGTACTGTGGCTTTTCGTCGGCGTCTTTCACTTGCGGTAAGTCGGGAGGCTGGCGGGGGTCTCGGCGTTTTTCATGTATGGGGCAGTGGTGCTGTCTCTGCGCGGGCCTGGGGGCATACCGCTGCCAAGTGCCCCGGGAGATTTCTCCATGATACAGCCTCTGTACCCGTAGAGTGAGGGCTTATGGAAATGCGTGTGATGCCCGATTATCGTTGCTTGTCGTGTGTGTCAGCACTGGTTCCAGGTCAGCCCGCGCCGCAAGGGGTAATAAGGAAGCGCGTTAGGCCAACGCCTCAAGGGCAGAGGGCATCGCTCAGAGGAGCTTGCAGTTCAGCGGGCGCGAGAGTCACAAGGGCACGCTAGGCGATAGTCTGATAACATCCGGCACGGATGGGAGCGGGAGGTCTATCTCATCGCGCTTTGCATGCACGGGTCAATGCGGGTGCGAGTATACTACCGGACTAATTCTTTACAATACGATTAGGTCATTAAATGCTTTGCACAGACTTTTCATAAGGGGATTTTGCTCAAACAGTAGAGCGCTCGCTTAGCATGCGAGAGGTAGAGGGATCGATGCCTGTATCCTCCAGAAGATCCGCTTTCTGCTTTGTGAGTCTACTACTGTAAACTTTGAATGTTCTGCGTCCGACTTTGCAGTTTTGTTCTGTCAGCAATTGTGGACATAAGGTGGGACTTTTTCAAACATGCTTTCATGCCTTATTTAGTCTTCGGCAGCCTGCCTGGTATCTGCTCCAGATTTTCACATGCTTATAATGGTAGCGTCCGTGTGGATGAGGGTAAGCGACTTGCGGGGGCAGTTATGCGTAGGTGTTAGTGCAGGCACATATAGCGCCCCGTGTATAGGCGTGCACCGGGAACTAGCCACTGTCCTTGATATTTGGTTTCGGCGCATCAAGATGGACATTTCGCAGATAGTATGTGGTTTCTACCCTCTTGTTGTGTGACGAACTTTTACCCGCATTGGCTTTCAGTATTAGCAGTGCGCTACATTGGGCCTTCTGCTCTGGGCATAGTTATGTAGTTGTCATGCTTGGGTACGGCCGTTTTCCAAACAGGGTGCACTGGTTTCGTATGTGTGGCGTGCGGGGGCCCAGAACGCGATGGGTCTCTGCATGTGTGTGAATGCATTTGCGAATAGGTTGCTGCACACGTGTGCAATGGCGCCCGGGTGCGGCCATCTTGGTTTCAGCCGCTGCACAGGCGCCATGTGGGTGCGGCACACATGGTTTTGGCGCCCGAGTGCGGCCATCTTGGCAACTCTCCTTGTTGGGGTATGCACCGGGCATTGGCGGAGGAAAGTTTGTGTGCAGCTGCATGCTAGGCGTCACATGCAGAGGGAGGTTATCCACTTTGGCGTTGGAGGTGCATCATTGTGATCAGGGGTATGTGGACTTGCGATGGGCTATGGATCGCTGTGGTCGCGCCAATTGTTAGGCATGAGGGGCAGACGTTCCGGGCCTGGGATGCCCTCAAATCTCCCCCCCCACCCTCTCTGGTCGGGTGGTGCTTGGATAGTTTCTGTGGGTCTTTGTACCTCGAGGCACAATCCGATGGCCTACTCAGGTTTACACGTGGCATTGTAATCTTGGCGCGATGGGTAAGCTTAGTTCGTGCGCAATCTGCGGAGGGTGTCCAGATTTACAAATGGTAGTGGGTTCGTCAGGTCATCGTATCTCGAGGCCCAATCATGTGACTTATGTCTCCGCACTTGGCTCTGCAGACTTCAGCGCGAGAGGTAAGCTGTTCAAGCGCGTACTTTGGGTGACCAGTGTCATTAATTAATATGGTGAAGAGTAATTGTATGCCATGTTATCTGAGGCCCGTGGCACGGGTGTTAGGGCAACTTCGCAATCGCGTTCAGGTCCTCAGGCAGATTTGTTGCGAGGTGCGTTCTGCGTCATAGATCGATTCTGGCTTTCTCTGCAGCTGCTGTAGGCGATGGGCTCGGCAGCGTTATAGAGCATTCCTTGTTGCAACAACTTGAGGCGATGCGTTGGGGTGTACCAGTAAAAGCACGTTTCTCCGACGCAGTTCAGGTCGCATAGACAAGAGTTCCTATGGCGAGGCCTACTGCACATTTACTGAGTCGGGTTTGCGGTTCGAATGTCGGCTATGTCGCAGCACCGCATGTCTTAGGAAATCAATTTCCATTCGCATACCAGCTAGTGATGATAGGCAGATGTAGTGCGCCAGTTACGCTAAGCTGCCATGTTTGTCGCTGTTCCTGCTACCACGGTACCAGTCGGTGTCCGCTTTCGGCCATCTTATGGGTGCCATGTTTCTTTGACCGGTGCACGTGGGTAAGGGCGGCCATTCCCAGGGGCAATATTTCGCGAGATGTCCGGCACATGTGGGTATGACGCGCGGTTCAGACATGCGGCGTTTTCGAGTTTTGTGGGGGACTTGTACGTGCGCATTAGCCTTTTGAGTCTCTGCATGTACGATTTTGGGCTGCAAACTGGTGGAGTCGCCTGCGGCACCCCTTGCGTCCGTTTGGTATGCGTGATTCCATATGTGTGACCGCCCTCTCAGACTTCGGACACTGGGAAGGGGGTACACATACCTGTTTGGGCCGCGCTACTCGGACTACCCCGGGAGCCGAGAGTGACGTTTGTCTGTCGAGGTCCTTGGCCGGCTGTGTTACTGTGTTTTTTGGGTTCGTGCCGCTGGCTGCGGCTCCGCCTTTGGCATATTCGTGTGTACATACTGTGCAATGATGTTAGCATTATTTATTCGTGTCCTTCTCGGGCGGTGAGGTGAGTTGGCCACAGGGTGGTCTGGTCCCTGGTGTCACAGATTGCTGTACACGCTGTAGTTGCAGGTCCGTCCTTTCTATGGGTCTTTCCATGCGCTCTCATCAATGGCACAGGACGATTTTATTGTGATGATCATATTAAGCCTGCCATGTGATCAGTGATGAGTCAGATTCACGGTATGCATAGGATGTTAGACACGTGCATACACCCAGGTGCCACTACAAGGCAGAATCCATGAGGGCACTTCAATGTTAATATACGCATTCATGGTAAATATATCTCCTCTTCTACTGTTCAAATAACGTTAGCTGAAGCTCTACATTTGCTAATGCCACTGTAGCTCTAGTTTACATGAAGAGTCATCTGTATCGCGCTGCTACACACCCTGAGCCCCTTTTCCTTAGGCTCTCATCCATGGGACTCGCCTGGCTTGCACTTAGCAGCAGCAGTCATAACTGTAGCAGAACTATCCTCCCCTCATCTCATCTATTCTGGGGTAAGCGCAATAAAGTCATTTTTACAGATGAGGACCTTGTCTACCATGCATCAAGTTCCAGTTGCGAACGACTGCTTTCCTAATCCTCTTCACAACAATATTATACTTATGTTGAGTAATACAGGTTTGCTGAAATAACTTTTACTGGTTATCGCTCCCATGTACCTGTGTTATGGGACAGGATATTTATAAGATTGGCACAATACCAGGTTGAATGGGTTGACAGCGCTACTGAGGTTCGGACTGGGAGGGTCAGCGGTGACTGCTAATTCTTATCCTGTTACTTCGGGGGTAAGCATCAGGTATTTGAGCAAAACAGTCACAATGTCTGTGTTTGAAGGTGAGAGTGGTTCCACTGCTGTTAATGTAATACTCACTCTCTATGACCTATCCTCTACCCTAATATTCTGTATACCCTTCAGCTCTCGAGTTTTGGAGCGTACTAAACTCTGCTCTCTTGCATACCATAGATACGGTGAGGCTTCCATCATGCTGCGGGGCTGGAGTGGTAGCTCGTCAGTTGTAGGAATGTTTTATTCAGCGCGGCCTTGCCCTTAGGTGTCTGAGCGCATTATAGCGAATCAGTTCACCTTCTTGGCCTCGGGGCTAATAATGTTATTAGACAGAAACGCCTACAGTTGCGTAGGAATGGGGGTGAGCGGAAGCATTTCTATTTTATATGCTAGGTTCTGCCATGGGGTTGGTGTGCTCCTGAATTGGTAGTGCTTCAGTGCGGGTGAGGCAACCAGGTTAGCAGCGAACAGACACTGCAT
The DNA here is from genome assembly GCF_964263255.1 of Lissotriton vulgaris. NCBI lineage: Eukaryota > Metazoa > Chordata > Amphibia > Caudata > Salamandridae > Lissotriton > Lissotriton vulgaris. Next base: position 1,382,063,716 of record NC_141695.1, read on the forward strand.
GATACTCAGCATGTTCTTTTCCTGGGTGCCTGCATAAGTTAAAACAAGATACTCGTTAGAATTACGGGTTTGAGTCCTGAAATGTGGGGTGTGCGGTACAACAGGTCATCAGCTTGTGTACTATGCATGAGGGCCGCTAATGAGTACGTGTGACCGGGTGCCCCTGTACAAGAGGTGTTACATCAGGCATGCAGCAAGCTAGAACTGTATCAGGTGACTCGTGTACGTGTTCTGTGTGCCGATGTTAGAGATTTGTGTTATTCCAGACACACGGTAAGCCAACTAGGCACAAGGTGATCAAAATGCGAATGTGGTGGCCGACCTGCTTTTAGTCGCTGTCATCAGTCTTGACCTTGTTGTGTGCGGCAGTTAGGGCCTTGTCCCACCACAGGATCGCACCAGTTGGGCCCGCTGTGTCGAGCTAGGGCCAGACCAGTTTCCCTGAGTTACTTCACGTGTGAGCTAGTGGGTCCTTACAAGTGGAAAAGGGTCCGGTATGCATGCTGCAAGAGTATATTATGTGCAGATAGTTGGGTGTTTTAAGGGTGTAGTGCGCACTTTCAGTAGTGGCCCAAGCCAGAGAGCAGGCAACTTGCTGCTTATATGGGGTGGGGGCAGTCTTTCGCCCCATCTGTACTCCTTGGAAGGACCTCCGGAGCCGGGGGAAGTTATTACCCTACATTGTGGCTCCTTTTAGTCCAGAGCAGGGGCTTGTTATTTCAGGGAACAAGTGACAATGCAGCAGTCTTCCTGTCCTACTCTTGGAACATGTAATTTAGTTTCCTGCTGCCCCTCTTTTGCGAATATGGTGGTTGACCTGCTTTTAGTCTCTGTCATCACACTTGGCCTTGGGGGTGTGCGGCATTCACGGCCTTGTCCCACCTCGGGATCGCATACTTATATGTGGGGGGGGATTGGCCGTTGGGGGCGTGTCGGATCTCCACTTATCGTCATCCCAAATAAGATAGTGTTGCGACGGCAGAACAGCAGGTATGTAATTCATTCAGTGGGGAATCAGTGTGCATCAGGATTTAATCCTTAGTCCCTTGGCATGTATTCTACGTACTTTGGTCTGTTTGGCTGTGTGGAACTTTTGTTGGCACCTTATTTCATGCACATGTCAGTTTTGCCGCTGTTCTTTCTCCTGTGGCGCTAACTTGGGGAGGACCCTCACACCTGGGGTTTTCATCTGACTGTCTTGCTAGGTTTGGTCACGGTAGACAGTCTGGGATGTGCCGAAGTGGGAGTGTTAGCATGTTCTGGGCCCAGCCCTACACTGTGGGAACATCGCCTGGCGCATTTCCACTCCGGGGGGCCTCAACAAAGAGGTATAGCTAGTCCTGTTACCTGTACACCCCTGATTCCGGGACTTGTGTCGCTCTACCATGAGTAGGGAAGGTCATATGTCAATAGTCATTTCTCCCCTTCCATTGGTCCTGCTGTCTATCTTTCATCCAAGGCTCGGGTACCTGCTGGCAGCCCACCCACGGTCGGCAGCCTACAGTATAACACTCATTTCAGGTATAAGTAGAACAACTGTGGCTTCCACAGCCCGAGCCCGGACTGCCAATTATCCCTTGAGGTGGGCCCCTAGAAGACTTTTAGAGAATATTCTATCTGGTATCTTACCCAGTGCCCCCCCCGGTGTCAGTTCTCTATCCCTTAGGGGGGTTCCTAGTTAACCTTAAGGACAAGCTATCCCCGTGGTAGTATAGACTTGCAGCCGACAGGCAGAACTAGGGGGCATGTATTAACTAGGGGGGGCATGTGTTTCCGGCTGTCACCGTGGCTTTCTGTATTTCACTTGTAAGTCCACGCCGCAAGTTATACCAATATATGCATTCGCGCACTGCAGTAGACTTCTGTATCCTGTGGGGGTGTAGTTGCTCAAGCGTAAACTTGCAGGTGGATTGGAATTTTGTGACTGCGCTGGCATATTAGGGAGGGATCTCTGCAGGGGGGGCCCTCCTCATCACCTGGTCTCTTGCCTGGGATAGTCTACACTATTGCGGTAGAGGGATTGTACCCGGGTGGTTACGCCGATTGGTGTCGGAGTGGCTTGTGTTTCTACTGGCGTGTCCCTGCACAGGTCAGGAGCTTAGGGGGCTCTTCGTTGCAGTCTCAGCTGTCCCCGGGAGGTGGTCGTAAGTCGGCTTACAGACTAGCTAACTTAATGGTATCTTGGCTTAAGCCGCTTCCAGCCTAAAACCCAAGAGGGCAGGGGATGCCGGCCGTAATTGCCTGTAGACCCTGTATTTAGCTTATCTGGGACTCGCCCAAGTTCTTTAGTATATGTTGAGCCCTCCTATTCCCCGGTCCTCTATTGAGGTTAGCAGCACAAGCGTCATGTAAGCACACTTTCTGCTGGATTGTGCAGAAGACGGCGTTTCAGCTGTAGCGGTGATTTCACCTTGGCGTAGTTTTCTGACGCTCAGTGGGAGGGATATGTTGGCATCCAAGCGGCAGGTGCTGGACAGCCTAATTCATGATACAAAGGGCATTCAGTAGTAGGGGCCCTCCTATCCCTTTAGTTTCTCTGATTTGGTGAAAGGACTCGGGGGGGACCTGAAGATTAGTGGCAGAAGGGGCCTTTCTTTCCTTCGGGCATGTAAGGTCATGTCAGGGGCCTTGGTCTCTTCAAGGTGGATAGGGTGCCCGCACCTGGCGTTTGGTCGTGTTCCCGGGACTGACGAGGAGCTCGGCCGAGCTAGTTTTGTAGGTCAGGGTTATTGGTGGCTGATGGTGTCACCCCACGCCTATGGGCGTTGCCCTGTTCCTCCTCTATCTGAAGGAAGCAATTCTAGGTGAAGTTTGCAGGTAAAGAGCAGTAGCAGTGGTGGGGGGGCCCGTGCGGCAGAGGGAACCACTGCACGGGCTGTGGCGGAGTTACTGGGCGATCCGGAAGAAGAGAGGTGCAAACGCTGGACGTCAGCGGGCACATAGGGGTGCCAGAGCATAACCTCAAAGCCTAACCTGAAACCTCATGGGAGGTGCAGGAATTCGTGTCGGCGCCCCAGTAGTCCTTCGGGCGGTTGTGGGCCTGTGCAACCGGGGGTTTGCCTAGTCACGCCCCGCAATGGGCGTGTCAGTATAATTATGGTAATTGTGCAACAGTTGGGTGGTTCGCCACTGTGTTGTTTGGCTCAACAGGCGGGCAGGTGGCGAGAATGCGGCCTGCCCTAGGATCGCCCGTAAGTTAACCCACCGTCATTACATATGTTGTATGTAATAAACCTGCAGCAATTTTTTCCCAAACCTAACACTTGTGTCTTTGTGTTATTTGCGGGTTTGGGCATGTGGGGCGGGGGTTCATGTGGCCCTGATTTGACTATGCGCCTGCCCGAGGCCACGCAGTGGCCATAAGGAGGGCGGGCTCCTAGTCACGGAGGGCTGTCCCGCCCCCGCATGACTCAGCAGTTTCCTCACCCGAGGCAGTCTCCCCTGGTTGGTGGAGGCTGGTAAGTGATGCACGTCCGGGGCGGCTGGGAGGAGCCGTCTGGAGTACTTCAGACCTCTGCCCCGCTGGGGAGGCCTCTTTGCCGCTCCGGACATCGCAATTCCATGTTGGGACACTCTTTTCCCGCCCTTCCTCGAACCCAGAGTGTCTCGTTGAGGGGGCTCCGGGGGGAGCTTTTAATGTGTTCCTTTTTCGTTGCAGCGGAGTTACTGGGCGATCCGGAAGAAGAGAGGTGCAAACGCTGGACGTCAGCGGGCACATAGGGGTGCCAGAGCATAACCTCAGAGCCTAACCTGTAACCTCATGGGAGGTGCAGGAATTCTTGTTGGCGCCCCAGTAGTCCTTCGGGCGGTTGTGGGCCTGTGCAACCGGGGGTTTGCCTAGTCACGCCCCGCAATGGGCGTGGCAGTATAATTATGGTAATTGTGCAACAGTTGGGTGGTTCGCCACTGTGTTGTTTGGCTCAACAGGCGGGCAGGTGGCGAGAATGCGGCCTGCCCTAGGATCGCCCGTAAGTTAACCCACCCTCATTACATATGTTGTATGTAATAAACCTGCAGCAATTTTTTCCCAAACCTAACACTTGTGTCTTTGTGTTATTTGCGGGTTTGGGCATGTGGGGCGGGGGTTCATGTGGCCCTGATGTGACTATGCATTTAGCAGGCATTAAGCTAGAAAAAAATGGTCACATCTAATTTTCAGACTTGGTGCAGAATTACAAGTGTGCCAACGCCTTTTATAAGCAGGAGGAAAACCCTGTAAAACAATACTTAAGTAAAATGCACTGTATTATCTTTAACCAAAACCACTCCCCTGCCCCCCAATACTGTGATGAAGTCCAGAAGAAGGCCGGTGGGACACTGGTCACTGATCTCCTTGGTGCTCACAGCTATTTAACTCCCGCTGTGCTGAATGAATAGATTGTGGCAGTGCCTCTAGGAACGCCTTAACGCTATTGACTTCTATTCAGGGTGTGTTGTAAAAAGAGAGGGACTTGTGAACAGGCACAAGATTTAACGCTGCCGAAGTGTCAGCACCAGCTTAACATTCTGTGATTCTGAGCAAATCTCTCAATCTCGCCGTGTTTTGCCAACAAAAAAGTAATAATCCGACCCAGTGTAAAGTAATTCTGGGGCTAATGTAAAGAACTCCAACCAAGTCTTTGAGAAGGGTTCGCTCTGTAGAAAACTAGAAGAATCCCAATATATTTAAGTAATAATAATAACACGTTTATTTCAGGCACAGCCCATAAAACACATCAAATTGATACAGCAAGAGTGCTCTTAGATAATTTGAAAGGTTACACAATTTAAAAAGAACATAAAAACATCATGGTACAATTACCAAACTGTGAAAGCAGGTTAAAAGTCAATGTATCGACAATAAAAAGAGAGAGGAACAGCATCTATGTAAATGAGTTGTAGGACTGGCTAAGAAACCAGATGTGCAATAAACAGGTACAGTTATCACCAGTCAAGAAAATTCATATATTTACAACAGTGAGAGTGTGCAAATCGAGGGTCATAGGGATAACAAAAAGGGACGGGAAAATATGTACATCATAATCTTACAATTGGGTATTTTAAAGGGTGGTCAAGGGCAAGACCAACACAAGTCAGAAACACAAAAGAAGCACCAGGAGGTAAACAGTCAGGTCGCCCCCACTCAATAATAAATAAACACACGAAGACCCAACTTGCTCTAAAGAGTGAACTGTATTTTTAAGATATATGGGTTTTAGAAAAACCTTAAAACTTCTCTCACAGGTTAAGCTCACTGCCACGGACCTGTTAGTCCAACTGTTCAATTTAAAAAAAAGCGTCAATACACCACATTCCATACACATATCAAAAGAAAATTTGTAACCACAAGGGATTTGTGACTAAAAAAGTGTGAGAAAGGTCAGAAAGTACCTCACGTTAGCATCAGCCAGGGGGGCTGCTGGTTGGTACTCACCAGCTTGCCCACATTATAATCATAAGTAGCTTTCTTGACCATAAAGAAAAAGAGTGTGTGTGTTCATATTTCTTGGAGGTAAGAAATCAAAGGAAAGAAAAAACAGTGAAAACGTGTGCAGATGCACTGTCAGGACTTGTGCCACTCAGTGCCCACTGGTTACCATGCGAAAAGAAATGCAGTTCTCAGAGAAGGTGCGCCTACAAGAGCACCTGAGTACAATGAAAGCAGGGAAATTGATTACTCGCCTTGTTCAACACTTTCAGGAACAGAAATACAATTTTAGGGACCTGAAGTGGACTGTGCTTGAGAGGGTGATGGGTGACGTATACAACGTTAACGACATCCTGGACAGTAAAAAGAGGCAAGGTGGATTTTCAACGAGAAGGTGGACGGCATAGGGCAGTACGATTCCATTGAATGGAATAGAGTGGGTAAACAATAGGGCCTCATCTCTTGTGGTTATAAATTATCTTTTGATGTGTGTATGTCAGTCAGTCAAACCACTTTATTCTCTTAATTAAAATCATAAAAGTACAATATACAATAAAATCATGTAATCAATAAGACGTATGAGCGATATTAAAAATAATTAATACGACAGAATCAATGATATAATACATCAAAGCTTTAGAACTCAATTAAGAAAAATTTCATAGAAGACTAAAACAAGAGTTTTCATACAAAGTTTAGCATTGGATACCTTCTTTTCCTGAGACGAACCACTGCAACTAAAAAACTGGCAATGTTAAAAATATCCCATGTATCATTAAGCAGTTGAAGATAAAATAATGCCGGTCTAACCTGTAAAAAGCCCTTTCTCCTCATTAGAGGAACTAAAAATCTCCTGCTAATTTTATTGTAATAGTCGCAGAACATTATAAAATGCAGTGTATTGTGTGATGAGAAATTATCACAGGGACATGGGCCTATGTATTCTGGTTTACCAAGCGAGAAGTGAATTAGGTTAAAACGAAACCTGGTCAAAAGCCAGCGATGGAAAGGCTTGGTAACTATTCTCAAGTATGGCTCAATTAGTGGAGAAGTTTTTTATCAATAAATGAGCCCTAACTGAGGGTTTCTTTAGCTCCTGCTCCTCGCGTTCCATCATCAATAAGTTCAGAAGTTGAATTTTAACTCATTTCACATCCTCTTTTTTTAATCCCATCGGGAGCGTTAAACAGTTCTGGGTGCCCCAGTTTACAAAGCATCAGCTTAACATAGTGCATCTAAGGGATACTACTGGCTTTATCCAGAGTAATACAGTCCCGGATAATCTGATGATTCTGGGTTAAGCCAGGTCTTAAGCCAGCATACCACCGGGGCCAACCTCAATAAATCTGACACATATTCAAGCCCCAGTTCTTGGTGAATAGCAACGGTTGATGTTGATTGAGGTACTGACAAGAGGGTACGTAAAAATCTGTTTTCGGCTGTCTGCACCCCTTCCACATGTTTATAGCCCCAGATGGCGGAGCCATACATGGCAATAGCCAGGCATTTAGATTTGTAAATGTTGAGCATGGCTTCCAGGGGCCTAGCCCACAAGCCCCTAGGCGCAGTGCAAACCCTTGTACAGCGGCCGTTGATCTAACCATTGCACCTTTTTTGACATTTTGTTGGGGGACCCAGGAACCTTTATCACCAAATAAGACCCCCAGATAGGTGAAAGAGGACACCCTGGACACTTCTGTTCCATTACAGTAAAAGGATTTTGCTTTTCTATTTCTTTGGCCCATTAACATGACGTAAGATTTCGTTGTATTCACTATTATGTCCAAGGACTTCATATAGGCCCCAAAGGCATCCAATAGCCTCTGGAGGCCTATAACTTTACGGGCTAATAACACTGCTTCGTCCGCATATAGGAGAACCGGAATACTTGTTTCTCCTACTCGCGAAATATCCAAACTCGCCTGATCTAGGGTCTTGCCTAGATTATTAATATAAAGGGTAAAAACTAGTGGCACCAATATACACCCCTGACGGATGCCTCTACCCGATTTAAAGTGGCTTGTGCATTTACCTTCCTGAGTGACCCTGACTGTTGCTGAGAGATCACGGTGTAACTCAGCCAAGAAATGGACTAGGCCCATATCAAGCAAAATAGACCACAGTTTCGATCGGTTAACCCGATCGATCGCCGAAGAAAGGTCCATAAACGCCATCTGCAACGTGCCTTCTTTGGCTATTCTATATTGCCTATTATTAGATGTAGGTTAAGACACTGGTCCATAGTGCTTCTACCTTGTCTAAAACCATATTGTAGGTTGGATAAAGCCTCGTTATCATGCACCCATTCCGCGACTTTAGCTAAAATCACTTTGCCTAAAATTTTAACTGTAGAATCAATTAAAGATATCGGTCTGTAACACCGAGTATCCCCTCTCTGATCCTTTTTAAAAACTGGTACGATCATGGATAAAGACCATGAAGCAGGAAACCCCTGTGCACTTGAGACATTAAAACATTAGTTAATATCTTGGCCCAGAATTTTAGGTTACATTTATACACATCAGCAGGGACGGAATCAGGCCCAGGTGCTTTATTGCTAGACATCTGTATTATCACCCTTTCTACATCCTCCTTAAAAAACACTGGAGGTAAAACCCTTTCTGTCAATCAAAAAGAGCCTTACCTAATCCATAAAACATCAATGTACTAGACCAGTGGCTGGAGTCTGATATATCATTATCAGTGGCTATCCCCTGAATGTGTGAAATAACACTATTCCCCAGGTCGAGATGTATGAATTTAGAAACAGAAAATATGTACACAGGCCACCACTCACTACAAACAGAAAAGTGTGAGAGCAGAGAGAGTGCCTCACGGTTGCAACACCCGAGGGGGTTCCCAGCTAGCAAACCCACTTCTCATCATCAGTCACTCTCTCTGTGTGAAGACAAAAGAAGTACACAATAATATTTAAATGTGCACAAGTGAGAATAGTGACAAATAAACAAATAGTGAACAAAGACAAACACTATTGTGAAAAATGTGTGTAAATATACCAATGACCCCATACAAAAAAGATAAAATCCTGGTGAGGTTTTGCTGGCTATCTATCTTTTATTCCGGTGCTGCAAAGCCTCCCAATTAAAAAATGGTTAATTGTATACCATCTTATATATTTAGAGCCGACATGTTTCATTGCTCCAATTTCAGCAACTTCATCAGGGCAAAGATGGGGTTCTCTATTCTCAGCCTTCACACCTTATTAATAAACGGACCTTATGATTGCCACTTCTTCACATACCGGCAATCATGTAGCGGACCCTGTGTCACCTGATCACGTGTCCACATCGGGCTCTGAGTGTCTCGAGCCCCTAATGCAGAGTCCCTCCGGCGCTTCCGACGATCCTCCAATGTCCACATCGGGCTCATTAGGGGCTCGAGACACTCAGAGCCCGATGTGGACACGTGATCAGGTGACACGGGGTCCGCTACATGATTGCCAGTACGTGAAGACGTGGCAATCATAAGGTCCGTTTATTAATAAGGTGTGAAGGCTGAGAATAGAGAACCCCATCTTTGCCCTGATGAAGTTGCTGAAATTGGAGCAACGAAACATGTCGGCTCTAAATAAATAATGATTTTATACAATTAACCATTTTTTAATTGGGAGGCTTTGCAGCACCGGAATAAAAGATAGATAGCCAGCAAAACCTCACCAGGATTTTATCTTTTCCGTATGGGGTCATAGGTGTATTTACATACATTTTTCACAATAGTGTTTGTATTTGTTCACTGTTTGTTTATTTGTCACTATTCTCACTTGTGCACATTTAAATCTTAATGTGTACTTCTTTTGTCTTTACACAGAGAGAGTGACCAATGATGAGAAGTGGGTATACCAGCTATTGCTAGCCTGGAACCCCCTGGGGTGTTGCAACCGTGAGGCACTCTCTCTGCTCTCACACTTTTCTGTTTGTAGTGAGTGGTGGCCTGTGTACATATTATCTGTTTCTAAATTCATACATCTCGACCTGGGTAATAGTGTTATTTCACACATTCAGGGGATAGCCACTGATAATGATATATCAGACTCGGCCACTGGTCTAGTACATTGATGTTTTATGGATTAGGTAAGGCTCTTTTTGATTGACAGATAATTGGGTGGGGGGCAGCCTTACCTATTACTTTCCCCCTACACTCCCAGAGATTGATGGTAAAACACTTTAAACTTCCATGCTAATGGGGGAGTCCACTGTGGCATTAGATCTATAGATTGCTTCAAAATGGGAGAGCCACTGGGCCTCTGTAAAATTGCATTCCAGAGAGACATTCTCTATACCGGAAAAAATTGTTTATTAACAATGGCCCAAAATCTCGAGCTATCCTTTAAGATTTCAACAGATAAAAGTCCATTCAAGGCCTCCTCTTTGATCCCATTTTTCTGCATAGAAACAGCGGTCTTATACTGTTTCCTTAACATGGCTATCTGCTCCTTATCTCGAGGTATATTTTTCAGGGCTTGGGCCAAGTTGCGATGGGCCCGTGAACAGTTGGTATCAAACCACCTTTCACCCATAGCTAATCTTGGGTTGGTTGTCATGTTCAGATAAGATGCTACCTGACCACAAATAACCTCAAAAGCTCGAAGGAGGGGGAGGAGCTACGCTAGCAAGCAAGATGGCCGCATAAGCTCCCGGCTCCGCCGACCTCCGCCAGCTGCTCGTATATCCTGCAAGTTATCCTGTTTTCACACTGGACTCCCGTGTACACGAGGAGTGACTGACTCTGAAGGCGCAATCCCGAACCTTTTACCACATCGGGTGACGAAGATACGCTGTGTTTCATTCTCGGCCTATCTCAGCGTGGAAGCCGGGGCCTTGATTTCCAACCCATCCGGGCTGGAGTTGAACAACATCGGCTGTGAACTTTGGGCTTCGTCCGGTCTCCTGAAAGGAGACACACTCTACTTGTTTTTAACGGCGATTTCGTATCCTGCCTGCACCGCACACGCTGCAGCGTGACATCTCGTTTGCTGCGGCCCTGTATCCGACGCCTGGAGACATCGTAAGCCTTTCGGGGGGTGGGGACGGGAGCCCTGACCAGCGGCGAAGGTGCAGAAATCGTGAGGTGAGAGCGCCCATTGTTGTTGTTTGCTCCGATTGTGCCTGCTACCCCGGAGTAGTCGACCTCCGAGGTTCACATCCTGATCTGTCGCTTTGCGAGAGGAGATGGAGGGGGCAAAAGACACACCACCGCTGCACGCCGTAATGGCGGCCATTAGAGCGCTCCACTCACAGATCATCGTCAACTACCAGGCATTGTCGGTAACAATGGACGATCTTTGCCGGAGACCGGACAGTGGCTTTTCGCCATCATCTCAGCCAGCTGTACTACCCACGGAACGTGGTATGCTCAACTTTGATGACCCTGTGCGGAAGCCGGATTCCGTGTGCGCTGTTGATTCCTACAATACAGATCACGCACCCGTGAACATTGTCAGCGTCCCCTGCTTGAGCCATATCCCGCTGACTATCACTATGGACAACCTCGAGTGCCTCAACAAGATCACCTGTGACTATTGGAGAGTTTTATCATCCTTCCACGCTTTTCCTTGCTTGCTCTGTGGATATTGTGAACTTTTATCCTTTATTTGGTTTGCTCATACTGACTTGAACTTTTATGAAAGCTTTGCCTCTCTCATTGCTGCTGTGGTCTGGGTTATAAGTGCTCCAGTGAAGGATCGCATTGGCCAGGGTTAACTTGTGGGGGTTTTTTTTAGGGTTCAGAAAAATAATTTAATCTCTTGTTGGAATTGTGACCTGTAAAGTGCGGGAGTCGGGTGGTATGTATCATGCTTCCCCGGATTGATTATGTATTTCGCTACATTCTAGTTTGATCTAGTTTTGGGGTGGTCGCATCTCGTGGGGGGTAAGGGAGTCCTGGAGTGTGTTTTTGTCTCTCCTCCTCCGCTTCTCTTCTCTTTTAGGGACGTTTCTGGGCGACAGGCACGCTGCTAGTGGGTTAGGCAGTAGCCATTGCAGGGGTGCAGGGTGGTGGGGGGGTTTGTTATTTTGCCTTTGTTTTGTTCTATGGCCCCTTTTTCTTTCTCTCTCTCTCTTTTTAGGGTATTCCTCTCGGCGACAGGCACGCTGCTAGTGGGGTAGGCCGTAGCCATTGCAGGGGTGCAGGGTGGGGGGTGCGTGGGGGGTTTGTTATTTTGCCTTTGTTGTGTTCTATGGCCCCTTTTTCTTTCTTCGTGCAGGGTCCAGTAGCAGTACTTTCGGTTTCATCCTGAAGTATACGAGTGGGCGGGGTCTGGGGTGGGCGGCTATGATGAGAGTTCGGTAGTTTTGTTCTTCACCCTTAGTGTACTTATTAGCGCTTTCTTCTTTACGGTTTCTCTAACTCGCTCTGCGACTACCTTCTCATACCTACCCGCATTTATTATACCTTCGAATGTGTAGCTCTGGATATCCTGTATTTTCTCCTTTATCTTGTCTCGGGGGGGAGGGAGGGGGGGGTTAAATGTAAAATGAAACCTTATGTATATCCTTGATCCGAAATGTTTACAATGCACCGTATATCCTTTACCGCTGCCGGACCCCAGGGTTGCCAGCTGAAGAGCTGTGTTACTGGAACTCCTGATACGTATCGCTTACATGTGGTGACCGGCCCCTGTGGTTGTAGGGCTACTTTTGTACTTTTTATTGAACGATATAATAAAGGTTTAAAAAAAAAAAAAAAAAAAAAAGCTCGAAGGACCTCAGACCCTGGGGTGGCATTATTGACCACATAATGCAATATTATCTTTGGCCTTCTCGCAGAGATTCAGAAAGAAGAGTTCCAGAATTACCATAGCCCATTTAAGCCTCCTCCCCTGATCACTTGTTACCACGGAACTAACTCCTGCTTTCTTTCCCATTTTTCCCAAAAGACCACAATCTTGCCTGGCGTTGTAAAACACTACCTGAGCTAACATGAGGGGGGAGATAAATATGTAATCAATAACAGTATCCCTCTCCCTAGCTTTAAAAATGGGGATCCGGTCAGTTGGGTCATTAAAGCTGGATTCAAAATGATCTGCACCAGCCTAAAGGTCCTCCAAGGCTTCCCCCTGTTGAGATGAAACCTCGGAATTGCCTTTACATTGCTGGTCACACCAATATTTGGTTTTCCGTAGCCGGGGTGGGTTCATTGTCACAGTCTCCAATTGAAGGCACCCCTAAAAGGACAGCTACCAAAGGAGTGGCTTCTGCTGGAACATTAAGTCTACAGCTATTCGGCCTGGTGTTCCTCTCTTGTATACCACGACTCCCACTAGTAGCCAGGGTCATACCATTAGGTGGAAAGCTTAAAGGTCTCTGACCCTCATGGCTGGAGTTCCTCCCCCTAGCTTGATTCCCCTGGACTACCCCTGTCCTATTCAAGGGGCTAGGTTTTGTCCTATCCACAGATTGCAATTAAGATTGAATACCAGGACAACTCTCCCCTATACGAAACCTAGGCTCTATTTGGACCTGGGGTATTGTGGTTAAATTGGGGTGTCATATGAGATTTTAATCCCTCAAAAAGGAATCAATACGCTCACATTTCTTCAAGATACCCGCAACACAAGTATTCAAGGTGTCAGTTATGTCTTTAACAATGTTTCTAGATTCTGATCCAGCGCTGCTCCAAACCAAACCTCCAAACCATCACTATATTTCCTAGGAGCTATCACACTTTACTCGTCGGTGGAGCCTATGGCAGAGCAAGTCACTCATTCACACAAATCACCCTGCTCCCAAGATCAGTGAAGACTAGAAGAGGAGATGCTGGATTTTAGCGGAGTGTCTTCTTTCATGTAATCAATCTAAAATGTTATACACTATATACATCTGCAGTTTATTGGATTTACCATGGTTTTTCCCTTAAGAAACATTTAAAACACCCCACATTTTGTCAATGTATCAGCTAGTAAAAGTTAACTAATGGATAACAAGACCAGCTTAATTCTCCATTTATTTAATTTTTATTTAAAGACTTAATCTCCTAGCATGACCCTATTTTTATTTAGCCTAATTCAATAATCATTAGACATTTTAATTCATCTAAACAAAAGAAAGTTAAAATTCAAACAGTTTACATTTATTAGCAGAATAGTTCATAAAAGAAGTCAAAACCATATAACCAAGATTTCAGTAAATGGACATCAGGGTTAGCGCAAGAAAGTTCCCAAAAAACGCCTCTCTATTCTTTCTTGATGTTCACCTCCCAACTGGACTCTGCACCCATCAAAAGTTAAAGTCAAGAAAAATGTCACAGTTTTTGCACCATGGAAAATCATTCAGTCCGACAGCATGTCGTGGTGCGAAAATAAATTCAAAAGCAAGCTCATTTTTCCCAATTTCAAACGTCCTCTTTTTTACCCTTTTTCCCTAACTATCTAAAATTTGAAACTTTCAGGGTCCTCGCTCAATTTTATTGATCCATTTAAGGGTTGGATGAGCATCACCTCATCTCCTCATTGTCCATATTTCCGCCAAGTCATCGTTATAATCAAAATAAGGTTCCGATTGTTCATTATTGTATTTTTTTTTCACTCGTGTCCTTTAACTTGTCACTTGGAGCAACTTTCTCAGGCTCACAATGCGGTCATACAAATCTTGGCATCCTTTTGCACTCCAGGCCTCGCTGACCTTGACCCACGCTGCACAGGCACAGACTGCTTGCACCTCTCTCGAGCATAGTCGCGCATGCGTAGATGACCACAGTTTTGGAGTCTCGCAAACCTTCCATTTTTTGTTAGGTCGCATGGGCCATAATGGGAACTATTATAGAAACAAACACAATTAAATGTTACATTTCGAAGTATAGCCCTTCTGTTTACCTCCCCCCATTCTAAGATAACCCTGTTAGTTATTACCTAGCATTTAAGCCACGATTAAGCATTGTTTTCTTACCATTCCCCATAATTTCTGCCACAATAATACATATAGGAAGCTTGCATGCACGGGTTTTCATTAGATTATGACATTTGTGTATTATGTTAGTATGACAATTTCACTTAATTAGCATATTATGATTCGCAACACAAGCAGATTAGTATCCAACATGTATTGGTGTATGTGCTTTCTAATCTATGTTGGTTAATTTCAAAACCACACGATTAATACATATTACAGTTATGGGAAAGAGATTTCACAAGGGGTATACAAAAATTTTTGTTTTCACCCTCGCTCCATCAATTCCATCCGCAAACTAAATATATCCTCCACCAGTTTCTGCAATATTAAGTGAATATTCTTATCCACAACATCCTCCTGGGTAGAATTGCTCTTTTTTGGTCCTTTATCACGTTTGTTTACTTTTTGGGTGATCCTTTATTAGGTCTCGCCTATTAATCCCGCAAGGGATAATGGGCGGGAATATAGAGGCCAAACCAAGGTCTGAAACCATAGCGGATTTCGTACAGTTCATGTTAACACAATGACGCACATTCTTGCCACGGGCATTTTTTTTAAGCGCTTTCATTGACTCTTCACTTTGTGCACGCTACATTCAGCTGCTCAGTCCTCCCACCCTCTCCCTATCCAGCGCGCGCCTCTCGCTCATCACACCTCCTCGCTCTCCAGCACGCCCACACGCAGACTGACTTTCTTCCCAGCGTGCGCCATTCAGCCCACAGCCTCAGCTTTCATTGGCTCTTCAATTTGTGCACGCTGCATTCAGCTGGCTAGTCATCCCACCCCCTCCCTCTCCAGCTCGCGCCTTGCTCTCCATCGCGCCAACACGCAGACAACAGCACAGCCTCAGCTTTCATTGGCTCTTCAATTTGTGTATGCTACATTCAGCTGGCTAGTCATCCCACCCCCTCCCGCTCCAGCGCGCGCCTCGCTCTCCACCGCGCCAACACGCAGACAACAGCACAGCCTGAGCTTTACGCAGACAACAGCCTATCTCCCATTCAGCTGCCCAGTCATCCCACCCCTTCCCTCTCAAGCCTCCACTATGCGCACACACACACACACCACCAGACATCCAGAAGCATCAGACACACTCAGCCCACACACTTTCTCCCTGCCTCTCCAGTGCGCCAACAGGCAGGAAACAGCCTCTCTCCCATTCAGCTGCCCAGTCATCCCAACCCCTCCATCTCCAGCTTCCACTATGCGCACACACGCACACCACCAGACATCCAGAAGCATCAGACATCCAGAAGCAACAGACATCCACATCCAGAAGCAACAGACATCCACAACCATCAGACATACACAAGCGTCAGACATACACAAGCGTCAGGCATACAAAAGCATCAAGCATCCACAAGCATCTAGCGCGCCTCGCTCTACATTTGTTTACAAACACTCAGCCCACAGACCTTCTCCCCAGTGCGTGCCATTCAGTAATTCGATTCAACATTGCGCATATAAGAAGTGGGAATATGTCTTTAAATGTGTCCCGTATTTACTGGTGTGGATATATTTTTATTTTAATAATTACCTTTGGCATCGCGACACTATACCCACAAAGTAAGCACAATAAATAATGTAACACACCAAAAAGGTTACTGCTTTTGATTTTAACGCTATTTCTAATACAATTTTTAAAGCTATTTATAAGCCTTAACAATTCTATCAAACACTAACACAATAAATCAGCAAATGAGTGAAACATCACATGTGTTTTTTAACGTTTGGGAACGAAACTACAACAGGATACTGGATTGCTTTAAGCGCCGTCGTAAAGATTCTAATCTGTTGTCGGACAGCATCTGTCAAATGCTAATTCGAGCGGCAGGAAGCGAATCTCTTGTCCCCAAACGAAATGGAAAAAAATCAAGGAAACCAACTCCTGAAAGAAGGGCTAAAACACAAATGCCCCTTCACAAACGATAACATGCACAGCAAATGTTCTTAGTTTTTCTGCATTAATGAAAATCCGTTTGTTTTACTTTCTTTAAATAAAGATAAAGGATCTCCTTTACACCAGGGACACACACAACCATGCCGTAAAGGGAATACTTCCACCACCAAACATCACTAGCCGGCAGTGCGTGCTTTTGCACCAGGAACACACAACACCAGCCATCAGTGCTCACATTTACACCAGGCACACTGTCAGAACTTCAAGCTAAACAAGATCAGGGCTTGATCCATCACCGTTTTTTAGCTCACTGCACCATCCCAGCTCAGAACCTGGCTACATGCAAATTAGTCTGTCCCTGGCCCAGTGCATCATGGGAACATGGCAGACCAAACTACCAAGCCAATTCTTTTAATGGAAAAGAAACAAGCTTCCGGGGACCGGTTTCTGGCATTACAGCCGTCTTCGGCCCGGCTTGCTTGAATCCTGATGGTGCAGTGAGCAAGGGACTCACATCTGAGCATACCCTTCCATGCTTATGGTGGACAAAACGATTCAGAAAAGGGGGTGGTGATGGACAGAGTATCTGAATTAAGCAGACCACTCCTACCCAGTCCAAAGATCAGGGCTTGATCCATCACTGTTTTTTAGCTCACTGCACCATCCCAGCTCAGAACCTGGCTACATGCAAATTAGTCTGTCCCTGGCCCAGTGCATCATGGGAACAGGGCAGACCAAACTACCAAGCCAATTCTTTTACTGGAAAGGAAACAAGCTTCCGGGGACCGGTTTCTGGCATTACAGCCGTCTTCGGCCCGGCTTGCTTGAATCCTAATGGTGCAGTGAGCAAGGGACTCACATCTGAGCATACCCTTCCACGCTTATGGTGGACAAAACGATTCAGAAAAGGGGGTGGTGATGGACAGAGTATCTGAATTAAGCAGACCACTCCTACCCAGTCCAAAGATCAGGGCTTGATCCATCACCGTTTTTTAGCTCACTGCACCATCCCAGCTCAGAACCTGGCTACATGCAAATTAGTCTGTCCCTGGCCCAGTGCATCATGGGAACAGGGCAGACCAAACTACCAAGCCAATTCTTTTACTGGAAAGGAAACAAGCTTCCATGGACTGGTTTCAGGCATTACAGTCGTCTGCGGCCCGGCTTGCTTGAATCCTGATGGTGCAGTGAGCAAGGGACTCACATCTGAGCATACCCTTCCACGCTTATGGTGGACAAAACGATTCAGAAAAGGGGGTGGTGATGGTCAGAGTATCTGAATTAAGCAGACCACTCCTACCCAGTCCAAAGATCAGGGCTTGATCCATCACCGTTTTTTAGCTCACTGCACCATCCCAGCTCAGAACCTGGCTACATGCAAATTAGTCTATCCCTGGCCCAGTGCATCATGGGATCAGGGCAGACCAAACTACCAAGCCAATTCTTTTACTGGAAAGGAAACAAGCTTCCGGGGACCGGTTTCTGGCATTACAGCCGTCTTCGGCCCGGCTTGCTTGAATGCTGATGGTGCAGTGAGCAAGGGACTCACATCTGAGCATACCCTTCCACGCTTATGGTGGACAAAACGATTCAGAAAAGGGGGTGGTGATGGACAGAGTATCTGAATTAAGCAGACCACTCCTACCCAGTCCAAAGATCAGGGCTTGATCCATCACCGTTTTTTAGCTCACTGCACCATCCCAGCTCAGGACCTGGCTACATGCAAATTAGTCTGTCCCTGGCCCAGTGCATCATGGGAACAGGGCAGACCAAACTACCAAGCCAATTCTTTTACTGGAAAGGAAACAAGCTTCCGGGGACTGGTTTCTGGCATTACAGCCGTCTTCGGCCCGGCTTGCTTGAATCCTGATGGTGCAGTGAGCAAGGGACTCACATCTGAGCATACCCTTCCACGCTTATGGTGGACAAAACGATTCAGAAAAGGGGGTGGTGATGGACAGAGTATCTGAATTAAGCAGACCACTCCTACCCAGTCCAAAGATCAGGGCTTGATCCATAAACCGTTTTTTAGCTCACTGCACCATCCCAGCTCAGAACCTGGCTACATGCAAATTAGTCTGTCCCTAGCCAAGTGCATCATGGGAACAGGGCAGACCAAACTACCAAGCCAATTCTTTTACTGGAAAGGAAACAAGCTTCCGGGGACCGGTTTCTGGCATTACAGCCGTCTTCGGCCCGGCTTGCTTGAATCCTGATTGTGCAGTGAGCAAGGGACTCTCATCTGAGCATATCCTTCCACGCTTATGGTGGACAAAACGATTCAGAAAAGGGGTGGTGATGGACAGAGTATCTGAATTAAGCAGACCACTCCTACCCAGTCCAAAGATCAGGGCTTGATCCATCACCGTTTTTTAGCTCACTGAACCATCCCAGCTCAGAACCTGGCTACATGCAAATTAGTCTGTCCCTGGCCCAGTGCATCATGGGAACAGGGCAGACCAAACTACCAAGCCAATTCTTTTACTGGAAAGGAAACAAGCTTCCGGGGACCGGTTTCTGGCATTACAGCCGTCTTCGGCCCGGCTTGCTTGAATCCTAATGGTGCAGTGAGCAAGGGACTCACATCTGAGCATACCCTTCCACGCTTATGGTGGACAAAACGATTCAGAAAAGGGGGTGGTGATGGACAGAGTATCTGAATTAAGCAGACCACTCCTACCCAGTCCAAAGATCAGGGCTTGATCCATCACCGTTTTTTAGCTCACTGCACCATCCCAGCTCAGAACCTGGCTACATGCAAATTAGTCTGTCCCTGGCCCAGTGCATCATGGGAACAGGGCAGACCAAACTACCAAGCCAATTCTTTTACTGGAAAGGAAACAAGCTTCCATGGACTGGTTTCAGGCATTACAGTCGTCTGCGGCCCGGCTTGCTTGAATCCTGATGGTGCAGTGAGCAAGGGACTCACATCTGAGCATACCCTTCCACGCTTATGGTGGACAAAACGATTCAGAAAAGGGGGTGGTGATGGTCAGAGTATCTGAATTAAGCAGACCACTCCTACCCAGTCCAAAGATCAGGGCTTGATCCATCACCGTTTTTTAGCTCACTGCACCATCCCAGCTCAGAACCTGGCTACATGCAAATTAGTCTATCCCTGGCCCAGTGCATCATGGGATCAGGGCAGACCAAACTACCAAGCCAATTCTTTTACTGGAAAGGAAACAAGCTTCCGGGGACCGGTTTCTGGCATTACAGCCGTCTTCGGCCCGGCATTCTTGAATGCTGATGGTGCAGTGAGCAAGGGACTCACATCTGAGCATACCCTTCCACGCTTATGGTGGACAAAACGATTCAGAAAAGGGGGTGGTGATGGACAGAGTATCTGAATTAAGCAGACCACTCCTACCCAGTCCAAAGATCAGGGCTTGATCCATCACCGTTTTTTAGCTCACTGCACCATCCCAGCTCAGGACCTGGCTACATGCAAATTAGTCTGTCCCTGGCCCAGTGCATCATGGGAACAGGGCAGACCAAACTACCAAGCCAATTCTTTTACTGGAAAGGAAACAAGCTTCCGGGGACTGGTTTCTGGCATTACAGCCGTCTTCGGCCCGGCTTGCTTGAATCCTGATGGTGCAGTGAGCAAGGGACTCACATCTGAGCATACCCTTCCACGCTTATGGTGGACAAAACGATTCAGAAAAGGGGGTGGTGATGGACAGAGTATCTGAATTAAGCAGACCACTCCTACCCAGTCCAAAGATCAGGGCTTGATCCATAAACCGTTTTTTAGCTCACTGCACCATCCCAGCTCAGAACCTGGCTACATGCAAATTAGTCTGTCCCTAGCCAAGTGCATCATGGGAACAGGGCAGACCAAACTACCAAGCCAATTCTTTTACTGGAAAGGAAACAAGCTTCCGGGGACCGGTTTCTGGCATTACAGCCGTCTTCGGCCCGGCTTGCTTGAATCCTGATTGTGCAGTGAGCAAGGGACTCTCATCTGAGCATATCCTTCCACGCTTATGGTGGACAAAACGATTCAGAAAAGGGGTGGTGATGGACAGAGTATCTGAATTAAGCAGACCACTCCTACCCAGTCCAAAGATCAGGGCTTGATCCATCACCGTTTTTTAGCTCACTGAACCATCCCAGCTCAGAACCTGGCTACATGCAAATTAGTCTGTCCCTAGCCAAGTGCATCATGGGAACAGGGCAGACCAAACTACCAAGCCAATTCTTTTACTGGAAAGGAAACAAGCTTCCGGGGACCGGTTTCTGGCATTACAGCCGTCTTCGGCCCGGCTTGCTTGAATCCTGATTGTGCAGTGAGCAAGGGACTCACATCTGAGCATACCCTTCCACGCTTATGGTGGACAAAACGATTCAGAAAAGGGGTGGTGATGGACAGAGTATCTGAATTAAGCAGACCACTCCTACCCAGTCCAAAGATCAGGGCTTGATCCATCACCGTTTTTTAGCTCACTGAACCATCCCAGCTCAGAACCTGGCTACATGCAAATTAGTCTGTCCCTGGCCCAGTGCATCATGGGAACTGGGCAGACCAAACTACCAAGCCAATTCTTTTACTGGAAAGGAAACAAGCTTCCGGGGACCGGTTTCTGGCATTACAGCCGTCTTCGGTCCGGCTTGCTTGAATCCTGATGGCGCAGTGAGCAAGGAACTCACATCTGAGCATACCCTTCCACGCTTATGGTGGACCAAACGATTCAGAAAAGGGGGTGGTGATGGACAGAGTATCTGAATTAAGGAGACCACTCCTACCCAGTCCAAAGATCAGGGCTTGATCCATCACCATTTTTTAGCTCACTGCACCATCCCAGCTCAGAACCTGGCTGCATGCAAATTAGTCTGTCCCTGGCCCAGTGCATCATGGGAACAGGGCAGACCAAACTACCAAGCCAATTCTTTTACTAGAAAGGAAACAAGCTTCCGGGGACCGGTTTCTGGCATTACAGCCGTCTTCGGCCCGGCTTGCTTGAATCCTGATGGTGCAGTGAGCAAGGGACTCATATCTGAGCATACCCTTCCACGCTTATGGTGGACAAAACGATTCAGAAAAGGGGGTGGTGATGGATAGAGTATCTGAATTAAGCAGACCACTCCTACCCAGTCCAAAGATCAGGGCTTGATCCATCACTGTTTTTTAGCTCACTGCACCATCCCAGCTCAGAACCTGGCTACATGCAAATTAGTCTGTCCCTGGCCCAGTGCATCATGGGAACAGGGCAGACCAAACTACCAAGCCAATTCTTTTACTGGAAAGGAAACAAGCTTCCGGGGACCGGTTTCTGGCATTACAGCCGTCTTCGGCCCGGCTTGCTTGAATCCTGATGGTGCAGTGAGCAACGGACTCACATCTGAGCATACCCTTCCACGCTTATGGTGGACAAAACGATTCAGAAAAGGGGGTGGTGATGGACAGAGTATCTGAATTAAGCAGTCCACTCCTACCCAGTACAAAGATCAGGGCTTGATCCATCACGTTTTTTAGCTCACTGCACCATCCCAGCTCAGAACCTGGCTACATGCAAATTAGTCTGTCCCTGGCCCAGTGCATCATGGGAACAGGGCAGACCAAACTACCAAGCCAATTCTTTTACTGGAAAGGAAACAAGCTTCCGGGGACCGGTTTCTGGTATTACAGCCGTCTTCGGCCCGGCTTGCCTGAATCCTGATGGTGCAGTGAGCAAGGGACTCACATCTGAGCATACCCTTCCACGCTTATGGTGGACAAAATGATTCAGAAAAGGGGGTGGTGATGGACAGAGTATCTGAATTAAGCGGACCACTCCTACCCAGTCCAAAGATCTGGGCTTGATCCATCACCGTTTTTTAGCTCACTGCACCATCCCAGCTCAGAACCTGGCTACATGCAAATTAGTCTGTCCCTGGCCCAGTGCATCATGGGAACAGGGCAGACCAAACTACCAAGCCAATTCTTTTACTGGAAAGGAAACAAGCTTCCGGGGACCAGTTTCTGGCATTACAGCCGTCTTCGGCCCGGCTTGCTTGAATCCTGATGGTGCAGTGAGCAAGGGACTCACATCTGAGCATACCCTTCCATGCTTATGGTGGACAAAACGATTCAGAAAAGGGGGTGGTGATGGACAGAGTATCTGAATTAAGCAGACCACTCCTACCCAGTCCAAATATCAGGGCTTGATCCATCACCGTTTTTTAGCTCACTGCACCATCCCAGCTCAGAACCTGGCTACATGCAAATTAGTCTGTCCCTGGCCCAGTGCATCATGGGAACAGGGCAGACCAAACTACCAAGCCAATTCTTTTACTGGAAAGGAAACAAGCTTCCGGGGACTGGTTTCTGGCATTACAGCCGTCTTCGGCCCGGCTTGCTTGAATCCTGATTGTGCAGTGAGCAAGGGACTCACATCTGAGCATACCCTTCCACGCTTATGGTGGACAAAACGATTCAGAAAAGGGGTGGTGATGGACAGAGTATCTGAATTAAGCAGACCACTCCTACCCAGTCCAAAGATCAGGGCTTGATCCATCACCGTTTTTTAGCTCACTGAACCATCCCAGCTCAGAACCTGGCTACATGCAAATTAGTCTGTCCCTGGCCCAGTGCATCATGGGAACTGGGCAGACCAAACTACCAAGCCAATTCTTTTACTGGAAAGGAAACAAGCTTCCGGGGACCGGTTTCTGGCATTACAGCCGTCTTCGGTCCGGCTTGCTTGAATCCTGATGGCGCAGTGAGCAAGGAACTCACATCTGAGCATACCCTTCCACGCTTATGGTGGACCAAACGATTCAGAAAAGGGGGTGGTGATGGACAGAGTATCTGAATTAAGCAGACCACTCCTACCCAGTCCAAAGATCAGGGCTTGATCCATCACCATTTTTTAGCTCACTGCACCATCCCAGCTCAGAACCTGGCTGCATGCAAATTAGTCTGTCCCTGGCCCAGTGCATCATGGGAACAGGGCAGACCAAACTACCAAGCCAATTCTTTTACTAGAAAGGAAACAAGCTTCCGGGGACCGGTTTCTGGCATTACAGCCGTCTTCGGCCCGGCTTGCTTGAATCCTGATGGTGCAGTGAGCAAGGGACTCATATCTGAGCATACCCTTCCACGCTTATGGTGGACAAAACGATTCAGAAAAGGGGGTGGTGATGGATAGAGTATCTGAATTAAGCAGACCACTCCTACCCAGTCCAAAGATCAGGGCTTGATCCATCACTGTTTTTTAGCTCACTGCACCATCCCAGCTCAGAACCTGGCTACATGCAAATTAGTCTGTCCCTGGCCCAGTGCATCATGGGAACAGGGCAGACCAAACTACCAAGCCAATTCTTTTACTGGAAAGGAAACAAGCTTCCGGGGACCGGTTTCTGGTATTACAGCCGTCTTCGGCCCGGCTTGCCTGAATCCTGATGGTGCAGTGAGCAAGGGACTCACATCTGAGCATACCCTTCCACGCTTATGGTGGACAAAATGATTCAGAAAAGGGGGTGGTGATGGACAGAGTATCTGAATTAAGCGGACCACTCCTACCCAGTCCAAAGATCTGGGCTTGATCCATCACCGTTTTTTAGCTCACTGCACCATCCCAGCTCAGAACCTGGCTACATGCAAATTAGTCTGTCCCTGGCCCAGTGCATCATGGGAACAGGGCAGACCAAACTACCAAGCCAATTCTTTTACTGGAAAGGAAACAAGCTTCCGGGGACCAGTTTCTGGCATTACAGCCGTCTTCGGCCCGGCTTGCTTGAATCCTGATGGTGCAGTGAGCAAGGGACTCACATCTGAGCATACCCTTCCACGCTTATGGTGGACAAAACGATTCAGAAAAGGGGGTGGTGATGGACAGAGTATCTGAATTAAGCAGACCACTCCTACCCAGTCCAAATATCAGGGCTTGATCCATCACCGTTTTTTAGCTCACTGCACCCTCCCAGCTCAGAACCTGGCTACATGCAAATTAGTCTGTCCCTGGCCCAGTGCATCATGGGAACAGGGCAGACCAAACTACCAAGCCAATTCTTTTACTGGAAAGGAAACAAGCTTCCGGGGACTGGTTTCTGGCATTACAGCCGTCTTCGGTCCGGCTTGCTTGAATCCTGATGGCGCAGTGAGCAAGGAACTCACATCTGAGCATACCCTTCCACGCTTATGGTGGACCAAACGATTCAGAAAAGGGGGTGGTGATGGACAGAGTATCTGAATTAAGCAGACCACTCCTACCCAGTCCAAAGATCAGGGCTTGATCCATCACCATTTTTTAGCTCACTGCACCATCCCAGCTCAGAACCTGGCTGCATGCAAATTAGTCTGTCCCTGGCCCAGTGCATCATGGGAACAGGGCAGACCAAACTACCAAGCCAATTCTTTTACTAGAAAGGAAACAAGCTTCCGGGGACCGGTTTCTGGCATTACAGCCGTCTTCGGCCCGGCTTGCTTGAATCCTGATGGTGCAGTGAGCAAGGGACTCATATCTGAGCATACCCTTCCACGCTTATGGTGGACAAAACGATTCAGAAAAGGGGGTGGTGATGGATAGAGTATCTGAATTAAGCAGACCACTCCTACCCAGTCCAAAGATCAGGGCTTGATCCATCACTGTTTTTTAGCTCACTGCACCATCCCAGCTCAGAACCTGGCTACATGCAAATTAGTCTGTCCCTGGCCCAGTGCATCATGGGAACAGGGCAGACCAAACTACCAAGCCAATTCTTTTACTGGAAAGGAAACAAGCTTCCGGGGACCGGTTTCTGGCATTACAGCCATCTTCGGCCCGGCTTGCTTGAATCCTGATGGTGCAGTGAGCAACGGACTCACATCTGAGCATACCCTTCCACGCTTATGGTGGACAAAACGATTCAGAAAAGGGGGTGGTGATGGACAGAGTATCTGAATTAAGCAGTCCACTCCTACCCAGTACAAAGATCAGGGCTTGATCCATCACGTTTTTTAGCTCACTGCACCATCCCAGCTCAGAACCTGGCTACATGCAAATTAGTCTGTCCCTGGCCCAGTGCATCATGGGAACAGGGCAGACCAAACTACCAAGCCAATTCTTTTACTGGAAAGGAAACAAGCTTCCGGGGACCGGTTTCTGGTATTACAGCCGTCTTCGGCCCAGCTTGCCTGAATCCTGATGGTGCAGTGAGCAAGGGACTCACATCTGAGCATACCCTTCCACGCTTATGGTGGACAAAATGATTCAGAAAAGGGGGTGGTGATGGACAGAGTATCTGAATTAAGCGGACCACTCCTACCCAGTCCAAAGATCTGGGCTTGATCCATCACCGTTTTTTAGCTCACTGCACCATCCCAGCTCAGAACCTGGCTACATGCAAATTAGTCTGTCCCTGGCCCAGTGCATCATGGGAACAGGGCAGACCAAACTACCAAGCCAATTCTTTTACTGGAAAGGAAACAAGCTTCCGGGGACCAGTTTCTGGCATTACAGCCGTCTTCGGCCCGGCTTGCTTGAATCCTGATGGTGCAGTGAGCAAGGGACTCACATCTGAGCATACCCTTCCACGCTTATGGTGGACAAAACGATTCAGAAAAGGGGGTGGTGATGGACAGAGTATCTGAATTAAGCAGACCACTCCTACCCAGTCCAAATATCAGGGCTTGATCCATCACCGTTTTTTAGCTCACTGCACCATCCCAGCTCAGAACCTGGCTACATGCAAATTAGTCTGTCCCTGGCCCAGTGCATCATGGGAACAGGGCAGACCAAACTACCAAGCCAATTCTTTTACTGGAAAGGAAACAAGCTTCCGGGGACTGGTTTCTGGCATTACAGCCGTCTTCGGCCCGGCTTGCTTGAATCCTGATGGTGCAGTGAACAAGGGACTCACATCTGAGCATACCCTTCCACGCTTATGGTGGACAAAACGATTCAGAAGAGGGGGTGGTGATGGTCAGAGTATCTGAATTAAGCAGACCACTCCTACCCAGTCCAAAGATCAGGGCTTGACCCATCACCGTTTTTTAGCTCACTGCACCATCCCAGCTCAGAACTTGGCTACATGCAAATTAATCTATCCCTGGCCCAGTGCATCATGGGATCAGGGCAGACCAAACTACCAAGCCAATTCTTTTACTGGAAAGGAAACAAGCTTTCGGGGACCGGTTTCTGGCATTACAGCCGTCTTCGGCCCGGCTTGCTTGAATCCTGATGGTGCAGTGAGCAAGGGACTCACATCTGAGCATACCCTTCCACGCTTATGGTGGACAAAACGATTCAGAAAAGGGGGTGGTGATGGACAGAGTATCTGAATTAAGCAGACCACTCCTACCCAGTCCAAAGATCAGGGCTTGATCCATCACCGTTTTTTAGCTCACTGCACCATCCCAGCTCAGAACCTGGCTACATGCAAATTAGTCTGTCCCTGGCCCAGTGCATCATGGGAACAGGGCAGACCAAACTACCAAGCCAATTCTTTTACTGGAAAGGAAACAAGCTTCCGGGGACTGGTTTCTGGCATTACAGCCGTCTTCGGCCCGGCTTGCTTGAATCCTGATGGCGCAGTGAGCAAGGGACTCACATCTGAGCATACCCTTCCACGCTTATGGTGGACAAAACGATTCAGAAAAGGGGGTGGTGATGGACAGAGTATCTGAATTAAGCAGACCACTCCTACCCAGTCCAAAGATCAGGGCTTGATCCATAAACCGTGTTTTAGCTCACTGCACCATCCCAGCTCAGAACCTGGCTACATGCAAATTAGTCTGTCCCTGGCCCAGTGCATCATGGGAACAGGGCAGACCAAACTACCAAGCCAATTCTTTTACTGGAAAGGAAACAAGCTTCCGGGGACCGGTTTCTGGCATTACAGCCGTCTTCGGCCCGGCTTGCTTGAATCCTGATGGTGCAGTGAGCAAGGGACTCACATCTGAGCATACCCTTCCACGCTTATGGTGGACAAAACGATTCAGAAAAGGGGTGGTGATGGACAGAGTATCTGAATTAAGCAGACCACTCCTACCCAGTCCAAAGATCAGGGCTTGATCCATCACCGCTTTTTAGCTCACTGAACCATCCCAGCTCAGAACCTGGCTACATGCAAATTAGTCTGTCCCTGGCCCAGTGCATCATGGGAACTGGGCAGACCAAACTACCAAGCCAATTATTTTACTGGAAAGGAAACAAACTTCCGGGGACCGGTTTCTGGCATTACAGCCGTCTTCGGTCCGGCTTGCTTGAATCCTGATGGTGCAGTGAGCAAGGGACTCACATCTGAGCATACCCTTCCACGCTTATGGTGGACAAAATGATTCAGAAAAGGGGGTGGTGATGGACAGAGTGTCTGAATTAAGCAGACCACTCCTACCCAGTCCAAAGATCAGGGCTTGATCCATCACCGCTTTTTAGCTCACTGAACCATCCCAGCTCAGAACCTGGCTACATGCAAATTAGTCTGTCCCTGGCCCAGTGCATCATGGGAACTGGGCAGACCAAACTACCAAGCCAATTATTTTACTGGAAAGGAAACAAACTTCCGGGGACCGGTTTCTGGCATTACAGCCGTCTTCGGTCCGGCTTGCTTGAATCCTGATGGTGCAGTGAGCAAGGGACTCACATCTGAGCATACCCTTCCACGCTTATGGTGGACAAAACGATTCAGAAAAGGGGGTGGTGATGGACAGAGTATCTGAATTAAGCAGACCACTCCTACCCAGTCCAAAGATCAGGGCTTGATCCATAAACCGTATTTTAGCTCAATGCACCATCCCAGCTCAGAACCTGGCTACATGCAAATTAGTCTGTCCCTGGCCCAGTGCATCATGGGAACAGGGCAGACCAAACTACCAAGCCAATTCTTTTACTGGAAAGGAAACAAGCTTCCGGGGACCGGTTTCTGGCATTACAGCCGTCTTCGGCCCGGCTTGCTTGAATCCTGATGGTGCAGTGAGCAAGGGACGCACATCTGAGCATACCCTTCCACGCTTATGGTGGACAAAACGATTAAGAAAAGGGGTGGTGATGGACAGAGTATCTGAATTAAGCAGACCACTCCTACCCAGTCCAAAGATCAGGGCTTGATCCATCACCGCTTTTTAGCTCACTGAACCATCCCAGCTCAGAACCTGGCTACATGCAAATTAGTCTGTCCCTGGCCCAGTGCATCATGGGAACTGGGCAGACCAAACTACCAAGCCAATTATTTTACTGGAAAGGAAACAAACTTCCGGGGACCGGTTTCTGGCATTACAGCCGTCTTCGGTCCGGCTTGCTTGAATCCTGATGGTGCAGTGAGCAAGGGACTCACATCTGAGCATACCCTTCCACGCTTATGGTGGACAAAATGATTCAGAAAAGGGGGTGGTGATGGACAGAGTATCTGAATTAAGCAGACCACTCCTACCCAGTCCAAAGATCTGGGCTTGATCCATCACCGTTTTTTAGCTCACTGCACCATCCCAGCTCAGAACCTGGCTACATGCAAATTAGTCTGTCCCTGGCCCAGTGCATCATGGGAACAGGGCAGACCAAACTACCAAGCCAATTCTTTTACTGGAAAGGAAACAAGCTTCCGGGGACCAGTTTCTGGCATTACAGCCGTCTTCGGCCCGGCTTGCTTGAATCCTGATGGTGCAGTGACCAAGGGACTCACATCTGAGCATACCCTTCCACGCTTATGGTGGACAAAACGATTCAGAAAAGGGGGTGGTGATGGACAGAGTATCTGAATTAAGCAGACCACTCCTACCCAGTCCAAATATCAGGGCTTGATCCATCACCGTTTTTTAGCTCACTGCACCATCCCAGCTCAGAACCTGGCTACATGCAAATTAGTCTGTCCCTGGCCCAGTGCATCATGGGAACAGGGCAGACCAAACTACCAAGCCAATTCTTTTACTGGAAAGGAAACAAGCTTCCGGGGACTGGTTTCTGGCATTACAGCCGTCTTCGGCCCGGCTTGCTTGAATCCTGATGGTGCAGTGAACAAGGGACTCACATCTGAGCATACCCTTCCACGCTTATGGTGGAGAAAACGATTCAGAAAAGGGGGTGGTGATGGTCAGAGTATCTGAATTAAGCAGACCACTCCTACCCAGTCCAAAGATCAGGGCTTGACCCATCACCGTTTTTTAGCTCACTGCACCATCCCAGCTCAGAACTTGGCTACATGCAAATTAGTCTATCCCTGGCCCAGTGCATCATGGGATCAGGGCAGACCAAACTACCAAGCCAATTCTTTTACTGGAAAGGAAACAAGCTTTCGGGGACCGGTTTCTGGCATTACAGCCGTCTTCGGCCCGGCTTGCTTGAATCCTGATGGTGCAGTGAGCAAGGGACTCACATCTGAGCATACCCTTCCACGCTTATGGTGGACAAAACGATTCAGAAAAGGGGGTGGTGATGGACAGAGTATCTGAATTAAGCAGAACACTCCTACCCAGTCCAAAGATCAGGGCTTGATCCATCACCGTTTTTTAGCTCACTGCACCATCCCAGCTCAGAACCTGGCTACATGCAAATTAGTCTGTCCCTGGCCCAGTGCATCATGGGAACAGGGCAGACCAAACTACCAAGCCAATTCTTTTACTGGAAAGGAAACAAGCTTCCGGGGACTGGTTTCTGGCATTACAGCCGTCTTCGGCCCGGCTTGCTTGAATCCTGATGGCGCAGTGAGCAAGGGACTCACATCTGAGCATACCCTTCCACGCTTATGGTGGACAAAACGATTCAGAAAAGGGGGTGGTGATGGACAGAGTATCTGAATTAAGCAGACCACTCCTACCCAGTCCAAAGATCAGGGCTTGATCCATAAACCGTGTTTTAGCTCACTGCACCATCCCAGCTCAGAACCTGGCTACATGCAAATTAGTCTGTCCCTGGCCCAGTGCATCATGGGAACAGGGCAGACCAAACTACCAAGCCAATTCTTTTACTGGAAAGGAAACAAGCTTCCGGGGACCGGTTTCTGGCATTACAGCCGTCTTCGGCCCGGCTTGCTTGAATCCTGATGGTGCAGTGAGCAAGGGACTCACATCTGAGCATACCCTTCCACGCTTATGGTGGACAAAACGATTCAGAAAAGGGGTGGTGATGGACAGAGTATCTGAATTAAGCAGACCACTCCTACCCAGTCCAAAGATCAGGGCTTGATCCATCACCGCTTTTTAGCTCACTGAACCATCCCAGCTCAGAACCTGGCTACATGCAAATTAGTCTGTCCCTGGCCCAGTGCATCATGGGAACTGGGCAGACCAAACTACCAAGCCAATTATTTTACTGGAAAGGAAACAAACTTCCGGGGACCGGTTTCTGGCATTACAGCCGTCTTCGGTCCGGCTTGCTTGAATCCTGATGGTGCAGTGAGCAAGGAACTCACATCTGAGCATACCCTTCCACGCTTATGGTGGACAAAACGATTCAGAAAAGGGGGTGGTGATGGACAGAGTATCTGAATTAAGCAGACCACTCCTACCCAGTCCAAAGATCAGGGCTTGATCCATCACCGTTTTTTAGCTCACTGCACCATCCCAGCTCAGAACCTGGCTACATGCAAATTAGTCTGTCCCTGGCCCAGTGCATCATGGGAACAGGGCAGACCAAACTACCAAGCCAATTCTTTTACTAGAAAGGAAACAAGCTTCCGGGGACCGGTTTCTGGCATTACAGCCGTCTTCGGCCCGGCTTGCTTGAATCCTGATGGTGCAGTGAGCAAGGGACTCATATCTGAGCATACCCTTCCACGCTTATGGTGGACAAAACGATTCAGAAAAGGGGGTGGTGATGGACAGAGTATCTGAATTAAGCAGACCACTCCTACCCAGTCCAAAGATCAGGCCTTGATCCATCACCGTTTTTTAGCTCACTGCACCATCCCAGCTCAGAACCTGGCTACATGCAAATTAGTCTGTCCCTGGCCCAGTGCATCATGGGAACAGGGCAGACCAAACTACCAAGCCAATTCTTTTACTGGAAAGGAAACAAGCTTCCGGGGACCGGTTTCTGGCATTACAGCCGTCTTCGGCCCGGCTTGCTTGAATCCTGATGGTGCAGTGAGCAACGGACTCACATCTGAGCATACCCTTCCACGCTTATGGTGGACAAAACGATTCAGAAAAGGGGGTGGTGATGGACAGAGTATCTGAATTAAGCAGTCCACTCCTACCCAGTACAAAGATCAGGGCTTGATCCATCACCGTTTTTTAGCTCACTGCACCATCCCAGCTCAGAACCTGGCTACATGCAAATTAGTCTGTCCCTGGCCCAGTGCATCATGGGAACAGGGCAGACCAAACTACCAAGCCAATTCTTTTACTGGAAAGGAAACAAGCTTCCGGGGACCGGTTTCTGGCATTACAGCCGTCTTCGGCCCGGCTTGCTTGAATCCTGATGGTGCAGTGAGCAAGGGACTCACATCTGAGCATACACCAGGCACACAGAGCACATGCTGTTAGTGCACACTTACCCACCAGGCACACAAAACTCCAGCTGTCAGTACATGCTTCGACAAGGCACACACACCACCAGCCATCACTGCATGCTTCCACCAGGCACACACACAACACCAACAGCCAGTGCATAATTTTACACCAGGCACACACACAACCAGGACACGCAGAAAACAGCCTCTCTCCCATTCAGCTGCCCAGTCATCCCTCCCCCTCTCTCTCCAGCTTCCACTATGCACGCACACACACACACACACCACCAGACATCTAGAAGCATCAGGCACACTCAGCCCACATACTTTCTCCCTGCCTCTCCAGCACGCCAACACGCAGGAAACAGCCTCTCTCCCATTCAGCTGCCCAGTCATCCCTCCCCCTGCCTCTCCAGCTTCCACTATGCACGCACACGCACACACCACCAGACATCCAGAAGCATCAGACACACTCAGCTCACACACTTTCTACCTACCTCTCCAGCGCGCCAACACGCAGAAAACAGCCTCTCTCCCATTCAGCTGCCCAGTCATCCCACCCCCTCCCTCTCCAGCTTCCACTACGCGCACACACACACACACACCACCAGACATCTAGAAGCATCAGGCACACTCAGCCCACATACTTTCTCCCTGCCTCTCCAGCACGCCAACACGCAGGAAACAGCCTCTCTCCCATTCAGCTGCCCAGTCATCCCACCCCCTCCCTCTCCAGCTTCCACTATGCACGCACACGCACACACCACCAGACATCCAGAAGCATCAGACACACTCAGCCCACACACTTTCTACCTACCTCTCCAGCGCGCCAACACGCAGAAAACAGCCTCTCTCCCATTCAGCTGCCCAGTCATCTCACCCCATCCCTCTCCAGCTTCCACTATGCGCACACACACACACACACACACCACCAGACATCCAGAAGCATCAGACACACTCAGCCCACACACTTTGTCCTTGCCTCTCCAGCGCGCCAAAACGCAGAAAACAGCCTCTCTCCCATTCAGCTGCCCAGTGATTCCACCCCCTCCCTCACCAGCTTCCACTATGCGGACACACACACAACACCAGACATCCCGAAGCAGACACACTCAGCCCACAAACTTTCTCCCTGCCTCTCCAGCGCGCCAACACGCAGAAAACAGCCTCTCTCCCATTCAGCTGCCCAGTCATTCCACCCCCTCCCTCACCAGCTTCCACTATGCGCACACACACACCACCAGACATCCAAAATCATCAGGCACACTCAGCCCACATACTTTCTCCCTGCCTCTCCAGCACGCCAACACGCAGGAAACAGCCTCTCTCCCATTCAGCTGCCCAGTCATCCCACCCCCTCCCTCTCCAGCTTCCACTATGCACGCACACGCACACACCACCAGACATCCAGAAGCCTCAGACACACTCAGTCCACACACTTTCTACCTACCTCTCCAGCGCGCCAACACGCAGAAAACAGCCTCTCTCCCATTCAGCTGCCCAGTCATCTCACCCCCTCCCTCTCCAGCTTCCACTATGCGCACACACACACACACCACCAGACATCCAGAAGCATCAGACACACTCAGCCCACACACTTTGTCCTTGCCTCTCCAGCGCGCCAACACGCAGGAAACAGCCTCTCTCCCATTGAGCTGCCCAGTCATCCCACCCCCTCCCTCTCCAGCTTCCACTATGCGGACACACACACAACACCAGACATCCCGAAGCAGACACACTCAGCCCACACACTTTCTCCCTGCCTCTCCAGCACGCCAACACTCAGAAAACAGCCTCTCTCCCATTCAGCTGCACAGTCATCCCACCCCTCCCTCTCCACCTTCCACTATGCGCACACACACACACCACCAGACATCCAAAAGCATCAGACACACTCAGCCCACAAACTTTCTCCCTGCCTCTCCAGCGCGCCAACACGCAGAAAACAGCCTCTCTCCCATTCAGCTGCCCAGTCATCCCACCGCCTCCCTCTCCAGCTTCCACTATGCGCGCACACACACACACCACCAGACATCCAGAAGCATCAGACACACTAAGCCCACACACTTTATCCCTGCCTCTCCGGCGCGCCTACACGCAGAAAACAGCCTTTCTCCCATTCAGCTGCCAGGTCATCCCACCCCCTCCCTCTCCAGCTGCGCAATTCGCACACACACACACACCACCAGACATCCAGAAGCATCAGACATCCAGAAGCATCAGACATCCAGAAGCAATAGACATCCACAACCATCAGACATACACAAGCGTCAGGCATACACAAGCGTCATGCATACAAAAGCATCAAGCATCCACAAGCATCTAGCGCGCCTCGCTCTACATTTGTTCACAAACACTCAGCCCACAGACTTTCTTCCCAGCGCGCGCCATTCAGTAATTCCTTTCAACATTGCGCATATAAGAAGTGGGAATATGTCTTTAAATGTGTCCCGTATTTACTGGTGTGGATATCTGTTGATTTTAATAATTACCTTTGACATCGCGACATTATACCCACAAAGTAAGCCCAATAAATAATGTAACACACCAAAAAGGTTACTGCTTTTGATTTTAGCGCTATTTCTAATACTTTTTTTGAAAAAAAGGCAATTTCACTATTTTTAAAGTTATTTAGAAGCCTTACCAATTCTATCAAACACTAACACAATAAATCTGCAAATGAGTGGAACATCACATGTGTTTTTTTTTTACGTTCGGGAACGAAACTAAAACAGGATACCGGAGTGCTTTAAGCGCCTTCGTAAAGATTCTACCCCCAGATTCATCAAACCCAAATTCTGCGATTTATAAATTGGAGAAATACCGAATCGCAATTTAGAAATCGCAGAATGGGATTCATGAACAACTGCGAATAAAAAAAGCGAATCGCAATCGGCCGCAATTGCCGATTGCGATTTTCCCAAAATCGCATTAAATTCGCAGCATCGGCTGTTTTCCATGTTGAAATTGCGACCTCGCAGTTACCGAAATCGCAAATTGCGATCTCGCTAATTGCGAGTTCGCAAAAACGGGAAGTCGCATTTCGAGCACAGTGATGACATCACAACCAGGAAGCAGGCAGTTCCCACCCTCATTCTGCATACTGAGCCTGAAGTGGAAGCAGCACTGTCCAGAGCTCCACTCCAGAACACCTCCAGCTCAAAATCAGGAGACACCCCACTGCAGAAAATGTCCCGGGAAGCAGCAGGGGCAGTTCCTCAGGAAGGAAACAAAAAATAAAATTCTCTGAGCAAGAATTGGAATACCTCATTGAGGGAGTGAGCAAAGACCACGGCCGGCTATTTGGGAAGGACTCAAGGAGGGTGCTTGAGGCGGACAAAAGAAGGATTTGGATGCGCATCCGCACCAAAGTAAATTCCGTGGGTGTGACCCAGCACTCCATAGATGAATTAAAGAAGAGGTGGTACGACCTCAGAGGGCGTGCCAAGGAGAGGATTGCAGAGAGGCTGGGGGAGCGTGTCGGAACAGGAGGGGGAGAGCCCACTGTCCCACCCAAAACCCCACTGGAGGACCTTGTAGAGGACACCCTGAATCCCCAAGCATGCGTGGGGTACCCCAGCTGGACTCCTCCCGACCCACCCAAGATTCCCAAAGTAAGTGCCATGTGACTGTGACCCTGTCCCCTAACAATGGCCATGACCCCAGAGCAACCCATTAGAAACCCCAGTCATGCAGCCCATGCACACCATAAAAGCCCTATTGCATTGTGGGACATGTAGTCTGACCACAATTTCCATCTAGCCACATACAGCCAGACCTGTCCAGTGAGAGTCAATCCTACAGCGAGTCAGGGAATGGTAGCCTGCATGCATGTAGCAACCTTCCATGTGCAAGATACATGTCATTTTCAACGTCCACTTTACATCACAGGTGGCGCTGAAGAACCCAGCACTGATAGCGATGCCCTGCAAATAGATGACAATCCTGAGGACACAGAGGGAGACATCCATCCTTCCCCTCAACCAGGACCATCAGGGCAAGCTGCAGCACCAGCAGTAGTACCACCACCTGCCCCTGTGGACAGTGCCATCTCAGCAACAACAGGCGCGCCACAACCGCAGCGTGTGACACCCATGCCAGTGGCACTGGCAACAACAGCGGCAGCACGGAAACAAACCCGGCGCACAGCCACTGTGAGAACACAGTCCAGCGGACTGGTGAGGGAGCAGCGCGACATAACACCACGCGCTGGCAGGGGGGTGAATGTGCGGGTACCTGGCCTCTCAATTGAGCACCGTATGCTCCGCATACACCAGAAGCAGGCCCGTCATCTTGCAGCCATTCACCTACAGCTGCACAAGACCACTAGGAATGTGGGACAGCTCTCAGACAGAATGGAGAGGATGACCGCTGCAGTGGAGGAAAACACCCAGGCCATGTTGACCCAGCGGGACGTCAACCGGCACCGCCACCGCCAGCTGCTGACCCGCCTGTCTGCGTACATGCGGTCGAACCACATCATAGGGAATGCCTCCTCCCAGCTCTCACAACGCTCGTTGGCCATGCAAATACAAATGGTCCAATGCTGCCAGGATGTCGCTAGGGCACTGGAGCAAGTTACCACTGCAGTGCAGGGTCTGCATGCAACTGGCCATGGCCAGGCAGGTGGGGGGATGACGCAAGTGAGGGAAATTCAAGCCACAGCAGCCAATCGGTGTTACTGGTGATAGTACCCCGCCGCAGCACCAGGCCCACTGCTGCCTCACAGGCAAATGCTGAGGAAGAGGTGGAAAGGCGACTGGGAGCGTCCGCCCGGAGGCGCCATTGACTATTTATTTTGTACCATGAAGGGCCATGCTGCTGAGACAAGCATGGCCTCCTCACATACATGGGGAGGTATGACTTAATACAGCTCTCATGTAACTGTGAGAAAAAACTGCCACTTTATTGTGAAAAAAACAATAATATATATTCAGTACCAGTTAATATGACTCATGTCATTATTTCAATTGTCATGCATGAGTGAAGTGTTGGGTGAGAGGAGTGGGTGCACTAGATACAGTTAATAGTGATTTGGTTGCGGCGCCTGTGTCCTTCTGCAGGATTCTCCCAGCGTGCATGACGCACACGTGCAGGTGGGAGGTTGTCCCCTTCCAACTCACTGCCAGAGATCTCTACAGGATTCCTGCGCTTGGTAGCAATGTTGTGGAGTATTGCACACAAGGCCACGATGCGGCAGCAGGCCTCAGGCTCGTATTTGAGGGCCCCACCAGTCTCTTGAAGTCTGCGGAATCGGCTCTTCAAAAGCCCAAATGTCCTCTCAGTGCAATTTCTTGTGCGTATGTGTGCAGCATTGTAACGCCGTTGCTGTGGTGTTGCAGGGTTGAGGTATGGGGTGAGGAGGTACTCACGGAGACCGTAGGCGCTGTCACCTGAATGAAAGGAGCAGAGGGTGAGTTCCTGTTATGCGCAGCTACATGGTCACAGTGTACTATTTGGTGGCATGTGTACTTACCTAGTAGGTGTCCTTCGCCAAAGTCTCCCCTGGCCAGTTGTGTGTGCATGCCGCTGTGCCGGAATATGAAGGAGTCATGTGTGCTCCCCGGGTATTGTGCCACTATGTCCATGATGACTGTCTTAGCGTTGCACACCATCTGGATATTCAGGGAGTGGTAGGACTTGCGGTTCCGGTACATGTATTCTGTTTGTGCAGGTGGGCAGATGTGGATGTGGGTACAGTCAATACATCCTATTACATGTGGGAATTGTGCAATGTTGTAGAAATGAAGCTTGGTTTGATTCAAGTCCTGTTGGGTGGTCGGGAATGTGATGTAATGGTGTAGCCGGGTCAGCATTGCCTCCAGGAAACTCATTAGGCAGCAGGACATGGTGCTCTGGGAGATCCCCCCTGCAACGGCAACTATCCCCTGGAAGCTTCCGGAGGCCAGGAGGTGCAGGCTGCACAAGACCTGGACATGGGTGGGAAAGGCATTGGTCCTCCTTTTTGGGTGTTGCTGCATCAGGGGGTCTAGGTCCCGGATCAGCTTAGTGATCATTGCCCCATTCAGGCGGTACTTGGAGTAGATTTGCTCCGCAGTTTGGCCCAGAAGGGTGATCCGCTGGCGGAATATTCGCTCCTGGATCCTGCGTCTGTTCCTTGCTGCAGCCTGGAGTCTTCGCCGCCTGACCACCATGTAGAGTCCTGGCATTGTGAGAGTCCTCATGCTCCTACTGTGTCTTTGATCAGGCCTGCACCTGTGGCTAGTTTTCTTTTCAATTTTTTTTTCTGCATTGTTACCACCTGGTTTGGGTTCTCCTTAAACTGCGCGTCGCAAATAGCGATTTTCTGATTTTTCGCAATTTGCGAGTTTTCATGAATTGCGTTAGCGATTATTTAGCGAGTTCGCAAAATATTTTGCAGAATCCATGGATTCTCGCTAAATCCGAATCGCTATAGTGGTTCCTCCTAGATTCTGCGATTAGAAAAAGTTAAAAATTGCGATTTCGCTAAAAAAAATAGCAAAATCGAAATTTTTAACTTTTTCTAATCATGAATTGCTTTTCTTTTAATTGCGATCGCAATACCTAACTCACAAATATTGCGATCGCAATTTTGGTTGATGAATCTGGCTGCTAATCTGTTGTCGTGCAGCATCTGTGAAATGCTACTTCGAACAAAGAAAGCGAATCTCATGTTAAACAACTGCTGGAAAGAAGGGCTAAACCACAAATACCCTTTCACAAACGGTAACAGTGCATGCTTTTTCAATAAAAACACACACCACCAGCCATCAGTGAACATTTTTCTACCAGGGACATACAAATAATTTTGTACGTTTACCTAATCCACGTTTCACAGAAACAAACGTAAGTCGTTTCAATAACTTTTTTTTTTTAACTTAGGGAGGCATTAAGAACAGCCTAACTGTTTCAGAAGATATTTGTAGAAACAATCATTGTTTTATTTACGATGGGTAAACTTGCTGCCAAGTGCACGTTGTTGTTCACGAATGTTGCTAGCGCCAGCTCCCTGCTGATGCTTGAAAAAGGCACTTTTACAAGCGTGAGGAGAGTAAAGTTACTCTTGGCAAAACAAAAAATAAAAAACACATTACTCCTACTTTAATGGTTACATTAGCCTGACTTAACTAACTTACTATTTTAGGAGTTACATCTTGTTGACTTTGGCACTGGAAACAACGTTAGGCTTTGGATTTCTCAAATTGTTTTTTATGTAGTCTTGAGGAAAATGGTGTGATTAAGGGAGTTGGCAGGGAAAGTCTACAGTCGTGCCATGGCCGAAACTCCATATAAATGTAAATTGATACTTGTATAGCGCACTACTCACCCACAAGGGTCTCAAGGCGCTTGTACGAATACCGCTGTGGAACCCGTCCTGGCTTTCCCTGTGAGGCATCCACTCCTGGGCACCCCCAGGGTGAAGGCCAGGCATCCTTAGCATTGTGGAGATTAAGCAAGCTATTGCCCAGAGTTGCAGAGTGGGACTCTATGATTGGAATAGGCACAGAGGCGAGAATTATCAAGTCCATGGAATTTTGAGCCCAAGACCCGCCGAGGTAGGGAATTGAACCCTGGTCCCGGGCTAGACCTCTGCATCAGGGTCTGCCACTCTAACCATTGAGCCACACTTCTCCATCTACATACACATAAAAATTTTCACACTTGGGAGTCAGACACATTATCTTTGACAACATCTCCTTGGGGCAAGGGAAGGAAATTCACCTTTCATCCTTTGTTCACTAGCAAACAGCTTGGCTGTCTTTTTCAACGTTCGACCCTATTTACGCTGGGAGAAGGGTCACTTTAAGACAAAGCCTGTTTTTTTGTGCGGAAACACAAGAGTGACCTACGGAACAACGCTGTATTTGCTGATCCCAACAACCAGATTCTGAAAGACTACGCTACACATCTTTGAAATCTAAGTGCATTGATGGGTTTTTTTTGTTGCAACTATATGCTTGCTATTTTTGAATAACTAAAAAGTAAGTTAAATCACCGTTGCAATGTTTTACTATTGCATTGTGATTTGTGTTTTTGAAATACGATCCGTTATGGTCAAATCCATTGGCAAGCACAATTACATTGTATGTTTAATTGTATACCATACCATTTTTTCGTTACATTTCCAATTAATACATCAGAGTTTCTGACGGGAAAAAATGTTTTATTTTTTTTAGGAACGTGATGCAGAATTTAATTTATTTTACTCTTCATTTCGCAGATAAATCAGCGACTGTCAAAATTGGAATTTGCTAAA
Organism: Lissotriton vulgaris; assembly: GCF_964263255.1. Taxonomy (NCBI): domain Eukaryota; kingdom Metazoa; phylum Chordata; class Amphibia; order Caudata; family Salamandridae; genus Lissotriton; species Lissotriton vulgaris. The sequence goes on from NC_141695.1 coordinate 1,382,103,519, forward strand.
GTCGTGCTCGCCGTACAAGAATATATCATGTAAGTACATGCAAATGTTAACATTGCAATTAGACTGCAACCATTACGAGATAAGTGGGAACACGACATCGGGAGAACGCTCAGAGATAAGGAATGGGACAGGATCTTGAAATACCCCAAAAAGGTATTGAGGAACCAGAAGTTTAAATTCATACAGCTCATGCTCCTCCATCGAGCATATCTGACGCCTCACCGCCTGCACACTATGTTCCCAGACACTCCTGATACATGCCCAAGGTGTAGGGGGGAGGATGCCCGACTGGTTCACATGCTTTGGGCTTGCCCTAAGCTGGGGTACTATTGGACCTCAGTACAGTCTGATTTAGCCAGGCTGGTCCCTTCCAAACCATACAACACATTGGAATATACCCTCCTGGGACTGGGCCCTGTGGAGCGGAGAAAGAGCGTAGGTACACGGTTCACAGACTTAGCCATGATCTTAGCGAAGCGTGCGATCACCATGAGGTGGAAGTCCCCCAAGCCACCAGACCCTGAGATGTGGAGGGCGGAGCTAGTGAGGTGGGGAAAGGCTGAAAGTACGACGTTACAGCGCGAAGAACGCGGAGGGCTTAGGAAACACCCCATTTCCCTAGACTGGAATGCTTTGTTGGGGTCATTGGAGTAGGGGAACGATTCGGACTCAGAACACTCCATAGACTTGGGACACCAGGAATGAGGGTAGTTCCACTTCATAGACTGCCACATATGCGGCGGCAACCAACAGGTGGGACCCATCACACGAATATAGAGGTGCACGGCCGCAGACGGCACTCACACGACAGTGTCTAACCCCACATGCCCCTAGTGCGCATTCAACAAGGATGCTGTAACACCCGCCATATACACGTGTAGGAATGTCCGACATCACGGGCTGGTATAAGAGTGAATAGGCAGTGCCTGGAGGGGGGAGGGCGAGGGAGGGGGGAGTTTAGTTGGGGTGTTACAGTAACATAATGAAAAATGAAAAATGAAAATGTGTATATCCTGTCAGAGCGATCATATGATGCAAATATGAGACTTATGTACCGAACTGTTATGCTCTGCTTACTGTACCTTCATTTATCCTGCCAATAAAGAAATTTTCAAAAAAAAACATTGCAATTAGATTCTCAGTGTATTTTGGGGGGTCGAACACACTTTCGTCACCTGCTCCTCAGCCTTCGTTACTCATCTGCTGCTCACTCATAAGGCACACACAGTTTACACCACTTCGCCACACCTCACAGACACCCTTCCGTGCTGCTCAACCCACATTCAGCACATGCTTAACAGACTCTCGGTCATCCTTAGCTGTTCACCCTGTTATGCACACACAGTTCACACAACTTTGCCACACATCACATACCCCCTCCCCTAAAGCTCAACACACAGTGGTCCCCTGCTCCACAGCCTCTCGTTCCTCCTCCGCTGATCCGTCCTAAAGCACACAGAGCTCACACCATTAGCCACATCTCACAAACACTCTTGCCTGCAAGTGACCGCACAATCTTCCACTCCTCCACAGCCTCTCGTTCATCCTCCGCTGGTACGTCCGAACACACACACAGTTCACATCACTTACCCACAACTCACATACCACCTTCACTGCAGCTCAATACACAATCTACAGCTTCTCGTTCCTCCGCCGAGAATCACTCCAAATGCACACTCAGCCACACCTCACAGACACTCTTTCCTGCAGCTCAACGCACAATCGAGCAATGCTACACTCCCTCTCGTACATCCTCTGATGCTACCTCCTAATGCACACACAGCTCACACCACTTCGGGAAACCTCGCAGAACGCATTCACTGCAGCTCAGCACACAATATTCCCATGCTACACAGCTTCTCGTTCATCCTCCGCTGCTCCCTCCTAAGCCACACACAGCTCACACCACTTCGCCACACCTCACATACCCTCTTGCCTGCAGATCAACCCTCTTGCCTGCAGATCAACACACAATCAGCCTCTCGTTCATCCACCGCTGCTCCCTCCTAAGCCACACACGGCTCACACCACTTCGCCACACCTCACAGACCCTCTTTCCTGCAGCTCAACGCACAATCGAGCAATGCTACACAGCCTCTCGTACATCCTCCTATGCTACCTCCTAACGCACCCACAGCTCGCAACACTTCGGAAAACCTCACAGAACAAATTCACTGCAGCTCAGCACACAATATGCCCATGCTACTCAGCCTCTCGTTCTTGCCCCGCTGCTCCCTCCTAAGCCCCACACAGTTCATACCACTTCACCACACCTCACATACCCTCTTGCCTGCAGATCAACACACAATCAGCCTCTCGTTCATCCACCGCTGCTCCCTCCTAAGCTACACACAGCTCACACCACTTCGCCACACCTCACAGACCCTCTTTCATGCAGCTCAATGCACAATCGAGCAATGCTACACAGCCTCTCGTACATCCTCTGATGCTACCTCCTAACGCACACACATGTCACACCACTTCGGAAAACTGTGCACAACGCATGCGCTGCAACTCAGCACACAATATGCCCATGCCAAACACAGCCTCTAGTTCATCCTCCGCTGCTCCCTCCTAAGTCACACACAGCTCACATTACTTAGCCACACCTCACATACCCTCTTGCCTGCAGATCAGCACACAATCAGCCTCTCGTTCATCCACCACTGCTCCCTCCTAAGCCACACACAGCTCACAGCACTTTGCCACACCTCACAGACCCTCTTTCCTGCAGCTCAACGCACAATCGAGCAATGCTACACAGCCTCTCATTCATCCTCTGATGCTACCTCCTAACGCACACACAGCTCACACCACTTCGGAAAACTGCGCAGAACGCATGCACTGCAGCTCAGTACACAATATTCCCATGTTACACAGCCTCTCGTTCATCCTCCACTGCTCCCTCCTAAGCCACACACAGCTCACAGCACTTTGCCACACCTCACATACCCTCTTGCCTGTAGATTAACACACAATCAGCCTTTCGTTCATCCACCGCTGCTCCCTCCTAAGCCACATACAGCTCACACCACTTCGCCATACCTCACATACTCCTTGCCTGCAGATCAACACACAATCTGGCTGTGATCAACAGCCTCTCATAATGCAGCTCAAACATAACGCACACACAACTCACACTACTTTGCCACGTATCACAGACCCCCTTCTCGTAACATCATTATTCACACCACAACATCAGTCTGGGACACGACAAGAGCACTCAGTGGCATGCCATCACTCATGCATATCACCACATCACTTAGGGACACAACCACGCCACTCAGGGACACATCCACAACACTCAAGGGAACAAGTGTTGGTCCACGGAAACATTCTTCATCATTGGGGCACTCCAAAAACCTCTACGGACTGGGGCGTGCAGAACAGTCAAAATAAGCTAGTACCAATGCAATTCATACACTATATCTCTCACACTCTCAATAAATAAATACCACGCAACATGTCTGTCTCTCGCTCTCACACTCTCTCTCTCTAAATCAACACCTCTCCTAATCTGCCACTCTACACCTCTCTCGCTCACTCTCTCTATCCCTCTATCACACTCTCAAACACTCTCTCACTCAACAACACTCTCAGGCACTCTCTCCCTCTCTCCCCCTGTCAAAACACTCTCTCCCCCTCTCACACTATTTCCCTCTCTCACCCTCTCAAACCCTCTCTCCCTCTAGCATGCACTTAAGGCCTCTCCCCCTCTCTCCCTGTCTGAAGCTCTACAGGCCTCTCGCACTCTATCCCCCTCTGCCCCTCTCCACCCCTGTACCCTTCTAAATCTTTTAGCCCAATCTCAACTACTCACACCATCTACACCCCTCGCACCACACCACGCACTCGCTCCTACACTCTGTACCTCCTCTACCACTCAAACGCTCTCATCCTCTGTAAATATATCTATCCATCAATCCTTCAATTTCTCTCAGTCTCTCTCTCCCCATCTCTCTCTATCCAACGCTCTGAATTAGTTAGTAATGCGCAATAAAAAATAAAGGAGGGAAATAAAGCTATATCTGTAAATATTGTCAGATATATGTATATCATTCAATCTACAAATAGCTGTAGATATAAAAAGGTCAGTAGATCTCTTAGTCTCTAGAGGTAGACCTCTCAAAATAACTAGATCACTTTAAATATATATATCTATATATCTATAGATTTACATCGATCTAAAAAACTGGTTCAAGCAGCCAGAATCGGACACACTCGGCAACACTCGGCCACACTCTGCAACACACACACTCTCTCAACATCTCTCTATATACCACCCTATTTCCTTCTCTATCCATCACACTCTATCAACAGCACACCCTCTCCCCATCACGCACTCTCCCCATCACGCATTCCCCCATCACGCACTCTCACCATCTCACCACTCTGTCACACTCTCACAAAAAAGTATTACTTCTGTTTCTAAGTATACCACATTTTTAACATACAATTGCATTAACAGATGTGAATTTTTTGTAAACTATCATGTTGAGGTAAGCACATTATGATACATTTTTTGTTTCTCCATTCAGATTCTTCAAGCGGCCTCCAATCGTCCACAAGTTAAGGTAAAAAAATAGGTTTTCTTGCAAAACAAGTGGTTGTAGTAAGTACTTTCCTTACACCAAAAACACTCCTTTAGATTCATAAAAAGGACGAAAAAAAATTCCTGTGACAGCAGCCATTTAATATAACAACATATAACATGCATAGATGCTTGAAAGCAAGTTACCATCAAGGGAATACAAGATTTAATAGCAAGTCTCAAGGGAAGCAATGCTTACCAAATAATACTTTTTGCTGTTTTGCATAATTTATGCAAACCAGTAAATACATGGAACTCCAATGATCTGCATTATATTATGGACCTTGGAGATGCTTTATATCTACAAATGCATTCTCTTACCAAAGAAACACTTATGCATCCTGATGATTTGCCCAAATATATAGAGCGAGCACAATCAACAGATATATTCGCTTACGCTACGGAATCCTTAATATGGTGATGTCCTTAAAAGTTTTGATAAAGACTATCCTGATATTAGCACAGCATTAAATGTAATTCTTAGTAAGTACTGTTGGGTACTACTTTGTATGAGTGTATGTGTAATTTCTATTTTTAAACATATGCAAACATACTTTGTATTTGATTCACATAGCAGGGACAATGCAGGCATGCCGCATTCAAATGGAACATGTGTTACGCTTGAAATTAAAACTTTTGAAGGACTTATGGAATATGTTATCAAACTAGCATATAGGTTTACAAATCTGTCTCAGCAATGCGTACCATTTGTATTAGCACCAATAGATATAAAGAACATTAAGAAGCAATCCTTTGAAAAAGCACTTAGAGTTCACAAGAAGAAAAGTGATTTAACTCAAGTACAAAACACATTTGTACATATTACTGGAGTAACTCTAAATGCTACTTTAAAAGAAAGATTTATGTCTTCAGATGCTTTAGGGAATCAAAGTGAGGGGAGGAATAGCAATAGTATTAATGAATCGAAGTTAGCAGCAACAAATAGTTCTATACTGTGAACAAAAAAACAGTCTAGATTAAACACAGATAACTTGAGCATATCGGAAACAAGTGTGAAAAAAGGAAATCTTATTATTCTGCCCTAGAAGACCTTGGGAACATAAAAGAAATATGTTTAGAACAAAACATAGCAAACTTAAGCTTAACGCAGGTACAAATCCGTAAACAAACACATCAAATTATTAGTAAATTCCACCGTGAAATATTGCATGGACCAGAGTACGATTGTACTATTTGCAATCAGTTGTGGCATAAACCAATGGTAAAAAATACACGCACTGTTTCCCAAACCGAAATGTTTAAAAGGTGTGACATTAGTAACATGAAAACAAAATGTATTTGTATGACTTGCTATAGTTACATCAGAAAAGATAAAATACCACCATGTTCAGTTATAAATGGCATGGGCTTCCCGAATGTACCAATAGAATTAGAATTACATGATTTAGAAGAACGATTAGTTTGGCCTCGGATACCATTTCTACAAATTCGTACATTACCCCACGGATTTCAAAAATCGTTATCAGGTGCTGTAGTTAATGTACCTGCAGATGTTATGGCAACTGTTACCATTTTACCAAGGCAAATTAATGACGCCATGACAACAATCCCAGTGAAATTAAAAAGAAAATTAGTGTACAAATCACACACACATTATGAAAACATTAGACCAAATACCGTTAAAAAGGCAGCTACATGGCCAGCAACCAATAGTGTCATGTTTAATGAATATGATGTGACTAATAACTCCGACTGGGAGTATATACCTGAAGAAGTAGCCAATCAGAATGATACATCAGAGACAAACAATTCATCTGATACTTCAGACAACATGGAAGCAGGCAATTTAGATACTATGTTAACAAATGAAACTATTACTACTAATTGTGTTAATGTTTTAAGTTTAGCTCCAGCTGAACATAACACGCCAAGAGGTTTATATGAGGATAAAGATTCGGAGTTTTTGGCTTTCCCTACAATTTTTTGTGGAGAACGAAGGCCAAACAATAAGCAAAGGCACATACCGGTACATTATAGTACTATTTGTCAATGGGAATTAAGAAGTCATGATAGAAGAGTAGCGAAATCTATTAGTAATGTCTTCTTTAAAGTTAAAAAATTACATATTAAGCAACTCCAAGGTAAAATTAACATTTCTATAAGGAAACATTTTACAGATGGGAAAACTATAACTGCAAAATACATAAAATATAATATTGAAAATGTATTCCAGTTTAATGAAGGTTACAAAGTATTAAAAACTATACGCAGTTCCCCTCAATATTAGGAAAGTTGCAAAAAAGATCTTTTTGCTATGAAAAGACAACTTGGCATACCAACTTTTTTTTTTACTTCATCTGCTGCCAAAACAAAATGGCACCATTTAATAAATATACTTTTGAGAGATCAAAACTTAAAGGAATGCACAGAGGAAGAATTCAAAAACATGTCTTGGGAAACAAAATATAAATTAATACAACAAGATCCTATTACATGTGCAAGACAGTTTGACTATCAAGTTAGGAAATTGTTTAATTGTGTTTTAATGCACGGGACAAATCCAATTGGGGAAATAGTGGACTACTTTTACAGAGTCGAATTCCAACAGAGAGGTTCTTCACATGTACATGCATTACTATGGATAAAAAATGCACCACTATATGGTGTATCACCAGTGGAGGAAGTCAATAGCTTCATTGACCAATGGATTGGTGACGTTACAACGCAGGCTATTACAACGCCTGCTGTTACAACGCGGTTTTTACATCGCATACCATTACAACGCATAGTGCTTTTAAGCGCTGGATAGTGAATTATTTAATTTACTATTCCAACTCCAGTCCCCGTGGATAGTAGGGAAGGTGTTGGATAGTAAATTAAATATATTCCCTATCCTAGAGCGCCCCCCAGCGCAATGCGTTGTAATGGTTTGCGTTGTAATGGTTGCGTTGTAATGGTAGTGCGTTGTAATGAATGCGTTGTAAGTGATGTTTCCCTTGACCAATATATCACATGTAATAAGTCCGATGACACAGTTTTACAGCCTTTAATAAATCTATAAAGGCATGGCCACACTAAAAATTACAGGCGTAAAGATAAAAGGACATGCAAATATCAATATCCAAAATATCCAATGTCAGAAACTCTCATATTAGAGCCATTAACACTTGAGAGGACAGATAAGGAATGGAAAGATAATATAAAATGTATCCATGAAGCAATGAATACTACAACTTTTAATACACTGTCTTTTGAAGAATTCTTAGACATAATAAAGATGGATGATAAAGAATATATTATTTCCATACAAACTACGTTACAAAAAACAACCATCTTTTTAAAAAGAACACCAGGAGAATGCTTCATCAATAACTAAAATAGTACTATTTTAAAAGCTTCGCGAGCAAACATAGACTTGCAGTTTATACTAGATGCTTATGCTTGTGCTGTCTACATCATTTCATATATCAGTAAATCGCAAAGAGGAATTAGCAAACTTATTGCACAAGCTGCTAAAGAGGATAAAACCAATAGTAATCTCAGAGACCAACTTAAACACATAGGAAACAAATTCCTCAACTGCACAGAAATTAGTGCTCAAGAAGCAGCATATCTCATTCTTCAGATCCCATTAAGGAAAAGTTCACGTGCATTTGTATTCATTAATACTAGCCGTCCGGAAAAAAGAACATATTTACTGCGGGATATGGAAACTATTAATGATTTGCCAGAATCTTCAACTGACATTCAATGTGAAAATATTATTGTTAAGTACTGCAAGAGGCCAAAAGCATTAGAGATGTGTACTTTAGCTGATTATGCAGCAAATTTTAACTATGTCAAGAAAAAGAATTATAACAGAGAAATAAATGATTGTGAAGAATTACTTGCAGAAAGAAACTTTTACAGCTCAGATGAGAAAGAAATAGAAATAGAATGTACAGAAGAGCAAGGAGGAAATAGAGATATAAATAACGATTATGCTTTAAATAAGCGCACACGAGGCAAAATAATACGCTATTTTTAACAAAAATAATGAACCAGAAGATTAATATGGAGAAATATTAATGTTGCATTATCCATGGAGGGAAGAACATAAAATAATAGTAAACAAGGACTCTTACTATGATAGGTATCTAGAAGTAAAAAACGTTGTTGATGCACAACTTAAAATCTATAACCATAATCACGGGGAGGTTACAAACATTAGTGTTGAACAGTGTAATGAAAATCTAATATCACCTCCGCTATCATCTCTTTTAATACCAACAGAAAATATAGGAGCAGAAGGGAACAATAAAGAAAATGAACATCTATATGATTTGGCATTAGATTTAGGAATTAGAACTATCACAGAAGAACAAAGCTTAACTAACTCCATTTTACCTGATGATAAATACCAAAATATTATGCAAAACTTAACTGGAGAACAACTAAATTTTGTTTACCATCACTTGCATTGGTTAAAAACTAAAAGCACTCCGTGCTATACTTTTTGCACCGGAGGGGCTGGTGTTGGTAAAAGCTTTCTAATAACTGCACTATATCAAACATTACTACGCTACTATAACACAAATGCAGGTGAAAATCCAGATAATATTTATATCTTACTAACGGCTCCAACAGGCAAAGCAGCACATAATATTAATGGTAAAACACTGCATAGTACTTTTAAAATACCATTGTCACAAACTTTGAATTATAAACCACTAACTCATGAACATAGAACTGCTCTCCAAATTCAAATGATGCATGTTAGAGTTGTTATTATAAATGAAATTTCAATTGTCGGACAAAATATGTTCAATTTTATACATAACAGGCTACAAGAAATAAAATCATCAAATGAACCATTATGAGGAATTTCAATTTTAGCTATAGGGGACTTTTACCAATTGAAACCTGTTTTTGACAGATACATTTTTCATGGCCCTTTAAGTACTAACTTATGGAAAGAACATTTCAAACTATTTGAATTAACTAAGATTATGCGCCAAAAAGAGGATCTTCAATTTGCTGAACTACTAAATCGATTAAGAGAGGGGAAGCATACTAAGGAAGATATTATACAAATTAAGCAAAGGGAAATGCCACCTGATGAGAGTCTCTTGGAAACAATACCATATATCATGTCTACGAATGTAGAAGTTAATGAAATTAACAGACAAGTTCTGGAGAAACATAGCAAGCAATATCCAGTCTACATAACAGTAGCTAACGATACCGTAAGTTCCGATCGGTCAAAAAATGTTAAGAAAACTATACTTAAGCAATTGCCAAGTATCCAACAAAAACAATGGAACTTGCACATACATTACACATAGCTTTACAACTACGTTATGATTTAACTTGCAATGTGGATGTTAATGATGGGTTAACAAATGGCGCAACTGGTGTGGTACAATTTGTTGAAATGATTAACAATACACCTATTATTGTTTGGGAAGCATTTGACAATCACAGTGTAGGACAAACAACCAGGCAAGAATATAAGCACTTATATCATTCACAAGTTGGAAATACATGGACACCAATACATACTATAGCTAGACATTTTCAATACACAAAGAAATTTATTACAATTATAAGTAAACAATTTCCTTTACGCCAAGCATCGACACGGACTATACATCGCACACAAGGTGAAACTATAGAACCACTTTATATACACTTTAATAACAGCAAAATTCCTCATTTGCATTATGTAGCTATAAGCAGAGCAAAATCTATACAAAATGTATATATCCAAAATGTTGATGAAAAAAAAATTATAGTACACCCAAAAGTTGATGAGGAAATGCAAAGATTAAGGACACATATGCCACTTGAGATAAGTATCCCATAGTTAGATGCATACACTGCACATTTCAATATCATCACACACAATATAAGATCACTTCAGAAGCATTTCACATCAATGATCGCTGATAACAACATATTGCAAGCGGACATTATTTGCTTATCTGAGATCAACACTACAAGGAAGGCAACAGGGAAAGATTTTACTGTAGAACAATATCATCATATTATATTTGATAAATTTCATACATACAACACAAACCATGGGATGATACTGTACTACAAAAAATAACTTTTTATATTGCCCAATCATGAAACACACAAAGGGATAGACATTTTACATTTTACTCTACGTATTAACAGCATGGATTATCTTATTATTATAGTATACAAACCACCACATAAACTTATAACTTCTCTTTTGGAATTGATCACAAATATCACTAATTTTTACCCAACACACAAATTCATCATTATGGGTGATTTCAATGTAGATGTATCTCAAACAAATTCACACACTAACAAACTAATTGGGTTATTTGAGGCAAACTTACAATGTAAACAACTCATAGACAATTACACAACTAACTACCAATCTATTTTAGATCATATATATACTAATAACATACTGCACAAGTATGGTACATTAGAGGGCTATTACAGTGATCATAAAGCACGATGGGTTTGTATTTAACATTGTTTGTAACATATTTTATATTTCAGATGATGTCTATTGAAGAAATCAGTAACATTAACACAGATGAAAACAAACCTCATCTGAAACCCATAAGAGTCAATGTCATCAAGTGTTCAGGCAAAACAACATACAAAAATGCCAAACAAGAAAGTAAAGTTCTCTTTCATTTGGCTCTAGCTGATAAAACTGGAACAATTAAAGCGACTTGTTATCAAGATGAATTATACAAACAAAAACACAAAGCAATTGTGGACTACTGATACGCAACTTCCTCATCAAAAACAAAACAATCCTCATAACAAACCAAAGCAAAGTCACCAAATTTCCAGCAATGACCATAAATCAGTTACTTATCAAAGAAGCAGAAAACATTTTGCAACCGCCTGCACCACCTGCTTCTCCAATTAAGGACATCAAGCGTGCGACTTTAAAAAGTCTTATTACAGTTTCCGGGACAATTTCAGAAGTAAGTATAAACGCGGTAATCTGTCGATCTCTCTAACACACCATGTCTAGTCAGGTTTCTCTGTCATTACATCTCTGTTAATAGAGATCTACAGCTGTCAACACATAGCATTAAACACTCTGTCTCACTATCTAGAACTTTTTTAAAGTATCTGATTTTACTACATATACATCGATGTAGTTTAACTCTACAAAAACACAAGTAACCCAATGACTTTCAATAATTTGGTCAAGAAATGTCAATATGTTTAAAAAAACCTCTAAATATGTTAGGCTCAATTAACATAACGCTATCTAGAGATAACCTACACAAGGAATGTTTAAGGCAAATCGACATATCTCATTAGCTGTTACACTCTCACTTACCTCAAAGAATAATGATCTTCAATAACAATCTTAAACAACTTTGTATACAGTGTATCAAATAGTAAACTCTAAACAAAATTTCAGCTATAGCTCCATAAAAATAAAAACAGTGTGATACTT